>NC_042994.1:6682957-7282957 GCF_901001165.1 Salmo trutta | reverse complement strand
CAGTTGTTGATTGAAAGCTCCCTATAACCTACTGCTGCTTTCTGTTATTGATGTATGCTGGGATAGATAGACTCCTGCTCATCTCATTGATCAACAGAAGAAAAACATTGCTACGGGTGCATTCAAAATAACACCCTATTCCCTATATAGTCCACTACTTTTGTAGCTGCCATTACTATGATCTGTAATGACAGATAATCTCATTGATCACGCAGACAAAAATAAATTTGCACCAGTGTCTGAAATTGCACCCTATTCCCTACATAGTGCACTACTTTTGACCAGAGCCATAATATGGGCCCTGGTCAAAAGTAGTGCACTACATAGGGAACAAAGCGCCATTTTTGGATGAAGCCAGCTCATCTCATTGTTCAAGCAGAGGAAATATATTTTAGATGAATAATCAGATTATAAACACCAGGCTCTGTGTGATTCCCCTGATTCCCGCTGCCAAGCCAATATCTCCTACTAGGCAGAAGAGAACAAGGGGGATGTTAAGGTAGCGTCGAGTTAGCCTGGGCGCTAAATATTTTAGTGATATCTCAGTGTGAGAATGTAGCTAGGGGAGTGAAGCGCTACGCTAGGCTAACATTTCCTTGTTCTCTTCTGCCTGATATAGCTATGGGACTGAGGCACTAAGATAGCTAGCTTCTAGCTGTTAGCCTTGTGGGAATTAACAAAGGATGGCGAGGTGGTGGTGTGGTGTTACATTAAGAGCTGTTGAAAGAAGTCGTCGATGAACAGAACAAGACACTATCTCAGTAACAACGCAACACCATTAGGGATAGGGAGTGCATGTGGGCAGGCAGAAGGGTTGTGTGAGGTGGTACTGATCTGCGATCGTGAGGTGATGGGAGAGCATCAGTGCATTAGTGGATTGTCTTGTTACACCTGCTGGAACAAGGTGTGTGAGTGGTAGCTGGGAGCCAGAGGCAGAAAGGCAAGCCTTTTGACTTTCACAAAGCACATGTGCGTGAGACAGCTGGGGATGTAAGCTGTCAAGGTTGGGAGAATTCACCAGAGTAAAAAGATGTCCCTTAGATTTCTGCTATAATGGGTTCTCACACTCATAAAGTATGCATTGAAAGAAAAGATATTGGCCTATATAATGTAGAGAAGTGTAAATACTAAATGGGAGCTGCTAAAATCTATTCTATCCTCTCCATAATTCCCTAATAATTCATTTTGTTTGTATATTATGGTTTCAATAAGCTTGACTGAAGGTATATCATTAAATAAGCTTGACTGAAGGTACAGTGAGGGAAAAAAGTATTTGATCCCCTGCTGATTTTGTACGTTTGCCCACTGACAAAGAAATTATCAGTCTATCATTTTAATGGTAGGTTTATTTGAACAGTGAGAGACAGAATAACAACAACAAAATCCAGAAAAAACGCATGTCAAAAATGTTATAAAATGATTTGCATTTTAATGAGGGAAATAAGTATTTGTTAGGAAAGTTTCGGTTAGGAAAGTTTGAGGCTTGATCCTTCAGTTGTTTCAGCAAAAGCAACCAGCCCATATCAGGCCCTTCCTGTAGGAGAAACTGAATGCTGTAACTAAGCCAGCAAGGCCAGCAAGGCCAGCCAGGTCAGTTAAGCCTTGTTCACACTGCAGGCCTTAATGCTCCGATCAGTTTTGTTTTTCAAATCCGTTTTGGACTACTGACTGTCCAAACAGCAAGTGACCCAATCGGATTTGTGTGTTCAGACAGCAGAAATTTGCTGACATGTCTACGCTAGTTGTCATAGTAACAACGGGTGTGTGTGCAGTGGTGTGGGCTGATTGCTGGTGGTGGTGCTTGTGCTTCCTAATCACTCAGAAGTTATGGAGCAAGCTAAGGTGACAACAACGCCTGTCATGGACTTTTACCCAGTTGCTTTGAATGTTCAAAATCATAGAACACTTCTTCAGCCTCAAAGGACAAGATGATCCAACTTTCAAAATGAGTCCAAGCTAGGTAGCTGTTTAGCACATTCACTCATTTGTTTGCAAACAATTAACAAGCTAGTTATCTACCACATGTTCTTGTCATACTGTCAACAGGGTGGCTAGCAAGCAACAAGATATGCCAAATGACAGTCTAAAAACCACTGAGAGGCCAAATAAATCAGATTAGACCATCCAGACAAGTCACACGGCCAGGAATCTGATCTATAACCTACGAAGGTGGTTTGAAATGTGGCTTGAAATATCCGATTCCATGTGCTTTTTTCTCTGTTCAGACTGCAGGACAAAGAACAGATTCCAATCAGATATGCAAATAAATGGGATTTGAGTCACTTCAAACTGCCAGTGTGAACAAGGCTCTAGTGTGCTCAACACAAGTCAAAGCTCTCCGTGATGAACACTGATTCACACGCACACGCACGCCTGCATCATCACAACGGAACGGTGGCGTGAAGAGAGAGACGCCAGCCGATGCTATCAAACACTTCGATATCAATACCCTCGGAAATAAGTCACAGTCCGTATCAATTTTCTGTGGCAGAGTGCAGTCGAACCAGAGAGACAGAGAGGGAGCGAGAGAGATATATACTGTACATCTCTCCCCAGTCCTGGGATCATTAACTGGGTTAAAAGCAGGAGATGTGTGCAGTGCAATAACAGTGGCTGCTATTGGCTTACGCTAGCATGCACACGCACACACACACACCTGCATGGTACTCTCATACCCACAGGCACCAACAGATTTATCATTCTGACTGAACAGATTATATTCCATATAATGGAGTCAAGCGCTATCTCCGCTCTGGTCCGAGCACGGAGGGTTTTACTTGGACGGAATATAAATGTTTATACAAATGCCACCCTGTTCCCTTTGTAGTGCATTACCTTTGACCAGGTCTGTGGTCAAAAGTAGTGCACTATGTAGGGAATAGGGACGCAACCTAGGGACAGATGTGGGCCAGGACATTCCTGTTTTAGATTATGCTGTAGTCCTGTGATCTATATGTAATGTAAGCTCTTAAATAGTGATGGTGAAGGTAGATGTAGAAGGGTATAGTATGTGACCAATGGGAGGCCATGTGAAAACGAGATATTAGTATAGGCCTAGACAAAGACGGTACAATATGAAGCTGAATGTGCTTCTCTGATAGAAATCCCAGATTACACTTGTAGGCGACGTCATAGCTAGCTAAACTCATTCGTAGAAACACGTCATCGGCGAACTGCGCGTGAGCAGGCAGTCAAATCAAAGGCAATCCTTCTATATAAAGTTTTTATTAACGAAAATGAAAACGTGTCAGTTTGTCACTTTCACGAGGTTGGAGTAATAACATGTTGAACTACTTAAGACACTGGCTCCAATCATGGTTGTGCATTTAGATTGAGAAAATGAACAACTAAGGAAGAGTTTTTCACTTCTCTTATTGACTTCTCAAACACCAAACCCCGGCCTGTTCTGCTTGGTCTGTTTCGCAAGCGCTCCCGGAAGTCTTCCGATTTTGCACCTCTGGGTTTAGAAACTCTGTTGCCTAGTATTGTGTGCAGGGGGCCTATATCACACTTACATATAAACTTGTATACACTGTTATATTGTACAAGACCCAATATTGACAGACAAATTGCTTTGATGCTGGCAATGACTACTTTCTGTCTAAGCAAAGTTAAGGCTAGGTTAGGCTGATTTTAGACATCTGCATTGTGTAGCCTTGGGAAAGTGATTTAGTGGGTGGAACAGGAAGAATGCCCAGAGCAGATTTGAACATTCCTATCAGCTATGTGCTCAAGCAACATTGTACAGTAGAGACAAGGGAGAGGAAGGAGGAGAGAGATGGAGAGACATTTTCAGAGAGAGGAAAGAGAGAGGAAGAGGATAGAGAGAAAGGGAGAGAGAGAGAGAGACATAGGAGAGTGATTTTGGAAAGCAAGAGAAGATAAGAGGAAGGAGAAAAGAGTGAGAGAGAGTCTGAGACAAGAAGACAGCTCCCACCAGAAGTCTAAAACAACAGCGTGTGTTCCTGATGGATGGTATGGCCAGGCTGACCAGCCATGCGAGCAGCCCATTCCCCCTGAACAACCCTTCACAGCATACAGACAGAGAAGATGGAGGGAGGAGAGAGAGAGAGAAAGAGAACAACCCTTCCCAGCACTGTAGGATCCACATCAGCACACAGAGAGGCAGAGATGAGAGGGGGATGGAGAGAGAGGAGAGGATGGGATAGAGAAGGGGGAGTTGGGGAGGCAGTGAAGGATGGGGTAGAGATGAGGAGAAGAGGAGCGGGATGTGGGGATGATATGGAGGAGAGGATGGGGAAGAGGAGAGAGAGAGCGAGGAGAATTTAAAAGGGCAGTTAGCAGACTTTCTCAATTATTTATTAGGGAATCACTAGAACAACAACATGCAGCTAGAGGAGAAAAGAAAAAGAGAGGAAACAGGGATTATGTCCTGGGAGGTGAGGATTCCTACTTCATTATTATGCTGCATTTTGACTTTGATGACAAGGACTGCAGTATCCATCCACATGCCCATGTTGCATGGAAGTTTAGCGCCCGTTCCAGCTTTGCAATATTAGTCGAAAAATCTTTAATTAAAGAGTAAAAGTGTACTACATCATCCCATCAATAATATATAATAGCCGAGGCATTTTAATTTTCATCAGCTTCTTCATTGCAACAATGAAAGGAGAGAGTGACATAAGGAAATCTTTCATTCTTACCTTACAGTACCCTGAGGCAAAATAAGGTAATGCACCCAGCAGACTTTTACACAACTCATCCTCTAGATATAGGCTTCAAAACAACTCTAAACCTCATTGTCTTACATCAGATCGAACCTCATTGTCTTACGTCAGATAGAACCTCATTGTCTTACGTCAGATAGAACCTCATTGTCTTACATCAGATAGAACCTCAATGTCTTACGTCAGATAGAACCTCATTGTCTTACGTCAGATAGAACCTCATTGTCTTACGTCAGATAGAACCTCATTGTCTTACGTCAGATAGAACCTCATTGTCTTACGTCAGATAGAACCTCATTGTCTTACGTCAGATAGAACCTCATTGTCTTACGTCAGATAGGACCTCATTGTCTTACGTCAGATAGAACCTCATTGTCTTACGTCAGATAGAACCTCATTGTCTTACGTCAGATAGAACCTCATTGTCTTACGTTAGATAGAACCTCATTGTCTTACGTCAGATAGAACCTCATTGTCTTACGTCAGATAGAACCTCATTGTCTTACGTCAGATAGAACCTCATTGTCTTACGTTAGATAGAAGCATAGCATGACTCTGGGCTCTAATCAATCCGTATCGCGGAAATTCAGTGTTACAGCATGATTGAAATTTAAATTCAACATTCCCGCGTGAGTGGAGACTGCATTCACGGTAAACGCTGCATATGTCAGCTCAATCAGAAATGACCTTTACATTTCTTCAGTGATACAGATTGAATATAGCCCTCTGTTTGCACTGGTCGATCAAGGGAATAGCGTCATGCAGGAGTGACGCCACAAGGCTGAAGACAAATCTCCTGATTTATCAATTACTTTAATTTAGTTTTTCAGCACCCACTTCCCAAACTTTTCCTCAAAGGATGTTAAAGAGTGTTATGTCCTAAACCATAACACCTGAGTCACCAACAATATAAGCAAGCTATGATTTTTGATGTATTTTCCTGTCCTAGTCCCCTGTCCGTGCTGGACTGTAAGTCCTAGTCAGTGTGATAGTGGTGGCTGGCTTGTAGATGGTGGCTGGATGGTGGAACTCTTAAATGTCATGAAGATTGATGGCGTTGGAGTGTAAAGTGTGGTGACATTACTGCCTTTGCTGTGCTTGTTCTTAATTCAGCCCTGTCGGCTTAGCGCTGACATTTCAGTGAGAGGAGTGTGTTTATGTGGGACTTGGTGGCTGTGACCCATTGGCACCCTATTCCCTATCTAGTGCGCTTCTTTTGTCCAAGGCCCCCACAGGGCTCTGGTCTAAAGTAGTGCACTTTGTAGGGAATAGGGTGCCATTTGGGACGCAAGCTGTGGCTGAAATGTCACTGAAGGATTTATCACATTGGAACTAGTGGTGCTTGGAGTGGAGGAGAAGAGGAAGAGGAGGAGGAAGAGGTGGTGTGGGCAACCAGGTAGAGAGAGAGAGAGAAGGCTTAAAGGCCTTCATCATCAGTCGTCTGTTCTCTGAAATTATTTCTTTACTTTTCTTCACTTCATTGGGTTTCACTGTCATCACTTCTAATCTGTTGTGTTTGGTGAAATTCTACTGTCTGTTCTCTTTCCTTGTCTTATTGTCTGTTCTCTGTCCTTTTCCCTTGTCTTATTGTCTGTTCTCTTTCCTTTTCCCTTGTCTTATTGTCTGTTCTCTTTCCTTTTCCCTTGTCTTATTGTCTGTTCTCTTTCCTTGTCTTATTGTCTGTTCTCTGTCCTTTTCCCTTGTCTTATTGTCTGTTCTCTTTCCTTTTCCCTTGTCTTATTGTCTGTTCTCTTTCCTTTTCCCTTGTCTTATTGTCTGTTCTCTGTCCTTTTCCCTTATCTTATTGTCTGTTCTCTTTCCTTTTCCCTTGTCTTATTGTCTGTTCTCTTTCCTTTTCCCTTGTCTTATTGTCTGTTCTCTGTCCTTTTCCCTTGTCTTATTGTCTGTTCTCTTTCCTTTTCCCTTGTCTTATTGTCTGTTCTCTTTCATTTTCCCTTGTCTTATTGTCTGTTCTCTTTCCTTTCCCCTTGTCTTATTGTCTGTTCTCTTTCCTTTTCCCTTGTCTTATTGTCTGTTCTCTTTCCTTTCCCCTTGTCTTATTGTCTGTTCTCTTTCCTTTCCCCTTGTCTTATTGTCTGTTCTCTGTGCTTTTCCCTTGTCTTATTGTCTGTTCTCTTTCCTTTTCCCTTGTCTTATTGTCTGTTCTCTTTCCTTTCCCCTTGTCTTATTGTCTGTTCTCTTTCCTTTTCCCGTGTCTTATTGTCTGTTCTCTGTGCTTTTCCCTTGTCTTATTGTCTGTTCTCTTTCCTTTTCCCTTGTCTTATTGTCTGTTCTCTTTCCTTTTCCCTTGTCTTATTGTCTGTTCTCTTTCCTTTTCCCTTGTCTTATTGTCTGTTCTCTTTCCTTTCCCCTTGTCTTATTGTCTGTTCTCTTTCCTTTTCCCTTGTCTTATTGTCTGTTCTCTTTCCTTTTCCCTTGTCTTATTGTCTGTTCTCTTTCCTTTTCCCTTGTCTTATTGTCTGTTCTCTTTCCTTTTCCCTTGTCTTATTGTCTGTTCTCTTTCCTTTTCCCTTGTCTTATTGTCTGTTCTCTTTCCTTTCCCCTTGTCTTATTGTCTGTTCTCTGTGCTTTTCCCTTGTCTTATTGTCTGTTCTCTTTCCTTTTCCCTTGTCTTATTGTCTGTTCTCTTTCCTTTTCCCTTGTCTTATTGTCTGTTCTCTTTCCTTTCCCCTTGTCTTATTGTCTGTTCTCTGTCCTTTTCCCTTGTCTTATTGTCTGTTCTCTTTCCTTTTCCCGTGTCTTATTGTCTGTTCTCTGTGCTTTTCCCTTGTCTTATTGTCTGTTCTCTTTCCTTTTCCCTTGTCTTATTGTCTGTTCTCTGTCCTTTTCCCTTGTCTTATTGTCTGTTCTCTGTCCTTTTCCCTTGTCTGTTTGTCTGTTCTCTGTCCTTTCCCCTTGTCTTATTGTCTGTTCTCTGTCCTTTTCCCTTGTCTTATTGTCTGTTCTCTGTCCTTTTCCCTTGTCTTATTGTCTGTTCTCTGTCCTTTCCCTTGTCTTATTGTCTGTTCTCTTTCCTTTCCCCTTGTCTTATTGTCTGTTCTCTTTCCTTTCCCCTTGTCTTATTGTCTGTTCTCTGTGCTTTTCCCTTGTCTTATTGTCTGTTCTCTTTCCTTTTCCCTTGTCTTATTGTCTGTTCTCTTTCCTTTTCCCTTGTCTTATTGTCTGTTCTCTTTCCTTTCCCCTTGTCTTATTGTCTGTTCTCTGTCCTTTTCCCTTGTCTTATTGTCTGTTCTCTTTCCTTTTCCCGTGTCTTATTGTCTGTTCTCTGTGCTTTTCCCTTGTCTTATTGTCTGTTCTCTTTCCTTTTCCCTTGTCTTATTGTCTGTTCTCTTTCCTTTCCCCTTGTCTTATTGTCTGTTCTCTTTCCTTTCCCCTTGTCTTATTGTCTGTTCTCTTTCCTTTCCCCTTGTCTTATTGTCTGTTCTCTGTCCTTTTCCCTTGTCTTATTGTCTGTTCTCTTTCCTTTCCCCTTGTCTTATTGTCTGTTCTCTTTCCTTTTCCCTTGTCTTATTGTCTGTTCTCTTTCCTTTTCCCTTGTCTTATTGTCTGTTCTCTCCTCTTCTAGTATTCTATCCATGTCTTTCCTCCTCTGTTCTTTCTGTGGCACATCATCTCTAATCTCTCCAATTGTGTGCTTTATCGGCATCAGCGTTTTAGCTGGCCCCAACAAAGTGCTGTTATCAGTGGAATATACCATGATCCCATCTTAAATACATCTCTCTTTCTCCCTCGCTCCCCCAAACCTGAATTACCAACAGACAAATCCAAAACTCACATTTACACAATTTCCCCCTCTTATTAAATCATGCTTATAACATTCTGGGGAGCAAATAATATGATTAGAAATATAATTGTCTGAGAATGAGGGAAAATGTGACAACACAATGGCTGGGGCAGCCAACACTGCAGGAGGTGTGTGTGTGTGTGTGTGTGTGTGTGTGCATGCACAATGTTTTTTTCCATACACCACTCCAGCTCCAATGTCATGACATAAAGTGTACCCCATAACTCTATGTACGGACTTCCTACTCCCTCCTTGACAGGAAGTGACATCTCAAGGGCTTTGTATTCGTTTTTTAAAACGCATGAAAAATGTCCTCTGGTTCCCGGAACATACATTATGTGGCCCGTATACAGGAGACAACAGGAAAAACAACCTCCTCCCTGTCCTTACTGTGTACACACATCATATGTCACTTGGGGCTGCGTGTCATCTGGGCCCATCTGTGTTCTAGAATGTACCGGTTGTATATCATTCCACATACCCTGAGTCGCTATTCACGTCATAAACGTCATTCAATGTGTTTAAATGAATTACTCCCACCACACTGACTCCTAGTTGGACCCTTCCTCCCAATAATATCTACTTATGAAGTTTACACTCGTTCACTACTTCCCACAAGTCTTAAAGCATTGGATTGGTGGTGGTATGGGCCTGAGGGAGTTTTCTTTTACCAGTCATTTCCTTTCAAATCGGTGAAAGGAAGTGAACAAGTGCACACTTAGGGAGGAAGGGGAGATAATGGGGAGACAGCCCAGGAGAGGAGATAGAGGAGAGAGCGAGAGGGGAGCCCAGGAACAGGCTTAACCTGACAGAGAGATGGGGACATTCAGAGGAGCCAAATGATGGACTGTCTCTATTCCCAGAGTCACCATATTCTCTCAATAGCCTTACCTGTCTCTTTGGCAGGCTCTCCTCCACAGTCCTTACCCTACACACTGACTGTGATGCCCAGCCCAGACAAACCTGTAGACAGGGCTGAGGTGGGTGACAGAGAGGGATGGGGACATTCAGCAGGGTACCACTTAGTGCATACTGGCCTATTCTCTCCTCCACACCCTCTGAGCCCCACACTCCTAGCCCAGACAGCCTCATCGACAGGAGACAGGTGGGTGACAGAGAGGGATGGGGACATTCAGCGGGGCCTGCTGGTTAATGAAGGACTGATAAGTCTCTATTCCCAGGGCCAGGGTTAATTGCTCCACAGCAGATAAAGGTAATAAATTATCAGGGGGGTAATGGCAGGAGGCTCCGCTGTGTCCTGTTCCACATTCATCATGGCTGAGCACTTACACACAGAGACAGGACACACCTGGCTGGCCAACACAGAGACAGGAACAGGCCAGGCTGGGCCACACAGAGACAGGAACAGGCCAGGCTGGGCCACACAGAGACAGGAACAGGCCAGGCTGGGCCACACAGAGACAGGAACAGGCCAGGCTGGGCCACACAGAGACAGGAACATGCCAGGCTGGGCCACACAGAGACAGGTGCTTCATTCCGGTAGGGTTGATAAAGAGGTGAATGTAGGATTTCCGCATGTTTTAACATGACAAAGCTCTTTTCTGTCACCTCATGTTAACAATACAATACAATTTGAATACACAGAACATTCCATCTCAAAGAGCATTTCTCTCTCTGTCCCTCCATAGATACAAAGAGACAAATGCCTGCCTAGTCTCAACACTGAAAGGAAGCAGGGTTGCCATTCACACTGTTGGATCAATGCAGTCCGGGTCTAATCACTACCAGCCAAATGAACGATACCATTGGCACCAGCATCTGGCAACCCTGGCTGGGGGACTCTGTATGACGTTCCATTGCAGAATGGAGGATTCTTATAAAAGCCCACAATCAATCGGGACCCAAGCCAGACTTCTTATTTCCAAGCCCATGGCACACCAACACACACAAACACACACACACACACACACACACACACACACACACACACACACACACACACACACACACACACACACACACACACACACACACACACACACACACACACACAAACGGACATGTCTCCAGTATGGCAACTAGTCATGTAATAAACTGCTGCTTGTAAATATTATTTAAGAGTATGAAACAGGAAAATGAATGTAGCCCTCTGTCTGTGTCCGATCAGCCAAGATTCAGTTGGATGTTGACAGCATGACTGAACAGAGTAGACATTTAGGAGGCAGGTTTTATATGTATCCATAGAGGTTAAAGAGGTGGTCTTTACCTTTGGACGTGAGCTTTATTCCTTGGGAGTCGGAGAGCAAGTCGTGTGAATTAGAGGGTGACGCAGGAGTGTAAATGACAACATCCCTTGGCCGTTGCCAACTCTATGTGAAACAGTACACAGTTCTATCTTCCCAAGTTTAAAGGGAAAATCCAAAAAGTTTTACCCTCATAGCATCATACTGCTATGGTGCTGGAGGAATGGTGCTGGACATAATGAATATGAGGTTGAAAAGTGGTGGATTTCCCCTTTAAGATTAAGTGACTGCAAATAGAAGAGACATGGAATAGATACGGACTTATCTTCCAAGCAGAATGGGGACTTTCCTGTTGACTGTTCTTCATCTGAAGTAACAGCACTGTTGTAACTACCCATCGTCTTAGGGTAAGCTTGGACGATAAATCTGTATGCTGTAGAGTGAAAGAGTCAGAGTTGAATCACAGCATGCCCATGTATATGCAAGACCTCTGTTTATCTTTCTTCTACTCTCTCCCTTGACATCCCCCCCAAGCTGCTGTGTACAGCTGTGTGAGTCCTATAGAGGACACCGCCCAAAGGAGTGTGTGTGTGTGTGTGTGTGTGTGTGTGTGTGTGTGTGTGTGTGTGTGTGTGTGTGTGTGTGTGTGTGTGTGTGTGTGTGTGTGTGTGCATGTCGGATCGTGTGTGTCTTCCTCTGAGTGTTATCCTATGTATGTGGGTATCCATCCACAACATTGCTATTGTGGACACCTATCTAAATGCACTGTCACCAAGATACACTTCCCTGTTAGCGCTGATGCTAACACCTCCATGCAGCACCAAGGCACCTATCTAAATGCACTGTCACCAAGATACACTTCCCTGTTAGCGCTGATGCTAACCCCTCCATGCAGCACCAAGGCACCTATCTAAATGCACTGTCACCAAGATACACTTCCCTGTTAGCGCTGATGCTAACCCCTCCATGCAGCACCAAGGCACCTATCTAAATGCACTGTCACCAAGATACACTTCCCTGTTAGCGCTGATGCTAACACCTCCATGCAGCACCAAGGCACCTATCTAAATGCACTGTCACCAAGATACACTTCCCTGTTAGCGCTGATGCTAACCCCTCCATGCAGCACCAAGGCACCTATCTAAATGCACTGTCACCAAGATACACTTCCCTGTTAGCGCTGATGCTAACACCTCCACGCAGCACCTGCAAAATAAAATGTAATATCTGTAATATCCCGGACCAGGTGGGAAGTGCTCATGAAGACATGGTGTGCATCCCAAATGGCACCCTATTCCCTATGGTCCCCCATAGGGCTCTGGTCAAAAGTAGTGCACTAAATAAGAAATAATATGCCATTTAGGATACAGACTGTGTGTACATCCCAAATGGCACCCTATTCCCTATGTAGTGCACTACCTTTGATCAGGGCCCATATAATAATAAGACCATGGTGCACTGTGTAGGAAATAGGGTGCCATTTGGGATGATGTCATGGAGAAGCCAGGGGGTACAGGGATCAGGAAGAGACAGACTCCTGCTGCTATACTGATAACAAAATAAACAAATAGTTCTAGTCAAATATCCAGCTTCGGCGCTCGTATCCCTCCACCTTCGGCGCTCGTGTCCCTCCTCCCCGAAACGCAGCTTCACTCCATGTGGGCAACGATTAGGAATCGTTTTTAGACACGCACCTCAGCCAACTGAAATGTTAACACTGACTTATGCATATCTACACTGAGTGTACAAAACATTAAGAACACATGCTCTTTCCATGAGAGAGACTGACCAGGTGAAAGCTATGATCCCTTATTGATGTCACCTGTTAAATCCAAATCAGTGTAGATGAAAGGGAGGAGACAGGTTAAAGAAAGTTTTTTAAGCCTTGAGACAACTAAGACATGGATTGTGTATGTGTGCCATTCAGAGGGTGAAGGGGTAAGACAAAAGAT
Organism: Salmo trutta; assembly: GCF_901001165.1. NCBI lineage: Eukaryota > Metazoa > Chordata > Actinopteri > Salmoniformes > Salmonidae > Salmo > Salmo trutta. Next base: position 7,270,308 of record NC_042994.1, on the reverse strand, counting down.
TGAAGTGCCTTTGAACGAGGTATGGTAGTAGGTGCCCGGAGCATCGGTTTGTGTCAAGAACTGCAACGCTGCACTGTCAACTGTGGGACCTTATGTAAACAGGTGTGTGCCATTCCAAATCATGTCCAATCAATTGAATTGACCACAGGTGGACTCCAATCAAGTTGTAGAAACATCTCAAGGATGATCAATGGAAACAGGATGCACCTGAGCTCAATTTAGAGTCTCATGGCAAAGGGTCTGAATACGTTTTTTGTATTTTATAAATTTGCAAACATTTCTAAAAACCTGTTTTTGCTTTGTCATTATGGGGTATTGTGTGTAGATTGATGAGGAAATGTTTTTATTTAATCAATTTTACAATAAGGCTGTAACGTAACAACATGTGGAAAAAGGGAAGGGGTCTGAATACTTTCCGAATGGACTGTATCTGCAAGGTCCCTCAGTCGAGCAGTGAATTTCAAACACAGATTCAACCACAATGACCAGGGAAGTTTTCCAATGCCTCGCAAAGGGCACATATTGGTAGATGGGTAAAAAAAATGTAAAAGCAGACATTGAATATCACTTTGAGCATGGTGAAGTTATTACTTACACTTTGGATGGTATATCAATACACCCAGTCACTACAAAGATACAGGTGACCTTCTTAACTCATTTGCCGGAGAGATAGGAAACCGCTCAGGGATTTCACCATGAGGCCAATGGTGACTGAAACAGTTACAGAGTTTAATGGCTGTGATAGTAGAAAACTCAGGATGGATCAACAACATTGCAGTTACTCCACAATACTAACCTAATTGACAGAGTGAAAAAAGGAAGCCTGTACAGAATAAAAATATTCCAAAACATGCATCATGTTTGCAACAAGGCACTAAAGCAATATTGCAAAACATTTGGCAAAGAAATGAACTTTTTGTCTGGGGTAAATCCCCAAAAGCACATACCTTAATACCGCTCTCCACATTTCCAATCATAGTGGTGGCTGCATCATGTTATGGGTATGCTTGTCATCGTTAAGGACTGGGGAGTTATTAAAAATAAAAAACAGAATGGAGCTAAGCACAGGCAAAATCCAAGAGGAAAACCTGGTTCAGTCTGCTTTCCACCAGACACTGGGAGATGAATTCACCGTTCAACAAGACAAGGCCAAATCTACAGTAGTTGCTTGCCAAGAAGACAGCGAATGTTCCTGAATGGCAGAGTTACAGTTTTGACTTAATTCTACTTGAAAATGTATTTTAAGACCTGAAAATAGTTGTCTAAGCAATGATCAAGAAACTATTTGACAGAACATTAAGAATTTTGAAAAGAATTATGCGCAAATATTGCACAATCCAGATGTGGAAAGCTCTTAGAGACTTACCCAGAAAGAATCTCAGATGTAATCACTGCCAAAGGTGCTCCTACAATGTTTTGACCCAGGGGTGTGAATACTTATGTAAATGAAATATTTCTGTATTACATTTTCAATACATTTGCAAACATACACCCCCCCCCAAAAAAAGTTTTTCATGTCAGCATTCCCCCCCCCCAAAAAATATATATTTTTCATGTCAGCAGTCAGGTTTTCAAGATATTGGACTTTCAAGAAGCAAGGAGTCACCGGCCACCTCATCATGACGATGTTGCCGGTTGTTTTTGAGTGGAGTTTCCCTTTAAAATTGGCTACCTTGTCAGAAAACCTTTCAATGGGAAGCAAGTTACGGACGCTCCATCTCTCTCCTCCTTCATTGCTTCCCTCAGGGCACTTGACAGACAGACAGACAGACAGACAGACAGACAGACAGACAGACAGACAGGCAGGCAGGCAGGCAGGCAGGCAGGCAGGCAGACAGGCAACAGCAACAGCTAGCTAACAGAGAGAAAGGTGGATGTTCGCTTAAGCAAAGATTAGCTCAGGAATCATAGTCTGTTACAGGAATGCTTTAGCCTCCTTGAGGAGCACCGCCTGCACCTTCCTGGGGGCTCTCTCTCTCTCTCTCTCTCTACTCATTAGAGAGAAAGAAACAGGGGATGATGTGCGAGATAGCAGGATGAGAGGGGGAATTAGATTCTCTGACATCTTCGCTAATTGAGCCGTCTACTTTGTGGCCGGCCCCGGCATGCCAACTTTTAATTTGCCACTAATCAAATCAATATGATGCCTTTCTGCCTGACGATTTGCCCTACGACCAACCAGAGGAGAGGAGGCATGGATTTTGGGGGGATCTATCTGAATCATAGCAGCCAATGACCTATGACCTGTGAATGGTGCCTTTCTGCCAGACAACCAGCCGGGAAAAGAGGAGAGGGGGCATCTCGATTGAATCCTGGGGTCCTGTATTAATCGTAACAGCCTACGACGTTTCAACTGATTTGGGGCCGTATTACGTAAGATGAAGGAAGACAAAAGTCTGACAACCAACCGGAGAGAGGAAAGGTGCATCTTGATTGGTTCGCAGGAGTCTGTATGAATCACAGCAGCCTGTAACCTCTGACCTATGAACCATGGAACGAGTCGTAAGGGAAAGGAATATAAAGGGGTACACTGTATGTAATGGAGGTGAGTGTAATGCAGTGAGAGGTATAGACGGCGGCCGGCAGACAGAATCTCTCCGTATGACGGCTGAATGTCTCCCGTTTCAGGCCCTCAGACAGATGAACTGAGCAATATTTGTTCACTACATGACCTAGCTTGGTTAAGTGCCTGCCTGGCGAGGAGACAGGACATTGAGACATCCATGGGCGGGAGGAGGGAGAGAGGCTGGAGAGGGCACCGCTGCTAAAGTGCTGGAGGAGAGGAGGGAGGCTGTCAACAACACACCCCCCCCCCCCCCCCCCCGAGGTGGTCCAGCTGGGGTTATCTACATGATGTCTCTCATGACGTCTGAGGCCCCCCTCTCCTGCAGATGCTGCCCCCTCGGCTCCTCTCCTCTCATATCAAATCCTTCTCCTCTCTCTCTCCTCCTCCTCCTTTCCTCTCCTCCAGCTGCTGCTCCCTCTGCTCTGCTCACACCACAATGGCCTCCAGTCCAGATCACACTGAACCTCTCCTCTCCATTACGCTCATCATCATCAACACACTCCCAGTTCCCTACTAACAACTCACTAACTCATCATCATCATCATCAACACACTCCCAGTTCCCTACTAACAACTCACTAACTCATCATCATCATCATCAACACACTCTCAGTTCCCTACTAACAACTCACTAACTCATCATCATCATCATCAACACACTCCCAGTTCCCTACTAACAACTCACTAACTCATCATCATCTTCATCAACACACTCTCAGTTCCCTACTAACAACTCACTAACTCATCATCATCATCATCATCAACACACTCCCAGTTCCCTACTAACAACTCACTAACTCATCATCATCATCATCAACACACTCCCAGTTCCCTACTAACAACTCACTAACTCATCATCATCATTATCATCATCATCATCAACACACTCTCAGTAACCCTACTAACAACTCACTAACTCATCATCATCATGATCAGCATCATCAACACACTCCCAGTTCCCTACTAACAACTCACTAACTCATCATCATCATCATCAACACACTCCCAGTTCCCTACTAACAACTCACTAACTCATCATCATCATCATCATCAACACACTCCCAGTTCCCTACTAACAACTCACTAACTCATCATCATCAACACACTCCCAGTTCCCTACTAACAACTCACTAACTCATCATCATCATCAACACACTCCCAGTTCCCTACTAACAACTCACTAACTCATCATCATCATCATCAACATCAACACACTCCCAGTTCCCTACTAACAACTCACTAACACGTCATCATCAACACACTCCCAGTTCCCTACTAACAACTCACTAACTCATCATCATCATCATCAACACACTCTCAGTTCCCTACTAACAACTCACTAACTCATCATCATCATCATCATCATCATCAACACACTCCCAGTTCCCTACTAACAACTCACTAACTCATCATCATCGTCATCATCATCATCAACACACTCCCAGTTCCCTACTAACAACTCACTAACTCATCATCATCATCATCAGCATCATCAACACACTCCCAGTTCCCTACTAACAACTCACTAACTCATCATCATCATCATCATCATCATCAACACACTCCCAGTTCCCTACTAACAACTCACTAACTCATCATCATCATCATCATCATCAACACACTCCCAGTTCCCTACTAACAACTCACTAACTCATCATCATCATCATCAACACACTCCCAGTTCCCTACTAACAACTCACTAACTCATCATCATCAACACACTCCCAGTTCCCTACTAACAACTCACTAACTCATCATCATCATCATCACACACTCCCAGTTCCCTACTAACAACTCACTAACTCATCATCATCATCATCATCAACATACTCCCAGTTCCCTACTAACAACTCACTAACTCATCATCATCAACACACTCCCAGTTATCTACTAACAACTCACTAACTCATCATCATCATCATCAGCATCATCAACACACTACCAGTTCCCTACTAACAACTCACTAACTCATCATCATCATCATCAACACACTCCCAGTTCCCTACTAACAACTCACTAACTCCTCATCATCATCATCATCATCATCATCAACACACTCCCAGTTCCCTACTAACAACTCACTAACTCATCATCATCAACACACTCCCAGATCCCTACTAACAACTCACTAACTCATCATCATCATCATCAGCATCATCAACACACTACCAGTTCCCTACTAACAACTCACTAACTCATCATCATCATCATCAACACACTCCCAGTTCCCTACTAACAACTCACTAACTCCTCATCATCATCATCATCATCAACACACTCCCAGTTCCCTACTAACAACTCACTAACTCATCATCATCAACACACTCCCAGTTCCCTACTAACAACTCACTAACTCATCATCATCATCATCAACACACTCCCAGTTCCCTACTAACAACTCACTAACTCATCATCATCATCAACACACTCCCAGTTCCCTACTAACAACTCACTAACTCATCATCATCATCAACACACTCCCAGTTCCCTACTAACAACTCCCTAACTCATCATCATCATCATCATCAACACACTCCCAGTTCCCTACTAACAACTCACTAACTCATCATCATCATCAACACACTCCCAGTTCCCTACTAACAACTCACTAACTCATCATCATCATCATCATCATCAACACACTCCCAGTTCCCTACTAACAACTCACTAACTCATCATCATCATTATCATCATCATCATCAACACACTCTCAGTTCCCTACTAACAACTCACTTACTCATCATCATCATGATCAGCATCATCAACACACTCCCAGTTCCCTACTAACAACTCACTAACTCATCATCATCATCATCAACACACTCCCAGTTCCCTACTAACAACTCACTAACTCATCATCATCATCATCATCATCATCATCAACACACTCCCAGTTCCCTACTAACAACTCACTAACTCATCATCATCAACACACTCCCAGTTCCCTACTAACAACTCACTAACTCATCATCATCATCATCAACACACTCCCAGTTCCCTACTAACAACTCACTAACTCATCATCATCATCATCAACACACTCCCAGTTCCCTACTAACAACTCACTAACTCATCATCATCATCATCAACACACTCTCAGTTCCCTACTAACAACTCACTAACTCATCATCATCATCATCAACACACTCCCAGTTCCCTACTAACAACTCACTAACTCATCATCATCTTCATCAACACACTCTCAGTTCCCTACTAACAACTCACTAACTCATCATCATCATTATCATCATCATCATCAACACACTCTCAGTAACCCTACTAACAACTCACTAACTCATCATCATCATGATCAGCATCATCAACACACTCCCAGTTCCCTACTAACAACTCACTAACTCATCATCATCATCATCAACACACTCCCAGTTCCCTACTAACAACTCACTAACTCATCATCATCATCATCATCAACACACTCCCAGTTCCCTACTAACAACTCACTAACTCATCATCATCAACACACTCCCAGTTCCCTACTAACAACTCACTAACTCATCATCATCATCAACACACTCCCAGTTCCCTACTAACAACTCACTAACTCATCATCATCATCATCATCATCAACATCAACACACTCCCAGTTCCCTACTAACAACTCACTAACTCATCATCATCAACACACTCCCAGTTCCCTACTAACAACTCACTAACTCATCATCATCATCATCAACACACTCTCAGTTCCTTACTAACAACTCACTAACTCATCATCATCATCATCATCATCATCAACACACTCCCAGTTCCCTACTAACAACTCACTAACTCATCATCATCGTCATCATCATCATCAACACACTCCCAGTTCCCTACTAACAACTCACTAACTCATCATCATCATCATCAGCATCATCAACACACTCCCAGTTCCCTACTAACAACTCACTAACTCATCATCATCATCATCATCATCATCATCATCATCAACACACTCCCAGTTCCCTACTAACAACTCACTAACTCATCATCATCATCATCATCATCAACACACTCCCAGTTCCCTACTAACAACTCACTAACTCATCATCATCATCATCATCAACACACTCCCAGTTCCCTACTAACAACTCACTAACTCATCATCATCAACACACTCCCAGTTCCCTACTAACAACTCACTAACTCATCATCATCATCATCAACACACTCCCAGTTCCCTACTAACAACTCACTAACTCATCATCATCATCATCAACATACTCCCAGTTCCCTACTAACAACTCACTAACTCATCATCATCAACACACTCCCAGTTCCCTACTAACAACTCACTAACTCATCATCATCATCACACACTCCCAGATCCCTACTAACAACTCACTAACTCATCATCATCATCATCAGCATCATCAACACACTCCCAGTTCCCTACTAACAACTCACTAACTCATCATCATCATCATCAACACACTCCCAGTTCCCTACTAACAACTCACTAACTCCTCATCATCATCATCATCATCATCATCAACACACTCCCAGTTCCCTACTAACAACTCACTAACTCATCATCATCAACACACTCCCAGTTCCCTACTAACAACTCACTAACTCATCATCATCATCATCAACACACTCCCAGTTCCCTACTAACAACTCACTAACTCATCATCATCATCAACACACTCCCAGTTCCCTACTAACAACTCACTAACTCATCATCATCATCAACACACTCCCAGTTCCCTACTAACAACTCACTAACTCATCATCATCATCATCATCATCATCAACACACTCCCAGTTCCCTACTAACAACTCACTAACTCATCATCATCATCATCAACACACTCCCAGTTCCCTACTAACAACTCACTAACTCATCATCATCATCATCAACACACTCCCAGTTCCCTACTAACAACTCACTAACTCATCATCATCTTCATCAACACACTCTCAGTTCCCTACTAACAACTCACTAACTCATCATCATCATTATCATCATCATCATCAACACACTCTCAGTAACCCTACTAACAACTCACTAACTCATCATCATCATGATCAGCATCATCAACACACTCCCAGTTCCCTACTAACAACTCACTAACTCATCATCATCATCATCAACACACTCCCAGTTCCCTACTAACAACTCACTAACTCATCATCATCATCATCATCAACACACTCCCAGTTCCCTACTAACAACTCACTAACTCATCATCATCAACACACTCCCAGTTCCCTACTAACAACTCACTAACTCATCATCATCATCAACACACTCCCAGTTCCCTACTAACAACTCACTAACTCATCATCATCATCATCATCATCAACATCAACACACTCCCAGTTCCCTACTAACAACTCACTAACTCATCATCATCATCAACACACTCCCAGTTCCCTACTAACAACTCACTAACTCATCATCATCATCATCAACACACTCTCAGTTCCTTACTAACAACTCACTAACTCATCATCATCATCATCATCATCATCAACACACTCCCAGTTCCCTACTAACAACTCACTAACTCATCATCATCGTCATCATCATCATCAACACACTCCCAGTTCCCTACTAACAACTCACTAACTCATCATCATCATCATCAGCATCATCAACACACTCCCAGTTCCCTACTAACAACTCACTAACTCATCTCATCATCATCATCATCATCATCATCATCAACACACTCCCAGTTCCCTACTAACAACTCACTCCTCATCATCATCATCATCATCATCAACACACTCCCAGTTCCCTACTAACAACTCACTAACTCATCATCATCATCATCATCAACACACTCCCAGTTCCCTACTAACAACTCACTAACTCATCATCATCAACACACTCCCAGTTCCCTACTAACACTCACTAACTCATCATCATCATCATCAACACACTCCCAGTTCCCTACTAACAACTCACTAACTCATCATCATCATCATCAACATACTCCCAGTTCCCTACTAACAACTCACTAACTCATCATCATCAACACACTCCCAGTTCCCTACTAACAACTCACTAACTCATCATCATCATCAACACACTCCCAGATCCCTACTAACAACTCACTAACTCATCATCATCATCATCAGCATCATCAACACACTCCCAGTTCCCTACTAACAACTCACTAACTCATCATCATCATCATCAACACACTCCCAGTTCCCTACTAACAACTCACTAACTCCTCATCATCATCATCATCATCATCAACACACTCCCAGTTCCCTACTAACAACTCACTAACTCATCATCACAACACACTCCCAGTTCCCTTACTAACAACTCACTAACTCATCATCATCATCATCAACACACTCCCAGTTCCCCTACTAACAACTCACTAACTCTCATCATCATCACCACACTCCCAGTTCCCTACTAAACAAACTCACTAACTCATCATCATCAATCACACACTCCCAGTTCCCTACTAACAACTCACTAACTCATCATCATCATCATCATCATCATCAACACACTCCCAGTTCCCTACTAACAACTCACTAACTCATCATCATCATCATCAACACACTCCCAGTTCCCTACTAACAACTCACTAACCTCATCATCATCATCATCAACACACTCCCAGTTCCCTACTAACAACTCACTAACTCATCATCATCATCATCATCATCAACACACTCCCAGTTCCCTACTAACAACTCACTAACTCATCATCATCAACACACTCCCAGTTCCCTACTAACAACTCACTAACTCATCATCATCATGATCAGCATCATCAACACACTCCCAGTTCCCTACTAACAACTCACTAACTCATCATCATCATCATCAACACACTCCAGTTCCCTACTAACAACTCACTAACTCATCATCATCATCATCATCAACACACTCCCAGTTCCCTACTAACAACTCACTAACTCATCATCATCAACACACTCCCAGTTCCCTACTAACAACTCACTAACTCATCATCATCATCATCAACAAACTCCCAGTTCCCTACTAACAACTCACTAACTCATCATCATCATCATCATCATCACCACACTCCCAGTTCCCTACTAACAACTCACTAACTCATCATCATCATCAACACACTCCCAGTTCCCTACTAACAACTCACTAACTCATCATCATCATCATCATCAACACACTCCCAGTTCCCTACTAACAACTCACTAACTCATCATCATCATCATCATCATCATCAACACACTCCCAGTTCCCTACTAACAACTCACTAACTCATCCTCATCATCATCATCATCAACACACTCCCAGTTCCCTACTAACAACTCACTAACTCATCATCATCATCATCATCAACACACTCCCAGTTCCCTACTAACAACTCACTAATTCATCATCATCAACACACTCCCAGTTCCCTACTAACAACTCACTAACTCATCATCATCATCATCATCAGCATCATCAACACACTCCCAGTTCCCTACTAACAACTCACTAACTCATCATCATCATCATCAACACACTCCCAGTTCCCTACTAACAACTCACTAACTCATCATCATCAACACACTCCCAGTTCCCTACTAACAACTCACTAACTCATCATCATCATCAACACACTCCCAGATCCCTACTAACAACTCACTAACTCATCATCATCATCATCAGCATCATCAACACACTCCCAGTTCCCTACTAACAACTCACTAACTCATCATCATCATCATCAACACACTCCCAGTTCCCTACTAACAACTCACTAACTCCTCATCATCATCATCATCATCATCATCAACACACTCCCAGTTCCCTACTAACAACTCACTAACTCATCATCATCAACACACTCCCAGTTCCCTACTAACAACTCACTAACTCATCATCATCATCATCAACACACTCCCAGTTCCCTACTAACAACTCACTAACTCATCATCATCATCAACACACTCCCAGTTCCCTACTAACAACTCACTACTCATCATCATCATCACACAACACTCCCAGTTCCCTACTACACTCACTAACTCATCATCATCAGCATCATCATCAACACACTCCCAGTTCCCTACTAACAACTCACTAACTCATCATCATCAACACACTCCCAGTTCCCTACTAACAACTCACTAACTCATCATCATCATCATCAACACACTCCCAGTTCCCTACTAACAACTCACTAACTCATCATCATCATCAACACACTCCCAGTTCCCTACTACAACTCACTAACTCATCATCATCATCAACACACTCCCAGTTCCCTACTAACAACTCACTAACTCATCATCATCATCATCATCATACACACTCCCAGTTCCCTACTAACCACTCACTAACTCATCATCATCATCAACACACTCCCAGTTCCCCTACTAACAACTCACTAACTCATCATCATCATCATCATCATCAACACACTCCCAGTTCCCTACTAACAACTCACTAACTCATCATCATCATCATCAACACACTCCCAGTTCCCTACTAACAACTCACTAACTCATCATCATCATCATCAACACACTCCCAGTTCCCTACTAACAACTCACTAACTCATCATCATCATCATCAACACACTCTCAGTTCCCTACTAACAACTCACTAACTCATCATCATCATCAACACACTCCCAGTTCCCTACTAACAACTCACTAACTCATCATCATCAACATCAACACACTCCCAGTTCCCTACGAACAACTCACTAACTCATCATCATCAACACACTCCCAGTTCCCTACTAACAACTCACTAACTCATCATCATCATCATCAACAAACTCCCAGTTCCCTACTAACAACTCACTAACTCATCATCATCATCATCATCATCATCAACACACTCCCAGTTCCCTACTAACAACTCACTAACTCATCATCATCATCAACACACTCCCAGTTCCCTACTAACAACTCACTAACTCATCATCATCATCATCATCATCACACACTCCCAGTTCCCTACTAACAACTCACTAACTCATCATCATCTTCATCAACACACTCTCAGTTCCCTACTAACAACTCACTAACTCGTCATCATCATCATCAACACACTCCCAGTTCCCTACTAACAACTCACTAACTCATCATCATCATCATCAACACACTCCCAGTTCCCTACTAACAACTCACTAACTCATCATCATCATCATCATCAACACACTCCCAGTTCCCTACTAACAACTCACTAACTCATCATCATCAACACACTCCCAGTTCCCTACTAACAACTCACTAACTCATCATCATCATCAACACACTCCCAGTTCCCTACTAACAACTCACTAACTCATCATCATCATCATCATCATCATCAACACACTCCCAGTTCCCTACTAACAACTCACTAACTCATCATCATCATGATCAGCATCATCAACACACTCCCAGTTCCCTACTAACAACTCACTAACTCATCATCATCATCATCAACACACTCCCAGTTCCCTACTAACAACTCACTAACTCATCATCATCATCATCATCATCAACACACTCCCAGTTCCCTACTAACAACTCACTAACTCATCATCATCATCATCATCAACACACTACTCCCAGTTCCCTACTAACAACTCACTAACTCATCATCATCAACACACTCCCAGTTCCCTACTAACAACTCACTAACTCATCATCATCATCAACACACTCCCAGTTCCCTACTAACAACTCACTAACTCATCATCATCATCATCAACATACTCCCAGTTCCCTACTAACAACTCACTAACTCATCAGCATCAACACACTCCCAGTTCCCTACTAACAACTCACTAACTCATCATCATCATCAACACACTCCCAGATCCCTACTAACAACTCACTAACTCATCATCATCATCATCAGCATCATCAACACACTCCCAGTTCCCTACTAACAACTCACTAATTCATCATCATCATCATCAACACACTCCCAGTTCCCTACTAACAACTCACTAACTCCTCATCATCATCATCATCATCATCATCAACACACTCCCAGTTCCCTACTAACAACTCACTAACTCATCATCATCAACACACTCCCAGTTCCCTACTAACAACTCACTAACTCATCATCATCATCAACACACTCCCAGTTCCCTACTAAACAACTCACTAACTCATCATCATCCATCATCAACACACTCACCAGTTCCCTACTAACACTCACTAACTCAGCATCATCATCATACACACCTCACTCCCAGTTCCCTACTAACAACTCACTAACTCCTCATCATCATCAACACACTCCCAGTTCCCACTAACAATCACTAACTCATCATCATCATCATCATCAACACCACTCCCAGTTCCCTCCTAACAACTCACTAACTCATCATCATCATCATAACACACTCCCAGTTCCCCTACTACAACTCACTAACTCATCATCATCACATCAAGCACACCTCCCAGTTCCCTACTAACAACTCACTAACTCTCATCATCATCATATCATCATCAACACACTCCCAGTTCCCTACTACAACTCACTAACTCATCAATCATCATCATCAACACACTCCCAGTTCCCTACTAACAACCTAACTAATCATCATCATCATCATCATCACCACACTCCCAGTTCCCTACTAACAACTCACTAACTCATCATCATCATCATCATCAACACACTCCCAGTTCCGCTACTAACAACATCACTAACTCATCATCATCATCATCATCAACAGCACTCCCAGTTCCTACTAACAACTCACTAACTCATCATCATCAACACACTCCAGTTCCCTAAAACTAACACTCACTAACTCATCATCATCATCATCAACCAAACTCCCAGTTCCTACTAACAACTCACTAACCTCATCATCATCATCATCATCATCAACCACACTCCCAGTTCCCTACTAACAACTCACTAACTCATCATCATCATCAACACACTCCCAGTTCCCTACTAACAACTCACTAACTCATCATCATCATCATCATCACACACCTCCCGTTCCCTACTAACAACTCACTAACTCATCATCATCATCATCATCAGCATCAACACACTCCCAGTTCCCTACTAACAACTCACTAACTCATCCTCATCATCATCATCATCAACACACTCCCAGTTCCCTACTAACAACTCACTAACTCATCATCATCATCATCATCAACCCACTCCCAGTTCCCTACTAACAACTCACTAATTCATCATCATCAACACACTCCCAGTTCCCTACTAACAACTCACTAACTCATCATCATCATCATCATCAGCATCATCAACACACTCCCAGTTCCCTACTAACAACTCACTAACTCATCATCATCATCATCAACACACTCACCAGTTCCCTACTAACACTCACTAACATCATCATCATCAACACAGCTCCCAGTTCCCTACTAACAACTCACTAACTCATCATCATCATCAACACACTCCCAGATCCCTACTAACAACTCACTAACATCAATCATCATCATCATCAGCATCATCAACACACTCCCAGTTCCCTACTAACAACTCACTAACTCATCATCATCATCATCACACCCTCCCAGTTCCCTACTAACACCTCACTACCTCCTCATACATCATCATCATCATCATCATCAACACACTCCCAGTTCCCTACTAACAACTCACTAACTCATCATCATCAACACACTCCCAGTTCCCTACTAACAACTCCTAACTCATCATCATCATCATCAACACACTCCCAGTTCCCTACTAACAACTCACTAACTCATCATCATCATCAACGACACTCCCAGTTCCCCTACTAACCAACTCACTAACTCATCATCATCATCAACACACTCCAGTTCCCTACTAACAACTCACTAACTCATCATCATCATCATCATCAACACACTCCCAGTTCCCTACTAACAACTCAACTAACTCATCATCATCATCAACACGCCCAGCTCCCTACTAACAACTCACTAACTCATCATCATCATCATCAACACACTCCCAGTTCCCTACTAACAACTCACTAACTCATCATCATCATCAACACACTCCCGTTCCCTACTAACAACTCACTAACTCATCATCATCATCAACACACTCCCAGTTCCCTACTAACACTCACTAACTCATCATCATCATCATCATCAACACACTTCCCAGTTCCCTACTACAAACTCACCTAACTCTCATCATCATCAACACACACTCCCAGTTCCCTACTAACAACTCACTAACTCATCATCATCATCATCATCATTCAACACACTCCAGTTCCCTACTAACAAAACTCACTAACTCATCATCATCATCATCAACACACGTTCCCAGTTCCCTACTAACAACTCACTGAACTCAGCATCATCATCATCAACAACACTCCCCCAGTTCCTACTAACACAATTCACTACTCAGTCATCATCATCATCAACACACTCTCAGTTCCCTACTAACAACTCACTAACTCATCATCATCATCAACACACTCCCAGTTCCCTACTAACAACTCACTAACTCATCATCATCAACATCAACACCTCCCAGTTCCCTACGAACAACTCACTAACTCATCATCATCAACACACTCCCAGTTCCCTACTAACAACTCACTAACTCATCAGCATCATCATCAACAAACTCCCAGTTCCCTACTAACAACTCACTAACTCATCATCATCATCATCATCATCATCAACACACTCCCAGTTCCCTACTAACAACTCACTAACTCATCATCATCATCAACACACTCCCAGTTCCCTACTAACAACTCACTAACTCATCATCATCATCATCATCATCAACACACTCCCAGTTCCCTACTAACAACTCACTAACTCATCATCATCTTCATCAACACACTCTCAGTTCCCTACTAACAACTCACTAACTCGTCATCATCATCATCAACACACTCCCAGTTCCCTACTAACACTCACTAACTCATCATCATCAATCATCAACACACTCCCAGGTTCCCTACTAACAACTCACTAACTCATCATCATCATCATCATCAACACACTCCCAGTTCCCTACTAACAACTCACTAACTCATCATCATCAACACACTCCCAGTTCCCCTACTAACAACTCACTAACCTCATCATCATCATCAACACACTCCCAGTTCCCTACTAACAACTCACTAACTCATCATCATCATCATCATCATCATCAACACACCCCAGTTCCCTACTAACAACTCACTAACTCATCATCATCATGATCAGCATCATCAACACACTCCCAGTTCCCTACTAACAAGCATCACTAACTCATCATCATCATCATCAACACACTCCCAGTTCCCTACTAACAAATCACTAACTCATCATCATCATCATCATCATCATCAACACACTCCCAGTTCCCCTACTAACACCTCACAACTCATCATCATCAACACACTCCCAGTTCCTACTACCAACTCACTAACTCATCATCATCATCACACACTCCCAGTTCCCTTCTACAACGCACTAACTCATCATCATCATCATCATCAACACACTCCCAGTTTCCCTACTAACAACTCACTAACTCACATCATCACACACTCCCAGTTCCCTACTAACAACTCACTAACTCATCATCATCATCATCAACACACTCTCAGTTCCCTACTAACAACTCACTAACTCATCATCATCATCATCATCATCACATCATCATCAACACACTCCCATTTCCACTAACAACTCACTAACTCATCTCATCGTCATCATCATCACAACACACTCCCAGTTCCCTACTAACAACTCACTGACTCATCATCATCATCATCAGCATCATCAACACACTCCCAGTTCCCTACTAACAACTCACTAACTCATCATCATCATCATCATCATCATCATCAACACACTCCCAGTTTCCCTACTAACAACTCACTAACTCTCATCATCATCATCAACACCTCCCAGTTCCCTACTAACAACTCACTAACCTCATCATCATCATCATCATCATCATCAACACACTCCCAGTTCCCTACTAACAACTCACTACTCATCATCATCAACACACTAACAGTTCCCTACTACAACTCACTAACTCATCATCATCTCATCAACACACTCCCATTCCCTACTACAACTCACTACTCATCATCATCATCATCAACATACTCCCAGTTCCCTACTAACAACTCACTAACATCATCATCAACACACACTCCCAGTTCCCTACTAACAACTCACTAACTCATCATCATCATCAACACACTCCCAGTTCCCTACTAACAACTCACTAACTCATCATCATCACCACACTCCCAGTTCCCTACTAACAACTCACTAACTCATCATCATCATCATCACCACTCCCAGTTCCCTACTAACAACTCACCTACTCATCATCATCATCATCATCATCATCAACACACTCCCAGTTCCCTACTAACACTCACTAACCATCATCATCATCATCCATCATCATCCACACTCCCATTCCTTACTAACAACTCACTAACTCATCGTCATCATCATCATCATCATCAACACACTCCCATTTCCTTACTAACAACTCACTAACTCATCATCATCAACACACTCCCAGTTCCCTACTAACAACTCACTAACTCATCATCATCATTATCATCATCATCATCAACACACTCTCAGTTCCCTACTAACAACTCACTAACTCATCATCATCATGATCAGCATCATCAACACACTCCCAGTTCCCTACTAACAACTCACTAACTCATCATCATCATCATCAACACACCTCCCAGTCCCCTACTAACAACTCACATAACTCATCATCATCAACACACTCCCAGTTCCCTACTAACAACTCACTAACTCATCATCAATCATCAACACACTCCCAGATCCCTACTAACAACTCACTAACTCATCATCATCATCAATCCAGCATCATCAACACACTCCCAGTTCCCTACTAACAACTCACTAACTCATCATCATCATCATCAACACACTCCCAGTTCCCTACTAACAAAAATCACTAACTCATACTCCTCATCATCATCCATCATCATCATCATCAAACACTACTCCCAGTTCCCCTACTAACAACTCACTAACTCATCATCATCAACACACTTCCCAGTGCCCTACTAACACTCAACTAACTCATCATCATCATCATCACCACACTCCCAGTTTCCCTACTAACAACTCACTAACTCATCATCATCATCAACACACTCCCAGTTTCCCTACTAACAACTCACTAACTCATCATCATCATCAACACACTCTCCCAGTTCCCTACTACCCACTCACTAACTCATCATCATCATCATCATCATCATCAACACACTCCCAGTTCCCTACTAACAACTCACTAACTCATCATCATCATCATCAACACACGCCCAGTATCCCTAATAAACAAGCATCACTAACTCTCATCATCATCATCAACACACTCCCAGTTCCCTACTAACAACTCACTAACTCATCATCATCATCATCACACACTCTCAGTTCCCTACTAACAACTCACTAACTCATCATCATCATCCACACACTCCCAGTTCCCTCCTAACAACTCACTAACTCCTCATCATCAACACACTCCCAGTTCCCTACTAACAACTCACTAACTCATCATCATCATGATCAGCATCATCAACACTCCCAGTTCCCTACTAACACTCACTAACTCATTCATCATCATCAACACACTCCCAGTTCCCTACTAACAACTCACTAACTCTCATCATCTCATCATCATCCAACACCTCCCAGTTCCCTACTAACACTCACTAACTCATCATCATCAACACACTCCCAGTTCCCTACTAACACCACTAACTCATCATCATCATCATCAACAAACTCCCATCCCTACTAACAACTCACTAACTCATCATCATCATCATCAGCATCACCACACTCCCCCCCTACAAACTCACTCACTCATCATCATCAACACACTCCCAGATCCCTACTAACAACTCACTAACTCATCATCAATCATCATCACATCAACACACTCCCAGTTCCCTACTACAACTCACTAACTCATCATCATCATCATCAATCATCATCACACACTCCCAGTTCCCTACTAACAACTCTAAACTCATCTCATCACATCATCATCAACACACTCCCAGTTCCCTACTAACAACTCACTAACTCATCATCATCATCATCATCAACACACTCCCCTTCCCTACTAACAACTCACTAACCTCATCATCATCAACCACACTCCCAGTTCCTACTAACAACTCACTAACTCATCATCATCATCATCCGCATCATCAACACACTCCCAGTTCCCTACTAACAACTCACTAACTCATCATCATCATCATCAACACACTCCCAGTTCCCTACTAACAACTCACTAACCTCATCATCATCAACACACTCCCAGTTCCCTACTAACAACTCACTAACTCATCATCATCATCAACACACTCCCAGATCCCTCTAACAACTCACTAACTCATCATCATCATTCAGCATCATAACACACTCCCGTTCCCTACTAACAACTCACTACTCATCATCATCATCATCAAACACTCCCAGTCCCTACTAACAACTCACTAACTCCTCATCATCATCATCATCATCATCATCAACACACTCCCAGTTCCCTACAAACAACTCACTAACTCATCATCATCAACACACTCCCAGTTCCCTCTAAAACAACTCACTAACTCATCTCATCATCATCAACACACTCCCAGTTCCTACTAACAACTCACTAATCATCATCATCATCAACACACTCCCAGTTCCCTACTAACAACTAACTCATCATCATCATCAACACACTCCCAGTTCCCTACTAACAACTCACTAACTCATCATCATCATCATCATCAACACACTCCCAGTTCCCTACTAACAACTCACTAACTCATCATCATCATCAACACACTCCAGTTCCCTACTAACAACTCACTAAACTCATCATCATCATCATCATCATCATCAACACACTCCCAGTTCCCTACTAACAACTCACTAACTCATCATCATCATCATCAACACACTCCCAGTTCCCTACTAACAACTCACTAACTCATCATCATCATCATCATCAACACACTCCCAGTTCCCTACTAACAACTCACTAACTCATCATCATCATCATCAACACACTCTCAGTTCCCTACTAACAACTCACTAACTCATCATCATCATCAACACACTCCCAGTTCCCTACTAACAACTCACTAACTCATCATCATCAACATCAACACACTCCCAGTTCCCTACGAACAACTCACTAACTCATCATCATCAACACACTCCCAGTTCCCTACTAACAACTCACTAACTCATCATCATCATCATTAACAAACTCCCAGTTCCCTACTAACAACTCACTAACTCATCATCATCATCATCATCATCATCAACACACTCCCCAGTTCCCTACTAACAACTCACCTAACTCATCATCATCATCAACACACTCCCAGTTCCCTACTAACAACTCACTAACTCATCATCATCATCATCATCATCAACACACTCCCAGTTCCCTACTAACAACTCACTAACTCATCATCATCTTCATCAACACACTCTCAGTTCCCTACTAACAACTCACTAACTCGTCATCATCATCATCAACACACTCCCAGTTCCCTACTAACACTCACTAACTCATCATCAATCATCATCAACACACTCCCAGTTCCCTACTAACAACTCACTACTCATCATCATCATCATCATCAACACACTCCCAGTTTCCCTACTAACAACTCACTAACTCATCATCATCAACACACTCCCAGTTCCCTACTAACAACTCACTAACTCATCATCATCATCAACACACTCCCAGTTCCCTACTAACAACTCACTAACTCATCATCATCATCATCATCAACACACTCCCAGTTCCCTACTAACAACTCACTAACTCATCATCATCAATGATCAGCATCATCAACACCCCTCCCAGTTCCCTACTAACAACTCACTAACTCATCATCATCATCATCAACACACTCCCAGTTCCCTACTAACAACTCACTAACTCATCATCATCATCATCATCATCATCAACACACTCCCAGTTCCCTACTAACAACTCACTAACTCATCATCATCAACACACTCCCAGTTCCCTACTAACAACTCACTAACTCATCATCATCATCAACACACTCCCAGTTCCCTTCTAACAACTCACTAACTCATCATCATCATCATCATCAACACACTCCCAGTTCCCTACTAACAACTCACTAACTCATCATCATCAACACACTCCCAGTTCCCTACTAACAACTCACTAACTCATCATCATCATCATCAACACACTCTCAGTTCCCTACTAACAACTCACTAACTCATCATCATCATCATCATCATCATCATCATCATCATCATCATCAACACACTCCCAGTTCCCTACTAACAACTCACTAACTCATCATCATCGTCATCATCATCATCAACACACTCCCAGTTCCCTACTAACAACTCACTGACTCATCATCATCATCATCAGCATCATCAACACACTCCCAGTTCCCTACTAACAACTCACTAACTCATCATCATCATCATCATCATCATCATCAACACACTCCCAGTTCCCTACTAACAACTCACTAACTCATCATCATCATCATCAACACACTCCCAGTTCCCTACTAACAACTCACTAACTCATCATCATCATCATCATCATCATCAACACACTCCCAGTTCCCTACTAACAACTCACTAACTCATCATCATCAACACACTAACAGTTCCCTACTAACAACTCACTAACTCATCATCATCATCATCAACACACTCCCAGTTCCCTACTAACAACTCACTAACTCATCATCATCATCATCAACATACTCCCAGTTCCCTACTAACAACTCACTAACTCATCATCATCAACACACTCCCAGTTCCCTACTAACAACTCACTAACTCATCATCATCATCAACACACTCCCAGATCCCTACTAACAACTCACTAACTCATCATCATCATCAACACACTCCCAGTTCCCTACTAACAACTCACTAACTCATCATCATCATCATCAACACACTCCCAGTTCCCTACTAACAACTCACTAACTCATCATCATCATCATCATCATCATCAACACACTCCCAGTTCCCTACTAACAACTCACTAACTCATCATCATCATCATCATCATCATCAACACACTCCCATTTCCTTACTAACAACTCACTAACTCATCGTCATCATCATCATCATCATCAACACACTCCCATTTCCTTACTAACAACTCACTAACTCATCATCATCAACACACTCCCAGTTCTCTACTAACAACTCACTAACTCATCATCATCATTATCATCATCATCATCAACACACTCTCAGTTCCCTACTAACAACTCACTAACTCATCATCATCATGATCAGCATCATCAACACACTCCCAGTTCCCTACTAACAACTCACTAACTCATCATCATCATCATCAACACACTCCCAGTTCCCTACTAACAACTCACTAACTCATCATCATCATCATCATCATCATCAACACACTCCCAGTTCCCTACTAACAACTCACTAACTCATCATCATCAACACACTCCCAGTTCCCTACTAACAACTCACTAACTCATCATCATCATCATCAACACACTCTCAGTTCCCTACTAACAACTCACTAACTCATCATCATCATCATCATCATCATCATCATCATCATCAACACACTCCCAGTTCCCTACTAACAACTCACTAACTCATCATCATCGTCATCATCATCATCAACACACTCCCAGTTCCCTACTAACAACTCACTAACTCATCATCATCATCATCATCATCATCATCAACACACTCCCAGTTCCCTACTAACAACTCACTAACTCATCATCATCATCATCAACACACTCCCAGTTCCCTACTAACAACTCACTAACTCATCATCATCATCATCATCATCAACACACTCCCAGTTCCCTACTAACAACTCACTAACTCATCATCATCAACACACTAACAGTTCCCTACTAACAACTCACTAACTCATCATCATCATCATCAACACACTCCCAGTTCCCTACTAACAACTCACTAACTCATCATCATCATCATCAACATACTCCCAGTTCCCTACTAACAACTCACTAACTCATCATCATCAACACACTCCCAGTTCCCTACTAACAACTCACTAACTCATCATCATCATCAACACACTCCCAGATCCCTACTAACAACTCACTAACTCATCATCATCATCAACACACTCCCAGTTCCCTACTAACAACTCACTAACTCATCATCATCATCATCAACACACTCCCAGTTCCCTACTAACAACTCACTAACTCATCATCATCATCATCATCATCAACACACTCCCAGTTCCCTACTAACAACTCACTAACTCATCATCATCATCATCATCATCATCAACACACTCCCATTTCCTTACTAACAACTCACTAACTCATCGTCATCATCATCAACACATTCCCAGTTCCCTACTAACAACTCACTAACTCATCATCATCATCATCAACACACTCCCAGTTCCCTACTAACAACTCACTAACTCATCATCATCATCAACACACTCCCAGTTCCGTACTAACAACAACTCACTAACTCATCATCATCATCATCAACACACTCCCAGTTCCCTACTAACAACTCACTAACTCATCATCATCATCAACACACTCCCAGTTCCGTACTAACAACTCACTAACTCATCATCATCAACATGCTCCCAGTTCCCTACTAACAACTCACTAACTCATCATCATCATCATCAACACACTCCCAGTTCCCTACTAACAACTCACTAACTCATCATCATCATCATCATCATCATCATCATCAACACACTCCCAGTTCCCTACTAACAACTCACTAACTCATCATCATCATCATCATCATCATCAACACACTCCCATTTCCTTACTAACAACTCACTAACTCATCGTCATCATCATCAACACATTCCCAGTTCCCTACTAACAACTCACTAACTCATCATCATCATCATCAACACACTCCCAGTTCCCTACTAACAACTCACTAACTCATCATCATCATCAACACACTCCCAGTTCCGTACTAACAACTCACTAACTCATCATCATCAACATGCTCCCAGTTCCCTACTAACAACTCACTAACTCATCATCATCATCATCAACACACTCCCAGTTCCCTACTAACAACTCACTAACTCATCATCATCATCAACACACTCCCAGTTCCCTACTAACAACTCACTAACTCATCATCATCATCATCATCATCAACATAGTCCCAGTTCCCTACTAACAACTCACTAACTCATCATCATCAACACACTCCCAGTTCCCTACTAACAACTCACTAACTCATCATCATCAACACACTCCCAGTTCCCTACTAACAACTCACTAACTCATCATCATCATCATCAACACACTCCCAGTTCCCTACTAACAACTCACTAACTCATCATCATCAACACACTCCCAGTTCCCTACTAACAACTCACTAACTCATCATCATCTTCATCAACACACTCTCAGTTCCCTACTAACAACTCACTAACTCATCATCATCATCAACACACTCCCAGTTCCCTACTAACAACTCACTAACTCATCATCATCATCATCAACACACTCCCAGTTCCCTACTAACAACTCACTAACTCATCATCATCATCATCATCATCATCAACACACTCCCAGTTCCCTACTAACAACTCACTAACTCATCATCATCATCATCATCATCATCAACACACTCCCATTTCCTTACTAACAACTCACTAACTCATCGTCATCATCATCAACACATTCCCAGTTCCCTACTAACAACTCACTAACTCATCATCATCATCATCAACACACTCCCAGTTCCCTACTAACAACTCACTAACTCATCATCATCATCAACACACTCCCAGTTCCGTACTAACAACTCACTAACTCATCATCATCAACATGCTCCCAGTTCCCTACTAACAACTCACTAACTCATCATCATCATCATCAACACACTCCCAGTTCCCTACTAACAACTCACTAACTCATCATCATCATCAACACACTCCCAGTTCCCTACTAACAACTCACTAACTCATCATCATCATCATCATCATCAACATACTCCCAGTTCCCTACTAACAACTCACTAACTCATCATCATCAACACACTCCCAGTTCCCTACTAACAACTCACTAACTCATCATCATCAACACACTCCCAGTTCCCTACTAACAACTCACTAACTCATCATCATCATCATCAACACACTCCCAGTTCCCTACTAACAACTCACTAACTCATCATCATCAACACACTCCCAGTTCCCTACTAACAACTCACTAACTCATCATCATCTTCATCAACACACTCTCAGTTCCCTACTAACAACTCACTAACTCATCATCATCATCAACACACTCCCAGTTCCCTACTAACAACTCACTAACTCATCATCATCATCATCAACACACTCCCAGTTCCCTACTAACAACTCACTAACTCATCATCATCATCATCATCATCATCAACACACTCCCAGTTCCCTACTAACAACTCACTAACTCATCATCATCATCATCATCATCAACACACTCCCATTTCCTTACTAACAACTCACTAACTCATCGTCATCATCATCAAAACACTCCCAGTTCCCTACTAACAACTCACTAACTCATCATCATCATCATCAACACACTCCCAGTTCCCTACTAACAACTCACTAACTCATCATCATCATCAACACACTCCCAGTTCCGTACTAACAACTCACTAACTCATCATCATCAACATACTCCCAGTTCCCTACTAACAACTCACTAACTCATCATCATCATCAACACACTCCCAGTTCCCTACTAACAACTCACTAACTCATCATCATCATCATCATCATCAACATACTCCCAGTTCCCTACTAACAACTCACTAACTCATCATCATCAACACACTCCCAGTTCCCTACTAACAACTCACTAACTCATCATCATCAACACACTCCCAGTTCCCTACTAACAACTCACTAACTCATCATCATCATCATCAACACACTCCCAGTTCCCTACTAACAACTCACTAACTCATCATCATCATCATCAACACACTCCCAGTTCCCTACTAACAACTCACTAACTCATCATCATCATCATCAACACACTCCCAGTTCCCTACTAACAACTCACTAACTCATCATCATCATCATCATCATCATCATCATCAACACACTCCCAGTTCCCTACTAACAACTCACTAACTCATCATCATCATCATCATCAACACACTCCCAGTTCCCTACTAACAACTCACTAACTCATCATCATCACCATCATCATCATCAACACACTCCCAGTTCCCTACTAACAACTCACTAACTCATCATTATCATCAACACACTCCCAGTTCACTACTAACAACTCACTAACTCATCAATAACTTCCCTTTCCTTCCAGGTCTGCATGCAAACAGCAGACTAGGGTGATGTGAATGTTTAAAGATACTGTAGATCTCTATTGAGAGTTTCAATATTATAATCTAACTCCTTCCGATTCACCTTGGTGAGTTAAGCATCATCAATGTTTCATATTCCCCCATCAACTGTGAAAATAAGCCCAGGGCTGAATCACTTCTCAAACAGAAAGCCTAAGGCGACAGAGGCCCTAAAACCCTAAAGGTAGGACAATGGGTTGTTATGACGAGCTTGTCTTGATGGACACCCCGCCACAGTGCCACTGTTGAGCAGCATGTAACAGGTAATCAGATTTAAGTAGTTTAATCAAGTGGCAATGGAGTGATTTTAACACCAATTGTAAAATATGTGACTTGGTTTGTTTATGTGTTTCTTAATGTTTTAACACTGTATTAATTCATTAGTTTACTGCAGCACAGTACAGCACCTCTCATCTCAAGTAAGTAGCATTATAAACAGCTACTCTAATGCAAGGTGGTATATTATGTAGTGACACAGTATTAATTTATGAACGGAATCGTTTCCCTCCACTTCTTGGCCTCCCCATTAATACATGGGCATTAACAGACTTTATTAACACCCTGTTAATTAATTGTTGTTTAACACGCTGCAGGGTGGCTTTTTACGGCGCAGAGACCCTGTGTGTGTCCCAAGTGGTACACTATGTCCTATAGGTCTCTGGTCAAAGGTAGTGCACTATATAGGGATCAGCATGACATTTGGGATGCATACCTGGATGTCCACTGGTGGCAGCGGTGGGATCCGATCCCCATAAGCCCCCCTTCCAGATCATCAGGCCCTGGAAAGATGATGCCCTTGAGGACAGGACAAATGGATGGCCTGCATTCACATCCATAAATTCACAGCTTTTCTAACTATCTCGTTCATCATACGCCACACACTCTCTCTCGGCGGCGTCCCAAAACCCCCATCTCTCTCCAACCCCCATAACCCCCAGGTTTGCTACCTAGCAAACGCAACAGACAGAGAGAGAGATATTGGGGACAGTGTATGACCGTATGACGACGCGAGACCTCCATTTCACCTTGGAATGCCTGAATCGCTTGGCTGAGGGAACAATATTGTCTCTACAGTAGATGGATACATTTTATGTCTGCTTCCCAAATAGGATCCTATTCCCCATGGGCTCTGGTCAAAAGAAGTGGACTATATAGAGAATAGGGTACCATTTGGGAAGCTCCTTTATATCTCCACACCTCTCCTAACGGATTCTCTAGTCACCATATGTTTGAATTTATTCAGGTATTTAGAGAGATAGGCTAGAGAAGCAAACGGTGCCATATTGGGTGGTCAAATAATTCACTTCCTGTGTGTCTGAGGATTATCGGAGAGTCCAAAGGCAATGCAGAATACATTATGTCTTCGTCCCAAATGGCATCGCATTTCCTAAATAGTGCACTACTTTTGACCAGAGCCTTATAGGCCCTGGTTAAAAGAAGTGCACTATGTAGGGAATAGGGTGCCAGTTGGGATGAAATCTAAAGCAACACCTGGAGAGGGAACGTAAGACACAAACAGGACAAGGTACAAAACACAGATTTGGCGTCAAGGTGCAGGTTGAGATACATATGATGATTTCATTGCATAAATTTAATGTCTCTTTTTTTCTCTTGTTCCTTCCTCTCCCCCTCTCTCTGACTGCAAATTAATTTATGGACAAAAGACAATAGCAGACGGTCTGAATAAAGTAAAATGTATTTCATTTCCACTGAATTTTACGTCATTTCAACCTATTCCACCATTTCAATATTAATTATGTTATCTCTGAAATCCATCTTAATTAGTCTTTGCAATACGGGTCTGGCAGCTGGCTCATAGAATATACTGAAAGAACGGTCCAGCCTAGGGTTTTGTGAAAACGAGAGGACAATCGGCTGTCTCACGACCGCCCCCAAGTGGCCACTACGTGTATTGCAGCAAAGAGAAACGGACAAGTAAAAACGGTGGAAGAGGAGCATCAATAGAATGGACTGATTCACTACCCATTTATCATATGATAAGACCGCACTCTACTTTCCATAGTCATGAGATAGAGTTGGATTGGAGACAACATGAATACCAATTTCATACCCTCTGAATGCAACAGCAAACTCGATATTGTATATGAATATATTACCATGGATTTTTATACGTAGAAAATTTGAATACATTAAAAATGTGAATAACCTTCATCACGGTTCCCACGGTAATACAAGATGACGGACAGGCCAAACGGTAGGAAGGTTTACTAAAGCTTCCCTCACTTCATTTATATGTGTTAAATTTAATGTTTTTCTCGCTAATGCCTCCAGGTTAAAATAAATTTGCAGGATTTAATACCACCTGCCATAATGTGCCATTCCCACCATTGTATTACGACGCACAAGCACGTTTTAGTCCCCTAGGCTGCGCTGCGATGATGACATGTACAGGTACTTTGGTATATTGTCAGAGGAATAAGAATTAAGGCGTGGTGGTGCAGTAGACAAATGTTCATAGATAATGCTTTGACACTACTATGATGAACTGTTTATGATAACCATGTTTGTTATCGGACAATTCCTTCGACCTCATGGCTTGGTTTTTGCTCTGATATGCACTGTCAACTGTGGGGTCTTATATAGACAGGTGTGTGCCTTTTCAAATCATGTCCAATCAATTGAATTCACCACAGGTGGACTTCAATCAAATTGTAGAAACATTTCAAGGATGATGGAAACAGGATGCACCTGAGCTCAATTTTGAGTCTCATAGCAAAGGGTCTGAATACTTATGTAAATAAGGTATTTCTGTTTTTTATTTTTCATAAATATGCTAACATTTCTAAAAACCTGTTTTCACTTTGTCACTATGGGGTATTGTGGGTACATTGATGAGGGAAAATGTATTTAATTCATCCTAGAATAAGGCTGTAACATAACAAAACGTGGAAAAAGTGAATGGGTCTGAATACTTTTCGAATGCACTGTATGTATATCCCTTTCATACTAAGATGTTTTTCTGCCAAGTATACCACCAACTTTCTTTATATCTGAAAGGCATTGCCGGTATCAAAGACAAAACTTTTATTTCCGCCAAACAACCTAGCAATAATTTCGGTAATGTTGAAAAGTGGCATGCACTACCCTCTTAAACTCCTGATGGTTGCTAGGCAGCTGAAGTTTTGCCATCCTGGCAGTTGTAAACTTTGCAAAGCAGGTCACTTCGCCCATCTATTCACATAGCCCACCACTAAGCATGCACTGTTTTCTTTACCTCAACTTGATGGATCCATAAAGAACTGAAGACGAAAATATTGGAATAAAGTAGGCTAACGCAATTTAAGCATGTATTCATTTTTTTGCTTAGTGAAACTCCCAGTCATCCAATCCACACAGTGTGGTCAACTAGATTATCATTTCAGAACCGTTTTGATTGGGACAGAGTCATTATGCTGCTTTGTGACAAGCGTGAATATAGGTTTGGATATTGGTTAGGCTACAATTAGGCATGATCATCTGGTCTAGTTGGCTCATTTATTAGAACATTTTGCCACATTATGTATTTTAAGATGTATTTTTTTATCTTTACTCGCAGTCGCTTAGTAGCCTAGGCCTACTCCCAACCAAAAGCCTGTGACTTCACTGACTTGTCTGATAATCAATCAATGTGATTTTGTTTCACTGACTCTGTCTGTATAGGCTATTTGGTTAAATGGTTTCTGTCTGGGCAAATAAGTGGACATGGTGTAGCTCATTTATTTGTTTGATTATCTATCACTGATCAGAAACATTTAGCATGTTACATACATACATTAGCAATAATCAGTGGCGACCCGTCATTCCGGGCTATTTTCAGCCCCACATTTTTAGGGGGCTTTCCTGTTTTGCATGTTATTTTGGCATTAATACGAGTCACATATCAGTTTTCAAACAATATATAAAAATATATATATATATATATAAAATTTTGTTAATAAAGCCGCATACAAACGTAGTCTCTTTTTTGTTTTCTTGAGTAAGGCAGCTCCAAAATGCAGGTGTTTCAGACTGTGTGGTCCCAAATCTAAGATTACGTGTCTCTTTTTCTAGTTTAAAATGATAAACATTCAACATTGGCCATGCTGTCAATGAAGAATGATTTGTGCCTCGCTCAAAACAACGTTTAACTCTCAAAATCTGACTTTAGTGAATTCAAGACAACTGGGAACTCGGGAAAAACTAGCTACGACTAGGAAAATACGTTTTGAACTTTCATCCCACTCTGAATTGTAAACTCGGAACTCGGGCCTCTTTATAGAGCTACAACATGAAGATCATGATGCAACCTTTTTTTTTTTCGAGTTCCCAGTTGTCTTGAAAGTACCATAAATCCAGAAAATGCCAGACTTTGATGACCAAATTTGCCCACGAAGGACCGCCGTGCCACCTTCCTGTTCAAGTGAGCACAGCACACCAAGGTGAGTCCAAAAATGTATTGTATGCTGCATAAATGATGTGATATGTATACTGTAGCTAAGAAAGTAATACTAAGTGTATGTTGTGTAGTAAGATGTTAGTAGCCCATGTGCCTCTCCCTAATAATTTGGTTTATTTTGTCCTCTTAATCTCGCCTACTGTTCTGTCCTGGTGGTGCACATTTAGCCTTTAACCTGTTTTCGAGAAATGTAATCATTGAATATTGTAAGAGCTTTCATTGTCTGCTTATATGCCCCCTTTATTTATTCTACGGTTCTGACTTGGTGTACAGGGAGAACACTGTAAGAATGGCCCATGTTCTGAATTCTGTTGCTGTACATTTCAAAAGTGCTGAGCAAATAGTTATGACTACGTCCGTCCTAGCACGCTCATTAATGTCTTAATCGAAATTACGGATTGCCTCTTATCCACTCTTCGTCCCCTTATGCCATAGTTTGTACATCTCAATTGTCAGTAGAAAACACATTTGTTAAAGCAAAATCAGCCATATCAGTTATTTTTTTAAAGGCAGTAAATGAGGCTGAATGAACTGTTTCACTGCCAGATAAGGCTCCGCTGTTGAGACAGCTTTATGTAGGCCCTAACAGTTTGTGGGCAGCGTTTGTCACTGTTATAGTGCAATTAATGTATTGTTCAGTGTTGTTTAGTGTTTAACACAACCAAGATTTACATGCTAGAATCGCCATTGGAAATAATGTAGCCTAAATCAAGAGTAGGCCTAGGCCTATTGTTTTGTTCGACAGGCAACTCCAAAAGCCTGCAGAGGTTGTGAAATATGAACAAGACTCACATGTTTTTAAAAATACGATTGCTATTATTTTCTATTGGTATCATGACAAATATATGACCAAACGCCTGCTCCCAAACAAAGTGGAGTGAGGGGAGGAAAAAGATGAAATGCGGATAAAAAAACCATGGGCTTGGACTCCGTTTCAAAAGATAATTTATATGACAGCGATTCCAGACGTTACAGCCAAAATACAGTAAATCCTATGTGTAAGCAGTTTTATTCAGTACATGTAGTTATTACTTGCATTTCTAAAGTCTACCAAACTTACCAGCAGGCATGCCAGCTAAGATAGTTAGACAAGCTAGCTACACTAACGATTGATAGCCTGATATGACTTATTGTTAGCTAGTTATGAGGTTGAGAACCTATCTGGGCTAGCTAAAGCCAACTAAGTGGCTAGTATTTTTTATTTTTTTTTACAGGACAAAATAAAATGTATTTATAAAGCCCTTCTTACATCAGCTGATATCTCAAAGTGCTGTACAGAAACCCAGCCTAAAACCCCAAACAGCAAGCAATGCAGGTGTAGAAGCACGGTGGCTAGGAAAAACTCCCTAGAAAGGCCAAAACCCAGGAAGAAACCTAGAGGAACCAGGCTATGAGGGGTGGCCAGTCCTCTTCTGGCTGTGCCGGGTGGAGAATATAACAGCACATGGCCAAGATGTTCAAATGTTCATAAATGACCAGCATGGTCAAATAATAATAATCATAGTAGTTGTCGAGGGTGCAACAAGTCAGTAACACAAGAGTAAGTGTCAGTTGGCTTTTTCATAGCCGATCATTGAGAGTATCTCTACCGCTCCTGCTGTCTCTAGAGAGTTGAAAACAGCAGGTCTGGGACAGGTAGCACGTCCGGTGAACAGGTCAGGGTTCCATAGCCGCAGGCTGAACAATCTGAGGGGGCACGTGCCTCTGTGTGATTGGTTGCTATTGTGCTCAAACTGCACCACCTTGGATCACAGCACACACCAGCAGCTGGGGGTTTCATCATTGCTGATTTCATGGTTTCTATTGGTCCTGCCAAAACGTTGTGGAGTTTAGCTTCCAGGTCAAGAGAGAATGAAGAGTTCATTGGAGCAACTGATTATAATAATACACTCGATACTTTGATAAAGCCAGGAAGATAATGCCTCTCTTTAGTTGGTTGATATTTACTGTGAGCAAATAGAACGGACCCTGTATCCACCTCCAGGACGACCCTGAACTTCTCATCGTGGCCTTGTCATGAACATGCACCCTTTCTCTCCTCTCTCTTTATCTCGTTCTCTGAGCTTGGACACCCGTGTCCCAGCCCTCCCTGGGCTTCAAAGCAAAACAGCAACAAAGACTTTGGTTGTCCTCTTTACACAGCCAGCACATAGTGTTGTGAACCCATGAGGGAGCAAGACAGTCTCTGTGCACTTAGCCCATATAACATTGTCATAGTGCACTGCGTGCTGCTACCCAGCACTTTGGCGCAGATGCATTAGCTGTACCCTTCTATACCAAGTCTGGCGTAGGCTGCTAGGTTCACAACAAGCGGGCTCTGGGGTAGGAGAGGTTGGGATGTTTGTGTCCCATTGGTGAGCTGCAGTGGACAGCGACAGATATCCCACATCGTGTAGTGGGAAAGTGCTGCTTTTAGTTGTAAAAATAGCCACCAAAGACCAAGCCACCAGACAATGCAGACAAATGTCAAAGATTTGTCCGTTAAGAAAATAAGGAAATCATTTTATGGGTGCCTTTGCAGGAGACTGGATCTAGGACTTTTTGTTGTGCTCCACTTTCAATGAATCCAACACAAGTTACAGCAGACTCATTACAGTACAGAAACATCATCCATTCCCACGGGGACACACCCTTCCAAACCATCCATGAATAGGATCACTCAATATTTCATGGAATGGCAGCATCGTGGGGCAACACACCATCTGCAGAAGGCATGAGGGACTTCCGTTGGAGCTGACTGTAAAAGACCTGCCATGATTGACACTTTCAGCCAGTTGCTTCCCATTTCCCTCCAAGGCTTCCTGCCTACACGGGCAATCGGGCAATTTTATTTCCTTGACATGACCAGACCAGGAAATCCTCCACCGAGTTACAGCGTATATAACCAAGGACCCATAAACAAGCAATTCAGCCTCACTTGATGCTAGTGAATAAATGCTGGACTGAAAGTCTACTTTGCATTACAAAATAGGCCTTTTCTTGAAACTGTAGCTTAAAATTCTTTAGAAGAGGTATTTTTCATTTGTATTTATTTTATTTCACCTTTATTTAACCAGGTAGGCTAGTTGAGAACAAGTTCTCATTTGCAACTGCGACCTGGCCAAGATTAGGTAGAAAGCTGCTACCTGCCTGCTCACACTAAGTAATTACTACAGTGCCCGAGGGCAAGAGAGAGGGAAGGTTTTAGACTTAATTTAGTGTGAATCCAGTAATTCATTACCCACATCTGGGGCAGCTAATGGGGGAGGTCAACTCTCCAGACGCATTTTCAGAATTCAGCTAAATAATTGTTGAGACCACAACTGAATCCTAGGAACACTGGCACAAATTGCCATTTTGCATCTACCCAGCTTAACTTCAAGACTGATAACAGACATCTGAATACTGTGCTCTGAATACCACACTGGAAATATACTGAACAAAAATATAAACGCAACATGTAAAGTGTTGGTCCCATGTTTCAGGAGGTGAAATAAAAAATCCCAGAAATGTTCCATACGCACAAAAAGTGAGCATTTATCCTTTACCAAGATAATCCATCCATCTGACAGGTGTGGCATATCAAGAAGTCGATTAAACAGCATGATCATTACACAGGTGCACCTTGTGCTGGGGACAATAAAAGGCCACTCTAAAATGTGCATTTTGTCA
Source organism: Salmo trutta (assembly GCF_901001165.1). Classification (NCBI taxonomy): domain Eukaryota; kingdom Metazoa; phylum Chordata; class Actinopteri; order Salmoniformes; family Salmonidae; genus Salmo; species Salmo trutta. Next base: position 7,236,329 of record NC_042994.1, on the reverse strand, counting down.
CACAACACCACAGACGTCCAGTTTTGAGAGCATGCAATTGGCACACTGACCGCAGGAACGTCCACCAGAGCTGTTGCCAGATAATTGAATGTTCATTTCTCTACCATAAACTGCCTCCAAAATCATTTTAGAGAATTTGGCAGTACTTCCAACCGGCCTCACAAACACACAACACGTGTAACTGCACCAGCCAACAACTTCCACATACGGCTTCACCTGCAGGATCGTCTGAGACCAGCCACCTGGACAGCTGATGAAACTGAGGAGTATTTCTGTCTGTAATATAGCCCTTTTTCAGGAAAAACTCATTCTGAGTGAGTGGGCCTTGGTCCCAAGTGGGTGGCCTGCACCCACCCCTGGCTACACCCTTTATTTTCCGAGTCATAGAAATCCATAGATTAGAGCCTAATTAAATAATTTCAATTGATTTCCTTACATGAACTAACTCAGTAAAATCAATGAAATTGTTGCATGTAGCATTTATATTTTTGTTCAGTATATAAAATGCAACATGTAGTCTTGGTCCAATTTTTCATGAGGTGAAATAAAGTATCCCAGAAATGTTCCATATGGACAAAAAGCTTCTCTCATTTTGTGCACAAATGTGTACATCCCTTTTAGTAAGAATTTCTCTTTTGCTAAGATAATCCAACCACCTGAAAATGTGTGGCATATCAAGAAGCTGATTAAACAGGATGATCATTACACAGGTGCACCTTGTTCCGGGGACAATAAAAGGCCACTAAAAAGTGAAGCTTTGTCACAACACAATGCCAGATGTCTGAAGTTGAGGGAGCGTGCAATTGGACACTCCTGCAGACAGCATGCCACCAAAGCTGCTGCCAGAGAATTTAATGTTTATTTCTCTACCATTAGCTGCCTCCATTTGAGAGATTTTGGGGGCTCAACCGCAGCCCACGTATATGGGATTGTATGGGCGAATGGCTCGCTGATGTCAACGTTGTGAAAAGTGGTGTTATGGTACGGGCAGGCATAAGCTACAGACAATGAACACAATCGCATTTTAAAATCGCTGGCAATTTGAATGCAGATACAATTACGAGATCCCGAGGACCATTGTCGTGCCATTCATCTGCAGCAATTGCCTCATGTTTCAGCATAATGCACAGCCCCATGTCGCAAGGATTTGTACACAATTCCTGGAAGGTGAAAATGTCCCAGTTCTTCCAGTCACCAGGCATGTCACCCATTGACCCTGTTTGGTATGCTCTGGATCAACGTGTACGACAGCGTGTTCCAGTTCCCGGCAATATCCAGCAACTTCGCACAGCCATTGAGCGGGACACCATTCCACAATCAACGGCCTGATCAACTCTATGCGAAGGAGCTGTCGCACTCCATGCTGCAAATGGTAGTCACACCAGATACTGACTGGTTCTGAACCACGCCCCCACTTTTTTGCAAACATTTTTTTTAAGGCATCTGACCAACATATCCATCTTTGTGAAATCCATAGATTAGGGCCTAATGAATTTATTTCAATTCACTGATTTCCTTATATGAACTAACTCAGTAAAACCTTATATATATATATATATATTAATGAATGACTAATTCGTCATTCTCATTGTACCAATACATGAAAAGAGCTTTTGACTGTAGCAATCTAATAAGACAAATTACAAAGTCCAGTCCACTGGATTTGGTGTTTTATTTTGCAGTTCTTTACATTTTAGAAAAAGAATCCAAGAATTTTCCCTCCTGTGTGTTTCCGTCTGGCTTCTTCGTGGTCCATGATGCCAGCTGAGGTGGTCAGCACAATGTATCTGAAGAAACAGACAAGGTGTGTAAGACATGAGTTTATAAACATTCACAACAGTCAGAACTACATTAATGGCAAGCAGTAGGGAAATTCTACAACAAAAGTACATTTAACATTAATAGACAAAGACCATGAAACACCAGGAAAACAGTTAAGACAAACCCAGTTGTACCCCTTCTAAAGCAACAACAGTCGGTTCCATTGATGCCATACAGCACTTAAGCAAGCCTTTCCTAACCTCACCCTTCAAACATCTGCTATAAACCAATTGCAGACCATCATAACCGTATCAAGACAACTGAAACTACAGAGGGGTTTTTAAGGTACTGTATTGCTCTCCACTCCTGAACCAGGATCACTTTTCAGCAGTAACTATGTAGCCTACATTTATATTGTATGGAGGCCAATATGATCCTAAACATTCAATGCTTTTCCAATCAAGCAATGCATGTGGATGTACAGAGTGAAGCCTATCACAAGAAATGCATCAAGGCAGTAAAACTATTCCTGATAGTGACTATCCAAATCACATCCAATCTTTACTTTTAGAAGCAACAAACGTTATGAAGTCATACAGGGGGACTGGAATAAAAGCCTGCACACCCATTAGCTCTCCTGGAGGATGGTCGACCACCCTTTATGAAAAACATTACAACCAAATATGTCTCATGCCTTTTGAAATAAATTTGCTCATTCAATATATCAAATGGCTATGTAGGCTACTAATCGTTTTATTCATCTGAATCAACCCCATAACATTTCTTCAGGAAATGTAGCTTTTCGAGTTTAGTCATATTTATCTTAGAAGTGTTTACTTTGCAAGGAGTCTAGCATCTATTGAGTTTCAATGTCCCATACATTGGAGGCCAAAAATCAACTGGAAGTATATACAAAACAAGTTCCTAAAATGAATGTTAAGGATTCACAAATAATCTTGATTCGAATCCCAACTAATACAATGGCAAAGTGAATCATTTGTTTCTTCAAAAATAATTGAAATGAAACAAATTGTTAAGTGAATCAACTTTGCATGGCCTTATTCGCAAGCGTCAGAGGAAAGTTTTTTGGAACATGATAAAAACATGAATACATGCTATCCTTTGCTAAACCATTAGAGGGTACAAGATGTTTGGAATTGGCTACCTAGTCTGTTTTCGGTCATATTTTATAGACTAGGCCTACCTGCTGCAATGTCCAACTGTTTCTCTCCTTGAGCAACAGCCCACACTTCTCGCACATGCAGGTGATGCTTAAGTGTAATTCTGATTCTGTCTGATGTACATTTTTATTTGATTGATAAAAAATGTATACCATTCCTAAACCAATTGCATTAACAGAAATAAAACTCAAACTTGCCCTAAACTTTTGGGATCCTGGAAAACACTATTTTAAAATTCCATGTCCTTTCCAGGATTTTCATGACCTTACGAACCCTGACCATGTTGCCAAAATTCAGTCCATCTTCAATAGCGCAAACCAAATTAGTGCGCTAAGTCACATCAAACGAGCACCAACCAGGGTCCAACACAAACCCTTTTCCCCTCACTGGCCTGGATATGGGGTAGTTTATAAATGCATTAGACTCATGCAGGACCTAGGTTGACATGCTTTCGCTCTATTTAGCTAGTATTAGGCTGCATTTAGTTATGATGGCATATAATAAAAAGCTGTGTAATATAATGTAGCAATGCAAGACATTCTATTCTTTAAAATTGCATTAATTATATAAAATGTTGTTTCTAAAGTACATCAATTTAAGAAATAGGACGAGGGCTTTTCAAAAGAGATATTGACATGGCTACAGCAGGCCAAGACGAATGCTAGCTGTCTTTTTGTAGCCTTCTTTTTGCAGACTATCAATAGTTGCCATTAGCCAACCTATTGCAATTTTTTTCAGTATTGATGGTTTACTTTTGTAAATCACTTTCTCTAAAACAAATAAGCGCAGCGAGTGGCTTGATAAATGCTTATTTTTACTCTGGACAGTTTGTGTGCCACGTGAACGCCTCATGTACGGCCAAGTTCAAGAAGTTGCGAGTTGAAGTTGAATGAACTGCCAATTATATTGCTCAAATAGCATGACTTTTCCGCCTGTAGCCTTCAAAGGTTTTCTATGGCAGACTGACACAGGTAAACGTCACAGAAGGAATGCCAAAATGTGCCAACTATAGATGGGTTAGCTGACAACGGCAAGAAAAAGATGCACATGCTTTAAATGGGGCAGAAGTCCAGGCATTGTTGTGGAAGGCCAGATAGCTAGCAAGAATGACAAGAAACTGCCCTGTGGGGAATCGTGACTTGTTTCAGCTAGTTCATCTTTTTCTTGATGCCATGTCTTGTTGAGGTGTTTTGACTGATTTCACATCATTGCTAATGGCTAAAGTTCGCTAGCTAGCCAACCACTGTAACAATGTATTTGAGAGACAAGTGCTTATTGTGCAAATGTAGGTTTTCAATAAACATTGGAGACAAAATACAGTCCACATGTCAACAACCTAAGCCAGCCCCGTCGGTTTTTCCCTATAGTTGCGGACAAGTCATTGTGACACACCCATTGGATTTATCAGTCCACACATATCAATAAATCTGTGACCGTGCCCTCACTACATCCACCAGCTGAGAGCAATTTCATGCGCATAGTGATATTGTCAGAAGATACTCAAACATTCAACCATATTCAGCCCCTTTCCTACATGCAGGTCAAATTCTGTTCCAAGAGGCTGCAGCAATCTTATTTCCATGGATGGATTCAGTAGAAAGTGGGAGCACACAGAGGACACTCAGTCCCAGGGACCCAAGTTGCCCATCCCCAACTTAGGATAAAGGTTTTAGTTTCCGTTGCCCAGGCTGCCCTCATCTTTTCAAAGAAAGTGCATTTCAAGGACAGTTCCAATCTCCAACCCAGCCAGCTCCCAGCATCAATAAATATTTGACTAATGCTGCATTTGCTTGCTCTCAATATTATCAGAAGCTGAACATTCAGGCACGGAAATAAAAGGTGATTAGTTTAGTTGCTTTGACATCCAAATAAACGTTCAGAGATTTAAAGTCTGTGAAAGTCGGGGCACAATTTTATACACCCCAAAGGAGCCCATTAACACGACATCAAGAGATGCATTCATACGTGAAACACCACAGCAAAAAAGTCACCACTGACCAACACCTCCCTGTTCACGAAGTTCCACTGCACAACCGTGATACGGCCACTCCAACATTCATGCCACCATTAGGGTGCTGCTGACTGATTCTCACCCGAACTGTCTTGAGGGCAGGAGGTTGTTCTGCCACTTCTCCAGATCCTTCAACTGGAGGTCAAAACGAGGGCTGATCACACCACACTGAAATGAGCAAAAGAAAGATTAGAAGTGACAGATTCAAATATACAATTATGCAGGTAGGCTGATAATGCCACAATGCAAAATATGATCAGGGGAAAAAAACATGTCAGAGAAGATGAGCAAAACAGAGGGCTCAGATAGTCTATCAATCTACCCCAATACAAAAGATGAGTAAAATGAAGTAGAATGGCACTCAAAAGGTCTGATGGTAGTCCTTGTGACGCAGTATATTTAAAGTCTTTTTTTTTTATACCTTGTTCAGCCTGCCAGTGAGATTGACGACAATTTTCCCAGCTCTGTGGTCGTCGATGATCTCAAACTCACCAATGTAACCTGGGGAGACAAGGGAGGCAGGGAATCAAAACCAAGTACAGACACACAGCATTATCAACAGGATGTTACAGGGCTCGAATTCAGATCCCTCAACCAGGGGTAAGCAATTCCCCTCCTGGAGGGAAGCAGGTTATGCAGGCTCATGGTCCTACCTGTAACTGACACCTGCACATCTTGTTGACCTCCCCCTTGACTGGACCCATACCACTTACAAAACAGATGATACATTTCAGTAACTCACCGTGCTTCATCATGACGGTCAGGAAACGTACAATGACCTTCGAACACGGCCGGATCAGAACCTGGCGTTTCCCACGTTTCTCAGCATTGTTGATGCTTTTGAGCGCATCCGCAAGAACGTTCATGCGCACCATGATGCCTGTCGATCAGAGATACATAAAAAAGCTAATTAGTTCAGGAGTTGTAAGGTAGCCAACTACTGCCCAGCTAACTAGTTAATAGTAAACATTCAGTCTAATAGTGGTTTGTTCTCCTAATAACATCCTGTGAAAACTGGCAAGCTAACGTTAGCTGTCTAGCTAGCTATTGACTTGACAAATAAGCCAGCCAATAAACTGATTGTAAGCTAGCTCAAATGTAGGTAGATGGACACCATTGAGTATGCAATGACAATTTGAGTATAGGTTTACCTAACGTTAGTCAAGATATTGCCTAGCAAAGTATTGCCCAACTAGCTGGTCAGCTAACGTTACGTGGTTACTTTGGTGAAGAAAATAGAAGGCTACATACTAAGGTAGCAACCTCGATAGACATTATGCTAGCTATCCAAATTACCTGGTTAGAGCTAACCGTCTACATTTCACTGGCCAAGACATAACATTCCAATGGCTAACGCTAGCGCCAACAATTTTAAAACCGGGACAAACGTTGGGTCCTTTGATAAGAAATTAGAAGAGGTTTGCACGACCATGCAAACACGTTTAACCACCACCATCGTGACTGTCTACCACGCATGGAAGGTCTACATGTACGGGCCAAGCTAGCTAGAAGAGTTGGTTGGCCAACCAAACTGCACTATTAACATTTATACCATATCTTGACAATAAAGCAAATTTGTCGACTACTTAAGAACACAACGTAATTAGCCTAGCAGTATTAATTGTCGGGTTTTATTCATATGCTCTAGCTACCGACACAACACACCAGTAAAATGGACAGTGATGGGGACAAAACGAATCACAAGGCAAACCACCAACATCTCACAACATATCGACACAATAACCATTTCATGACATTAGTACATTATTAAACGTTTATATAATTTCATAAATTGTGTTTTAGACGGCTGGATGGGTTAGATTTGGGAAAGATTGACAATGAGATTTTAGAAGGGGGCCTTACCGGTTCTGCAATATGGCGGAAAGAGGAAGTAGGAAGACCTAGCCATGCATTGTGGGCAAAAACTAAGATTTTTTACGGCTAGTTCACGCGATCACCAGCTGAAAACCACTGGGTTTATGAAAACTTGATACAAAATAAGGTTGATAATTAAATATATATATATTATATTTATTCAGTGATTTAGATGCAAATGCATCCTTATTTTAGTCTCATTACTTTATTTTCCCTTTAGTCTAATGCAAACAAACTTCCAAGTTGATAAAACAGAAGCATTCAATTCATGTTGCTGATTACATTTGTGCAAGAAATAGAGATGTCTAAATTAAAGACAAATCTACCAAGAAATTTTAAATGTGTCGGTAAGAAAATGTAAACGTCCAAAACATATTACAGCCTTTCTGAACCATCTCTGATGTCTCTCTTTTCATATTTACAGTAGTAGTTGGGGAGTCTGTAATCCCTTTTCAAACTATAGTATCTTATGTGGGGCTTTGGTTTAAATCTAAAAGATCGACAACTAGTGGTTGGAGTGTGGGAAATAAATATAGTATGATGTTTTACCAGTAGGCCTACCGAGTAGATTATGCTTTATTGAAACCTGATGGAGGTTTTTCTTTAATCTCAGAGCTTTAGAATTTGAGAACGAATTTAAAATAATGATTTAATGACAGGAGGTTCAATCAAAGAAAAAGTAACAAAGCTCACTCTGAACAGGTTTTCAAGGATAATCCAACCTTTTGTTTATTGTTCTGTATTCAATTCAACATACATCCACTATATAATGCCTGTCAAGTTATAGTTCTGTTTACAAGGTAAATATTTCAAGCAAAATAGGGTTCATTACATACAATTTTAAACAGTAGCAAATCAAACAATTCTGATTATAATTACCATACAATAGATTAGATATAATCACATTAAATTAATCTTTAATGATGTAAATTATGTAGATATTACAGTACATGACACACTAGCTGAGTAGTATCGACTACAGTGTTTTTGAAGAGGAAACATCACTTAAAAGGGTCCATGGGAAGATACATTAGGTTCAAACACACTTCACGGTAAACTCAAGGAAAGAAGAGATGGTCACGACCTTCTCTTGATAATATACAATATTATAAATGACAATTACTCTTCATTTGGGCCACTTTTGCAAGATCAAACATCCCCTACTTCACATGCATATCAAATATATATATATAAAGTCAACGTTGTAATTGCAGCAGCAGTAGAAATGTGGGCAATATAAACTGTAGGCTGTGTGTGTGTGTGTGTGTGTGTGTGTGTGTGTGTGTGTGTGTGTGTGTGTGTGTGTGTGTGTGTGTGTGTGTGTAGAACACATTCAATAAAAGTTAGAGAATGTTCTAGGCACTGCAAGTGTCCTTGCAAGACAGTCCTTCATTCTCTGGCAGTGTTTGAGCTTGGACATGGATCTAAAATAGCAGACTCATTTAATATATCCTTCCAGTCAACCATCTACATTAAAATGTACATTTCCTCTGAATACTGTACCAGTCCTATGTTGGCAAGATGATAAAATGTGCCAATAGCTTATTCAAAAATCCTCAAAAGCAGTACGTTTCACTTCACAAAATGTTGTTGAAGTTTTGTATAGTACATGTAATTGGGTGAAAGTGTGTTGCAGGTTTGGTGTCTGACTGGTTAGCTACAGGTACCTGGCATTCCTCGTTCTCCCTTGAATCAAATCAAATGTGAGACACAACTCAGGGGTAAACTGGAATCACTCCCCTCCCCTCTTTAAACTGTCCAGGAGGGATCCTGGAGGCAAACTGTAACGTTACAGACAGACATACTGTAAGCCCAGTGACATACCCACCGGTCAAGACGGCATGGTAACAGTGGAGCACAATGGAATGGCTGAGCGGCACAAGAGAAGTAACCAGATTCTGTACCTTTCATGGTTACGTCATAACTCATAAAAAATGTCCCTTTACTAAGCCAGAGAGTGGGCTTCTATACTCCTTGTCTTAGCCACCGTTACTGACCATGCTAGTTATAGAGCTACTGTCCCTCCTGAGGTCCAGGCCTAGTTTCTGGAGGTCCAGGCCCATGCCCACTAACATCTGGAGCAGGGTGAGTTCCTGCTGGGTGGCCTGGTCCACCAAGGCTGGGCAGGTGGGGTTGCACTGGGGCCAGTGGCAGGTGTCGATCAGGTGGAAGGGACAGCCCTTCAGGGGGGTCTTGCTGTTACGGTTGGCTTCTTGGAAACTCTTATCCCAGCACTGCAGAGCCCGGGGCAGGGAGGTGCCTTTGACTTGAAACGTCATCCAGTTACTAATATAAAGAACGAGGGAGAGGGGGAGGGAGAGAGAGAGAGATAGAGAAAGGGAGGGAGAGAGAGAGAGAGGGTGAGGGAGAGAGAGAGAGAGAGAGAGATAGAGATAGAGATAGAGAGAGAGAGAGAGAGAGAGAGAGAGAGAGAGAGAGAGAGAGGAGAGGGAGTGAATGGGTGCCAGAGAAAGGGGAGATGATTGAAGTAAGTTACTGTGAGAAGAGAGAGAGCGTGTTGTGCCACTTGAGCCCTGTATCTTCTCACAAGCAGTTTGCCTTGGCAGGCTGCGTCTCAATTGGTTCCCCAGCTGTGCCCTCCTTGTGTCCAGCCTCCAATACCACCACCATAACCACCATCAACATAGCCCTGCATTAGATTACAAAACTGTGAAAATATGATCCACCTACCTCACACTAGTATGATTAGGCAACCAGCTCCTCCCATCTCCAACCCTGCCCTTTGCCGTAACATAGGCTCCACCTTCTGCCCTGTCACTGACCCTATGTCCAGCTGGAGAGGTGTGTGTGTTAAGTGTGCGTGATTTTATGAGTTTGTGTGTGTGTGTTCCCTTTTAAGTCTGTATGTGTTTGCTTGCTTAAAGGGCTGAGTTTGTGCTGGATTTTTATTTATTTATTTATTTCACCTTTATTTAACCAGGTAGGCAAGTTGAGAACAAGTTCTCATTTACAACTGCGACCTGGCCAAGAAAAAGCAAAGCAGTTCGACACATACAACAACACAGAGTTACACATGGAGTAAAACAAACATACAGTAGAAAAACAAGTCTATATACAATGTGAGCAAATGAGGTGAGATAAGGGAGGTAAAGGCAATAAATAAAAAGGCCACGGTAAAATACAATATAGCAAGTAAAACACTGGAATGGTAGATTTGCAGTGGATGAATGTGCAAAGTAGAAATACTGGGGTGCAAAGGAGCAAAATAAATAAATAAACATGGTGGCGAAGTAAATACAATATAGCAAGTAAAACACTGGAATGGTAGATTTGCAGTGGATGAATGTGCAAAGTAGAAATACTGGAGTGCAAAGGAGCAAAATAAATAAATACAGTAGGGGAAGAGGTAGTTGTTTGGGCTAATTATAGATGGGCTATGTACAGGTGCAGTAATCTGTGAGCTGCTCTGACAGATGGTTCTTAAAGCTAGCGAGGGAGATAAGTGGGTGGGTGGGTGCGTGTGTGTGGGTGTGTGCGTGCGGGTGTGTGGGTGGGTGCTTTTGTGTGTGTGTGTGTGTGTATGTGTGTGTGTGGGTGTGTGCGGGTGTGTGTGTAAAGCGTGCTGGGGGTTAGTGAAAGTGTGAAATGTCATTCAGTGACACGCAGAATGCGGTTTGATGAACGAGCTACACAAAAAGAGTAGCATGAGCTCACTGGGTAGAGATGGGTCAGGGTAGGGGTGAGGGGTAGAGGGGACAGTGGAAGTGCTTTTCAGGGCCCCCAGGGAGTCAGATGTCCTTACCTTTTAGTGATCAATGTGTGGGACAGGCAGGAGGGTGCGAACACAGCCCTGCAACACACACCACAGCATAACGTCAGCACTGAGCAGCGTGAAATCTTTGATAGTGTTGGGAACATGTGGAGAATATTGCTGTTGATTCATTTTTGCTAATCTTCCATTTCAGCTGATCAATAGTATACACGGACAGTACAAAACATTAAGAACACCTGGTCTTTCCATGACATAGACTGACCAGGTGAATCCAGGTGAAAGCTATGATCCCTTATTGATGTCACTTGTTAAATCCACTTCAATCAGTGTAGCTGAATGGGAGGAGACAGGTTAATAACTTTTTTTAAGCCTTGAGAAAATGTAAACATGGATTGTGTATGTGTGCCATTTTTTTTCTCTATTGTGTTATTGACTGTACTGACTGACTGTTTATTCCATGTGTAACTCTGTGTTGTTGTTTGTGTCGCACTGCTTTGCTTTAGCTTGGCTAGGTCGCAGTTGTAAATGAGAAGTTGTTCTCAACTAGCTTACCTGGTTAAATAAAGGTGAAATAAGGGTGAATGGGCAAGACAAAATATTTAAGTGTCTTTGAACAGGGTATGGTAGTAGGTGCCAGACACACCGGTTTGAGTATGTGAAGAACTGCAACACTGCTGGGTTTGTGTGTATCAAGAATGGTCCACCACCCAATGGACATCCAGCCAACTAGACAGAACTGTGGGAAGCATTGGACTCAACATGGGCCAGCATCCCTGTGGAACGCTTTCGACACCTTGTAAAGTTCATGCCCTGACGAATTGAGGCTGTTCTGAGGCTAAAGGAGGTGGTGTAACTCAATATTAGGAAGGTGCTCTTACTTGTTTTGATCGCGAAACGTAGGTTTTGTGAATTCTTGGCCTATATGTCATGGATCAATCTCAATCTCACATGTCTACCACATTCCACAGTCACTTGCGTCGCTGAAGCAGCACACTTACGTGACATCTTTGAGTGAGTTCTTGATATCCTTTCCCAGGTTCTGCATGTAGGTCCACTGCTGTTCTGACAGGGTCTGACCCCCCAGGTAGATATTCTCCACCCTCAACTGCTCCTCATCAAACAGCCACTGCACCACAAACAGAGGGGCTATGACACACACACACACACACACACACACACACACACACACACACACACACACACACACACACACACACACACACACACACACACACACACACACACACACACACACACACACACACACAGTATGAGAACAGAGTTAGGGTGTTGCTTGTACCTATAAGTGTTTTATTGAGTAACATGAGGGACGTAACATTTATTGGTATCTTGATGGGTAACATGATGGACATAAAGTTTACTAGCATTCTGATTCATGACCCTTCAGCTTTGATAGATGAAAGATACATTCTTACAAGATGATGGTAGGTAGTAAAGACACTCACAGGTCAGGGAGGAGTAGAGTTTGTGGCCGAAGAAGCACTGCCACTCCTCTCCTTTCTTGTACTGCTGCCGACACTTGTCTGGGACCACCCCGTTCCACAGCCTAAGAAAACAGCCATTGGAGAATAATGGCTTCCAGTGCGCATTGAACATAGACAGGGCAACTGTTATATGCTAAAATTATTGGTGAACTTCAAGCCAATGGAAATAAAGCTACAAGTGTGATGAGATGCAATGTTTTGTTCAGGGCATCTGTCATTATAAGGTCCTAGAGACATGGATAAGCTGAAGGGAGAGAGACAGATGTGCTTTACTTGAGTCCTCTCTTGATGGCATCTACAGGTGAGCAGGAGACACTGTCTGGGCAGTCAGGAACCCTCTGCTGTTTACTCTCCAGAAACCAGCCTGAATCCACCAGGCCTCGAACCTGGGCCTCTGCCCCCAGCTGCTCCAGCTGACTGGACACCCTCTCAATGTTCAGTAGCACTCCCGTCCCTCCAGCACTGCAGAGGAGCAAAGAAACTGGGTAAAAAGTCTGTGTCTGTGACCGTTTCCCCGCATTGGCACACTGCCAATTGGAGCCAAAATGGCCGACAGCTAGCCACAATAACGCTATGCTGTCACAGTCAGACTTAACTGTGTGTTCTTGTTTTAGTCCTCAGGGTGTCCCACCAAACATGTTGCTAACCTGGGAAGAATCTCCAGAACTGTGTCCTCCTTTATGGAAGAGGCCCCTAATAGACATTATGTCATTGTCCCACACTCTACGGCCAATACAGGACAGCAGGGCTCGTAAACATCTTTATGGTAGACAACAGTTACAGGACGTCCTAAAATAGACTCACTCTGTCAATGTGTGTGAGTGTGTGGAGATGGGTAGCGGAGACAGACGGTGCCAGAAAACGGGGGTAGATTGGGAACAGACCCAAAGCAGAGGAGAGGAACTCACCTTGTGCCAGCCAGCATGACAACCTTGGCCTGTTTGATGCCTTTAGGGACTAGGTCTTTGATGACCTCACGGATGATCAGGGAACCCATGAAGGTATACTCAACTGGAGGGAAACATAGATATGCAATCAATAGAACAAACCACTGTATTGAAATGGCTTTGGTGTTGAGGAAAATACTGAGGATCTGCTGGTGGTGAGAGGACCTACTGGCATCTTTCTCCTTCTCTTTTCCCGGGCCTCTCTTCTCCTTGGTGGCTGTGGGCCCTGTGCCACTCCACACGTCGCTGGAGCAGTACGGGATGAATCTGCAGAAGAGGAGATACACAGCTGGGTCAGAGCCACACACTCACTCACACAGACTCTCTCTCTCTCACACACACACACACACACACACACACACACACACACACACACACACACACACACACACACACACTCTCTCACACGTATTCATGTCCATATGTAATAGTATTAATGGGACCTACATCAGAGGTCCATCCCTCATTGTGAAGCAACCTGTCATGTTTGATATTCATCATCTCAGCCTGCAGTTGGCTTCTTCAATCACACCGATCCTGAGAACTTTAGTTAGCAGTACAGTATGAGCAGTACAGTATGTAGGACAACATGTACCGGTAATATAAAACAACCGGCGTGTTAACAAGCATACTTACACAATATTAGTGTTATACCAATGAGGGTTTTCTTCCGCCTGGGCTGACAATATTCCACTTCCTGTAAAGCAACCAATAGAAAGTCAAGCAGAGACAGTGGTGACCTCTCATTGGACATACAGTAGGACACAACACTGATGTCATATGACAATCAACAAGCCATGACACAATGTATATTGGGAATGGGACCAAACATGGACGCCCATGTAAAACATGTATGATGGATGATGAGGATGCATTCTAAAACAGAAGGACCCCTACCTACCTTTACGCGTTTGGGGCCAGTCGGATGAGGTCATGAGTCGCGGGATATTTTTATATCTGGTATCGCAGGAGTCTTTGTTGTAGCAGCACCAACCACCTAAAAATAAGACACTAATATTAGCTTCTCACATCCGGTTTCAGAAGCTCAGAAAGGGAGACCCCCTTGTTAGCCCATTTCAGAGGCCTGAGAGGAATGGGGGTTGGGAGGAATGGGAGAGGGAGGTTAACTGAGGCATCCACCTGCAGCTCCATCTGCTAGCCTCTGGCCAGGCTCCCGAAGTGAGGGAGTGTCTGTGGGGTCTGATGCACATGTATGGCAATGAACTGTTGAATAGAAACAGCAGGGATATAAATTGGTGGATATTATGTGACTGCTTTTTAAAATCCCACCTGGGGTCCATTAACGGTAGAGTTATAATCTTAACCATACCTATGCGTATATGCATATCTAACATGTAAATAAAATGTAAGTCAAGTCTTTTGGAGCCATACCACCTGCTGAGAAAATTAACAAATTAACAAACTGTGGCATTTGTGACCTAATCAGATACTTGCCGTATAAAAGAGTGGACATCTTGGTACTTGTTTACCTGTATCCAACAGCAAAGTACCTCTGATGTAGGATATGTACGTTGGGACATTTCAACCTGCTGAAATGTTTGTTCTTAGAGGATGTGACACATCCGGTTCTAGGTCTCAGAATACACGTGTGATGTCACAACGCAATCCTCATAAATATCCCATAGCGACGGAGGGGCGAATGCCAGAGGAGGCGTCCAATCAGAGTGACAGACAGCCGCCGAAAAAGACGAAAAAGGGAAAGGAGATGACCACCGGTCCAGATGCCGATGAGGGCGTCACGCAAACATGCCACGCGCTGACCTCTCAAGATCAAATTAACCAGAGGAGTTTAAAATACACACCTTCCAGAAATATCAGCCATCGCTTACTCCCTTTGAACTCCTTTAGGTAAAACCTGTGGACCACAAATAAACATGGATGAAGGGCTGTGAATGGTGAAACCTAGAGAACACTGCTATATAGGGTCATGTGTTGGCCGATCCTCCAACCATAATCACTCATCATTGTAACTCCTTATCAAAAAAATGATGCTAAGTACCATAAAGTATGTGACAATTCCTGAATTCTTTTATTTCTTCAAAGTTCAACCCCAAACTCTAATTCAAAGTCCTTTGATAGTAATTAAAACCATTTACCACTTGCCGTCACCAACTTATATAGCCGATAGCTGAGGACTAGATTACTACTTTATCTAATATCAAAACACATTACAGTGTAATAACAGCTGTAATAGCACTGATAGACACAAAAACATGAACAACTGAATAGTTATTTCAGTGTTTTCACACCACTATTTGATTCCTTATCACATCCATTTTTGCTGAAATTGATAGATTGTCTTATGTCCTGAATACAATCTCTAGAGCTTTTTTATTATCTAAACAGCCATCATTTGCCTCTATGAATAGTTTTCCAGAGCATCTTACCCTGCCGCTGTTCCATCGTTGCACGTGACCTGAGTGTTCTTGAGAACATGCAGCTTCATATCATCTGAAGCCTTGTTGTTCTGTGAAGCTGACTGCTGGGCTGCCGCCCGACCTCCAGAGTTACCCTCCCTGCCCGACTCCACTGGCCCAGGATGGGCCTCATCTTCTGGGGCCGACTGGGCTGCCTCAGCCCCCTGGTTCTGGTTCCCCTGGTTCTTCTTAGATGACTTGCCACTAGGTTTGGCATTGCGGTTGTTCTGGCAACAAATCCCTCCTATCAGCAGCAGGAAAACCACATGGCCCAGGATCTTCATAGTCAATCCAGCCTAAGAGGAGAGCACAAAACATGCTACATAAAACACTCAACTTATAGACACTGAAACACGCCATCCTTACTCAATGGTATAGGCGAGAGATGCAGTTTGGTTTAGAGTAATTGGGCGCCAGCATTGCAAAACGAATGAAGGTTAATGATATGTTAGGCAAATTGACTTAAGATACCAAACATCCTTTTCAAAAGTTAAAAGAGATTAAAGCAATGATCAATAACAATCAGGATCCATTCAGTTCCACAGAAAATCAACATACCCCTTTCAGTATCCAGTCCTGAAGAAGGTCACGTGTGAGGAAGGATCCTTGGGTAAAACAGAGCAGCGGTGCTACTGAGGAGACAGGTTAGGAGAGACTGTAGGTGAATGGATGCTGGCGTTGAGGACGGCTTGGCCAGTTTTTGGTAAAGGTTCTGGGTTGGCGGTGCACTTTATAGTGCCACCATATGGATCCTATTTCCCAGCATTCCCTTTGAGCTGCCGCCAGGTTCTGACTGTGCTATGTGACGACACGCTGAGGGTGTTGGATGGTTAGTGGCGAGGAGAAAAGATAACACACGCTCTGCTGAACATATTTCAAGCACCCCCACCCACTACCGACCCACACCCACACATCCACCCACCTGACCCAGTCCCACAACAAGAAAAAACTATACCTCCCTCACCCCCTCCTCTCCCCTCCTCTCATCCACCCCTCTACCCTCTGTTCGCCTGTGCTTTGATTTAAACACCTACATGGCTGGCATATCTGCAGCATAATCCTTTTGTGTGCCATGTATCCCGCAGGTCAAACACACTCCGACAAGGCCGCATAACCCCTGTATGTTGACCTCATGTTGAAAGATCCAGAGGACATACACAAAGGTATAGAGTGGTTGATGCACGTGGCAAAAGCATGTGGTGGCTGTCTTGTTGAGCGATGGGTTTCCAACTTAATAATGATATAGATAGAAGCTCTAAATTAATGTTTATCAAGCCGCACTTTACCCTTTGTACCTCAAATGTTCAATTTGCCAACTGAAGGAAATGTGTTGGTAAACAAATGACAGCAATAACAGTTATGTGAAGTATATGTGTTTTACTTTGCTTTCATAAAACTGCTAAATCAATGCACTACATTAAAACGTTTAAACATAACAATAAGAAAATAACATGTGTTGAATGAAGGCTATTAATGTTAATAATATATACAATTATTTTTAAATATATTGATTAAAAGTTTACAATATGTGCAATTGAATATGCTATGTATATATTTTACTTTTAGTCAAATTCATCATCATTCTATGACAGAGAATTAAAATGCAAAGCATCAAGCTAAAGCCATCCAAACAGCATTGCGTGCAAAACACTGCCATCAAAACCTTTTCTAATCGTGAAGGGTTATTCATCTTAAAACATTGTCTGGCTTGAAACACTGAAACAATGCTTGAAATATAACTGTCTAGAGTATAAATCACTGTTGGTGTTATTACTGCACCTGCTGGGGTAGCCTATATTGTGTGAGACTTGAATAGGACAAGTGACAGTTAAAAGCGTTAGAAAATGACTCATACGAATGATAAAGACCCCCAATAACCCATATTACAACAAGTATAAGGATAATCATCAGGAAATTGAGAAATAAAACAATTGAGGGTTGTGGATTATTTTACAGTGCATATATTATCTGGCTCTGTATTTACATATAAATAACATATTGTAAAGTTATAACATTGTTGTTTACTAATAATAATAATAATAATTTGTTTCTTTGGGATTCGTTAAAGCAAGAAATGTTATGTATAATTTTGTAGTTACCAAATCTGTTTACAGAAGCACCAAAAAGAACCCACTGTGACCGTAATATCTTCCTATATAATTTCCAGGAAAATATTTGTTGAAAAAATAAAGCATCACCAGTAAAATCCCCAAATCCCCTTTACACCCTATGCAATATATTCTCAAGTCATATATTACAGATCTCAGCATACGCACAGTACAGAAGTAAATCCAAGTTCTACACGATATGGCGGCAGTCGACCGGCTGCGAGCTGCTTTACCTTTCGCTGTGCTCCTGTGGGGGCCAGGTTGGGCTGGGGGCTCCTGGACAGGACAGAAGGTTTGCCACTGAGGGAAGAGGCAGGGTATTTGAAACCGATCTCACGTCCTCCCTGGGATAGCTGTGGGGTGACGTACTGATCAGTACAGAAGAAGTTCACGAGCCCGGCCTCTAAAATTCTCATCAATGAAATGCACACCATCCTGACGTGTCAATCAAGTCCCTTAACGAGGCCCTGGGACTGGGAGAGACAGCAGAGAGGCTGGGGTTAAGGGACTGGGATAGGGGCTGGGGATTTTGGGACTGGGGCTGGGGACTTGGAGGGAGGCATGGGATAGTTACATACGATATTTGACACAAAAGCATTGATCACAGCACTAGGCAGCCTAGACCATTAGCGTTTCGACTAACTACAAAACACTCTCACTATTCCTTTAACTGAGCGCCGGGTACCTTCATCTAAACGGCTAAGGGTTGTGCTGTGTTTGCACACTATACACCAAACAGTTACAGCAGACAGTAATCCAGGTGTATCTACTACACAGAAATTATATCCAGAAATGTTGATATTTTGGTACTGGTATTTATTAGGATCCCATTAGCCGCTGCAAAAGCATCAGCTACTCTTCCTGGGGTCTACGTCAAACATGACATAATACATAGTACAGAACATTATTAGTCAAGGACATCAATTATATCCAGAAATGACATCAATTATATCCAGAAATGTTGGTGTGTCTAGTCTCGTAAACTAAATGTTATGTATAAAATCGGACATTTATAGTTAGTCTCATTGCTTTGGCATTTTCTAGAAAGGTATTCTTTAAAAAAAAATCTCATTCTGGGGATTTTGATTCTGATTCACATTCTCACTTCTCAATAGAAAGCTTCTTCTAAAGCATTTTTTTTTTTTTTACTTTCAAGTTATGCCAGAAGGAACATACGTGAAAATATGTCTGCGAGAAGAACGTATGTGTCGAAACAATAAAATGAAATCTAATGACACTGCTATTCTGAACATGATCTACTGAGCTGAACAATTTCTTCATTCCTTCGGTCGTCTTGAAAGCATGCACACAACCATCTGTCTTCCCAGAAATCAATGCAACAATCTGTTTAACAGATACCTCAAATAGCTGAGAAACTAAAGAAAAAACCTGTTGTAAATCTATCACCTTTTCGCTAGAACGCCTTGAGCAGAGCGCTCGAGATGGCGTTGCTGCTATTTTGTTTTCTTTGATATGGGATTCGACAGATGATCATTTTTTACGCACGGGCGGGCTTCAGATCAATAGCGAAAGCACATTCAATGTTCTCAGCTCCCCATGTTGCTTTCAACTCTCTGAACCAGCTAGAGGTCAGGGGCCAAGCCTCTGCAAACCACAGTGAGGACACACACACTCATCTCCGAGGTCCATTACCTACTCCATTACCTACTGCACTTTACTTGTAAAGAAAAACATTTAGCATAACCTCACACAGAATGTGCCGAGGCCGTAAAGACCTTGCTGAACTTAACACTAGCAGGGTTAGAAGCTTGACCCCTGAGCACATAAGAGGCATACTTTCTCCCTGTGTTGTTTTTTTCTCACGTACCCTACGCATCTTCAAGGTCAGGCTATAGACACCTAAAGCTTGGGTGGTCCAGGGCACTTTGTCTGCTGAGCATGTGTGTCATCACCAGTGTCAGTGAGCTGATGGCGAGCTAGAATATCTGTCGGCAGAGAGCATCAAAGAATTGACATACACCACATTTTATGGAGACACACCACAACACAGAAAAGGTTATGACCCACTGGTAACAACTTCAAAATCAAGCACCCGGGCAGTAAATGCCCACCATATGCTGGCCACATGGGTGTCCGCCGGTGAACAGTATTCATAGCAGCTTGAAGTCAACTTGTAAGAGGACAGAATACAGAAGCTCTGTGGGTGTGAATACTGGCCGCAGTGACATACAAACCACACAGGAGCTTATATTGGCAATCTGCTGCCACATCACCCTGATATCAGGGTTGTCACCAGCGTTGTAGGACATCGGTGAGGGGAGAGGGCCCGTGACTGATGAGCCAGGAGAGTGGCATGTTTACGAGCTGCATGAAAGCCGGGCTCAGCGGAGAGCAATGGAGCCCAGTGAGAAACAGCATTGCCAGGACTCACCCTTCAATCAGCCCAGTCGACAGAAGGGACTTGACCGGGATTGGTGCAAAGTGTGAAACGGCCACTAAAGAGGACTAACAGGTGGAGTGGGCAACGCCCTCGACTAGAGCCAGGTGTTTAGAGGCCTTGCGTGGCAACCTTCTGCAAACTGTCAACCACTCAGCGTGATGGATGGTGGGGACTGATAGCAGTGAGAACGGGATCGGCTTCAGGAACAGGGTAATGTAACGGCCATAGACACGGTGGCATGACATACTGTAGGCCCATAGGTATGGTGGGTCCGCGAGAGGCCACAGAGGGGTGCATCTAATGCTCCCACCTCTCAGCCCATCGTCTGCGTGCCTGGCGCATCTTTGCCAGAACAGATTTCATCAGTAGATGATGAACTGCACACCCCCTATCCTCCAGCTAGCAACTGTAGTGTGAGTAAAGAACGAGGCAAGACAGAGAGAGGGGGTATAAATCCATGACTTCAGAAGAACAGGCCTCTTTGGTCTCATACAACAAACCCTGGAACATAAAGGTGTGAAAACAAATTACATTTTGAAAGCAAATACTATTGTAAAAAAAAAAGTTTCAAAAATGTATCAACTGAGTCTTGGACCGAGCCCTGTGGCACACCATTTACCAAAAAACACCCTATAAACCAAAACAAACTCAATGAAAACACAATAAAATACCAATTTTGTCTGACGCGACATACACTGGACCCTAAAAGTGTCAAAACAAATGAAACTTTGAAAGCAAACCCCATTGTTAAGGAATATTTGTTATTTATTAATTGGGTGAAGAACCGAGCCCTGTGGCACACCTAGTACCAAAAACACAACATTAATCAGAGAAATTGTACTTGCAAACGTACTAGCAGAGTACTGCTGAGTCCATGAACGGTCTCCTGTTGCCCAGGTCATTGTCCTCTTGCCAGGGTCCCAGGGGGGCTTGGGGACATGCTTCAGTGAATAGCTTGAAGAGTCGTTGGGGCTCATGACACAGAGGAGCAGCAACGTGGCCTTGGAGTCATGCTTGAGCGGCCGAGCACCCAGCCTGTCACTGTGCTGATGTATGTGCCTGCAAGGTCACAATACACACAGAGGGAAGCAGGCAGCAGGGCCTTGGCCCTCACATAAGCCTCTTCCCAGCTGATCCACAACACAGGGTGCCAACTGCCAACACAGCTGCCCAGGCCTGGCTGCTGAGGACAAGCACACATAATGATTGCTACCACCAATGAATTAGAGAGCTATCGGAGTCTTGGGAGTTAATGTTAATGTCCTGAATCTGTAAAAGTAGATTCATGTTAATATTAAACCTAATTTCAACCATATTCTCAACTCTTGTCTGATGATGATTGATAATAACAAAGTCTATGTTCACCAGTAATAATCCTCACAGTGAACGGTAAGACTACTAGTAACTGATCTTAAAAAATGTAACATATATTGACAAATATGCAATGATGTCACACTATAAAGGAGCCCTATGCCAGAGTCAAATCTATTTTGACCCTGACCCCAGCATCCATCCACTATGACTATGTGACCCTGCTAAACACTTCATAGGAAACATATAACCCAGATACAGAACATGACCTTGGCTGGATTTCTCTGGAGCTGGTAGATGACGGTCTTGCTCATGTCGGGGTGGCCGTAAATCAGGGATTCCTGCTGAGGTGATGTCAGTCCTTTACATCATGTGTTGTGGCTCCCCACTGTGTGGACACGTGGGCACAGCTTTTCTAGAGCCCCGCTTTCACAAGGGGAGGGAGGGGACCCACCAGCCCAACCATTTACTGGAAAGAGAAGTCAGTTTATGTGTGAATGTACGGTATCTTTCAAAAAACATGTGAGCCCCGCTTGTCATCTTTCACTCGCATGTCTAGCTAAAACAGGCAGTATAGATAAATGTTTTTTTGTTTTTTTACTTTGACAACCAAATTTGTGTACAGAATTGGCCACTGGCCAACATCATTGTGTTCAGTGCTGCACTGGCTCAGATCAAGCTAATGGCCCCTCGCTTCTCAGAAGCTCTCATAAAGGTTGCAGGCATGAATGCTGTGACAAACAAGAACAGAATTCGAACATACAAACACTGCGTAGGAATTCGGCTTGAATTTATGGTAACGTGACAGCTAGCATCTGCGCTAGTACGCTCTGATAATAAATAAGGGACTCTCCGACTGGGCTGACTGATGTTGTGATACAAACAAAACAAAATATGATTGGCTAGTTGCCCTTGTTATAGCCTTAATCTATCAATGCAACTGTTACAAGATGTGTAAAATATATGATTAATTTTAAAGTCAAATCAGTCTTTTGAAAATAATCGTGAATTATTTTTTTAGGTCAGTAAAACCCCCATTACAGTACCAAGAACTCGCACCTGGTTTTGCAATGTTTAAAACAGATAAAACCCAATAACTTTACAAAGAATACGGAAATTAACCCGAACAATGTACACAAAGAAGACAGATAGGAGGTGCTACTTTTTATTTAACATCAGAAGCATGGGTTTTTCGGCTTAAAAGTCAATGTCCAAAAAGTATCAACATACAGCATTATGGGAAAGTTGAATATGTTATTTTGATACAAAGTTGTTTTTGTTATAAAGAATCTCAAAGAAACAACATTTATATTTATTATAAAGGTAAATACTAGGTATATATAGCAGGCTGGAAAATGCCAATCGCCTCAAAACGTATACTACATTTTAGGAGCTTAAGACGGTCCATGGGGAAGCCTCTTGAATCCACAAATAAATGAACAGGGTCTTAACCTAACGAGTGGCTTCTTCATATCAAGAAACTCCGGTTATGTTCCAATATCCACACATTCTTAGTAGTATGATAGTGTGGATTTCAGAACTGAGCTCTACTGTGATCCTGCTGAGAGAATGGCACCGTATGATTAATGTCAGTCAGATTCTATCCCAAAGCAGGTGATGGACAACCCTGTAGATCTAGGTCAAGAAACAATATGCTCTGCATCCGAAAGCCTTTATGACTTATATGAATTTATATTGTCCACATGCACAAAATTTACAGCCTTGATTATTCACGGTCCCATTCGGGAGTTTTATTGCTATTTTCAAATTCTTGTTGCTGATTTCTCGGTCGATATATCAGCAGATTCCTTCTGAGGTGAATCTAGGCGAAGAAGCCGAACAATTCAACCACAGTTCTCCTGATTGCCATGTTTGAATGCTAAAAATAGCTTCATAATATTATGTAAAACGTCAACGAAGAACGTTACTCAGCGTCATAAAAAAGATGCATTTCTGCTTGAGTCGTAGACTCGTAACGAAATCCTACCGCTTATGGAGTATCGTTGCTAATTTAGAAAACGGGTGCTAATTTAGACGTTGGGTTTTATGGTTAACTGTTATTAACACCTGCATCATGACTGAGTCGTCACTCGTGTTTTTATTTAACAGCAAGTTTGTCACCCAAAGCTGTGCCAAAAATGCAGTTGTGCACTTGTTGCTTTTTTTAAAGACTTGCATCTTGGCTATAAAGCTGTCAACACTATTAATCTGGAACAGAAATAATATGTGACGATCAAACTTTAGTCGCAAAATAAATCCCCCCCCAGCGCCCCACCATATGGGTCATGTATCTTATTGATAGAACCCAACTGTCTCATGCAGCTTATCTATAGGTGGTAACTTCCTGTTTCAATAAATAGTATGCAGCATACTTTTTATTTCTCGCTGTGACAAAGAGGAGAAAATGTAATGCCTGTAAAAACCAAAATATCTTCTTTAATTTTGAAGCTAGTAAGCCTGGCAAGAATGTACAGTATGTAGACATGGGAAGAGTTAGGAACCATAATAGCAGGACATGCACTCTCTATAGGACTCAGTTACATTGTCGCTTATTGGAACGATTTCATTCCACAACACGAGGTAGCCTAAGCCTGCTAAATATACTAAACTCAGCAAAAAAAAGAAACATCCCTTTTTCAGGACCCTGTCTTTCAAAGATAATTCGTAAAAATACAAATAACTTCACAGATCTTCATTGTAAATGGTTTAAACACTGTTTCCCATGCTTGTTCAATGAACCATAAACAATTAATAAACATGCACCTGTGGAAAGGTCGTTAAGACACTAACAGCTTTCAGACGGTAGGCAATTAAGGTCACAGTTATGAAAACTTAGGACACTAAAGAGGCCTTTCTACTGACTCTGAAAAACACCAAAAGAAAGATGCCCAGGGTCCCTGCTCATCTGTGTGAACGTGCCATAGGCATGCTGCAAGGAGGCATGAGGACTGCAGATGTGGCCAGGGCAATAAATTGCAATGTCCGTACTGTGAGACGCCTAAGACAGCGCTACAGGAAGACAGGACGGACAGCTGATCGTCCTCGCAGTGGCAGACCACATGTAATAACACCTGCACAGGATTGGTACATCCGAACATCACACCTGCGGTACAGGTACAGGATGGCAACAACAACTGCCCGAGTTACACCAGGAACGCACAATCCCTCCATCAGTGCTCAGACTGTCGGCAATAGGCTGAGAGAGGCTGGACTGAGGGCTTGTAGGCCTGTTGTAAGGCAGGTCCTCACCAGACATCACCGGCAACGGTGGGCACAAACACACCGTCGCAGGACCAGACAGAACTGGAAAAAAGTGCTCTTCACTGACGAGTCGCGGTTTTGTCTCACCAGGGGTGATGGTCGGATTCGCGTTTATCGTTGAAGGAATGAGTGCTACACCGAGGCGGAGGGTCCGTCATGGTCTGGGGTGGTGCGTCACAGCATCATCGGACTGTGCTTGTTGTCATTGCAGGCAATCTCAACGCTGTGCGTTACAGGGAAGACATCCTCCTCCCTCATGTGGTACCCTTCCTGCAGGCTCATCCTGACATGACCCTCCAGCTTGACAATGTTACCAGCCATACTGCTTGTAATGTGCGTGATTTCCTGCAAGACAGGAATGTCAGTGTTCTGCCATGGCCAGCGAAGAGCCCGGATCTCAATTCCATTGAGCACGTCTGGGACCTGTTGGATCGGAGGGTGAGGGCTAGGGCCCAAAAACATGAAACCATGTGCAAAGCTGCAAAGTCATAAACACATACACTGAACAAAAATATAAACCGCAACAGGCAACAATTTCAAAGATTTTACTGAGTTACAGTTCACATAAAGGAAATCAATCAATTTAAACAAATAAATTAGGCCGTAATCTATGGATTTTACATGACTGGGAATACAGATATGCATCTGTTGGTCACAGATACCTTAAAAGTATCCAGTGTGACCACCATTTGCCTCATATAGCAGCGACACATCTCCTTCGCATAGAGTCGATCATGCCGATGATTGTGGCCTGTGGAATGCTGTCCCACTCCTCTTCAATGGCTGTGCTAAGTTTCTGGATATTAGCGGGAACTTGAACATGCTGTGTACAGGTCGATCCAGAGTATCCCAAACATGCTCAATGGGTGACATATCTGGTGAGTATGCAGGCCATGGAAGAACTGGGACATTTTCAACTTCCAGGAATCATGTACAGATCTTTGCGACATGGGGCCATGCATTACTATGCTGAAACATGAGGTGATGGCGGCGGATGAATGGCACGACATTGGGCCTCAGGATCTTGTCCCGTTATCTATGTGCATTCAAATGAACATCAATAAAATGTAATTGTGTTTGTTGTCTGTAGCTTACGCCTGCCCATACCATGTCCCCACCACCACGGGGCACTCATAACGCTGACATCAGCAAACCGAGTGACCCACACGACGCCATACACACTGTTCGCCATCTGCCTGGTACAATTGAAATCGGGATTCATTCATGAAGAGCACACTTCTCCAGTGTGCCAGTGACCACCGAAGGTGAGCATTTGCCCACTGAAGTCAGTTACGACGCCAAACTGCAGTCAGGTCAAGACCCTGGTGAGGACGACGAGCACGCAGATGAGCTTCCCTGAGACGGTTTCTGACAGTTTGGGCAGAAATTCTTCGGTGGTGCAAACCCAGTTTCATCAGCTGTCCGGGTGGCTGGTCTCAGATGATCCCGCAGGTGAAGAATTTGTGTTTAGTGTATTTTTGTTTGGTGTATATTAGTAGCTAATTAGCAATTTGCTTGCCAGATATCCAACAATAGAATGTAAGCCTATTAGCAGCGTTTGCCAAATGCATGGCTTGCAGAGATGCCTTGTTTGTCCAACCCTCAGATTTATAGACTGTTTTGCAACAAGAGCTAAAACAGGAACTTTATGATTGATGATGGGTAGCCTATAAGTCAGTGTTTATTAATATTGAAAGAGACTCATTGGCGGTTCAGATACGTACACTTGTATCTTTATGCTGTGATATCATAAGGTATTAAAAGGTACATGAAAACATAGTACCAAGGAAGAGGGGAGGGGGTATGGGACTAGGTCACAGAGCAAACCAATCAATGTCAGTCTGTGTATCCCATCATGCCAAAAAAAGTCTTCACCTACATATATACAGTTGAAGTCCGAAGTTTACATACACTTAGGTTAGAGTCATTAAAACTCGTTTTTCAACCACTCCACACATTTCTAGTTAAACTATAGTTTTGGCAAGTCGGTTAGGAAATCTACTTTGTGCATGACACTGCTCAAAAACCGCTATAAAAAAAACAGACTACAGTTTGCAACTGCACATGGGGACAAAGATTGTACTATTTGGAGAAATGGCCTCTGGTCTGAAGAAACAAAAATAGAACTGTTGGCCATAATGACCATCTTTATGTTTGGAGGAAAAAGGGGGAGGCTTGCAAGCCGAAGAACACCATCCCAACCGTGAAGCACGGGGGTGGCAGCATCATGTTGTGGGGGTGCTTTGCTGCAGGAGGGACTGGTGCACTTCACAAAACAAATGGCATCATGAGGTAGGAAAATAATGTGGATATATTGAAGCAACATCTCAAGACATCAGTCAGGAAGTTAAAGCTTGATCGCAAATGGGTCTTCCAAATGGACAATGACCCCAAGCATACTTCCAAAGTTGTGGCAAAATGGCTTATGGACAACAAAGTCAAGGTATTGGAGGGGCCATCACAAAGCCCTGACCTCAATACTATAGAAAATTTGTGGGCAGAACTGAAAAAGCGTGTGCGAGCAAGGAGGCCTACAAACCTGACTCAGTTACACCAGCTCTGTCAAGAGGAATGGGCCAAAATTCACCCAACTTATTGTGGGAAGCTTGTGGAAGGCTACCCAAAATGTTTGATCCAAGTTAAACAATTTAAATGCAATGCTACCAAATACTAATTGAGTGTATGTAAACTTCTGTCCCACTGGGAATGTGATGAAAGAAATAAAAGCTGAAATAAAACATTCTCTCTACTATTATCCTGACATTTAACATTCTTAAAATAAGTGGTGATCCTAACTGACCAAAGACAGGGATTTTTTTACTAGGATTAAATGTCAGAAATTGTGAAAAACTGAGTTTAAATGTTTTTGACTCAGGTGTATGTAAACTTCCAACTTCAACTGTACATACATGTGCGTCTCTGTTTGTGTCGTCATAAGTCATCGCGGACTGCTAATAGTACGCTGGGTGGATGGGTAAGGTTTAAACAAAGTGTTCCCGGTACAGGACTCGTAATACGTTTGAGTAGTTTTGTCCATCTTGGGGTGTGTGCCAGCCGGCCCGCTCGGTGCATTACATGAGGGGAGGAGGGGCTATTTTTAAGGCAGAGGGCACAAAAAGAGCAGAGTTACAGCATGTTAACCTTTAGGGTCAGGTCTGATACGTAAACCCACCCCATCTAAAAAAAACTCCTCTGAACTCATGCTGGGGAAAATAACTCCCTGCCTGAGAACCAGCGGCCTGGCCCCAGTGAGAAATGACTCTTCAGTGGGCCATTCATGGGCTGGTAGGGGCAGAAAACAGATGGGGTACAGGTGACGAAACACACACGGACACACACAATGCCTAGTGAAATTTAAAGGGATATTACACTTCCAAATTAAAGTTTGTCAGATTTTTTCAGACATCTACAGTAGTCTCATGTCAAGACAAAAGCACGTCCCTCGACATTGGGGCAGAAAACAGTTCAGTGGGCTGTTCATGGGCCTTGGCTGGGGCGGCAGGAGCGGAAACAGTTCAGCGGGCCGTTCATGGGCCGGCAGGGGGAGAAAACACATAAGTGGGCTGTGGCTTGGATGCCAGAGGCACCCTCGCATACAAGGCACAGAGCCAGAGTAGGATCGGTACTGTCAAAGAATAATATGTCAAAAACATGATATCACATTGTTCCTTTAGACCCTCTTTGTTGCACCAACAACAACACAGCTACTTTGTATTCTCTCTTTGCTACTTTACATTCTGTCGTAGACATTGCACGTGGAATGGAGGTCAATACGCCTCTCTGTGCTAACTGATGTGTACTATACACTGCACCTAAAGTGGCTAGGGCAGATCTCAGGCAC
Source organism: Salmo trutta (assembly GCF_901001165.1). Lineage (NCBI taxonomy): Eukaryota > Metazoa > Chordata > Actinopteri > Salmoniformes > Salmonidae > Salmo > Salmo trutta. The sequence goes on along the minus strand of NC_042994.1, from coordinate 7,207,956 downwards.
TAGGTCAGTACAGAACATACTATAAGGACACTTCAATCCCTATAGTATTGTAATTACTTCGCCACCATGGCCTATTTATTGCCTTTCCTCTCTTATCCTACCTCATTTGCACATGCTGTATATAGATTTTTCTACTGTATTATTGATTGTATGTTTGTTTATTCCATGTGTAACAACTGTGTTGTTGTATGTGTCGAACTGCTTTGCTTTATCTTGGCCAGGTCGCAGTTGTAAATGAGAACTTGTTCTCCACTAGCCTACCTGGTTAAATAAATAGTCAATACAGGGGTCTCTGGGAGTAAACTGAATCACCAGAACACTTTCTCTGCAGTGCTGAACGGCATAGATTAGTTAGACCCCCCTGCCAGCACCCATCAGTTGTCAATCCTTCCTTCACTCTGATCTAAGGTACTGGAACAGCTGTGTAAGAGCCTTAACCATTCATCTGGACTGACAAGCCATTGTTCATTGTGATTTATGACACATAACGTGTGAAAGAGGATAGTTTGTTGAAAGGTATGGTGATGGCGTGACAATGCCAATATCGATATGTCCTCGTTAGAGCTATGTTAGATATTTATCTTTCGGGGAATAACAAAGGCATGGGGGGGGGGGGTTGCAGTGGAAAGGTGATTAATCATTCAAACAATTAAACCTAACAGATAGGTAATTACCTATCAATGATGTTACAAAATGAACTAGATAAGGAAGATAGGTTCCAGCTCTGTCAGTGATGACCACAATACCTTAGTATAGCAGGATAACACACTACCCCCATCCCCTAGACCAGACAGAGGGTAGAATTACACCAACTTTCCCACCAATATCTCTTTGACAACTGGCTTATTCTAGGATGCCAACTCAGAGAGGTTTCAGCATTGAGATGGTACCTATATGGTTTGGCTGTTAGTGCTAGCATTGAAGTAAATGACAACATCTAGGTTACAATTGGACAAAAAAAAAACATCTATTTTTTATGGGAGTCCTTTTTTGGAAAAGAGCACTGACTATTACATTGTACAAAGTAGCCAGGTTCACTTTACATATCCATTTACATCACTTAAATCATGATATTTTTTAGACAACCATCTGTGAGAAACTGAATTAATGATTACTTTATAGGCGCTGAGACGCGAATATTGCGGCTGTGCAGCCAAGTTGTATTGCACTCTTCAAAAGCTTGTATCCGGGTAGCTAAAACAAAAGAAAGAAAACAAGAAAACCTTTATCAGAAGAGTTCAAAGTATATGACGTTTGACAGTGAACAGTGAAGGAATGGAACACCACAGTGTTCCCAAGTCGCATGCAATCTTTCCCACCATGACCCAGTTTTGGAGGAATCAAAGCATTTGAGTGGGAGATAATGAGACGGAATCCCTTACTTGTTTTTATGGAATAAATTTAAAAGGAAAACCCATAATGATCCAGGGACAATAAACCACAACATAAAAAGACTGGGGAACACTGAGACATCACTATGCAACAACAACAAAACACAAAAACATCATTATTGACCAATCATGATATATTGCTTGCTTGATTTTTACTCGAGGGGCTTTGAGATTCTATGGAAAGCGCTTCAGAAATGTAACAAATTATGATTCATTACTATTAGAACTGAACTCAATCAATTGTCCCGTGTGGCTCAGTTGGTAGAGCATGGTGTTTGCAACGCCAGGGTTGTGGGTTCAATTCCCACTGGGGACCAGTACGGGAAACAAAATGTATGAAATGTATGCATTCACTACTGTAAGTCTGCTAAATGACTAAAATGTAAAATGTAAGATTCACTCCACCAGCCATAGCTGTTGTCAATAAGAGAATAACAACAGAAGCTTAAGAAAATGATTAAATGGAGTAAAACCTAAAGATCAAAGTGGGAAAGAGGGCTTACAGATTCAGCATCGTGCTCCAGTCCTGTATCATGATGTTCCATCTCATCATCTCGGAATTCCTTTATTAACTGTATGGAAAATAAATGGCCACATTCACTTCTCAGAAATCAAGACAACAAACACTCAAGACAAAGTACAGTATGCATTAGTAAATAATAGGGGTAGGGTTTTACCTGACCAGGAAAGTACGAGGGTCCTCACTTGCTTCTATAGCCACAAAGTCATAAATCCCGCCCATTTCTACAATTTCTCTTCTTAAAATCTGATTTTAAAAGTACCCTAACCTTAACCACACTGCTAACCTTATGCCTAACCTTAAATGAAAGACCAAAAAGCCTACATTTTGACTTTTTGGCTGTGGAATCTGACTTTGTGGCTATAGAAGCTACTGTAAACCAAGTAAGAGCCCTAACTGGGGCACAGAATTTTTCTTGATAGAGCCCAGAGTTGTTCCTGGTCAGAAAAACTCTATGCCCCATGGTATGAGGGATGGTTCATTATCTTACTTTTAACAGCTCTACATATCTGTCTGGGTCCTCCTCCATGAGGGCTCTGATCTGGCTGTTGTAGTGCTCAGAAATGCTCTCCTCCACAGCCACAGTACAGGCCATGGCCCCTTCTTTACCCAGCAGAGCGGTGCCTGCTCCTAGGGGGGACACACAACAGAATATGGTCTATCCCCCCCGAGTACCATATGTATCATACTGTTGTATTGGATTATTGTCTTATTGCAACAGAACTCACAGACACAGTATACATGACAATAGCACTTTTTAAGTACTTACCTACAGACCCATTTTATTTCATTAAACCTAGGCTACTTATTTCAGAATGTAAAATATACATCCATTCCCTTTGTTTATTTGTCAGGCATATGTGACAACTGTTGACTGTCTTGTTCCTTACCTAGTAAAAAACCTGCAACGTTCCAGAGGGGCAACAGCAACGTTGGGCGAACTCTGTTCTCTGCAAGGATCTCACTGAATTTGGCAAGATGCTTCTTCTCTTGATCCCACATTTCCTTGAAGCATAGTGAATATGAATATATAATTGAGGATGCTGGAATGTCAACATTTTGTTTTTGTGGGTCACCAAGCACTGACAACATGATTACATCCATTCACTTTAATTGTTGTCATAATGTTAACTTTGGGATACTGGAATGGTAGCCAATAGTGACTCATCTAAAAAACAAAACAAGTAGTTAGGCTATTGTCGTCTGCCAGAATGAAAGAAAAGTAGCTACATCTGTGCATGTGTAATGCAGACTACCTGTACCTGAATAAGCGGTCCTGTCTGTGACCTTCCCAACACTGCCATCTGGCCGGCGTAGATGCGGTTGGCACCGTATTCCCCTGCGTGGTCCACCCTCAACATACTGTGCAGCAAAGCCTTCTCTGCTTCGTCGCGCGGGGGCGGTATCACACTGTATGCCCGAGAACTGAGCTGTACTGGTAGTGCTTTAAACAGGACGAAAAAGTTGATTAAAATATGTAGCTATCTTACTTTGCAGTCGAACATGTCACTTGAAATACCGTTTTTTTTTTTGCAGAACAACATGGCTATAACGAATGAAGTGTCCCACCCCTTACAAAAGCACCATGTAAACAAAAGGTGAAATTGCCAGTTAAGTTCGTTTGTTAGCTAACGTTAGCTAATAACTATCTCTAGCTGCAAAGCTCACTTGAGCGGCTATGAGGATGCAAGTAAGACAGAAACTGACCACTGACAAATTATATATGACTAGCTAAGCCATTCGTAGGTCAGCATTCATGTATGAACACTGAGCAGACTTGTTTTTAGCATTGTAGCTAACTAGCTAAACAGCATTGAGTGCCTACCTCTGTGCTTCAAACAACATTGCCGTATCCTCAAAGGACTGAAAACATGCGTCCAGTCATGCAATGCAATATGTGCAAAAACGGCTCGTTGCATTGCTAAGTGAATAGTTATTTGGCTCTATTATTCTGTAATCAACATATGTTACATATGCAGGTTGTCATTGAAATGTGCCTGCTAGTGGAGGTGGCGCGGTCAAATGACGTCTCCTTCTTCCATGAATTAATAGCGGCCCGCAAATAAAGGTTTAAGGTGCATGCCGCCACCTACTGTCCTGGAATGTGTGGTCAATCACGGTTTCCATTAACTCTACATTGTTATATACAGTGCATTCGAAAAGTATTCAAACCACTTTACTTTTTGTACATTTTGTTACGTTACAGCCTTATTATAAACTGGATTAAATACATGTTTGTCCTCATCAATCTACACACAATAACCCATAATGACAAAGCAAAAACAGGTTTTTAGAAATGTTTAAAAATGTATATAAAATAAAAAACAGAAATACCTTATTTACATAAGTATTCAGATCCTTTGCTATGAGACTCGAATTTGAACTCAGGTGCATCCTGTTTCCATCGATCATCCTTCAGATGTTTCTACGACTTGATTGGAGTCCACCTGTGGTAAATTCAATTGATTGGACATAATTTGGAAAAGCACACACCTGTCTATATAAAGGTCCCACAGTTGACTAGTCAGGATCGAAGGAAAGATTAACAAAGCAAAGTACAGAGAGTAACCTGCTCCAGAGCGCCCTAAGAACACAGCCAAGACAACGCAGGAGTGGCTTTTGGACAAGTCTCTGAATGTCCTTGAGTGGCCCAACCAGAGCCTGGACTTGAACCTGATCAAACATCTCTGGAGAGACCTGAAAATAGCTGTTCAGAGACGGGTCTGAATACTTATGCAAATGTAATATTTACGCCCGACTAGCATCACTACTCTGGACGGTTCTGACCTAGAATATGTGGACAACTACAAATACCTAGGTGTCTGTTTAGACTGTAAACTCTCCTTCCAGACTCACATTAAGCATCTCCAATCCAAAATTAAATCTAGAATCGGCTTCCTATTTCGCAACAAAGCATCCTTCACTCATGCCGCCAAACATACCCTCGTAAAACTGACTATCTTACCAATCCTTGACTTCGGCGATGTCATTTACAAAATAGCCTTCAACACTCTACTCAGCAAACTGGATGTAGTCTATCACAGTGCCATCCGTTTTGTGACCAAAGCCCCATATACTACCCATCACTGCGACCTCAATGCTCTCGTTGGCTGGCCCTCACTACATATCCGTCGCCAAACCCACTGGCTCCAGGTCATCTATAAGTCTTTGCTAGGTAAAGCCCCGCCTTATCTCAGCTCACTGGTCACCATAGCAACACCTACCCGGGGTAAGCGCTCCAGCAGGTACAGTGGGGGGAAAAAAGTATTTGATACCCTGCTGATCTTGTACGTTTGCCCACTGACAAAGAAATGATCAGTCTATAATTTTAATTGTAGGTTTATTTGAACAATGAGAGACAGAATAACAACAAAAAGTCCAGAAAAACGAATGTCAAAAATGTTATAAATTGATTTGCATTTTAATGAGGGAAATAAGTATTTGACCCCCTCTCAATCAGAAAGATTTCTGGCTCCCAGGTGTCTTTTATACAGGTAATGAGCTGAGATTAGGAGCACACTCTTAAAGGGAGTGCTCCTAATCTCAGCTTGTTAACTGTATAAAAGACACCTGTCCACAGAAGCAATCAATCAATCAGATTCCAAACTCTCCACCATGGCCAAGACCAAAGAGCTCTCCAAGGATGTCAGGGACAAAATTGTAGACCTACACAAGGCTGGAATGGGCTACAAGACCATCGCCAAGCAGCTTGGTGAGAAGGTGACAACAGTTGGTGCGATTATTCGCAAATGGAAGAAACACAAAAGAACTGTCAATCTCCCTCGGCCTGGGGCTCCATGCAAGATCTCACCTCGTGGAGTTGCAATGATCATGAGAACGGTGAGGAATCAGCCCAGAACTACACGGGAGGATCTTGTTAATGAGCTCAAACCATAGTCACCTAGAAAACTATTGGTAACACACTACGCCGTGAAGGACTGAAATCCCGCAGCGCCCGCAAGGGAAAGCACATATACATGCCCGTCTGAAGTTTGCCAATGAACGTCTGAATGATTCAGAGGACAACTGGGTGAAAGTGTTGTGGTCAGATGAGACCAAAATGGAGCTCTTTGACATCAACTCAACTCGCCGTGTTTGGAGGAGGAGGAATGCTGCCTATGACCCCAAGAACACCATTCCCACTGTCAAACATGGAGGTGGAAACATTATGCTTTGGGGGTGTTTTTCTGCTAAGGGGACAGGACAACTTCACCGCATCAACGGGACGATGGACGGGGCCATGTACTGTCAAATCTTGGGTGAGAACCTCCTTCCCTCAGCCAGGGCATTGAAAATGTGTCGTGGATGGGTATTCCAGCATGACAATGACCCAAAACACACGGCCAAGGCAACAAAGGAGTGGCTCAAGAAGAAGCACATTAAGGTTCTGGAGTGACCTAGCCAGTCTCCAGACTGGTCGTCCCCAAAGCCAAAACTTACTTTTGCCACCTTTCCTTCCAGTTCTTTGCTACCAATGTCTAGAACGAATTGCAAAAATCTCTGAAGCTGAAGTCTTATATCTCCCTCGCTAACTTTAAGCATCAACTGTCAGAGCAGCTTACCGATCACTGTACCTGTACACAGCCAATCTGTAAACAGCACACCAGACCACCTCATCCCCATATTATTACTTACCCTCTTGCTCTTTTGCACCCCAGTATCTCTACTTGCACATCATCATCTGCACATATATCACTCCAGTATTAATGCTAAATTGTAATTATTTTTGCCTCTATGGACTATTTATTGTCTACTTCCCTACTCTTCTACATTTGCACTCATGGTACACAGATCTTTAAATTCTTCTTTTCTTTTGTGTTATTGACTGTACGTTTGTTTATGTGTAACTCTGTGTTGTTTTTGTCGCACTGCTATGCTTTATCTTGGCCAGGTCGCAGTTGTAAATGAGAACTTGTTCTCAACTGGCCTACCTGGTTAAATAAAAGGGGAAATAAACAAAATAAATAAAAATCTGAGCACAATTCTGACAGGTTGAACATCCTCCACTGCACTGGAGGGCAGCTACTATTGCCAACAATCCAACAGAGTATACAGACAGTTCATCTGTTAGTTTTCTATATACTGTATCTGCACATCAAATTCAGGAAAGTAAACACCTCCTCCTGTGCGACCACAATCTGGGTCCTTGGAGCCATCTGTGAAATGAGGTAAAAACGCATAAAAGTGTCTACTAATGTAATTGTCAACCAGTTTCCCTATATCACTGACATCGGGCCAATCTTTATTTTTTTCCCCCCAAGGTTAGATCAACAATAAGAGCCAGTAGTAACCACGGAGGAACATCCCCCATCACCACAGAAGGGCCAAATTCCAACTCCCTCAGACCACTCTCTTCAGCAAGCTTTCCAACTGTTCATCCAAAACCACTGCCTTGTCTACTAGTATTTTCCCAACATTCATCTAGAACAATAACAGTGGGCTGATCAACCTCACACCCTTTCAGTCTAATCCAATAAGATAATGATTTTATTTTACTGCGTATGTCCAAAGGCATCTCTCCTGCCTCCACTAGTAATGCACTTACAGATGTTGATTTAAATGCACGAACACATATCCTTAAAGCGCTATACTGGATTCTGTCCAGCCTCTGAAGCCAAGTCTTCGCTGATGCTCCATAAACTATGCCACCGTAATCAATTGTCGTCCTCATCAGAGCTCTATAAATATCCATCAGCGATTCTGTCAGCACCCCATTCATAACCAGAGACCGAGCGCATAAGATTCACCACCTTCTTACACTTTGTTTCAACATTTATGACATGATCTTTCCATGTATCTCTCATTGAACCATACACCCAAATATTTGAAGGTAGAAAGCCTACCGATTGGCTGTCCATACAGAAACAACTGTATATTAATCAGCAACTTTCTTCTTTAAGAAGAACATACAGCAAGACTTAGCCACAGACAATTTAAAACCACAGTCAATCGACCATCTTTCAACAGCCACTATAGATTGTTGAATAGATTTGGTCACATGAGAGACATTCCTTCCCCACTTCCAAATAGCTCTAAAGTCAGCATATAGGGAAGCCCCAATGCCCCTACCCACATTCATAAACACATTGTTAATCATAATATTGAATAGGACTGATAGCACTGCCTTGAGGAATACCATTGTCAACTCCATAGGCATTGCATAAAATGGATCCTATTTTAACTCGAAAAAATAGATTCAATATGAAGGCCAAACCCTAGTTATATAACCTCCCATCAATACCCAGTCTCTCCACATTGTGTCGTAGGCCTTTTCAATGTAAAAAAAAAAGACAGTAGCCATTAGGCTACTTCTTTCATGACCAAAGTTTTTTCAACTTCATTGCTCACCTTTACTAATGCATCCAAGGTAGATCTACCTTTACGGAATCTACTTTGATATTGACTCAATAAACATCTCTGTTCCAGGAAATAGGACAGTCTGTTGACTATCATCTTTTCCGTCAGTTTACACAAGTTAGAGGTCAGTGCTACTGGTCTGTAACTATCAGCACATGAAGGATCCTCACCAGGCTTTACAAAAGGTAATATTACTACATGTTTCCATCCAGAAAGTATAACCCCCTGACTCTAAATCTTATTAAATAATCCCAGGAGAGCATGTATGACCTCCTCAGGTAATCAAATGACATCACGTTCGCAATGCACATTTATTACCCTCCAAAAATAGCCCAATCAAATCATTTTTGGCAGTCAAATAACAAAGAAAAAAATATTTACATACAAAAACATTGTTATCGTCTTCCATGAATACATCTTTCTTTTGGGAATACACTTGCTAGGGGAAAATACAGTATCAGTAATCTCATTCAACAATGCAATAATTCACCAATAATGCATTGGGAATATAACTTAAACTACCTGTATGCCAGGGGAGGCTGCCGAGGGGAGGACGACTCATAATTGTCACCCCTGCTCCCACTCTTCCCCCCTGGCGCTCAAAGGCACCAGGCTCCCCAGCATTGCGCATTCCTGCCATCATCATTACGCACACCTGCCTTCTCCCCGTCACACGCGTCAGCGATTATTGGACGCACCTGGACTCAATCACCTCTGTCATTACCTTCCCTATATCTGTCTGGTTCACCGCTCTGTTCCCTGCTTCTACATTGATTGTCATATGTCCTTGTTTACCCGTGTGCTGATGCGGGTCCTGTCCTGTTACCGGTCTGTTCCTCATTAAATGTTCACCTACCTGAACCTGCTTCTCATCCCCGCATTGGTCGTTGCAATAATAATGGCTGGAATGACATCAATGGAATGGTATCAAGCACATCAAACACATGGTTTCCATGAGGTTGATACCATTCCGCTGACTCCATTCCATCCGTTATTATAAACCATCCTCCCCTCAGCAGCCTCCACTGCTGTATGCTGTTATCAGGGACGCTCTTTTTTGTTATTGTTTCAGTTATGAAATAATAATTAGTATTTCCCTACGTGACCCATAGATGGCAGTCTTATACAAACATATTAGGCCACACAACTTGGGACAACTTCAGAAGCCTAGAAATATCCAATAACTTTCATTTAGTGTGGATCAACAATTCAAAGTTTTGCCACAGTGAATGATCATCATATACAAACATCCAATAAATTGCATTGATATTTTATAGAGCAACTTCATGAATCGGGCCTTTTATGATTTACACGTAGACCGGCATGCAGCAGTCAGTCAGTCAGACACCGTCATTCTGCAGGTTTATAAAAGAATGTGCAGAGACATCTGAGGAATGGTGAGGCTGACTGAGATGGTGCTGTGATGGCCCAGGGTAAACAGAGATGAGACTGTTGCAGTTAACGGAATAGCTGAGGCTGGCTGTGAGGCAGACAGACTGAGGCTGGTTGTGAGGTAGACTGGAAATTGGGAAGGCAGCGTGGTTGTGTGTGGGGCTGACAATGGATGTGGGGCAGTCTTGGACTGAGGGGTTTGGGCTAGGGACGTGGGGTGTGGAGATGGGGCTGGAGCATGGGGCTAGGGGAGGCAGGGCTGAGGTGAGGGATGTGGGGCTGGGCAAGACGGATGGGGCAGGAACAGCGGGCTAGAGCTGCGGGGGGTAGGTTGTGGCGGTGGGAGGTGTAAGAGGTAGCAGGCACTTGGTTTGGAGTGAAGGAAGACAGCTCTGTTCCTGCTGTCAGGCTGCCTGGCTGGTAGTGGTGTGGCATGGAGCCTCAGTCTAGTGCTGGAGGACCAATGTTCATTGTCCTGGCTAGATCCACATACAGTGGCAAGAAAAAGTATGTGAACCCTTTGGAATTACCTGGATTTCTGCATAAATGAGTCATAAAATTTGATCTGATCTTCATCTTAGTCACAGTAATGAACAAACACAGTGTGCTTAAACTAATAACACACAAATGATTGTATTTTTCTTGTCTATATTGAATACATCATTTAAACTTTCACAGTGTAGGTTAGAAAAAGTATGTGACTTTTCCAAAAGACAATTGGAGTCAGGAGTCATCTAACTTGGAGTCCAATCAATGAGATGAGATTGGCCTTGCCCTATAAAAATACTCACAAAATTTGAGTTTGCTATTCACAAGAAGCATTGCCTGATGTGAACCATGCCTCAAACAAAGAGATCTCAGAAGAATTGTTGACTTGCATAAAGCTGGAAAAGGTTACAAAAGTATCTCTAAAAGCCTTGATGTTCATCAGTCCACGGTAAGACAAATTGTCTATAAATGGAGAAAGTTCTGCACTGTTGCTACTCTCCCTAGGAGTGGCCATCCTGCAAAGATGACTGCAATAGCACAGAGCAGAATGCTCAATGAGGTTACGAAGAATCCTAGTGTCCGCTATAGACTTACAGAAATCTCTGGAACATGCTAACATCTCTGTTGACGAGTCTACGATACGTAAAACACTAAAAAAGAATGGTGTTCATGGGAGGACACCACGGAAGAAGTCACTGCTGTCCAAAATAAACATTGCTGCACGTCTGAAGTTTGCAAAAGTGCACCTGGATGTTACACAGGCGAAATATTCTGTGGATAGATGAAACAACAGTTGAGTTGTTTGGAAGGAACACACAACACTATGTGTGGAGGAAAAAAGGCACAGCACACCAACGTCAGAACCTCATCCCAACTGTAAAGTATAGTGGAGGGAGCATCATGGTTTGGGGCTGCTTTGCTGCCTCAGTTTATCAAGACATTTTGCAGGAGAATGTTAGGCTGTCTGTCCACCAATTGAAGCGCAACAGAAGTTGGGTGACGCAACAGGACAACGACCCAAATCACAGAAGTAAATCGACAATAGAATGGCTTCAACAGAAGAAAATACGCCTTCTGGAGTGGCCCAGTCAGAGTCCTGACCTCAACCCGATTTAAAATGCTGTGGCATGACCTCGAGAGCGGTTCACACCAGACATCCAGACATCCTAAGAATATTGCTGAACTGAAACAGTTTTGTAAAGATGAATGGTCCAAAATTCCTCCTGACCGTTGTGCAGGTCTGATCTGCAACTACAGAAAACGTTTGGTTGAGTTTATTGCTGCCAAACCAGTTGTTAAATCCAAGGGTTCACATATCTTTTCCACCTGACACTGCAAATGTTTACACAGTGTGTTCAATAAAGACCTGAAAACGTATAATTGTTTGTGTGTTATTAGTTTAAGCAGACTGTTTGTCTATTGTTGTGACCTAGATGAAGATCAGATCACATTTTATGACCAATTTATGGAGAAATCCAGGTAATTCCAAAGGGTTCACATACTTTTTCTTGCCACTGCAGGTACAAGCCCCGTCTAGCCTTGTCTCCCGGTGGATTTGTAAAAAGGCGTTGAACTTTCGTTGGTGTCTCTGTGACTGTGAACCTGACCCGAGCATCAAAGGATTATAGGGCAGGTGGTCTCATTTCAATCATGACTGAATTAAATGTTATTTGTCACATGCTTGGTAACAGGTGTAGACTAACAGTGAAATGCTTAATAACAGGTCCTTTTTCAACAATGCAGAGTTATATAAAATAGAAATAGTGACATGAGGTATAAATGCACAGTGAATAACGAGTACAAATAACATGAGGGAGTACCAGTACCTAGTCGATGTGCAGGGGTACGAGGTAACTGAGGTAGCTATGTACATATAGGTAGGGGTAAAGTGAATAGGCAACAGGATAGATAATAGACAGTAGCAGCAGAGTATGTGGTAAGTGTGAAAGTGTGTGTGTGCCGTCAAAATACATGTGTGTGCATGCTATGTGAGTGTGGGTGTGTGTGTGTTGGGGTGTAAGTGTAAGTATGTGTGAGTCCAGTGTGTGTGCATAGAGTCAGTGCAAGAGAGTTAGTTAAAAAAGGGTCAATGCAGGTGGTCTGGGTAACCATTTGATTAGCTATTTAGTAGCCTTGGGGGTAGAAGCTGCTCAGGGACCTGATGGTTTCAGACTTGGTGAACTGGTAACGCTTGCCGTCCGGAAACAGAGAGAACAGTCTATGGCTTGTGTGGCTGGAGTCTTTGACACTTTTCTGGGCCTTCCTCTGACACCGCCTGGTATAGAGCTCCTGGATGGCAGGGAGCTCGGCCCCAGTGATGTACTGGACCGTACTCACCACCCTCTGGAGCGCCTTGCGGTCGGGTGCCTTGCAGTTGCTGTACTGAGGGAAAGATTGAGAGAAAGCTTGAAAGAGAGAGAGCAGTTGTTTTCCCCTTGTTGTCTGCAACTGGTGAGTGGATCAGGGCTGTGTGCAGGTACATGTGTGTGTGTGTGTGCTTATGTACTACACGCCTGCGTCTCTCTGTTTGTGTATGTTCGTATGTGTACACCCTTGCTCCAGGGTTCTGGTCAGACAGTGCATAGCTGTGGTGGGGCTCAGGCTAAGGACCCTTAGGCTAGAGTGAGTCAACACGTCTGTACACAGAGGGGGGCCTGGAAGGCAGCACTGCCTGGCTGAAAGGCATGACATGTCTTGTCTGGTCCTGGTACGACAGACACCCAGTTTGTTTCCTAAATGGCATCCTATTCTCTATATAGTGCACTACTTTTGGTGAAAAGCACTGCTCTATTTAGGGAATAGGGCGTCATTTGGGAAGCACCCCCCCTGAGACTATGTATGTATTTATGTATCCAAGTTGTGGGTCATAACTCTGCTCACAGAGGGGGGCCAGGAAGGCATCGTTGCCTGGCTGCGACATGACATGTCGTGCCTGATCTTGGTCCTCCCAGTCCTGTCAGGACACCCAAAAAAACAGAGTGTGTCATATGTTTATGTGTCCAAGCTGGAGGGCATAGATTTCAAAACCCCAAGTTGTCACAGTTTACGTCGGTGAAGGAGGACCAAAACGCAGCAGGTATGAGTAAGCTCATCTTGAGATTTATTCACTCCAAAATGAACGCCAAAATAACAAAAGAGAACGAACGATAAACTGACAGTCCTGTAATGTTGACACACACTAAACACGGAACAATCTCCCACAAGTGACAAACACACCCTCATATATGGGACTCTCAATCAAAGGCAAAAGGGAAAACACCTGCCTTCAATTGAGAATCCCAATCCCAATTAATCAACCAAAGAAACACACTTAGACTAACATAGAAATACATAAACATAGACCATAAACCAAAAACCCCAGAAATACTAAATCAAACACCCTTTTAACAAACACACCACCCTGAACCACATAACACAAATACCCTCTGCCACGTCCTGACCAAACTACAATACTAATTAACCCTTATACTGGCCAGGACGTGACACAAGTCAACCCCAAGTAAACAACAAACAAGTATAGTCAATTCAACAGCTTGTTAGTCAACTTCTCCCTAGCTTGGGTTAAGATGTCAACATGTTGAGATTTTATATTGGTGGCACCTTAATTGGGGAGGATGGGCTCGTGGTAATGACTTGAGTTGAATAAGTGGAATGGTAACAAATACATCAAACACATGGTTTCCATGGTTTCCATGTGTTTGATGACATTCCATTCGCTCCGTTCTGACCATTATTATGCTCTATTCTCCCTGTAACGCCCTGGCCATAGAGAGGGGTTTTTGTTCTTTATTTTGGTTAGGCCAGGGTGTTACATTGGGTGGGCGTTCTATGTTCCTTTTTCTATGTTTTGTATTTCTTTGTTTTGGGCCGTGTGTGTGGCTCCCAATCAGGCACAGCTGAAGCTCGTTGCTGCTGATTGGGAGTCACACATAAGGAGCATGTTTTTCCTTTGGGTTGGTGGGTAATTGTTTCTGTCAGTGTTTTGTACCAGACAGGACTGTTTGCTGTCGGGTTGCTCTTTTCTTGTTTTGTATAGTGTTCACGTTGTTTATATTAAAGTCTAATAATGAACACTAACTCCGCTGCACCTTGGTCCACTTCTTCAGACGACAGCCGTTACAGAATTACCCACCACCAAGGGACCAAGCAGCGGAAGAGGGAGGTCCGGTCAATGGAGGAGACGCCGGCCAGCAGACGGGGTTGCTGGCGTCGGTCGAGGAAGCCCGGAAGACACCCCCAAGAAAATTTTGGGGGGGGGCTAATGGGGTGGTCCGGAAGGGCAGAGGAGGAGCCCAGACCACTGCTCTCGTGGGGGATGACGGCAGAGGAGGAGATACAGATGATGAGGCAGTTGATTGAGGACCTGCAGAGGGATGATCTGGAGGAGCCTTGGTATGCGGAGTTGCGCGCTGTGTCGCCAGTGCGCCCGCACAGCCCGGTGCGTCCGGTGGACATGCCCAGCACATGCCGTGCTAGGAAGGGCATCCAGCCAGGACGAGTGGCAAAACCGGCTCCACGCTTCAGTTCACCAGTGCGTGTTCACAGTCCTGTCTGGCCCGTCCCTGCTCCCCGCACCAAGCCCAAGGTGCGTGTCCACAGTCCTGTCCGGCCCGTCCCTGCGCCCCGCACCAAGCCCAAGGTGCGTGTCCCCAGGCCTGCCAGTCAGCAGTCGTCAGAGCTGCCCGCCAGTCAACAGTCGTCGGAGCTGCCCGCCAGTCAACAGTCGTCGGAGCTGCCCGCCAGTCAACAGTCGTCGGAGCTGCCCGCCAGTCAACAGTCGTCGGAGCTGCCCGCCAGTCAACAGTCGTCAGAGCTGCCCGCCAGTCAACAGTCGTCAGAGCTGCCCGCCAGTCAACAGTCGTCAGAGCTGCCCGCCAGTCAACAGTCGTCAGAGCTGCCCGCCAGTCAACAGTCGTCAGAGCTGCCCGCCAGTCAACAGTCGTCAGAGCTGCCCGCCAGTCAACAGTCGTCAGAGCTGCCCGCCAGTCAACAGTCGCCAGAGAGGTCAGACTGCGCGGAACTGCCGGAGTGGCCAGACTGCGCGGAACTGCCGGAGTGGCCAGACTGCGCGGAACTGCCGGAGTGGCCAGACTGCGCGGAACTGCCGGAGTGGCCAGACTGCGCGGAACTGCCGGAGTGGCCAGACTGCCCCGACCTGCCAGAGTGGCCAGGGACGCCCGCCAGCCCGGTGAGTCCTGTGCCTACGCCTAGGGCTAGGCCTCTGTCATGTCTCCCCAGCCTGGTGAATCCTGGGTCAGTGCCGTCAGAGCAGCCAGGGTCGCCCGCCAGCCAGGCGCAACCATCGCCGCCCGCCAGCCGGGCGCAGCCAGGGTCGCCCGCCAGCCGGGCGCAACAAGGGTCGCCCGCCAGCCAGGCGCAACCATCGCCGCCCGCCAGCCGGGCGCAACCATCGCCGCCCGCCAGCCGGGCGCAACCATCGCCGCCCGCCAGCCGGGCGCAACCATCGCCGCCCGCCAGCCGGGCGCAACCATCGCCGCCCGCCAGCCGGGCGCAACCATCGCCGCCCGCCAGCCGGGCGCAACCATCGCCGCCCGCCAGCCGGGCGCAACCATCGCCGCCCGCCAGCCGGGCGCAGTCAGTGTCGCCCACCAGACCTTCGGCGCGGCCAGGTGCGCCACCGAAGAGGGCGACGTCAAGGGTGGAGCAGAGGCCACGTCCCGCACCTGAGCCGCCGCCGTAAGAAGGCCCACCCGGACCCTCCCCTTCAGAGTCAGGTTTTGCGGCCGGAGTCCGCACCTTTGGGGGGGGGGTACTGTAACGCCCTGGCCATAGAGAGGGGTTTTTGTTCTTTATTTTGGTTAGGCCAGGGTGTTACATTGGGTGGGCGTTCTATGTTCCTTTTTCTATGTTTTGTATTTCTTTGTTTTGGGCCGTGTGTGTGGCTCCCAATCAGGCACAGCTGAAGCTCGTTGCTGCTGATTGGGAGTCACACATAAGGAGCATGTTTTTCCTTTGGGTTGGTGGGTAATTGTTTCTGTCAGTGTTTTGTTCCAGACAGGATTGTTTGCTGTCGGTTTACTCTTTTCTTGTTTTGTATAGTGTTCATGTTGGTTATATTAAATTCTAATAATGAACACTAACTCCGCTGCACCTTGGTCCACTTCTTCAGATGACAGCCGTTACACTCCCCTCAGCAGCCTCCTGTGCTGGACATTGTTGGATACTGATATTGTCCCAAAGTCAGGAGGGTACCGCCATTGCTCAATGCATAGAAACACCACAATTGCCCACAATGTTCGTTTCTATGCTATGGGGTTGTACCTATTATGTTTGAAAGTGGCATGTGGTTTACATACTGTATATGTTTTGATTCCGCTGTGGATTTGAGAGTCTTTGTGTTTCAACATGTTGGCCTCTTAAAATCCATATCCCAAGGAACCGCAAACTGTACACACTGTACATGTGATTGTTTTCTTGCATACATACATGCATGCGTACTGTCATCTTGGATAACTGTAGGCACTCAGGTGTTCTGACATCTAGCCTTTGTTAAAGACAAAGTCTGTAAATGTTATTCACATGACAAGTGGACAAAGTCACCTATTCAGGAAACATGTCTTTCATAATCATTATACAAAGAGGCCTGGAGCCGGTTTCTCAAAAGCATCTTACGTCTAACTTCATAGATTTTGATGGTTCTAACGATGAACTTAGCCTTCAGATGCTTTTGGGAAACCGGGTCCTGGTATAGAACGAATGGGTACTTTAATTTGCCCCAAATCCTCCTACATTACCCTCCCCCTAACCTGGTAAGGAAAATTAGGTCGACAGACAGAAAAATCAAGGGTTACGCAACATCGGCCTCATATACAAAACTCTCAAAAAGTCAACCATTTTTATTGCTGTAGCGGTATCCTTCTGGAAAAGGCTAAGTTGTCTCGTAAAAAGCTAACAATTCATTTTCAGATTTACATTTCTGTCTCCCCGAAGCCACCCAACCCTTTTTATAGAGGCCTTTATAAGAATAAGAACTGGTGGAGAGTGATGTTTCTGGCATTATTGAAGTGTTGACACTCAAGAAATCACTTATTTTTGCGTTCCTCGGCACTCAGACCTTGTTAAAGCACTGTAAACAGACTGTTTTCATGAACATTGGCGATCCAGTGTGTTTAATGTAGCTATGTCTAGGGTTGAGCAAATACGCCATTGCCTGTCTGAAAGTGTAGCTCAAGTTGTAATTTTCTCAGGAGAAACGCAGGCTCAAGGCCTTATCCCTCTGTAGAGGGATAAGTGTGAGCTGCATCTGTGTGTGAGCTGCATCTGTAGATGAAGAAGTTAACGATTTTTTCATGTCAGGACATATCTCACCCAGGTAGGACATTGGATGTCTCAATGTAACCACCCTTATAATAACTGCTATTACAGAGGAAATCGTTGGGCTAAAAAACAATTACTTGATTTGTTGTTGTATGGTTTCTATGGCACTCCTAAACAGATCTCCAACTCTAGGGTTTACACAAGTGGAAGAGAGAGCTAGTCGGAGTTAGTTGCAGAAAAAGGCAAGCAGGAACATGTCAATGGTTTTACAGGAGAAACTAAAGTTCTTCATGAAAACATCAACTACATGCAATGCTGTTGAGGGTTGATAGACCTCAAGCTGATATAATTTGAATAGTCAATATAACACAAATTAAAAGACTTGTGTCAACAACCATGAGGTATTATTTTTTATCTTATTTGTTTTGAAGACTCTTTTTTAAATAACGATTGATCCATTACTTAATGCAGTGGTTTTGCAGTCTAGTAATGTTCAACATCAGCATACATAACATTGAGTCAAGCCCTAAAATAAGCCACATTTTTCTCTCCTATTTGTAAAGATCATCAGTGCTAACATTAGACTAGCTAAGTGCTAGCTAAGAGAAAACTGTAAGCTCAGGGCAGGGCCAGGGTTAAAGGGTTGTGATGGCAAACCAAACCAGACCTATTTATCATAAAACCTATCATTTACCAAGCATTACCTGTTCCTGTTAGTCACAGGATGTGGTCATCATGCTGATGTCTGCAGTGGTAGAAAAAGTACCCAATTTTCATACTTGAGTAAAAGTAAAGATACCTTAATAGAAAATGACTCAAGTAAAAGTGAAAGCCACCTGGTAAAATACGACTTGACTAAAAGTCTAAAAGTATTTGGTTTTAAATATACTTAAGTATCGAAACTAAATGTAATTGCAAAAAAATATACTTAAGTATCAAAAGTAAAAGTATAAATCATTTCAAATTTGATTATATTATGCAAACAAAATGGCACAATTTTCTTGTTTGTTTTTTATTTACGGATAGCCAGAAGCAGACTCCAACTCTCAGACATCATTGTACATTTTACAAACGAAGCATTTGTGTTTAGTGAGTCCACCAGATCCGAGGCAGTAGGGATGACCAGGGATGTTCTCTTGATAAGTGCATGAATTGGACCATTTTTCTGTCCTGCTAAGCATTCAAAATGTACTCTTGGGTGTCAGAATAAATGTATGGAGTAAAAAGTACATTATTTTCCTAAGGAATGTAGTGAAGTAAAAGTAAAAATTGTCAAAAATATAAATATTAAAGTACAGATACCCCAAAAAACTACTTAAAGTATTTTTACTTAAGTACTTTACACCACTGGATGTCTGTGGAATTATGGGAATTACCCCTAGAGTTCTGTAACTGACAACGACAGTTTCAGGACGTCTCTTCCATTGAGATCCTATGATTCTATATGTAATTCTAAGCTCTCCTAAGCTCTCCTCATCCTTGGTTTAATAGCGAGCTATCTGAAGGGTTCCAAGGAAGTGCACACTAACGAGGAACTATAGGAAGAAAATGAAGGGTTCGAGTGTCAAAACAAGTTCATATTTTTACGTATAATGTTGGTTATTTTTTAAGACATTATTCGAAAGCACATATGGGGCGTTCACATGCTGTCGGAGTTATCGGAAGTTCGGAGTTCCGACTGGGAAGTTTCACTTGAACGACTCTCCAAGTCGTAATTACAAGTGGGAAACTCTGAGAAAATGTTGTTACCCGTGTTGCCGAGTTGTGACATTTCACCACGACCTTTCACCTTTTCAACCAAAAGATGACAACATATCCGTTTTTGACAATTACAAACGTATCAATGCAGATAATGAAGCCCAGCTAGCAGTGGTGGTTGTAGCTTGTATGGCTCCCTGGGCGAACCCCCACTTCAGCCACAAAAAAAGCATCCTTAGCAGCAGGATTTGGTGGGGATTCTAATGGAGAGCACATGGGCATTAGTTTACACACGTTATTCACAGCATTTATAGTTTTATAGTGGTGGAACATCCCACATACATACCCAGTAATAATAAAATCATCATTGTTACCTACAATATGGAAGCATAAAACTTTGCAAAAGGGAAATAATTGATTTTGTTTATGTTATGCAGGGATGCACACATAAACACATGTGTGTGTACCCACACACACACACACGCATGCGCACAAACACACCTGAAGAATCCTGCTGGGGGGAAGTGGAAGCAAACGGGTCTTCATCCTCATCCTCAGGCTCAGACAACATTTGTGAAGACACCTGTGTGGCTGAGGAGGTAGATGGCTCCTCATCCTGGCCTGTGCCAGAAGGTGCTCCAAAATATTTGATAGATTCCCCCACTCCCCCTAACTTGGGCTTCCAGTGGGGAGACCTGAGGTCAACCTACACCCGCCCCCCTCCCCAACTCGCACTTCTGAGTGGGAGACCTTCCTAGGCAGTAGCCGCCTAGCTCACAAACTAGAATTAGGGCGCCAACTCTGACAAGGTTAGTTGACCCACAGTCCCACATGGTGACATGATATCATTGACGTGACGTACAAAGGAGCGATAGAAAACCGATCGTGCAAATTTTTGGGTGCAGGCGCCCCGTGCCGCCGTAGGCGGCTGCCCATGTCACCTATACCTAAATCCGCCACTGCCAGCAAGTTTGACAATATTTTCAATTTATGCAAGCTAGCCAACTTTATTATTAGCATTGTTAGCTAGCTTATCAAGCTAGCTAAAACTTTATTGGTTGAAGAATTGGTCCAACTTCAAAAGCACTTCAAAACAGTCATGTCGGATTTACAACTTCCCAATTCACTTCTCAGCCCAAATCCCAGCAACATACCAACCTGTATCCCACTGCAAGCTTGTCTCTGAAGCTGAGCAGGGTCCATCCTGGTCGGTCCCCTGGATGGGAGACCAGATGCTGCTGGAAGTGGAGTTGGAGGTCCAGGAGGGGGCTGGCCCTCTTCCCTCTGGTCTAAAGAGGTCCCAGGGCAGTGAAGGGGACTGTGCTCTGCATAGGGTGCCATCTTTCAGATGGAATGTTAAAACGGGTGTCTAGACTCTCTATGGTCACTAAAGATCCCGTGGCAGTCATCGTAAGAGTAGGTGTCCTGGCTAAATTCCCAATCTGGCCCTCATACCATCATGGCCACCTAATCGTCTCCAGCTTGGCTCAGTCATCCCTGCTCTTCCCCAGGTCATTGCTATAAAAGACATGTTCTCAATCAACTTACCTGGCAAAGAAAGGTTCAATAAATAAATAAAAGCCCATGAATGCCCCAATAGGCCATAGGGTGCACATACTGTATATATGTCACATGTTTATTATTACGGTGAATTTGAGGCGGGAAGTGAGTCTGAGATGGTCAGAATATAGGGGGAATTAAATGTGCATTGTTGTTTGTGTTTTTAAGTGACATCATTTACATCAAATTTTTCACAACCTTAATGTGTTATATATATAGTTTGTTTTGGGGTGGAGGAGATAGGGCGCCTTCTTTTTTTGTTTAGGAAAATGACTATACGAGAGGTCGACTGGGCTATCCTGGGTTGGTTCTATATGAAAAGATATTGGTTAAAAACATTTAAGAAAATGGCTCTGGCGTTATTTTGCCACTTTATTCTAGGGTAATTGCTGTGTTTACATGTCGCTTCGCTGCTGTTCTTGTGCAACAGGCGGTTGCAGAGGCACATATGGGAAACAGCTGCAGAGTGAGAGAGGATAGAAGGAACCAACGGGAGTGGACCAGGAAGTTCGACAGACCAGATAAATGATTCCCTTCTTCAGTCAGATAGAATCAAATCAGCTTGACGCAATTCAAAACAATAACTTTCAACTACATTCTTTACTTAAAAATGTACTTTCTTAGAAAAGGAAGATCCCAGATAACGAATTATAGTATTAATAGGACCTTATATTTTGATGTCACATGACAAGATATTATATACTATTACTTTAAGCATAGAGTGGGACATTTCAACCGAACAACTGAACATATCTTACACCTAGATAGCCTACAGTAGGTCAAGTTTAACCCACTTTCATGTTAGTTTTCCCAGACAGACTCCAGACAAATCAGGCTTCTCTAGTCACAACCCTACAATCACATAATATACCATAACCCATATCTTGAACCCCCATATATAGTACAGTTGGCTAAGTAAAGCTGAACCCACTTTTTGGTTTGTTTCCCAGACAGAGTCCAGACAGATAGGGTTCTCTAGTCTTACCTCCCTCTATAGACAGGAAGTGATGACGATGAGGAATGATGTTGTGATTACACCGTTGAAGAAAACCACAGTCTTGCGGAGGTACGGCAGCCAGTAGAATGGAGGTGGTGAAGACTCATCAACAAAATGGTTGTCTATTTTTTGCCTACTAAAGGCTCTTAAAAAGTATCTGACAAGTGGAAGCTGCGTTAATTAAAGCTTTGATGCAGTAATTAACGTACGCTTTTTTCCCCCTTCACATTTCTAAATTCTCACATTACAGTGTAAGTACCGAGTCACACAGTGTGTGGTAAACTCTTCTTCCTCTTGTCAGAATGTCAGCTTGTCAGAATGTATATTCCTTTGTCTCATATTTCATAAGTACATTAGTGATATCATGGCTAACTGTTGTTGCTTTTAGCTTGCTCCACCTTAAGCCACACAGTGTTTACATGTATCTTCTCTATCCCTTTTATTGTCGCTGACCTATCCGCTTGGGGTGTCAAGGAAATTGGGATCCTTGAAGTTAAGAAACATCACAAACCGAAAAATTATCCACATCGACAGGGCTGTAGTGGAACAGGTCGAGAGTCCACATCACTAAGGAATTAACATGGTCCACACACAACTTTACCCCTACCTACAACATCACACAACTTTAGAGAGTTGGGCCAGTAACTGAAAGGTTGCTAGATTGAATCCCTGAGCTGACAAGGTAAAAATCTGTCATTCTGCCCCTGAACAAGGCAGTTAACCCACTGTTCCTAGGCCGTCATTGTAAATGAGAATTTGTTCTTAACTGACTTGCCTAGTTAAATAAAGGTTAAATAAAAAAATACATTTAAAAAAAATGTTGCCCACTCCTCTTCAATGGCTATGCTAAGTTTCTGGATATTAGCGGGAAAGTAGAACATACTGCGTACACGTCAATCCAGAGCATCCCATAACTTGCTCAATGGGTGACATGTCTGGTGAGTATGCAGGCCATGGAAGAACTGGGACATTTTCAGCTTCCAGGAATTGTGTACAGATCCTTGCGACATGGGGCCGTGCATTATCATGCTGAAACATGAGGTGATGGCGGCGGATGAATGGCACGGCAATGGGCCTCAGGATCTCATCATGCTATCTCTGTGCATTCAAACTGCCATCGATAAAAAATGCAATTGTGTTTGCTGTCCATAGTATATGCCTGCCCATACCATAACCCCACCGCCACCATGAGGCACTCTGTTCACAACGTTTGCATTAGCAAACCGCTCATCCACACGATGCCATACAAGTGGTCTGCGGTTGTGAGGCCGGTCGGACGTACTGCCAAATAATTTAAAATTACAGAGGCGACTTATGGTAGAGGAATTAACATTCAATTCCCTGGCAACAGCTCTGGTGGACATTCCTCCACTCAGCACGCCAATTGCACGATCCCTCAAAACTGTGGCATTGTGTTTTGTGACAAAACTGCACATTTCAGAGTTATTGTCCCCAGCACAAGGGTCACCTGTGTAATTATTATGCTGTTTAATCAGCTTCTTGATATGCCACACATTTCAAGTGGATGGATTACTTTGGCAAAGGAGAAATGCTCGCTAACATGTTTTTTTAACATCATTTTTGAGGGAAATAAGCTTTTTGTGTGTATGACTAACTAGGACCATAACCTATACAACTCACGTAGAATGGGTCTCCAGATTATAGCCTCAACTAGGGGAAAGAGGTATTATGCAACCAGTATAAAATTAATAGTTTTTTCTCTCAGAAAAATATCCCATTATTCTTTACCGAGGAGTCACACTAATAAATGTCACCGCATTCTTGCCTCCCCCTCAGTTTTCAGCGACGCTATTCTTAGGGTGCCATTCATTGAATAAAACCAACGGGTCGTCTGTGTCAACAGAGTGTCTCACCGCCACACCACTGTGTCGTGACTCGTTGTGACGTTGTGGAGCCTGCCTACGTCAGGGAAACACGGTTGAGTGGGTGGAAGGGCCCCAGCCCGCATTAGGACGAGTGGAGCAGTCTCCAAAGTTATTGGCCATTATGACGGTGAGACCATCCCCATCCTGATGATTTCCATACCGATGCTATTTTAGGTTGGACCCGGGTCTGTTTTGACTTTTCTCCCCAAAGCCACAGCATTGTTAACGGAAGTGAGCAATGTTTACTAAAAGGCTTGCCTGCCTCAGTCGAGGCATATGGGCGAAGAGACTGATAGTAGGAATGTGACAAATGGAAAACATTTCTTAAAGTTTAAACTGCAATTTTTTTGGAGGGGGGGTTCCATTCAAATGTATACAATTCCACATGAATTAACAATGGAGCTGCGCTGCTGCCAGCAACAGTTTGGGTCTCACAGTACGACCCTGAAGCACTGCACCTGTACTACCATTACTGTACCTCAATTGAACCTCGCAAAGTTTGCATTTGCTTGTAATATAAAGTATTGCCATACAGAACTTCGCTGCTGTCGCTTGCCTTTCTTTGTCATTTTTCCAACTATTAACGTCGATGATGTAGTGGTGGAGTGTCGACTCCAAAATAATTGATCCTCGACTCCTTGCGCGTCGACTCCGGGTGTCAACTCCCATTTCTGAGTGTCGACTCCTAAGATTCAGTATTTTTGGAATTGAAGAGACTGATTAGTTGCAGTACTTCCGAGAACACAAACATTCACGTGTTTAATAGTGAGCTAGTGAGGGATTGAGAGAGAGGGGAGGGGCACAGTATAGGCAGGTCGGCCACCAGGCAGACAGTCGTGCACTAGGCCTATCTATTAGCAATCAAACCCACTGGGCACACACTGGTTGAATCAATGTTGTTTACACTTCATTTCAATGATATTACGTTGAACCAATGTGGAATAGATGTTGAATTGATGTCTGTGCCCAGTGGGAAAGCTGTATCTCGCAATTTCTTGGCTTGTAATGTCTCGCAACTTCAGAAAAGCAGGGTCTATCATCAAATGAATAGGCTAGGATATTTTTAATCAAATAACATTTTATTTGTCACGTTTCGTAAAACAACATGTGTAGACTAACAGTGAAATGCTTACTTATGGAACCTTCCCAACAATACAGAGAGAAAAATAATAGAACGATAACACCACCGCCAATGAGTAGCGTTAACTATGTGCAGGGGTACGAGGAGAGGACATTGAGGTAGATACTGTATGTACATTTTTCACTGTTAGTCTACACCTGTTGTTTTACGAAACGTGGCAAAATGTTATTTGATTCAAAATTCACATGGATTTCTATACATTTTAATGGAAAACCCCTCAAAATTTCTGATCCACAGTATCTGCATATCTGTATTCCCAGTCATGTGAAATCCATAGATTAGGGTCTAATTAATTAATTTCTATTGACTGATTTCCTTATATGAACTGTAATTCAGTAAAATCTTTGAAATTGTTGCGTTTATATGTTTGTTCAGTATATATGGTTATATACAGTGGAGGCTGCTGAGGGGAGGACGGCTCATAATAATGGTTGGAATGGAGCAAATGGAATGGCATCAACCATGTGTTTGATGTATTTGATACCATTCTGCTTATTCCGCTTTAGCCATTACCACGAGCCTGTCCTCCCCAATTAAGGTGCCACCAACCTCCTGTGGTTATATAGTATCACACGCCCACACACACACACACACACACACACACACACACACACACACACACACACACACACACACACACACACACACACACACACACACACACACACACACACACAGGTAAATCCAGTCTCTTTGAATAGGCAAGGCTCTATTGCAGGTGCCAGGACAGCAGGGTGGTAAATACTTTTGGTGCATGACACTCACAGTGGCATGTGAGAAAGGTCTGGAGTCAGAGGCCTCACACACACAGACAGAGGCCTCACACACACACACACACACACACACACACACACACACACACACACACACACACACACACACACACACACACACACACACACACTCCCTCCTGTCTCATCTTCAGGGACCAGAGAGAGGGAAGGGGGGGCAGGAGTCCAAACTCAACGAAAGAGGGAGGCAGAGAGTGGCAGCAGGGAGGAAAGGGGGAAGGAGTGAGGCGAGGAAGGGAGGGAGAGATGGAGGGAGGGAAGGAAGGGGGAAGGAGTGAGGTGTGGAAGGGAGGTAGAGATGGGGGGAGGGAGGGCAAGCAAGCAGTGGAAGACAGAACCCAGTTATAATAGCTTGCGTAGGCTGACACATCTGAATTTATTTTATAGCCTGCAGCTGGAGTCAAGCCACACATCTTAACACCGCTTATGAAAAAAAAATATATATATATTTTGTTCGCTATGTTTCTTAATCGGTTTCAGCAGCCGAAAGCCAACCCTCCCCTGGTTGATGCTGCTGGTCGGATGCTATATTTATCCCCCTAGCCTAGCACTCCAGCCCCAACTTAAGAGCCCAAAATTTCACCATTTTTTAGACTAGACTGTTTTCCCTCTGGAGGAGAGGAAGAGGAGGAGCGGAGAGGAGGAGAGGCGGAGGAGAGGCCAGAGGAAGTGTAGGTGACCTGGGTCGGTTAACCACCACTGGCAGGGCTGGCAGGGGCACAGTTGGTACCGACACCCTCTCCTCCGCCACCTCCCTCCTCATCTCTCGCTTGGCCTCTGCCTCCGACTGCTAGACCATCACAGCTACTATACTCCGTAACTGCAAGTGGCCCCAGTCAAGCGACAGCCTCCCATTGGCTCGTCCCGACCTTCAGTCTCTCCCCATTGATGTAAACAGCTGGTTAGTGCTGTTTTCTATATGGTGTTGTGTTCTCTTTTCTGGACCAGATGGTCATTTTGTGTACAGACATACACCTTGGGGCTCAGTGGTTGGTTTACACAGTCTGGCATATATCATGAAGATTGTGTAAGTGTGTGTGTGCATGTGCAATGTGCACCCTTGGTTCGCAGGATTGCAACACCTCCAAATCCTGACCTCCTCCACTTTCCTGTCTCTCTCCAGCTGAAACGTCTTGCTATAAGGCCAAGTCTACAGATAATAGAGTTTATTCTGGACACAACTGTAACATTAAGCATTCCTCTGGACTCCAATATACACCTATGATTGACCGAGGTGAGAGTTAACGTTGTTAACGTTGACCAATGGACTTTTATAGAGGGCAGTTACAGACAGACAACAGACCAATTTCACATTGCTCGCCTGTGAGACACAAGCGGTATATGTGAACTTGTAAAGTGAAGTGGCAGTCAGGTACACATTGAGCTCCTTAATGTTGCACAAATCCCCCCGAAAATAGATTCCCCGATTTGTCCAATGCACCAGACGTTGTTTTACTACCGTTCAATTACCAGAACATACTCCTCTGTCTGGTCTGGAGTTGATTAGTAAAGACTAACAAGCTTAGCCGCAATTCTTTTTAAAAACGTTTTATTCCCCCGGATGAGTGTGTTTTTAATCACAGATGGGGCCAAACACAGGGTTTGAGGCCTAACTTCTCCATAAGTATCACTTCTGAGCAATTACCAGAGTGGAGAATAGTGAAATAAACATCAGACAGGCCGGTGTTATGGTCTCTCTCAAGGCCCCCCTAGTTGTGGTGGTGTGTGCCTTGTTATTGCCATTGGTTGACTCGGACCATGTCCTTCCCAGTAAAAACACTCCACTCAGAACTCAGAGCTCTGGAACCCTGAGACATAACTGAGACAGGTCATTTTTAGTTTTTGTCTGGAACTGGTCTGTCTGGTGGGTGAAACGGCTGGTAGGGTTTAGAGTTGAACTTTAGGGTTGAGCATGTATTTGTCTCTCTTTGCTTGATGGTCCTGTCAGAGTTAATGGTATGTTGGCTCTAGTCACACTGATTAAACTACACTATATCCAGATAGCACATAAAAACATCAGACAACCATCTGTGTCCTAGAGCTTGGTGAGAGCGTGGTTGACCTATGGTTATTTCGTGATTATATTCTCAAATTGTTCAGAGAACGTTAATAAAACTTTCCATAAAAAAACACAAGAAAACGTAAGAACGTTCCAAGAATGTTTTTTAAAAACATATATACATTCCGTTCTCAGCATCAACAAAACTCTCTCTATCCTCTGTTAAGTGTGTTCAGATGTGTTGGCCGTGCCCACTAATCGGCCACACCTGATCTTAATGATAACTTGTTTCCTTTGAAATGGGGTCTGTTTAAACAGACTGAAATGAACAGCTTTGTATGTCTAAAAAACCATGGCATGCTAGCTCCCTTCTAGTGGAACAGTGGACTAATTCCATGGATAGAAACCAGAAGATCATAGGGTCAAATCTCACTGATGTCGTGTCACAATAAAAAAATAAATGTGTTTGCATTATTAATGCCTAAGGAATTGAATTGCCATGTGTCCTATCTGTGCTTGCAGTTAAAAAATAAATACATCAATAGCATTGTTATTAAAAGTTGTAAGGAAGTTATTAAAAAACCTCTAAATAACCAATAATTTCCATTCTCAGTGTTCATAAACCTTTCAAGGAACCAGAGTAAAAGGTCCTCAGAACCTCACTGCACTCTACAAATAAATGTTCCCAGAAGCATAGTGTGTGTATATATACAGTTGAAGTCAGAAGTTTACATACACCTTAGTATTCGGTAGCATTGCCTTTAACTTGGGTCAAACGTTTCAGGTAGCCTTCCACAAGCTTCCCACAATAAGTTGGGTGAATTTTGTCCCATTCCTCCTGACAGAGCTGGTGTAACTGAGTCAGGTTTGTACAACTCTTTGCTCACGCTTTTTCAGTTCTGCCCACACATTTTCTACAGGATTGAGGTCAGGGCTTTGTGATGGCCCCTCCAATACCTTGACTTTGTTGTCCTTAAGCCATTTTGCCACAACTTTGGAAGTATGCTTGGGGTCATTGTCCATTTGGAAGACCCATTTGCGACCAAGCTTTAACTTCCTGACTGATGTCTTGAGATGTTGCTTCAATATATCCATATAATTTTCCATCCCCATGACGCCATCTATTTTGTGAAGTGTACCAGTCCCTCCTGTAGCAAAGCACACCTACAACATGATGCTGCCACCCCCGTCCTTCACGGTTGAGATGGTGTTCTTCGGCTTGCAAGCCTCCCCCTTTTTCCTCCAAACATAACGATGGTCATTATGGCCAAACAGTTCTATTTTTGTTTCATCAGACCAGAGGACATTTCTCCAAAAAGTCAGATCTTTGTCCCCATGTGCAGTTGCAAACTGTAGTCTGTCTTTTTTAATGGTGGTTTTGGAGCAGTGGCTTCTTCCTTGCTTAGCAGCCTTTCAGGTTATGTCGATATAGGACTTATTTTAGTGTGGATATAGATAATTTTGTACCTGTTTCCACCAGCATCTTCACAAGGTCATTTGCGGTTGTTCTGGGATTGATTTGCACTTTTCACACCAAAGTACGTTCATCTCTAGGAGACAGAACGCATCTCCTTCCTGAGCGTTATGACGGCTGCGTGGTCCCATGGTGTTTATACTTGCATACTATTGTTTGTACAGATGAACGTGGTACCTTCAGGCATTTGGAAATTGCTCCCATGGATGAACCAGACTACCAATACACCTCCAATTGACTCAAATGATGTCAATTATCCTATCAGTAGCTTCTAAAGCCATGACATCATTTTCTGGAATTTTCCAAGCTGTTTAAAGGCACAGTCAACTTAGTGTAAGTAAACTTCTGACCCACTGGAATTGTGATACAGTGAATTATAAGTGAAATAATCTGTCTGTAAACAATTGTTGGAAAAATGACTTGTGTTATGCACAAAGTAGATGTTCTAACCGACTTGCCAAAACTATAGTTTGTTAACAAGAAATTTGTGGTTGAAAAACAAGTTTTAATGACTCCAACCTAAACTCAGCAAAAAAACAAGCAAGGGAAACTGTGAAGTTATTTGGGTTTTTATGAATTATTTTTGAAAGACAGGGTCCTGAAAAAGGGACGTTTCTTTTTTGGCTGAGTTCATATACACACACACACACATATATATATACATAAACTCAGCAAAAAAATAAATGTCCCTTTTTCAGAACCCTGTCTTTGATCATTCGTAAAAATCCAAATAACTGCACAGATCTTCATTGTAAAGGGTTTAAACACATTCCCATGCTTGTTCAATGAACCATAAACAATTAATGAGCATGCACCTGTGGAACGGTCATTAAGACACTAACAGCTTACAGACGGTAGGCAATTAAGGTCACAGTTATGAAAACTTAGGACACTAAAGAGGCCTTTCTACTGACTCTGAAAAACACCAAAAGAAAGATGTCCAGGGTCCCTGCTCATCTGTGTGAACGTGCCTTAGGCATGCTGCAAGGAGGCATGAGGACTGCAGATGTGGCCAGGGCAATAAATTGCAATGTCCGTACTGTGAGACGCCTAAGACAGCGCTACAGGGAGACAGGATGGACAACTGATTGTCCTCGCAGTGGCAGACCACGTGTAACAACACCTGCACAGGATCGGTACATCCGAACATCACACCAGTGGGACAGGTACAGGATGGCAACAACTGCCCAAGTTACAGCAGTTGTCACAGCATCATCAGACTGAGCTTGTTGTCATTGCAGGAAATCGCAACGCTGTGCGTTACAGGGAAGACATCCTCCTCCCTCATGTGGTACCCTTCCTGCAGGCTCATCCTGACATGACCCTCCAGCATGACAATGCCACCAGCCATACTGCTTGTTCTGTGCGTGATTTTCTGCAAGACAGGAATGTCAGTGCTCTGTCATGGCCAGCGAAGAGCCCAGATCTCAATCCCATTGAGTACGTCTGGGACCTGTTGGATCGGAGGGTGAGGGCTAGGGCCATTCCCCTCAGAAATGCATGAGAACTTGCAGGTGCCTTGGTGGAAGAGTGGGGTAACATCTCACAGCAAGAACTGGCAAATCTGGTCCATGAGGAGGAGATGCACTGCAATACTTAATACAGCTGGTGGCCACACCAGATACTGACTATTACTTTTGATTTTGACCCCCCCTTTGTTCAGGGACACATAATTCCATTTCTGTTAGTCATTGTTCAGTTTATGTCTCAGTTGTTGAATCTTGTTATGTTCATACAAATATTTACACAAGTTTGCTGAAAATAAACCCAGTTGACAGTGAGAGGACATTTCTTTTTTTGCTGAGTTTATATACACACACAGTACCACTCAAAAGTCAAATATTTTATAGGGCCCCCCATAGAGTTGTTTATTAATCATTATTTTACCAGGTATATGTCACATCCTGGCCAGTATAAGGGTTAATTGTTATTGTAGTTTGGTCAGGACGTGGCAGAGGGTATTTGTTTTATATGGTTCAGGGCAGTCTGGCCACTCCGGCAGTTCAGCGCAGTCAGACTGAGTGGCCAGACTGCGCTGAACTGCCGGAGTGGCCAGACTGCGCTGAACTGCCGGAGTGGCCAGACTGCCCTGAACTGCCGGAGTGGCCAGACTGCCCTGAACCACATAAAACAAATACCCTCTGCCACGTCCTGACCAAACTACAATAACAATTAACCCTTATACTGGCCAGGACGTGACAGTACCCCCCCCCTTAAAGGTGCTAACCCCGGAAGCACCTTAAAAAAAAAAAAATAAAAAAAAAAAAACCCAAACAACAAAACAAATTTCCCCTCTACTAAAAGTGAGGGAAGGGAGGGTGGCTGCCGTCAACGACGGCACTGTGCTACACCCCCCCTCCCCAACCCACCTATATCAGGAGGTGGCTCCGGTTCTGGCCGTTCCAGGCAGTCGGGCCACTCTGGCAGCTCGGGGCAGTCTGGGCAGTCTGGCAACTCGGGGCAGTCTGGCCAGTCTGGCGGCTCGGGACAGTCTGGGCAGTCTGGCGGCTCGGGACGGTCCGGGCAGTCTGGCGGCTCGGGACAGTCTGGGCAGTCTGGCGGCTCGGGACAGTCTGGGCAGTCTGGCAACTCGGGACAGTCTGGGCAGACTGCCCTGAACTGCCGGACTGGCCAGACTGCCCTGAACCACATAAAACAAATACCCTCTGCCACGTCCTGACCAAACTACAATAACAATTAACCCTTATACTGGCCAGGACGTGACAGTATACCAGTCAAATGTTTGGACACACCGACTCATTCAAGGGTTTTTCTATATTTTTACTATTTTCTACATTGTAGAATAATAGTGAATACATCAAAACTATGAAATAACACATATGGACTTGCCTAGTTAAATAAAGGTTAAATAAAATAAATATGTGGAATCATGTTTAAGCTGTCATCAAGGCAAAGGGTGGCTACTTTGAAGAATCTCAAATATAAAATATATTTTGATTTGTTTAAAAGTTTTTTGGTTACTACATGATTCCATATGTGTTATTTCATAATTTTGATGTCTTCACTATTATTCTACAATATAGAAAACAGTAAAAATAAGGAAAAACCCTGGAAAGAGTAGGTGTGTCCAAACTTTTGACTGGTACTATTTATACACAGTATATATATATATAGCAGTATGTACTATAAATGCACAATACATAGACATACTGTCCTGTCTATACAGTATATACAACATCCTCATTCCATAGAGTCATTTGGATGCATCTAACTACTTCGTCATGTTTTAGAGAATTGTAGTGCTACATCCTATTTCTTCACCTGTATGTGACAACAGACAGCATATAGCATCCGTGACCATAGACTACGTTACCCACACACACCAAAACATGGATGACCCAGTAATTAGGAAGATGGCCTTTCATGATAAAAGCTAAAACATTTACCATAGTGGTGCTGGTGGTCAGGGAGATATCGCTCTCCTCTAAACCCCTCCCCCGGTCACTATCACCCTGTTGCCTTATCAGCGATGTTACAGAACAACCCAGAGTGGAACGAGTCACACTTGAGAGGAGGGATATCAAGCACAACGACTATGACACATCTTTGACCTTTGTTAAGGAAGACACAAAAAAAGGGGGCCAATGAAGAATATGCGCATTATGTCAGTATCACTCAATACATTTAGTATATATATTTTTTATTCTATAGGCCAGAACACGTCATAACACCTGAAGTTACATTTAATAGAATATATCTAATTGAATATTGAGTTGAATATATCATTGGATTCTACACAGACTCCAAGGGAGAGACTATTCGGTTGTGTTCCCCCCCAGGTTTCACACCATGGACAGACAAGTGACCTTGAGAAGAACTGATATGTTTATGACGATGATGATTCACGTTGAAGAAAAATAGAGTCATATTTTCTTTCACGCTCTTTGGACGTGGTTAGACACAGCAGAGGGCATGGTGGGTTGCTTCTGCCGTGCCATCCCTCCCTCTAGCCCTCCCTCCATCCCTCCCTTCTTTCCATGTTTCTCTACTGTGGTGTCGGTATTACCAGACACTGTCATACTTTCCCCGTGCACCATCTGAACTTTCCCTTGGGTCTTCACCAGGGTGATGGTCATCAGTTAGTGTGTCTGATGTTAGACTACCGTACCTATAAGCAGACTACAAAGACCCTTAAAGGACGAGAGACACAGACACTGTTTTTATTGGGGTTTAGCAAAATATTCCATGAGGTTCAGATGAGGATGGATGTCTGTTGGGGTCAGAGTTTGTGGTGAGTTTTTTTTAAGGTTTGGCTGAGGTTTGGAGGAAAGGGAAGTGTTGCAAGGTTACTCATCCTCACATCTGGCACTCTCCTCACACAATAACTGCCCCACACACATGCATGCGCACACGTGCACACACACATAAACGAAAGAACGCACACACAGACGCATGCATGAGCAAGCGCACACGCACATACACACAGACGCACATGCACGCACACACACACACACACACACACACACACACACAGAGACGCATGCATGAACAAGCACACACGCATATACACATACACACAAAGTTCCTCATACCCACCCTCCAACTCCTTACACACACACTTTCCATAATCTCCTCTCAGAATTCACACCCCAAAAAACGAATCAGTAAGTTGCTGCATTCCACACAACATCATGGAGGGCTATATATCTCAGAAATGACACCCTCTCTCTCTGTGTCAACTCCATGGTGCTGGCTGGGGCACTGATACACTACTGTTGCCTGCGTGTGTGTATGTGGTTAGCTAGAGTGGCATGGCACAGTTATGAACTACTAAATCATTACTGTGCGTGTGTGTGTGTATACATATATATAGATATATATGTGTGTGTGTGTGTGTGTATATATATGTATATATATATATATATATATATATATATATATATATATATATATATATGTGTACGTGTGTTCCGCTCTTGCTCAGTGTTTCTCACCTAAATGCTGGTAGGAAATTCATGGCATTCCCATGGTCCTTTGTTTACATAGATGTCAAACAGGTGGACATACATATCTAGGTTATTAGGACCAGCAAGGGGCCAGGAATGAACTTTGAACTCTGAAAATCGCACCTACTTAACTGTGTCAATGCAAAAACAAAACTCCTCGTGGTCACAGAGGGAGATAAAGCTGCTACTTAACTACAGGGAGAGGACGGGTGTCGAGGGGAGAAAGGGAGAGAGGGAGGAGAGGAGTGTTTCTGGGTGTGGAACAGACTGCCATCCTATCAAGGGGGAGTAGCAAGTTGTGGTGTTTTGATCAAGATCCAGCAGACGTTGGAGAAAAAGAGGGGAGAGAGAGAGAGAGAGCGACAGAGAGAGAGAACGAGAGAGAGAGAGAGAGAGAGAGAGAGAGAGAAAAATACTTCCACCCACCTAACAGGGAGACACACTCATAAACAGCGGAGACACAGAGAGGGACTCAGAACTGCTGGAGGAGCACAAGGTGTCAGAGAGAGAGAGGAGAGGAACACTTGACTTGAACACTAGAACACTTGAGTGGCTTCACTAACATAAGTATTATACTAACACAGACACACACAGTGTACCTTAACACAGAGACACACACAGTGTACCTTAACACAGACACACACAGTGTACCTTAACACAGACACACACAGTGTACCTTAACACATAGACACACACAGTGTACCTTAACACACAGACACACACAGTGTACCTTAACACAGACACACATACAGTGTACCTTAACACAGAGACACACACAATGTACCTTCATTGAGGAGAAGTCTAACACTGACACACACTGAGTGACAAGCCTACACCTGAGAGCAGCGATATTTTACTTCAGAAAGAGGAGTCTTACACACAGACACTCTCACTCATACAGTACCTGTGCCCATCCTGAGAAGGGATATTGTACTCCAGAGAGAAGTGAGGAGGAAGGAGAAGGGGAGTGGATGGATGCCTTTTGTGAACTCAGTGGCCTGGATCCTCTATGGGTGAGTGCATGATGGACATCATGTTCAAAAGTTCACTTGTTTGAGCAAGTACCGGTAGTTAACTGTTTGAAATCTATTTAGAATACAGTGCCTTCAGAAAGTATTCACACCCCTTGACTTTACTTTTTTTTGTGTTACAAAGTGGGATTAAAATTGATTTAATTGTCATTTTTGGTCAACAATCTACACAAAATACTATGTAATGTGGAAGTGGAAGAAAAATTCTAACTTTGATTAAAAATGTATGACAAATAAAATCTGTCTTCAAGCTCTGTCAAGTTGGTTGTTGATCATTGCTAAAAAGCCATTTTCAAGTCTTGCCATAGATTTTCAATCCGATTTAAGTCAAAACTGTAACTAGAACACTCAGGAACACTCAATGTCATCTTGGTAAGCAACTCCAGTGTAGATTTGGCCTTGTGTTTTAGGTTATTGTCCTGTTGAAAGGTGCATTTCTCTCCCAGTGTCTGTTGGAAAGCAGACTGAACCAGGTTTTCCTCTAGGATGTTTCCTGTGCTTAGCTTAATTCCATTTATTTTTATCCTAAAAAAAACTCCCCAGTCCTTGCCGATGACAAGCATACCCATAACATGATGCAGCCAAACTTGTGGGATGCATTTGCAGTTTGTTTTGGTTGTGTTTCAGATTATTTTGTGCCCAATAGATATCAATGGTAAATAATGTATTGTGTCATTTGGACTCGCTTTTACAGTAAATAACAATGGAAAATGTGGATGCTACCATGATCACGGATAATCCTGAATGAATCATGATGAGTGAGAAAGTTACAGAGGCATACATATCATACCCCCCCCAAAAAATGCTAACCTTCCCTGTTATTGGTAATGGTGAGAGGTTAGCAATAGAGGTCTTCACGGGTCCAAAACGTTGGTCTCATTCCAAAATGGACCTGGGGATTTCCCACCCATATCCGATATGCATAAATACAGATCCGTTTTGAAGTAACCCGAGGAAAACTAGACCCTTTCTGTATAGACCTGGTAGAATCCTGAACAGGTCCGATCCAAGTGATGGGAGCAGCAGAAAAGTCCTTTGTTAAGCTACTTTATTAACCAGAGCTGATAAAGTGTGAGAAGAGGGAGAGAGAGGTGCCACTCTACTAGGCAGTGGAGGAGCCTTAACTGTGAGCGAGTGACACAGGGAGCAGGGAGTAAGAGATGAGAGACAGCAACCAACCAACAAGCCGACTCGCACTATAGTAGACTAATAGCTGCCATAGCTAGGTTATTTATCATCAAACATGGTGACGTAGTACCTGTCTTGACTGCATCAAACCGGGTGAAGCTATTAAAGCTAATTCATTTTAGCTAGCTAGGCTAATTGAGGCTGCAGTGCATGCGCTTTCTCATCCTCCAGTTACAAATAACAACAACTCCATTCAGAATACTAAGCAGAAGTCTACATGTTGGCTCTTGGTCGTTGTAGCATATCCTTCTCCTTTAACTTTTAATTGCATCTTCCAATGATTAGATATCTCCTAACTTTTGCCACACACAGAGGCTCTATGACTGTAGCCTATTGCCGCATTGCTGACTTATGATTGGCCAACAACAAGCTACACGCTCCTCTCTCTCTCTCTCTCCCTCTCTCTCTCATCCACCTACCCGAAACCCGTGACAATCATATCAGAGCCGACCCAGACCCGTGACATAATTTAGAATTCTGGATCCGGACCCGCTCGGGTCCTGGGTCGAGTCTCAGGTATTCGGATTCAGGTGGATAGCATGTCTTGGGAGTATGATCTTTGGGGTATGATCTAAAGCTTCAAGTTCCTTGGCGTGCACATCACTGACAACCTGAAATGGTCCATACACACAGACAGTGTGGTGAAGAAAGCACAACAACCTCAGGAGGCTGAAGAAATTCTACAGATGTACCATTGAGAGCCTCCTGTCAGGCTGTATCACCGCATGGTACGGCAATTGCTCCGTCCACAGCTCTATGGCTCTCCAGAGGGTGGTATGGTCAGCCCAACGCATCACTGGGGCACACTGCCTGCCCTCCAGGACATCTACAGCCCTTGGTGTCACAAGAAGGCCAAGAAGATCATCAAGGACCTCAGCCATCCGAGCCATGGCCTGTTCTCCACGCAGCCATCTAGAAGGTGGAGACAGTACAGGTGCATTAAAGCTGGGACCAAGAGACTGAAAAACAGCTTCTATCTCCAGGCCATCAGACTGTTAAATAGTCACAACTAGCCGGCCTCTGCCCAGTACAATGTCCTGAACTTAGTCTCTCTTACTAGCCGGCTCCCACCCGGTACTCTACTTTGCACCTTAGAGACAGTTGCTCTATGTACATAGTGCTGCCATATGTATATTGTCATTGAATCCTATATAACTACTGCTGTACACACCTTTTCTGTTCACATACTGTCCATACGGTCTATACACACCATTTCGGACTCTGACATTGCTCGTTCTGATATTTTTGGGATTTGTGGGTATTGTTTTGTGCTGTTAGGTATTACTGTACTGTTGGAGCTAGAAACATAAGCATTTCAACACCATCCAACACCTTTAGGATGAATTGGAACGCCGACTGTGAGCCAGGCATAATTGCCCAACATCAGTGCCCGACCTCACTAATGCTCTTGTGGTTGAATTGAAGCAAGTCCCTGCAGCAATGTTCCAACATCTAGTGGAAAGCCTTCCCAGAAGAGTAATGAATGTCTAGAATGTAGCGTTAAGATTTCCGTAGCGTTAAGATTTCCCTTCACTGGAACTAAGGGGCCTAGCCAGAACCATGAAAATCAGCCCCAGACCATTATTCCTCCTCCACCAAAATGTACAGTTGGCCCTATGCATTGGGGCAGGTATCATTCTCCTGGCATCCGCCAAACCCAGATTCGTCCGTTGCACTGCCAGATGGTGAAGCGTGACCCATCAAAATAACGTTTCCACTGCTCCAGAGTCCAATGTTTGCCAACTTTACACCACTCCAGCTGACGCTTGGCGATCTTAGGCTTGTGTGCGGCTGCTCGGCCATGGAAACCCATTTCATGAAGCTCCCGACGAACAGTTGACGTTGCTTCCAGAGGCAGTTTGGAACTCGGTAGTGAGTGTTGCAACTGAGGACAGACGATTCTTATGCGCTACATGCTGCAGCACTCAGTGGTCCCGTTCTGTGAGCTTGTGTGGCCTACCACTTCACGGCTGATGAGCCGTTGTTGCTCCTAGACGTTTCCACTTCACAATAACAGCACTTACAGTTGGCAGCTCTAGCACGGCAGAAATGTTATGAACTGACTTGTTGGACGGTGCTACATGGGACAGTCACTGAGCTCTTCAGTACGGCCATTCTACTGCCAATGTTTGTCTATGGAGATTGCATGACTGTGTGCTTGATTTTATACACCGGTAAGCAACGGGTGTGGCTGAAATAGCCAAATCCACTAATTTGAAGCGGTGTCCACATACTTTTGTATATATAGTGTATCATGCAATTATTGTGGCAGGACTATGTATTGTTCTGCAGGGTTAAATGCATCTTGGCAGAGTAGTGTGTACTGTGTAGGATTGTCTTCTTTACTAACGTTCTGCCAATTTACTATAAGGTGCTCATTGGTGGTTGACTTTATTGTCCTGAAAGAATTCAGTTTAAACCGTCCCAGCATGCACACGTTGACACATTTAAACCTGTAGAGTAA
Organism: Salmo trutta; assembly: GCF_901001165.1. Taxonomy (NCBI): domain Eukaryota; kingdom Metazoa; phylum Chordata; class Actinopteri; order Salmoniformes; family Salmonidae; genus Salmo; species Salmo trutta. The sequence continues at coordinate 7,169,333 of NC_042994.1, read as the reverse complement.
GTTCAGAGTTCAAGCATTTCAAAGTTAGGTTACTGAAGACTTTCCAGGTAGACTTCTCTGCGGTACAAGGAAGGTACAGTTGCACAGTGTCTGCATTGACCTTTCTCAAATTACATTAGAGCCATAGGTACCTATGTAAGTGCACTTAGGGCACATAGGCAGACAGGAATAATCCTTGCCAAGAAAGACCTTAGGCTACGAGGTTCCAATATCCACACTAGCATACCACTTAATGAAGAAATCTATGTATTGGACATGCATTCTAATCTAAGTAGAGTGCTGGCTGTAATCTAAGTAGAATGATGGCATGGATAGTGGCACGAGAATTGGAGTCTCAAAGAGCTTAAGCATCCTATGTGATGCTACCGTAGGTAATGTAAGGATATCTGAGAATATCAAGTACAGCAATGCATGTGAATCAATCAGTATGTGGACAGCTGCCGGTAATCCCTAATAGTACACATAGGAGCAAAGCTCCACATTCTGTATCTTGATTCAAAAAATGTGAGAATGGCCCTGATCCAGCTAGTCAACCCCCCCCTCTCTCTACCCCCCCCCCCTTTCTCTATCACTCAGACCTGCTACTCACATGCCAGCCTTATTCAGATACACATGTGAACTATCGTTGATGTAAGTGTACTTTTATTCGAAAATTGGAGAATGGCATTGATCCAGGAAGAAAGGTATCAGTCAATCGCCTGTCATCACTCACTCTCTTTCTCTGTGCCCCTCTCGCTCTCTCCCTGTGTCATTCTCTCTATTCCCCCTCTCTTTTTCTTTCTCTTTCTTTCACACACCTGATATTGACATATCAGTCTTATTCAGGAATAGACATGCAAACACTAATTGAGATTTCATCCATAGAACAGTCTGCTACTTCTAGAACAATCTGCTACCAAGTAACATGCCATAACCGTTATATTGCCAACAAAGCCAGAAAAAAACATGGCCATTATCAGTCGATGTCCCTTCAGAGCTCACCAATCTAACTGTATACAAAGGTGGCCGACCTAATCTTGTGCCAGCTGCCTCTTTAACAAAGTTTCCAACGTGGGACAAGATATAAAACAGAATGTTGTGAATGGGAGAACTCTGGAACATCCAAATGAAACATTTACAGAAGGTGAAACATAGAACGCATAAAAGATATGTAGTAATTTTATGGCAACGTATGTCCCTGGGCCCGGGGCCATTACCCTTCAGAGTAGTGCGGCTACATCAAAAACATAATCTGACTTTGGTAACAGTTCTAGTCAAAGAGCTGAAAGGTGAAAAGAGAATTATTTCATCCCCTCTCAATCAAATGTTATTATCTTGCATTGTGGATAATGACAATTTGACGTAGAGAATCCTGCATTCAGCAAGAGAGGTGTGGTTCAGACAACACCTACTCTGCAAACTGGAGGGATTGTATTGAAACCCTGCAATTCAACATGTTTTGAAAACATTATTTTAAATCAAAACTACTCTGCAATTTGGGAGACTTGACAAAGGCAGTGACGAACAGTCCTGTCGAGACAATTACAACATTCTCTAAATGACAATGAACAGATCCAATTTAGCTAACACATACACTCCATATGCCAAATGGCTGAGATCTTTAGACACATTTATGCTTGCAGTGACGTAAAGTATTACAGTGAAGAATTGAATGATATCAAAAAGGAATCAGAATGTATCATTTCTCTCAGACAACTGAAAGGTGCACAACACAGTCCATGCAGGCTCTCTCTCCTCAGTTCACATCACTGCGTTTGATAGGTAAAAATAGACCTTCCATTTCCATCCAAACCAAGGTCTGGAAGAAGCTTCTGTAGCCAATTCAGAAAACGCTGAGCAAGGTGACCAAGAAAAAGCTTTTGAGTTTGTTTGACAACTTACGATTCTTATATAAAAGTTGTAAAAGTGTTTGTTCGCAGGCCTAAATTGACCACAGGAGCCAAGGAGAGACTGTGAAAAAGACTCCCACTCATTGAGTCAATAGCCATCTAGCACTTCAGAAGAATACCTGTTACACGGAGAAAATATTCAGTATGTGGATGAATTTCCTCACACATGATCTGGAGTATTTTATGTAGTAGGAGCAGAATTGCCTCTTGTGGGATAGATAAACTAAACTGAAATGAATAACACATTTGTTACAGTCAAGTAACACAATTGGTGTTGCTGTTGCGTAATGACCCAACATGCAGCTGTTATGAATTGTGGTCACTCTCCCTTATGCCCTTGGGAGTCTGCCTTGCCCCGCTGCTACAAGCTGCTGCTGTGTGTGTGTGTGTGTGTGTGTGTGTGTGTGTGTGTGTGTGTGTGTGTGTGTGTGTGTGTGTGTGTGTGTGTGTGTGTGTATGTATGATTCACAATGCTGCATTGCTGCTGCTCAACAAGTCCATCCGACCGTAGTAGTTAAACCCACTTCCTCTCGCGACTCGGCAGGCACCTCTTGCTCCTCCAAAATGCAGACTGCAGCCAGACACCCAGCCCTTCGTTAGAGGGCTTAGAGGAGATAAACAGGGAGAGGTGAGAGTACAACAGAGCACTTAGAGGCTAAGAGTATTTTGGTGCTTTTACAGTCAGACTTCCTTCCTTTCAGCCCACCGTCGCCGGGGGCTGCAGGCTTGCATGATGCAATCTCGACACACTTCGGCCGGCACAAACAGAATACATCCCACTGTCGTCTAAGTGGGTTTGTATCGTCATCATGTACTGTAATATTTTGACTGACTTCGCCCTTCCAAAGGGGAAAGTTTTTAAACGTGCTGGAGCCGTGGGTTAAAATATTCCAGGACTGACTCAGCTCTGTAGAAAAAAAGACGAAAAACTCCCAAGCTCCAACCATCCAACCAATGCACGCAGATTATGTTGACTTGCTGTGGTTTCACTCTCCATTGCCTAGATACACAGACCGGGACATTATACTGTAGCCAGCGTCCAGTTTCTCTGGACTGGACTCAGCCCTGCTTCAAGCAGTTCATTTAACAATCCTTGCCCTCAATAATCTGTCACTAGGCTAATACCCTGACAGGAGTAAACTGTTAGACTGATAAATCAAATTGACGTTCCTCAAGTTGACAGTACAGTAGGCGAAGCTTGGAGGAAAATTGGTTGAATTGTATTTATTTGAACACAGCCAATTTAGAGACTGAATGAGAAATGATGTACCTAAAATGAACTCATGAGAACAATGAACAATACTCCATTTCATAAATGTAAATCTGTATTGAGTCAAGAAAGAAATGACTTCTACTCAGTGCAGAGAATGGTGCAGAAACCTACTCCTCCACTCTCTACCATCCTAATTTTAAACTGCATATTAACGGATCTATCTTTGTCTTTTCCAGGACTGGAATCGAACGTGGTACACAGACAAACCGGACCTGACAGAGTGCTTCCAGAACACGGTGCTGGTCTGGTTCCCGTGCGTCTACCTCTGGCTGTTGGCGCCCTTCTACGCCCTCAAACTCTACTGCCATGACTGTGGATGCATCCGAATATCCACTCTCTGCACCGCCAAGACGGTGAGCCAACCCATAGAATCCCAATATGGTCAACGGTCGGTCCAATGATCACAGAACAGTGACTTGAATTGTCCATTCTAGTCATCCTATCTCTATGAGCCAAACCAGCCTGAGTTTATAAGCACATCCAGTGACCTGCAGATGCAGGGTACAAAAAGTAAAGTCATGAAAGAAAAATAGATACCCAGTACCCACACACTGTTGGATGCTCCTGTAGTGTTATTCAGTGCAACGGTTCAACCCGAAAGTACAACCAGCCTGCACCAAACAGTCCTGAGCCTTAAGACCAGTCTTAAACCAAACCGCAAGAGTAGACATGGCATGGCCATTAACATTATACAAGACCAGGCGAGTGTTCGAGTGCACCGACCATATCTGCTATAAACTAATATGAGTGTGAAGTACTGTGAAAACCAAGCACCACACGGTGAGTGTTTATATAGGGCCGGCCGGGGACAATTTCATGCCTTAGCGAGCAAGAGGAGGGGATATCAGCGGGGAAAAGCCTTGAAGGTTTAGAGAGTAATCAAGAAAGCATGGAGAGTTTACAGGACAAACGTAAGAGTTTATAGGATGGCATACATGGCACTCCAAGAGGGTTACATGTACATTGAAATGTATTGGTCCCTTCTCACTTTCTACTGTTATGTTCCATGTGGTTGTACTTCAGACTGTATAAAGTATATAAAATACTTACAATATGGAGACATGCGGCTTGACAATATGGATTGACAGTTCCAGAGTCTCTTGAGAGTCCAGATTGTCATTTAGGTGCTAAAGATGCATGTTTCTGGTTTCCCCAGTAACCAAAACGTTTGAATCAATCACAATGGCAGTACTGTAGGCCTCACTCTGCTTCCCTCCCTGTGTCTGTCCATCCTCCAGGTGCTGGGGTTCCTCCTGGCATCATTTGGCTTCGTGGAGTTCTTCTACATTCTTCTGGAGAGGAGTCATGAGATCCAAAACCACATGGTCTTCCTCCTCAGTCCCATCATACGCAGCTTGACTGTGGTAAGTACTGTAACCATCAGCCAATGTCTTTGTCTCAGCTTCTTTCTTCACGATTGCTCTCTCTCTCTATCTACTGTTTATGTCTCAGTATCTGCTGTTGACTTCTCTTCCCTGACAGTAGATCCTGGGGGGTGCTTTTCCCCCCTACCTTTATTTAAGCAGGTGAAATACATGATATATATTTTGAATGCACCCCAAGGATCTGCTGTCAAGGAAGAGAAGTCAAGAGGCGATACTGAGACATAGTAGATGGAGAGAGCAATCGTGAAGAAAGAGGCTTCCCTGACAGAAGATCCTGGGGGTGCATGCGTATAGCAGCAGCTTGAGTCGTTTACTCCTGATTTACTCTTGGATAGGGCAGGGGCTAAGTAAAGCACTCCATGACCTCTGTCGATAAACACTGTGTGACAACTTTTACAATGATTACAAAGACATACTGTACTCTACTCTCAGATCATCCTCCCCACTGATTTACAGTACTGGGATCAGGCAAAGAAGAACGTCGGTGGAGAGCAGTGCAGTGCACTATGGGAGGTCCAGCTAGATAGAATAAAGTTCTGTTTACTACTGTGTGGGGGGTATAACGTCAGATTTAAGACAGAGGCAGAGGTGTAAGGGGTTGGAATAGAGGGAGGAGCGGAGGAGGCCGGATGTAGGGCAGTGTGCCTCCTGTAGCTGACTCACAGAGCCATGACCCCCCTACCCATAACTCCCCTCTCCCTCAGAGGCCGAACACAAGTGCTGCACAGACTCAGTCCCTCCAAATCAGACAGCCTGGCCCACCTGTGGTCACCTCAGACTCTTAGGTCAATATCAGCAACTGTTTGGGTGAAGAAATACTGAATGCATCTCTTGTACCAGGTACACAAGGCATCCATTTTTAAAAAGGTCACTTTTTATCACATTAGGGACCCGGATTTGAAATCCAAGACCTTGCTACAGTTAACCAGCCATGATATTTACAGTTGATTGGTTGGTTGCTATATAAATAAAAAGCCAAGGCCAATAATTTTCTGGACACAGAGCCCTAATGGCAGCCACCACCCTCTGGTTTCCCATACGTAAAGCTAAGGAACACTGTGTCCAAAAGAAACTACGTTATTTTGCTTGTTTCTCGTCCTCATCGACCCATATACAGTCAATGTATGGGAATTTTAAAAAATTAAACAGACTCACCCCTGGTTCGTGGTCATGGTTGCTCTCCCTTCCTACCATGAGAGCTGCTTGCAAGCCACGCCATCTGCTGTAATCAGCGACACCATGACGCAGAGTTATTTTTCCACCCCAATGACCCAGACTTCCTGTATAATTACTAGGTAGGGAATTGAGTTAGGTTTAAGTAATGGACTTAGTTCCACCCACTGACTTCCATTCAAGGAAATGGGTTCCTCTCAGAAGGGAATGGCCATTTCTTGCTTGCAATGTGGCTAGTTAAGCAACAGGCCAAGCAGCATAGAAACTGGGAAATGAACCTGACATCCAACCACACAGCATAGATATTTTTCTATATAGTGTTTCTACCTAGCCTGGTCCCAGATCCGTTTGTGCTGTCTTGCCACACTATAACCTTTAGGAGTTGTCAAGGTAGCACAAAACTATCTGGGACCAGGCTAGTTTCTATGGTGTCGTTGATCTATCAAGAGTTTATACTGGTAATTATGAGGCTGGAGGCCGTTTCTTTGCCTGCAATGTGGTTAGTCAGACAATAAGCATAGAAACTGAAAATTAACCCAACAATCACCATATTTGTGTTGTTGATCTATGAAACGTTATATAATCATGGCTGGTTGCTTAAAAACAAGACAGTTCAGTGGTTTTGATGGCTCATCCATCCCGATCCAATGGAACCAGTATGGTATCTATTATGCAACTCTATAACCACACTCTCCTTTTAGTGATGAGCTGGCAAGGCTAGATGACTTCTCAACTTGACCAAACTACAGACAGTCAGAGATAATTACAGCCAAAACACAGTCCGTGGAAAGACAAGGGATTTTTCGGATAGACACTGGTGCCCCAAAACATGGAATCAGTCCTGTTTTATCTACTTATTTTACTAAACCTTTATTTAACCAGGCAAGTCAGTTAAGAATGTTATTATATTTACAACGACAGCCTGTATTCGAACAAAATAGAAGAGTTCAGAGACGTTTTTGAATAAGAGAAAATAAATGTAGTGCAATTAAGGCAAAAAGCAATGCATGGACGGAGGGATGGAAGGAAGGAGGGGTGGAGGGCATAGTACTATACATCTGTTGTTTTATTGAAGGAAGTCAGCAGGATAACAGCTGCGTCTGTGGTCAGGGAAATCCCAATCTAACCTCTTTCTCCAAAACCAACAAAAGCCAAATCCAATCCTTACAAATATTTTCTATTTAGCCATTGATTCTTCTCAGCTTTCTTCTCAGCCCCAGAGACTACTGGGAATGACAGTGAATGCTGATACAGAGGATTTATTGAGTGATTCATTTTCATCTTCAAAGTAATAGTTAGTAGACTCGCTTGCCAGTCCTCAGTCGGGGGTCTCTCCTTTCAAAACACTCGCTTGACTTTCACTGTCCGTTGTAATGCAAGTCATGCTAATCTCACTCTCACTCACTGTCACACTCTCTCTCCCACTCTCCCACTCACTGTCTCACTCTCCCACTCTCTCCTCAGGTCCTGGCCATATGCATCATCCAGTTGGAGAGGATACGAGGCTGTCGTTCCTCCGTCTTCCTCTTCCTGTTCTGGGTCCTGGCGGTGGTGTGTTCCCTGGTGCCCCTACGGGCAAAGATCCAGCTGGCTATGTACGAGGTACAGTGGTAGTAGAACATTACTTTATTCTCTATGGTCTATGGGAGAAGTAGCAGGTGTGATGACACAGGCACTAACATACTCAGTGTCTGCATGACTGATGTTACAAGTAGTCAAAATTATTCTCACACGCTATGTGAATGTAGGTTAATAGAGACTACTGTCAAAACAGTCATGACACACAATCATTTTGTAACGTAGGAAACAATTTACTTGGATGAATATGCTACGCTTACATCCTGACTGTTATGTCTGCTTAGGTTTGCACTCAGTGACCCCGCAGAACCAGTTTGCCTGAAGGGTTATCTAGGGTCTAGGGTTGTCTACCCATAGTCTAGACTTAGAGGCTAGAGAGTGCATTGCTTGATATAGAGATGCTGTTGTGACTACTATGCTTTATTCGTAACTCCACAAAATTAACCAAGTGTTCTCTAGTCTAGACTTAGCATGACTTGGGTATAAATGCATTGCCTCCCCAAAGTCGACAGAGGAAACCCTGCAGTGTTGGTAGGGTGGATGACAGACACCGCCAACTCTTGTCTCCCTAAAGCCTCTGTAGATTGCTAGACTCCCCTCCTCTCATCCGGTGTCTCTTCCTTCTAGACACTGCAATCATTGTCCTCGTATTTTGTCAAAGCAGTAACAGCATTCGCGTTTTTAGAAACACACACATCCATATCACATCCTTATCGCCTCCAGTATGACATTACCACACGTAGTGTTTAGGCCAGCGGTAATGACAGCTCTGAGGTAAAACCGATAGTGATGGTGAGACAACCCAACATGGCAGCCCTGGGTAAAACCAGAGGTACGTCAACACCACTTTTATAGGCAGGAACAGCCAGCAAACACCTACTGGGACCAACCTACTGGGAAATACAGTATTTGTATTATCCACTCAACACAGTCACATACACCGGGAGAACAAAACATTAAGAATAGCTTCCTAATATTGAGTTGCACCCCCTTTTCCCCTCAGAACAGCCTCAATACATCGGCACATGGACTCTACAAGGTGTCGAAAGCATTCCACAGGGATGCTGGCCCATGTTGACTCCAATGCTTCCCACAGTTGTGTCAAGTTGGCTGGATGTCCTTTGGGTGGGGGACCATTCTTGATACACACTAGAAACTGTTGAGTGTGAAAAACCCTGCAGCGTTGCAGTTCTTGACACACTCAAACTGGTGTGCCTGGCATCTACTACCATACCCCGTTCAAAGGCACTTAAATATTTTGTATTGCCCATTCACCCTCTGAATGGCGCACATACACAATCCATGTCTCAATTGTCTCAAGGCTTAAAAATCCTTTGTTAACCCGTCTCCTCCCCTTCATCTACACTGATTGGAATTAACAGGTGACATCAATAAGGGATCATAGCTTTCACCTGGATTCACCTGGTCAGTCTGTCATGGAAAGAGCATGTTTTGTACACTCAGTGTATAGACGGACACAATTTCAAACGTGCACACACATGGCCACCACCAGCTCCTCTGGTAGACTAGCAACAACATTAGAAGACAGTTCCTGTATCTCAACATGAGACATTTCACTGCAGCGCTAAAAGGTCTGAGTGTACAGAGTTCATGTTTGGTTTGGTTTTGCAGACCCAATTCCCTCGGCTCGTTGGTCAGACCAACTGACCTATGTTTACAGGCATATATTACCACCCACTCCTGGCCCCATACTATCCTGACCCTGTTTTCACTATGCGGCCAGATCTATTTTGTTCTCCCTATCTGCACTCTGGGCGCAACATAGTGTGAGGTTGTCATCAACAACTACAGGAAATGGAGGGCCAAATATTCCCCCATTCACATGGGCTGTGGTGGAGCGGGTCGAGAGCTTCAGGTTCCTCAGTGTCCACATCACTAAGGATCTATCATGGTCCACACACACCAACACAGTCGTGAAGAACGCCCGACAATGCCTCTTCCCCGCCAGGAGGCTGAAAAGATTTGGCATGGGCCGTCAGATCATCAAAAAGTTCTACAGCTGCACCATTGGGAGCATCTCGACTGGCTGCATCTCCACTTGGTGTGGCAACTGCTCGGCATCTGCCCGCAAGACGCTACAGAGGGGGGTGCGTACGGCCCAGTACATCACTGGGGTTGAACTCCCTGCCATCCAGGACCTCTATACCAAGTGGTGCCAGAGGAAGGGCCTAAAAATTGTCAAAAACTCCAGCCAACCAAGTCATAGACTGTTCTCTCTGCTACCGTATGGCTACCGCAAGTCTGGGACCAAAAGGTTCCTGAACCGCTTCTACCCCCAAGTCATAAGAGTGCTAAATAGTTAACCGGAATATCTGCATTGACCATTTTTGCACTATTTTTGACTCTATGCACACACACTGGACTCTACCCACACATACTTACACTGACACTCCAACACATACATACATTCGCCACACACACACTCATCACATACAGTAATAGACAATAGCAGCAGTGTATCTATCCTGTTGCCTAGTCACTTTACCCCTACGTATATACATTTTACATTTACATTTTAGTCATTTAGCAGACGCTCTTATCCAGAGCGACTTACAGTAGTGAATGCATACATTTTTTTCATACTGGCCCCCCGTGGGAATCGAACCCACAACCCTGGCATTGCTAACACCATGCTCTACCAACTGAGCCACAGGGAAGCATAGCTACCTCAGTTTCCTCGTACCCGCGCACATCGACTAGGTACTGGTACCCCCTGTACTGTACATAGCCAAGCTATCATTGCTCATAAACATTTCACTGTAATTCTACACCTGTTGTTTATGAAGCATCTGACAATTACAATTTGATTTGATCATAAGACGTACCTATAGATAGCCTAGTGGTTAAGAGCGTTGAGCCAGTAACCGAAAAGTCTCTGGTTCAAATCCCTGAGCCAACTAGATGAAAATATTTTGCCCTTGAGCAAGGCACTTAACCCTAACTGCTCCTGTAAGGGCTGGATAAGAGCGTCTGCTAAATGACTAAAATGTCAAAATCACTCCAACTGCCGTTTACTATGGCTCTAACTTTCACACAAAGGGAAACGGGTAAACATTAGGTTGACATATGGGCCATCAAAAACAGGCCTGCTGGTCTCTTATAAGTTAAGAATAACGTGAAAACCACATTTCACATAATACGCGGTTAATATCACTGTTTTGGCTGTCTTCCATTGAGAAAGAGGGAGGGAGGGTTGGTTTGTGTCTGCTTCACCCACAATCTCTCTATTTACAGATATGGGTCGTAGCGTGACTGCAGGGAGCTTTTTACTATTTCTTCATTTATATAAAGCGACGTATTAAAGACTTTGGTTTTACACCACGATTTGGCTTTACGGTTCAAAATAAGCTTTATTGAGTCTCTCTGTGATCGTGGCATATAACCATATCCTGTCCTATATAGTGTGCCTTATGTTGAGTTCAAGTATGGGAAATCTTGAAATCTTTATCTGGGAAAAAAAGCTTGCATTTTGACAAACTCACGCAAACCCACACTGATGAAATAAAAAGTGTCACAATTAATGATACAATTTTTACCAGTTGTGACAGAGCATTTAAATTGAAACATGATTTCCTTGATGCCACAGTTCCAATGCTGTGTGTAACCAACCCATTTCCCTATGTCTTAAAACTCAAGAGATGCATGTCTCAGTAACCCACAAATGGTTACACAACTATATGTTGCATGAGAAATGCAATTACAACGATAATGTTGACAATTTTATTTATTTAACCTTTATTTACTTAGGCAAATCATGTAATATTCAATGTTTTCTTTTTTAACAGGGTATCACCACCGATATTGTGAGATACACAGCGTTTTTCTCCTACTTCTCACTCCAACTGGCCCAGCTCTTCCTGTGTTGTTTCGCTGACCAGCCTCCAGAGGGAAAAACCGTCCTCGTCAAGGTAGGAATTAGATCAGAACGTGGGCTATATTTCACTTCCGTCAAAATGCTCTCTCCTTCCAAAACATGAGAGAATGCTTGGGCAGAGACTGGGATTGAGAATAGAAGCCATCTTGTGGTTTTCGACTTCGTTGTCAACACACTCACTGAGTTTCCCTTTTGGTGGAAGCTCAAGTGATTCACTTCCTCTCTCTGCCCACTTTCCTATGAGGACAGTGTGAATGAATGAATGAATGAATGTGTGTTGTCTACTCTGTCCATTCCATACACACGACTCACACACCACATGAACCATGCTACGATCGTTACACCACTACTACACCAACACAGTTCTGTATTTTTGCGGTTTACGGAATCATACTCTCTCACGGTCGGTACAATCAAAAAAGACTGATGAATCATGTTCCAACCAAACAACCATAGCGACTATAACAACTCCTGTTCTAATCAACTTGACTTTGGTAGTGGTAGCTACAGTGAAGCCTATATAGTCCATGACATGACATGATACTGTATCTTGAGAGAAAAACAAGAAAACAAACTGTCCCAAAAAACTCCTAAATGTCTTTCAGTATCTGTCCCGGTTGGCCAGCGGTAGTGAGGTTCAGAGGACTGGAAGCCACAGCCTGGTGCAAGAGCCACACCCTAGTGTGTTCTCTGCTCTCCCCACATCTTGGTCAGAGATTCTCATAGTCAGTCACAACAGAGAAAGCGAGGGATGGAGAGGAAGAGTGAGAGAGATGGAGAGAGAGACAGAGTAAGACCTCCGGTGAGGGGGCGGTAAAGGGAAGAGAGGTTGCCAAAGATCGAGCATGAGCACAAATTGCTAGTGTGTAGGTGTGTGTGTTCAGCATGGTGCCACAGTGACGACATGTTACCACCCAGCATGGACCTCAAATTCTCCTCCCAACTATAGCTCCAACACTAACTCTAACTGTTTACGCGCTTTACTCCTGTCCACAGTCTCCAGCTATTTACACATGCAGTTTCCACTGAGGACCAGCTTACTGCATCATGCTGTTTAAACTCATTAGCATCCAGTAAATAGACTCTACAAGTACATCATAGAACCATTACAGTCAGCCACAGAGGAATCCTATGTTTTACCAAAGCCTTTAAACATTGAGAGATTTACATGGTGGTCAAAGTCAGTGACATTCACCCTCTAATCTGTTTCAGAACCCATGTCCAGTCAAGGATGCCTCTTTCCTGTCGAAGATGCTCTTCTGGTGGTTTACTGGGTAAGATGGTTTAATGAAACTCTCAAACAACATGTTGACTTGTTTGAAAAATCTTTTATACTGCCAATCTTATAATGTACGTGGGTGTTTGTGTATAACTTATACACTGAGTGTACAAAACCTGAAGAACACCTGCTCTTTCCATGACACCAGGTGCAAGTCAATATTAGGAAGGTGTTCTTAATTTGCACAATCAGTGTATCATCGATGTTCCCCTCAGGCTGGTGGTTAAAGGTTATCGTACCCCTCTGGAAGCTGGAGACCTGTGGAACCTGAGGGAAGAGGACACATCGGACAAGATCATCTCTGATCTGGAAGAGGAGTGGACAACAGAATGTGCCAAACTGCAACAGTAAGAACCAATTACAATATGCATACTCTCGCCAAACTAATTCTGTAGCTTCAGAGACTCAGGAATCAATAAACTTAATTTTATGACATTGACATTGTGGTTAAACTTCAGAATAGTGTATGCCTAGAACTCTAGATGATTGAGGTCCCTTGAGGAGCTTGTGTAGTTGTAATCGGAAAAACAAGCTGTCTCGCTAAGGGACACTTAAGTCCGAAAATAGGTCAAAAGAAATCCCCTAAGGACAGCATACTGTAACGTCGAGACACTAGCTTTGAAGATCCCATTGTTAAATTCCAAAACCTTGCGTTAAGCGCTCCTCTACTCACGTGTGGGCAGGATAATGCCTTTTATGGCTGCTGAAAAGTCTTCTCTTCACATTTTTGCATCGGAGATGTGTCAAATGAACAACAATGACTGTTGTTGAATGTTTTCCATCCCTTTGTTTCATATTCAAAAAAATAGGCAACATGTAGGGCCATCAAACCAAGATGTCCTCTCTGTCTGTTTGTTTTCCAGGCAGGAGAAGACCATGGCGGCAGGCGTGGCGCTGGGCACCAGACTGCCCGACCAGGCCCAGATACTCAGGAAGCTGCAGAAGGAGCAGAGCTCCGGCTTCTGTCTGCTGAGGACACTGGCCAGGAACTTCGGACCTTACTTCCTTACTGGGACGATGTGCATCATCTTCCACGACTTCTTTATGTTTGCCATCCCTCAGGTGCTCAGGTAAAAATGGCTAAGGGTTTGACGTTAATTCTACACAGGAGACTAAGCTCCCAAAAATCCATGGCATCACATCGTAAACAAAGCCATCGTAAACTGGGCAACACTTGACACAATAACCCCTTGCAAGTCAGACAGATTCCACGTCTATTTCCAATGCCCTTGACATTGATATACATACTAAAATGTCAATTTAGAAACCTTAAAACTTGATCCGCCATGCTTGACCCCATCTCTGGCACCCAATGCCAGTCTAGACAGGAACCTTGTTGTTGTTGTTGCACAACCATGGCTTGGTGGAAGTGTTAATTACAGTCAAGAGAAAGCAGTCAGAGACCACAGCTTTCTGCCCCAACATGGAGAGTCAAGGACATTAGCTTAGCTTAAGGGAGGGAAGAAAAGAAAGAAAGGAAGGAAAGAGAGAGTGAAGAGAAGGCTCTAAACGGCAGAAAGGTTGAGGTTTCTCTGGTGGACCACAATAAGAGAGCCACTAGCCAAGTGTTGAGGCCAGCCCAGCCACAAGAGAAGCACTGTTGTGCAACTAGAGACGGCTTTGTGTCGACCAGCAGGCCCTGCGGCCACACTAATGATCATAGTCCGCATAGGGCTGCATGGCAAAGCAGTGAAAGTGAAGGAACATGACAGGGGTAAACAAAGCTGACAGAGAACAGTAACTTGTCTGTGCTTATGACTCCATTAAATGCACTGCATTGGCAGTGGCACAGTGTCCATGTTCAGTGTATAGGCTTATGTTTTATAGTATGAATAAGACTCTGTTGAGTTGAGTATGCTGAAAAGGCTCCAGAAACATGATGCAGAACGTATCCACAGGAAGTACTGTATGATATTACCATGTTCTCTCTTTCACCCTTATCCCCTTTCCAATAGTCTTCTTCTGGGCTTCATGAACGAAGAAGACGCCCCCCTGTGGAAGGGTTACTTCTACGCTACCCTGATGTTCCTGTTGTCCTGTCTCCAGTCCCTGTTCAACCACCAGTACATGTACACCTGCTTCACCGTGGGCATGAGAGTGAAGACAGCCGTGATGGGACTGGTATACAGAAAGGTACGTCGTCGTGCCAACCAGTAGACAGTGGGTGACTGGGCGTCACGTTGTAAACATTGGCTCTTAATGCCAGGCTTGAAATTCCAACGTAAATAAACTATACCTCGACAATTAACATATTATTTTTCCAAGGACCAAAAAAAAAAAACACTGAAAAATAAATATGTTAATTGTTGAGGTATAGTTTATTTACGTTGGAAACATTGAAACCAAGTGTTACATAATACTCATTTACTGGAGGTTTAACTTGAGGTTGTTCGGTTTTTCCTCTAGTCTTTGGTGATCAACAGTGCATCCAGGAGGACGTGCACAGTGGGGGAGATCGTCAACCTGGTATCAGCCGACACTCAGAAGCTCATGGACTTTGTGGTTTACTTCAACGCAGTGTGGCTGGCTCCTATCGAGATTGCCCTCTGCCTCTTCTTCCTTTGGCAGGTATGGATGGCACCGTCACTTCTGTTTTGTTGGTACTCATTGATGACGGACATATGTTTTCTTTGGTACTCATTTATAACAAACATTGCTTTTGATGACTTGTGCAAATCGATGCCATTTTACAGCACCTAGGCCCATCTGCGCTAGCCGGAATTGCCACCGTCATCCTCATCTTCCCACTCAACGGATTCATCGCCAAGAAAAGGAGCAAACTGCAGGTACGGACTTGTCCTATGAGGAGATTAATATGCACTTTGACCTCAGTGCAAAAAGATCTGGGACCAGACAGTCTTTCCAGGCTACTTTGACCCCAGGCAGTAGCCGAATCAGAATGTGATGTTGCATGTTTGGTCAGGGATGCCACAGCTGGTTTACATAGCCGAAGCAGAGCTGTGTGGGAGTGCGGGTTGGATGGATGTCTTCACCATGTTATGCTTTTGAAAAACAACCACAGAAAAAAAGGGGCTAAAAAAGGCTATATTTTTCATTTGTTTTTTGGAAAAACAACAGACAGTTTTGGCAATAATGCCTGTTTTAATCTAACTTACAGTCGTAGAATGTCACTGACCGCTTTCCTGGCCGCTTTGTTGTTTCCTCGTCGTAAAACTGCTAAGAACTGTGTTCAATACGGTAACACAGTACAATTCTAATTAAATTAAACAAGTACATACTTCTGTAGAGTGCTTAACATTAGCTGTTACTTGACAAGTATTTGCAGCTGTAACTGACAACTCTATGTCTATAAAATCCAATTAAATCACATTTTATTTGTCACATGCTTCATCAAACAAAAAACACACAAAATAGCAGAATTGGTCAGGAGCCCGTAAAACGGCTACTATCCACTGCAGCGCCATCTTGAGATGAGTAATATGCTGGTGCAACAACACTTCCATAGGTTTTTTATTGTGCTGTTCTCTTGTGGTGTTGCTGTCTTTTTCCCTCTTTTTAGAAGGGCCGACTATCTATTTAACCATGTCTTTGAATGCTTCTCCCTAGGAGGTACAGATGAAGTTTATGGATGGGCGAATCAAGCTGATGAACGAGATCCTGAACGGGATCAAGATTCTGAAGTTCTATGCATGGGAGAAGGCCTTTCTGGAGCAGGTCCTGGGATACAGGGAGAAAGAACTGAAGGCCCTGAAGAAGTCCCAGATCCTCTACTCCATCTCCATCGCCTCCTTCAACTCCTCCACTTTCCTGGTATGTGCAATACAATATAACTAGTAGTAATAGTTGTTTGGTCTTTCGGAGTATAGCTCAGTGTCTACTCTTTGCTTTTTTCTTTAAAAAAAAAAAACTTTATAGATTTTCAGATATAACAACAAAAACAGTACAACCCCAACGCCTCATTCTCCCATCCATCCATCCCCTCCCTCCCTCGCTCCCTCCAAACCACCCACCCACCAAGGCATCTATAAAAGTAAGTTAAATAGGAAAGAAACAAACAGAAACAAACAGTAATAGAAACAAAAATAATGGGGAAAAAAGTTACATAAAAATTCTTAGCAGCACAAATGGCCACTAGGACAGACATGACCGCTTACCAAAATATGCAAGTTACACTAAGTAAAAGACAGGCTCTCCACGTATTGTATTAATAGGGACCAGGTTAAGTCGAACTTTGTTGGAACCCATGCACAATGTACCTAACCTTCTCCAGAGGCAGAGATGACATCACCTCCTTAACCCACTGCATAAAGGAGGGCGGCTTTGCAGACTTCCAGTGAAAGAGGACAAGGTGGTGAGCTAGCAGTGATGTAGCATTCTGGTCTAGGGGAAGTACCCCAAAAATGGCAGTGACCGGGTTGGGGTCACTGCCCCCAAAACATGTGGGGTACATATGTGTAATACAAATGTTTACACATATGTGAGAATGCCTCAAAAATGGGGTCCCAGAGGCCTCTTAAAGATTGGCATGACCAAAACATGTGTCCCACAGTCGCTGGACTCTGGTGGCATCTCAAACACTTGGGGTCAACATTTGGGTATATTTTTGCCAATCTGTCATTTGAGTAATGGAGAATGAGCAAAACCTTAAACTGAATAAGCCCATGCCTTATGCAAAATGATGATGTGTGGATACGCTCAATACTTTGTTGCCATATATCATCGGGCAGCTCGCCGCCTATGTCTTGCTTCCATGCATATTTTGTATTTGCCAAGGAAGGCGGATTTATGTTCTGTATTATGTCATATAATCTGGAGATTTTGTCCTTCAGATACGGGTTAAGATCTAAGCACCTGTCGACTGGACACTTAGTGGGCTCGAGTGGAAATGAAGGGAAATGTTTTTGGGCAGATATCTAAAAAAGTGGGTATTGGGAATATTATGGTCAACCTTCAGAGTATGGAATGAGACGAATGTGTTATCAACAAATAGGTCACAAAAAAACAAAGTGATTTATTTGGTGGAAAGATTGTCAAATTTTCGATTGGTGTAGCAGTCTCTCTTTGTAGAGTTCAGGAGTCGGAGCAGAGGCATATCTGTTGTCCACATCTAGAATCAGTTTAGATAGCTCCGATAAGCATTTGGTGCTCTGTTTGTTGTCATACAGTGTGTATGAAATAATTTGGCCTCTTAGATATGCTTTTAACGACTCCCACACAGTAGAGTGAGACATATCAGGGGTGCAGTTGATCTGTAAAAAGACATCAATGGGAGTTGATGTGTATTTTTTAAAGGCACTACAGGATAGTAGTAGTGGGTCAAGTCTCCATGTGACACAGTACTGTCCGGAAAGTGGATATCTAGCTGGACAGGGCTATGGTCTGAGATAATGATACTGCGATTTTGGCTATTAGTTACAAAATGAAGAATTCTATTGTCCAGCAGGAAAAAGTAAATCCTAGAGTATGAGCTGTAGACTGAAGAAAAAAAGGAGTACTGTTTAGCAGTGGGATTGCTCCTCCTCCATGGATCAGACAAATTATAGGATTCTAGAAATGAGTTGATTACTGCGCCTGATTTTGAAATTACATTGTTGGGCTTCGGTCTGAATCTGTCTAGACTTGGATGCATTACACAATCGAAATCTCAGCCCAATATCAAATGATGAGTGTTAAGGTCAGGAAGTGTTGCGATGAGGTCAGAGAAAAATGTAGCGTCATCCCAGTTAGGACCATAGAGGTTAGCCAGAATAACCTGTGTGCTAAACAATTTCCCTATGACTATAATATATCTTCAATTAGTATCTGAAATGACTTTGGAGGAGACAAACGGGGTGCCTTTTCTGATAAGGATGGCTGCCCCTCTGGCCTTAGCACCAAAGTTAAAGTGAAATATTTGGTCTACCTATCCTCTCTTTAGTTTATCATGGTCGCTGGACCGGAGATGGGTCTCTTGGAGAAAAACAATGTCCAGACTTAAGGATTTAAGATGAGCATACACTCGGCTACGCTTGACCACCTGGTTAATTCCTTTCACGTTCCAGCTGACAAAGCATGTGGAACCTAGAGTATGTTAATTAGGCATAGTCATAGCAATCAGAAATGAATGTTAGTACGATCACATGGCCAGTGTGCTGAAAGGTCAGAGTAATTAAATATAAAGAAAATAAAAAACAGCTAAAACAACAAAATACCTAAAAGAAAACCTTGGACCCCTATGCTGGCCCCTATGCTGGAAGGCTGCATCTACCTCTCCTAGACTAGAGCAAAATACTACCATGTTCAAATGAACCTCAGTAGAACTCTATCCAGGGCCAACATAATCAAGTTTACAACTAGGGAAGGGATTCTGGAGGGAACCACCAAAGTTATCTAAGGTATCTTGTGCAATATGCATATTTTAAGGATAGTAAATCAATATATAAAAAAGGAGGTATAGGTGTATGTTCCCCCCTCAACCCCATCCACTTGGGATGACTTAAAACATACATACATATTTATATATTTATACATACATACATACATACACATATATATATACACATACACACACACACACATACATATATATATATATATATATACACACACACACACACACACACATACACACAACTCTCAAAACATTTAATTAAATAAGTAAATAGAATTTAAAAAAAGTTCAATTCAACATTTGTATAAATGTAACCCTCTGTTGAACATCCTAACAAGCCAGAACACCGAAAATTGACTGGAAAATGCATGGTAAATAATACCTGTGCTGCAGTGTTTGCTCGGCTATACAGGTCTACTCTTTTCTATCAATAGCTTCAAGCCTCACAGTAGAAATGTATAATTGTTGAATTCTTTGTGTGATGGTTACAGTTACAGCTTCAGGTCACCATGTCCCAATCATGCTTATTTGTTTTTCCCCCCAGATTGCCTTTGCCATGTTTGGTGTCTATGTGCTGATTGATGACAAGAACGTCCTAGATGCCCAGAAGGTCTTTGTCTCCATGGCTCTCATCAACATTCTGAAGACCCCACTGAGCCAGCTACCCTTTGCCATGAGCACTACCATGCAGGTGAAATACAATGTCCAGTATTCAACAGACCAAACCAATGTATAATGTTTTGTGCTGCTGTTCAAAAAAAAAATGTTCTTTGAATTTTAGGCCATTGTCTCGCTGAAGCGCTTAGGGAAATACCTGTGTTCTGAGGAGCTGAAAGACGACAATGTAGCCAAGGCCCCTTTGAGTACTGGTAAGAACACCTACTGGTGCCATGTATGTTGACATACTTGACCTATAACTTTCAGCTCCAAGTGGAGCAAAGGGCTTTGTATCAGCCTATAGCAATTATTCAACAAAAACACTCATAGCAACTCTTACCCAGTGGGAACTGTGGTCTGCCTCTGCCTGTCGTAACCAATAAAAACAAGCCTCCGAAGATTTGTTGTTTACATCCATGGCATTCTATCCAGAACCCTTAATGGTAATGTTATGTTGTCACTTCCTGTGATCGAGGTCAACTGGGGAGACTGAGTAATGATAGGATGTTGCCATCCAGTGGTTGAATGTAAATTACTTCTAGACAGTCAGACGTATGATTCCAGATAAATAAAAGCAGTTTTCTTCGCCTGTAATCCGTCAACACTTCCTTAAGACAGCTCGTAAAAAGAACACACTGTAATTTTAGACCTCTTGTAATTGTGTAGACTGCAATTTGACATGTCACTTAAAAGGACATTATATATTTAACATTGGGTAGTTGTTGGGTGCATAAACGGGTGCAGAAACTGTTATGCCTGTATGCAGAGAGGAAATATTAGTGTCTTTTTTCAATGGTTCCTCTCTCCTCTCTCCCTCTGTTTTTCTATTTTCTTTTCAGATGGGGAAGGTGTGTTGATAGACAATGGAACGTTCAGTTGGACTAAAGAAGGTCCTCCATGTCTTAAAAGGTAAATCATAACAGTATTCCCATTTTCACAAGTTCTGAAGTTTAAGTTAAGAGACTCAACTCCACTCCTCTGTTTACAGGATTAATGTGTGTGTACCCCAGGGTTCACTGGTGGCGGTGGTAGGCCATGTGGGTAGCGGGAAGTCCTCCCTGCTGTCTGCCATGCTTGGAGAGACAGAGAAGAGGAGTGGCAGTGTCTCAATTAAGGCAAACAAGTTCTCTTAAAATAGGAAGCAACAGAAGTTGAATATATTGAATCTAAGGATTTCAGTTTCAGTGTTACAATCTGTCTGTGAGGGTCTGGTTTACACTCAATGTTCTTCTTCTTCAATGCTAATGTTCTTCTATTTATTTTTCTGTCTCCACAGGGCTCAGTGGCCTATGTACCTCAGCAGGCCTGGATCCAGAATGCCACGGTCCAGGACAATGTTATGTTTGGTCGTGAGAAGCAGAAGACCTGGTACCAGCGGGTGCTGGATGCCTGTGCTCTGCTGCCTGACCTGGAGATCCTGCCTGCTGGAGACTCCACAGAGATTGGGGAGAAGGTGTGAAAATAATCTTCTGGAATTCCACCTCCTTTCACTAGATGGCCAATCAAATGGTCTTCTAGTATGTTCTGGAATCTGGAGTCATGTCTTCTTCTATATTGTTCTCCCTGCCAGGGTCTGAACCTCTCGGGTGGTCAGAAGCAGAGGGTGAGCCTGGCAAGGGCTGTGTACAGGAAGGCTGACGTCTATCTGCTGGATGACCCCCTGTCTGCTGTGGACGCTCATGTGGGGCAACACATCTTCGACAAAGTCATCGGACCCAAGGGAGTGCTAAGAGATAAGGTAAAAATATGACCAAAATATTATCTCTATTAACAGTCAGAATGACACTTGTAGAAATCAATATTAGAAGCTTACACGTCCCTTGTGTGGTTTTGAGATGGAAATGCATGATTTTGCAGATTCTTCAAATCAAATACACCATTTGTATTAGGCTAGTTCTGCTGATCGTCTATTTTGATTAATCCTGCTCCTGTGGTTTATGCTACCAGACCCGTGTCCTAGTAACCCATGGGATGAGCTTCCTGCCCCAGGCGGACCTCATCCTGGTGCTGGTGGACGGGGAGATCACAGAGAGTGGCTCCTACCAGGAGTTGCTGAGCCGCCAAGGGGCCTTTGCAGACTTCATCCGTATGTTTGCCAGCAACGACCGTAAAGAGAGCGTCACAGAGACCGCCGCACAGAGAGGTAGGACCTCATTGTAATGAAATTTGGGAGAAGTCATTATCGCCATTGATGAACAAACAGTTGCTTCTCACCAACAAGCTATTCACCATGTAAATGAACATTTTGTACCATTGCTGCAGGTGCCAGGAGGGCCAGCTCACGGCTGAGTGTGACAGACTTCATGCCATTCTCAAGAGATCTATCCCAAGAGCAGCTCATTGGGTAAGTGCATTTCCAGTGCACATTACATCATCATTTTCCTGATAATATCATGGTTCTAATTGATTCAATGGCATAATAAATGTCTATTGGAGAAAACATCACATTGAGCATGCCAAGCATCTTAAAAATAAAAACCTAACTGAAACCCCTCTATGTTCTCTAGGGGAGACACCAACAGTACTAACCTGCAGGGTATGGAGCCCATGTCTGAGATAGACGAGGAGCAGGTTCCTGAGGACTTGGGAAAGCTGATGGAGGTTGACAAGGCACACACTGGGAGGGTGAGTCTAGAAGAGCTGATTTTTGACTGCACCTCTTATGGTTAAAAATGGTTCAAACTAAATTATAAAGTCTCCATAGCCATACAGGTTGTACCCATTTGAGCGCTCCAGTACATTGTTTCTTTAAAACAAACGGAGCTTCTTTCTCCCCTTTCACATATTAACAGGTGTTTGTCAATTTCTAGCAACTGATTGCCTCTTTGTTTTACCACAGGTGAGGCTGGAGATGTACATGGAGTACTTCAAGACCATTGGCATGGCCTTCATCATCCCCATTGTCTTCCTGTACGCCTTCCAGCAGGGGGCCTCGCTGGCCTACAACTACTGGCTGAGCCTGTGGGCCGACGAACCCATCGTCAACGGCACCCAGGTCGACACAGACATGAAGCTGGCCGTCTACGGGGCTCTGGGCTTCGCACAAGGTCAGTGGTGAATGCATTTTACTGGGAAAAGACACCAAAGATAAAAGTAGGTCCTTTTGACTTGGAGGAAGAGAAACAGCATAGACTACAGTTTAGCTAGAATCCTTAATGGTGAAACAGCATAGACTACAGTTTAGCAAGAATCCTTAATGGTGAAACAGCATAGACTACAGTTTAGCAAGAATCCTTAATGGTGAAACAGCATAGACTACAGTTTAGCTAGAATCCTTAATGGTGAAACAGCATAGACTACAGTTTAGCTAGAATCCTTAATGGTGAAACAGCATAGACTACAGTTTAGCTAGAATCCTTAATGGTAAAACAGCATAGACTACAGTTTAGCAAGAATCCTTAATGGTGAAACAGCATAGACTACAGTTTAGCTAGAATCCTTAATGGTGAAACAGCATAGACTACAGTTTAGCTAGAATCCTTAATGGTGAAACAGCATAGACTACAGTTTAGCTAGAATCCTTAATGGTAAAACAGCATAGACTACAGTTTAGCAAGAATCCTTAATGGTGAAACAGCATAGACTACAGTTTAGCTAGAATCCTTAATGGTGAAACAGCATAGACTACAGTTTAGCTAGAATCCTTAATGGTGAAACAGCATAGACTACAGTTTAGCTAGAATCCTTAATGGTGAAACAGCATAGACTACAGTTTAGCTAGAATCCTTAATGGTGAAACAGCATAGACTACAGTTTAGCTAGAATCCTTAATGGTGAAACAGCATAGACTACAGTTTAGCTAGAATCCTTAATGGTGAAACAGCATAGACTACAGTTTAGCTAGAATCCTTAATGGTAAAACAGCATAGACTACAGTTTAGCAAGAATCCTTAATGGTGAAACAGCATAGACTACAGTTTAGCTAGAATCCTTAATGGTGAAACAGCATAGACTACAGTTTAGCTAGAATCCTTAATGGTGAAACTGCCACGTACGTTTGGGGCTATCACAACAACAAATTAGTTACGCTGAAGAACGAACAGTTTTTTCCCCCTCAGACATTATTGCATGCACGACTGAACAGCAGAAAATGTAATGCATTTTATTTTACCACGCTGCTTGACACACCTCAACTTCGTTTCGTCCACAAAACAAAAACAATAACAACGAAGGTGCTGGGGCGGACAGTGGCGCTGTTTCCCCTAATGCGGATTCCATCTTTAATCCCACTAATGTTTGTTTATTTGGATCTGTTATAACCCTCCATTGTACTAGTCCTCCAAGAGTCCTTCTGTGAGATTGAGAGTTTCAGTATATGATATAAACCACAGTTGCCAAACAGCAGGGATCATAACAGCAGTTAATTTTATATTTCAGGAATCGCTATTTTCGGCACCACGGTGGCCATTTCGGTCGGAGGTATCATCGCGTCCCGGCACCTCCACATGGACCTCCTGAAGAACGTTCTCCACTCCCCTATGTCTTTCTTTGAGACCACCCCCAGTGGGAACCTCCTAAACCGTTTTGCCAAGGAGATCGACGCTATCGACTGCATGATCCCCGACGGCCTCAAGATGATGCTGGGCTACCTCTTCAAGCTGATGGAAGTCTGTATCATCGTCATGCTGGCTACACCTTTTGCAGCGGTCGTCATCCTGCCCCTCGCCATTCTCTACGCCTTTGTTCAGGTATGTTTCTAACCGACTGAGACACCGTTTTGTGGGGGAATAATAGTTTTAGACTCTTGAAAACCAAAATAGCAGATTTTGCAAGTTGTTGGTTTTGCATAGTAGTGCTAAGTAATGGCAGGCTACATACTGTAAATCAACTAGAAATGCTGGAGTGGAAAACCCACTTCCACACCCATACACCACCTCTTGGTACTTTCGGTTCATTAAAACGTAATGTTTTATTTTTCCGTTGTGCATTAGAGTTTCTACGTGGCCACTTCCTGCCAGCTGCGGAGGCTGGAGTCGGTGAGCCGCTCACCCATCTACACCCACTTCAACGAGACAGTGCAGGGAGCCAGTGTCATACGGGCCTTCGGAGAACAGCACCGCTTCATTGTGCAGGCTAACAAGAGGGTCGACTTCAACCAGACCTCCTACTTTCCCCGCTTTGTGGCCACCAGGTTAGGTTTGATAGAAACAACAAATTCACCTTGCAGTACATGCTCTGGAAAAATAAAATATCCAGTTGGTGTGGTGACTGGTGTACATTGTTCCGTTTTCGGATTTTAAAAAAAATAAAGCCTGGAATAAAAGAAAAGGGGCGACCTATAATTAAATTATACAAATATTTAGCTCCAGACATAGGCCTATAGCAAAGTGCATGTATGCATATTGATTGTGTGTAGGCCTATATCGCTCACACTTCAATCTTCTCTTTGTAACAGACCGGTTTTAAATGCCTTCCGTGAAATTTTTCTGTATTTATGTATCTGTATTTCTTTCTTCACGACTCTAGGGTTATTATTATTGCTTGGATAACCTTATCTCTATTATGTATTGATTTATTTGTCATTCTTTATGCGGTGCGTACTGCGCAGAACACCTGAAGAATTACAGTGAGGGAAAAAAGTATTTGATCCCCTGCTGATTTTGTACGTTTGCCCACTGACAAAGAAATGATCGGTCTATAATTTTAATGGTAGGTTTATTCGAAGGTTTATACTACAGTTATTGGCTAGGTCACTCCAGGACCTTAATGTGCTTCTTCTTGAGCGACTCCTTTGTTGCCTTGGCCGTGTGTTTTGGGTCATTGTCATGCTGGAATACCCATCCACGACCCATTTTCAATGCCCTGGATGAGGGAAGGAGGTTCTCACCCAAGATTTGACGGTACGTGGCCCCGTCCATCGTCCCTTTGATGCGGTGAAGTTGTCCTGTCCCCTTAGCAGAAAAACACCCCCAAAGCATAATGTTTCCACCTCCATGTTTGACGGTGGGGATGGTCTTCTTGGGGTCATAGGCAGCATTCCTCCTCCTCCAAACACGGCGAGTTGAGTTGATGCCAAAGAGCTCCATTTTGGTCTCATCTGACCACAACACTTTCACCCAGTTGTCCTCTGAATCATTCATATGTTCATTGGCAAACTTCAGACGGGCATGTTAATGTGCTTTCTTGAGCAGGGGGACCTTGCGGGCGCTGCAAGATTTCAGTCCTTCATGGCGTAGTGTGTTACCAATTGTTTTCTTGGTGACTATGGTCACCAGCTGCCTTGAGATCATTAATAAGATCCTCCCGTGTAGTTCTGGGCTGATTCCTCACCGTTCTCATGATCATTGCAACTCCACGAGGTGAGATCTTGCATGGAGCCCCAGGCCGACGGAGATTGACAGTTCTTTTGTGTTTCTTCCATTTGCGAATAATCGCACCAACTGTTGTCATCTTCTCACCAAGCTGCGTGGCGATGGTCTTGTAGCCCATTCCAGCCTTGTGTAGGTCTACAATCTTGTCCCTGACATCCTTGGAGAGCTCTTTGGTCTTGGCCATGGTGGAGAGTTTGGAATCTAATTGATTGATTGCTTCTGTGGACAGGTGTCTTTTATACAGGTAACAAGCTGAGATTAGGAGAACTCCCTTTAAGAGTGTGCTCCTAATCTCAGCTCGTTACCTGTATAAAAGACACCTGGGAGCCAGAAATCTTTCTGATTGAGAGGGGGTCAAATACTTATTTCCCTCATTAAAATGCAAATCAATTTATAACGTTTTTTGACAAGCGTTTTTCTGGATTTTTTTGTTGTTATTCTGTCTCTCACTGTTCAAATAAACCTACCATTAAAATGATAGACTGATCATTTCTTTGTCAGTGGGCAAACGTACAAAATCAGCAGGGGATCAAATACTTTTTTCTCTCACTGTATCACTGGGAATTATCACTGGGAATCATTGTAATGTTTGTTTATGTGTCAATTAATCCAGTAAGGGATGGGTTGCCAACTGGCGATTTGACACAATCAAAACACCTCCATGATGAATGGTGGAGGCCAAAACTTTCTCCACAACTAATCAGGCTTTCATCTCCTGATATCCGCAGGTGGTTGGCAGTTAATCTTGAGTTTGTCGGTAACGGTGTGGTCTTAGCCGCAGCTATTCTCTCAGTGATGGGGAAAGACACCCTGAGCCCTGGCATTGTTGGTTTGGCTGTGTCACACTCCCTCCAGGTAAGATATTACACCCTATACCGTAGTCATTATAGGTAAACGACTCATTTAGCAACAAAGAATAGTCCTTTTATTATTTTGTACCCGGCTACAATCACACAAAACCCATTACAGGCAATCCCTTTTATTGCATCAGAAGGTGTGTGGTTTACCAAACTGAAAAAAAAGCAGAAGAATAGCCTACCTACGTGCTGCACAATCCTAACTGCATATTACCTTAAACGAGAGAGCTCTGTTTTAATTTGAACCTTGCAATTGTCTTGTGCAGGTGACTGGCATTCTGAGCTGGATTGTGAGATCATGGACAGACGTAGAGAACAACATTGTGTCTGTTGAGAGGGTGAAGGAGTATGCTGACACTGCAAAAGAGGTAAGCATCTGCATACCTTCTCTGTTAGCTAATACCCCCAATGAAATGAGCTGTTATATAAGTAATATGCATGACATGAGTCATGACATTAACATTGTAAGTTATGTCGGCAGTTACTGGTTTATGTGTGTTATTCATTCTCTTTTTTAGGTTTACAGTAACTGAAGTGTTGCCAAACTAACCATTTTCTAGCCAGGTTTACAGTAACTGAAGTGTTGTCAAACTAACCATTCTTTAGCCAGGTTTACAGTAACTGGAGTGTTGCCAAACTAACCATATTCTAGCCAGGTTTACAGTAACTGAAGTGTTGCCAAACTAACCATTCTTTAGCCAGGTTTACAGTATCTGACGTCTTGCCAAACTAACCATTATCTAGCAAGGTTTACAGTAACTGAAGTGTTGTGCAACTAACCTGTTTAGATCTATAGACATAGAGGAGCAAAGAACATAGATATAGAGACACAGATCCATTTAATCTTAACTGTTCTCTATACTCACCAGGCTGTGTGGACCGTGGAGGGCAGTTCCCTGCCTCTGGCCTGGCCTCAGACTGGCACTATAGAGTTCCAAGACTATGGATTGCAGTACCGCAAGGGCCTGGACTGGGCACTGAAAGGCATCACCCTGAAAATCCAGGAGAGAGAAAAGGTCAGTACAATCTAGAATGAGGTAGCCTTCTACAGTACCCATAATGCTTTGTTTATGATATTCAGTTTTGTCTGAAGCAACATACTCCTTTTACAGTTTTATCATACTTAGGACCAGGGGTATTTTCCCGGGCCATGTTACCTGACCAGTAAAAACTATTTGATCCTATCTAACGAAGGGTCTCATTTGTCATTCTTAGGTTGGCATTGTGGGCAGAACCGGAGCTGGAAAGTCTTCCCTTGCCCTGGGGATCTTCAGAATCCTAGAGGCAGCCAAGGGAGAGATCTACATCGATGGAGTCAACATCGCAGAGATCGGACTCCACGACCTCAGATCCCGCATTACCATCATCCCACAGGTACTACAGTTATTGATTGATCGATTTTATTTGATAATCCCCCAAAATGTCTTACTACAGTGATGGTAACTGACTTTTGCTTCTTCCTCCAACAGGACCCTGTGTTGTTCTCTGGCTCTCTGCGTATGAACCTTGACCCCTTCGACACATATACTGACGAGGAAATATGGAGTTCGCTAGAGCTTGCTCACCTCAAGAACTTTGTGTCCAACCTGCCTGACAAACTGAATTATGAGTGCTCGGAAGGAGGAGAGAACCTCAGGTACAGACAATTGATATATTTGACCAAATAACATAATAGTATATATAAATATATAATATATGCCATTTAGCAGACACTTTTATCCAAAGCAACTTACAGTCATGCGTGCCTACACTTTAGGCATGCATATCTGTCACGCCTGCTCCCGCTCTTCCCCTCTGGCGCTCGAGGTAATCACGTTGTTGATTACCCCATGTATATCTATCTGTCTGTTCCTTGGTTCTGTTCCCTGTGTCCGCATTGTGTTTGTTATGTGTTCCTGTCCAGGCGCTGTTCCTGTTCCGTTTAATGTCCGTCAGCTAATAAACCTTCACTCCCCGTACCTGCTTCTCATCTCCTGCGTCGCTCCCGTAACAATATGTGACACATATCAACTGAGCTACAAAGAACCACCAAAGACCAAACACAAAGCATATAGGCTAGGGCTGGTGTCCTGCATCCAGATTGAGCCTATTCCTGGGCTAAAAATTATATTGAACATTATTTTTTGCTTAATCTGGTCTACTATATCTGGTTCTATCATCTGTCAACCTCTATGTTCTGTGCTTTGGTGATCAAAGGTTTAAGTGTCAATATTCAACCTTCCTTCATTTGTCTCCTTCTCTAGTCTGGGTCAGCGCCAGCTGGTCTGCCTGGCCCGCGCTCTCCTCCGTAAGACCAAGATCCTAGTTCTGGACGAGGCCACGGCCGCTGTGGACCTGGAGACAGACACCCTGATCCAGTCCACCATCAGACAACAGTTTGAGGACTGCACCGTGCTCACCATTGCCCACCGCCTCAACACCATCATGGACTATACCAGGTAAGGCTCTCTGCTATACTTTTTGCCCAGTGCCAGGTTTCTCAAGTTTGGGATGTGCATATCAATTCCTTTCCTACACCTAGTAGCTACTACGCCCCAGTCAAATGATGTCGCAACATCTCAAAATCAATGGTTCAGTCACAGAATTTGACACTTCTTCTCTCTCTTCCTTCCACAGAGTGATAGTGATGGACAAAGGCCACATCTCGGAGATGGACTCCCCAACCAACCTCATCTCAAACAGGGGACAGTTCTACCGTATGTGCCGAGAGGCTGGGCTAGTCTAAAAGCTACCCAGCTCCGAGGTGGCTCTGGCTAGGGGAAAATTCTGATGGCCATGGCTCTTCCAAACAACACGTAGAATCGGCCATTCCAAGCTCCACGATCCAGGCAGTTCAAACTCTTCCTGAGAGCAATGCTTTTAGAACGACCCGGAACTGAAGTCGATGTAAACCAAAGATGACCCAGAAGTGAAGCTGATGACGATTTAGTGAACAGTATGTGCTCTCTGGTCACAATAAAGACATGTAACCTACGCACACTCAAACTGGTGCTTGAAAGGGGAAAGAGACATCAAGCCCCGATCTCAAAGACTGTAATTTATGAAGCTCTTATTGAACGCAGATGGGTTGTTGCTAGGAAAACATTTAAAGTATTGTATATAGGCTGTGCCAGTGAAACTTTTGGAGTTGAAAGTCAGATTGAGTGAAAAATCCAAAGGACTTTGGTTCTGTCTCTGAATGTGAACCAAATAATTTTTGTAGATCTGCTACATTTTATGAAGCATCTTTTTGAAGAACACTTGGGTACCTTTGATGTTGAGTTGAAGTCTCAGGCAACCAAATCCGACTATTTTGTTCATATCAGTGATGGTAACTGACATTTGGGTCTTCCTCCAACAGGGCCCCGTGTTATCAACTCATCAGACAGAAAAAAAAGTTTATACTAAATTCATATCTATTCTCATACCATCCAACCACAGGGTAAGTCTAGAGAAAGTCGAGCAATATTCTCTGACCGACCACTAGCCTTAAAGGGCTGACCCTGTAAAACCCAGAAAACACAAAGCTTTTCACAGTCATCAATCTAAAATTGAACCTTATTCCACAGAATATAGTGCACTTTCTTAGGTTTTGTACTATATAGGGAATAGGGTGCCATTTCAGACGCACAAACACACTCATCAGTCTGATTCCTACACAACCATTTCAGTGTTTTATGAGTCTGGTCAAAGAAGAA
The DNA here is from genome assembly GCF_901001165.1 of Salmo trutta. Classification (NCBI taxonomy): domain Eukaryota; kingdom Metazoa; phylum Chordata; class Actinopteri; order Salmoniformes; family Salmonidae; genus Salmo; species Salmo trutta. The sequence continues at coordinate 7,139,028 of NC_042994.1, read as the reverse complement.
AACACAGCGAGCCAAGGTGCTTAGCTAGCCTAGCATCCAACTATTCTGCGGTATTTGTTTATTTCAGTCTAAGTAAACACATAAAATGGTCAATAGAATCTGTATGGTCGGGTATGTAGGACTAAAATACCTGGCCATTCAACAGTTACAGTGGTGACGGGAAACACAACATGAATGAAGAGAACGACTTTTCAATACAATGGACAAAATGTGTAAAAAAAAAAAAAAGGGAAAAAAGTTTGTCGACTTTACATCTGTCAGTCGTTCCACCTACACACACACACGCGCACACATAATTCTCACAGCTATGGGTGCGACACACATGTGCACGCACGCACACAGACCACCTAATTCTCAAAGCTATGGGTGACATATTGAGGTAACAGACTCTCATCACATACCATTCAATGTTAGTGTTATTGTTGTTATTCCTTTGGTTCCAGTTATGACTAACTGTAAATAGACATTCCTTCCTGTTTATATCTATAACATGGACTTTTCCAAAAGAAGTCAAAGGACCTTAATATTTTTGTCTTACTGGTTTAGACAATATGCTAAGAAGAAACTATACAATATTTGTGATATAATGAACATGGAAGTTGCCTTCAAATTCTAAGAGATTGTATTATATTTATACTTTTTGTATTCAATCTGTTATTTTTTTGATTGAACATTTTACTGTGCAATAATTCATGCTGGAAATAATAAAACTGTTTTGAAAATAATGTTTTTGTGAGTCTTGTCTGTGAAACCTTATACAATTATGCCTTATATAAGTATGAGCCAAGTATGACTGCAGGCAGTTGGGTAATGTAATGACTGTAATATAAATGGGATCACATTTTCCAAAGCCTGTCATTGACAGGGTGTGCAGACCACAGGAGGCTGCTGAGGGGAGGACAGCTTATAACAATGGTCAGAACAGAGCAAATGGAATGTGTTTGATGTGTTTGATATCATTCCAACTCCACTCCAGCCTTTACCACGAGCCCGTCCTCCCCAATTAAGTTGCCACCAACCTCCTGCAATGCAGACAGTAGGCATAATTTGCTTACAGTAAAGGCACTAGTCACCACAGCTAAAGTCATAAACCCCACCTGTTTCTACAATGTCTCTACTTAAAATGTGATTTTAAACCTAACCTTAATCACACTGCTAACATTATGCCTATACCTGACCTTATATTAAGAACAAAAAGCTCATTTCTGTTTTCATAAATGTTTACGACATAGACCCCTTTGACTTTGTCGCTGTGGGAACCGATTTGGTCATGCCCAGGCAAGTAACCCATTTACACCACTAGGTGGGAGCAAAAGTTACCTTGTGCAGCTAACAGTTTACCCTTTGAACTCGGTGAGGGACACGAACGCCATTTGTTTATACCTGTTGCAATGGCGACCATAACGGAACTGAAATGCGGTAAGCATTGTCCTTTCTTTCACTTTAAAGTCTATATTACATGTATTAAACGGAAGCGAATTGCAACTGTTTCATAGTTCGTGCAACGCACAGTGTAAGACGACACTAGGTAGCGCTAGCTAGCTATCAAAGTTTGCCTGGCTATCGTACAGAACAACACACCTTAAATTGTACGTTATCAATATGTCCCCACAAGTTGCAGATGTTTTTATGATGCCATTTTCAACAACTTATCTTCTCTCCCAGCTCTGAGAGAGAGCCTGGAGTCTCGAGGTGTGTTGGGTCAGCTGAAGGCTCGGATCAGAGCTGAGGTGTTCAATGCGCTCGATGATCAGAGCGAGCCGCGTCCTGCGCTGTCGCACGACAACCTTCTAATCAACGAGCTCATCCGCGACTACCTGGAATTCAACAAGTATCGATACACAGCGTCAGTGTTGACAGCAGGTGAATATTATGCATGCGTTCAATTCAACCATATGACAATCAATTTCAGAACTGAATATAAGTGCCGTTGGTAGGTTCGCCGTTATTCAATTAAAAGTTGGATTTTAATACCTTATCAAATCAATGTTTTTCAGAATCAGGTCAACCTGAGGTACCACTTGACAGACAGTTCATGGCGAATGAGCTGAAAGTGGTGGAGGACCCCAGTTCCAGATCTGTGTAAGTTTACCTAGAAATGATTCATAAAAGGCCACAGGAAACTGATTCCAGACCTGAAATACTTATCCTATCCTGATTGAAAACTGTAAATACTACTATTAGGCCTAGTAAAGACATACATATTGTGTATTTTCAGGCCTCTACTGTACGGCTTGCTATCCCACTTCCTAAGCAGCAGTGGAGACAGTGGAGGGAAGCTGTTTCTCAGGGGCTCAGCACCTGCTACAATGACCAGAGACCCTAACACACTCCCTGGTCCTGAGTCTTAAGTTAACACAGGTGTGTCCTGTCTGTCACTCCAGATTTCACTGGGACTGGGGGTGTTGAGCGAATTATTATTATTATTATTATTTTTTTTAATTTATTTTTTGCAGTTGATGTCAAGAAAGCCTTAGTAGTGTGTGTTAATGTTGCCAAAACAGGTTAAAATCAACAGGTCTGAATTTTGCTTCATTTGGCCAATTGTTTGTTCCCTGAGAGTCTGTAAATGGAGTAAGTTTTTCACTACTGCTATGTCCGCATAGCTGTACATACTGTAGTAAGCGTTTTATGTGCCAATTGCTCATGAAGATGTATCTCAAATAAATAGTTGTTTTAATAAATTTTTATTTTAATAAAGCATTTTTAGCATATTTGTAATTTCGATTTTAGGTATAGGCTTCACATGTTGATTTTGTTGATGTGGATCTATAGGTAATCATTTCTATTTTGGCATTAGGTCTATTGTTTGTAGCCAATGGGTTTATCACTTTATAACTGTTTTATGTTTCATCACACAGTGGCAGTAGTAGCACAAAATAATTCTGCCTGGAGTATTCAGGCATTTTTACAGTGTATCATCACTCCCACATTCTCATAAAACTCCATGATAAACACCTTCCACTGAAGAAGTGCACAGAGGCAATAAACTGTCTCGAATATATATTGTGGTCACGACAAACAAAACCTACATTTATGAAGTAGGTATTGAATGTTTATACAAGTTTTATCTCATGGTCTTAGCATATAGGCATGTACTGTAGATCATAACGTATACATATGCTGTAGCTCACATGTAATGAAAGACTTAGGCCTGCCTGCTATCACATCTATCCTGCTGTGTCCCAAATGGCACCCTATTCCCTTTATAGTGCACTACTTTTGACCAGGACCTATAGGGATTCCTTATCACTGTTATAGGGAATAGGGTTCCGTTTGGGACATAGGCCTGCCTGCTATCACATCTCTCATGTAATCTAACTAGTCTAGTGCATAAAACTCCTTTACAAGAGCTGATTTCTCTCACTTGATAAATGGCTGCTATAAATTCTATCTCTAAGGCCAGATGACCATACACTCTTTGAAGAAAAAAAAGGTGCTCTCTTGAACCTGAAAGGTGTATACCTGGAACCAAAAAGGGTTCTCCTATGGGGACAGCCGAAGAACCCTCTTGGAACCCTTTTTTCCACGTTTACAGTCAGAGCACCGTACTGTTGCTGTATAAGGAAAGATTTGAGCAATGCTCTCCCAGTGCTGCCAAAATCTAATAGGTTGAAGTTGTCTTGGAACAATGTCCCCTGTGGACTTCTGTTGATTTATCTACATAGTCTACCTCTCTGATGTTAGGAAAGTTATGATGGAGATTTCAAACAACTGATAACAGTGTAGTGGATGCCGATTCAGAGACACTTTTGCCCAGAATCAGCATGCATTCACCCTTTTAGTATTAAATCGACATATTGTTGACAAGCCAAGTAGACATAGCCCTTTACTATGCAACTCCTATCTGCTTTCACATTTACACAAGTAGAAGGTCTATTTTTTTTATTTTACCGTTATTTTACCAGGTAAGTTGACTGAGAACACTATTCTATTAATAGAATTACCACAGAGATTAGCTTTTTTTCAACCAAAATTACCACCTCCTTTATATCAATTTATGAAATACTCACTAATCCATCCGTTTATCTAAATTATCAAATGGGAAACGTCCACTTCTCCCTCTCAACTAAATTATTTCTGAGAGATATCCATATCAGTTGAATGAAAACAATACTATTTCTACTAATCCCTATATTTACCTAAGCCAGGATTCCTCAACTGGCAGTGAATCTATTTGGCCACCCAAGACTGTAAAAACACCAGCAAATCAGCTCCAAGTGACTTTAATTTTGGAAATCTGTTCCAAAGTATTCCCATGCATAATAGAGAGATACAATGAGTATACCAAACATTAAGAACACCTTCCTAATATTGAATTGCAGGCCCTGTTTTGCCCTCAGAACAGACTCAATTAATTGGGGAATGGACTCTACAAGGTGTCGAAAGCATTCCACAGGGATGCTGACCCACGTTGACTCCAATGCTTCCCACAGTTGTGTCAAGTTGGCTGGATGTCCTTTGGGTGGTGGACCATTCTTTAAAAACATGGAAACTGTTGAGCGTGAAAAACCTAGCAGTGTTGCAGTTCTTGACACAAACCAGTGCGCCTGGCACCTATTACCATACCCCGTTCAAAGGCACTTAAATATTTTGTCTTGTCCATTCACAATCCATGTCTCAATTGTCTCCAGGCTTAAAAATCCTTCTTTAAATCGGTCTCCTCCCCTTCATCTACACTGCTTAAAGTGGATTTAAGTAACATCAATAAGGGGGATCATAGCTTTCACCTGGATTCACCTGGTCAGTCTATGTCATGGAAAGAGCAGGTGTTCCTAATGTTTTTATACTCAGTATATGTAATCGTGTACAAATGTAAGTCATGTTTGAAATGGTTATGTTTTAGTCAAATATTATATCTGTTTGGGCTTCTTGCGGTCAATTTGCAGTCTATTATTTGTAATTATGTTCCGGCCCCCTGACCATCCGCTCAAGACAAAATGGGCCAGCAGCTGAATCTAGTTGATGATCCCTGACCTAAACTGATTATGAAGTGGGAAACTTTCTCCTCCTTCCCTGCCCCTGTCCCTCCTCCCTCTCTTTTTCTCTATCTCACCCCCCTCTCCCTCTCCCTCTCATCCCTCCCTCCTCCTCATGTTCCGTGGGGCAGCTCAGAACCGTAGCTGGAGAACCCTAGTGACGTCCCTGTGTGGCCTAGACTCAGCGCAAGTCACACAAACATCTGCCTGCTGCTGCCGTGGGCCGGGCCTCTCTTTTCCCTCTCTCACCCGTCTCCCCATCCTCATTTCCTCTTTCGCCATAAAAGGGAACACAACATTCTTATCTCACTCTGAGTATGACATCGCTCTGAGCCCTGGAAACTCAAGTCTATACACAGAGTCAGATATCTTTCTTTACCTTGCCTCCTGTTTCCCCAGTCAGATATCTTGTACTGTAGTGTTACAGGTTGTTGTATTGAACTGTACTGTAACAAAGACATGACTTGAATAGCCTGCCATTGCCTCAGCAAGTCATCTAAAGAGAAACTAGTTATGAATATGATGGCTAACCATATTCTATAAGATGAACAGGTGTTCCTGTACCTGTTTGTTTACTGAGTGTTAATTCATGGAGATGTTATTTTTGCTGCTCCTGTAGACACAGTATCAATGGCGACAGCAAAGATGCTTTACAGAAGCAACCTGCTTTTGGCATCCCTAGGAGTGATGCCATGCACTATTCCTAGAACTCTTTAGCTAATTCGTAGAACTACAGCTCTATCTGCGGATCTCCCTAGCCTTGCCTAGGTTGCACCTCTGCTCAGGCAGTCCACATCTTTTCTCAGACAGATACATAGCTATATATGCAGAGGAAATAGAACTATGACTGTTGTTATTCACTGGGCAGATTGCCTGAAAATAGGTAGCATTGTTCCACCATTTATATTATACATTGGAAGTGTGTGCAACATCTGTATAAATACAAATGAGTACAGTGCTGCTTCACACTGCACCAGAGAGCAGCAATGTTTGTTCTGAGCTTAAATTAGAACACAATTACATTTCTATGGGGACAAATGTATCTACAAACATATGGCTCTGTCAACTGTTTGTCCATCTATGGCTACAAATGGTAGTCAGGGGGGCCGCGGGGGACATAAAGTGTGTTGAGCCGAATATCAGGAGTGAGTCAAAGAACTACACTTCCCAGAGTGCACCAGCAGCAGCAAACCGGCTGCTTGTCACCTGATCAATCATTTTCACTGATTTGGAGCACCTGTGAAGGCATGGAGGGCGTCAGTCATTCAGAAGAACAAACTTCAGAGGGAAAACTCCAAGTTCACTCACAGGTTCAGTCCAAAGACGCCAATGGTAAAAGTCTTAAATGGTTAATTCATCTTAGTTATTTAGAATGTTATTTAAATGTTTAAACTAATTTAAGTTCATTAAAATGTTTAATTAAGATGGTAACTTTTTGTTCTGTCTTTAAAGGTTTACAACCTAATTTACTGGCTAATTTACTGGCTAAATTACTGGACAGACCAATCAACTGAAGGCAAACTAAAAATAAAAAAGATTGAGTCGGAAAATTGAGTTGTCCCTGTGTCCATTGGATGGTGAACGAGGAGGACTTGACAGTTGTAAACCACGCGGAGCGGCCTGGCCCTGAGGATAAACGGCTTCAGATCCAGAAATAAGCTGTTGACGCAGAGGAAGTCAAGATGGCGGAAGATGTCCTGGGGAAGTCGGTCCAGCAGCTCAAAAAGGAGAGGACCACTGCAAAAAGCAGCTTCACCAGACAAGCCAACTTCATTTCAAGAGGAGCAAGCAGTATGCTTCAGGTGGAGTTAAAGGAGGAATTCGCTAAGCTTTCAGATTGTTTCAGAAAGATGCTCGATGCCAACGATGACTACAGGATTGGACTGGAGGCTGACATGACTGAGGAACCAGGTCTTAATGAACAGCAAGAGGCTGACATTGATAGATCTGTAAATGAAGGTGAAATAAGAGACATTGTTCAAACAAACCTGTGGTCGAGGTATGGAAGGAGTGAACTTCTTGTGGCTATCCTGGAAGCAGAAAAAGCCAATGATAAAGCGGCTTATGTACCAGTGGAAAGTGCCAATTTAGAGGGCTATGAAGTGCACCTCGCTCTGTTGGACAAGAGGATAAAAGAGGCCATCTCAGCAATGTCATCATGGGAGCGATGGATCCCTGTAGAATTAAAGGACGAATTAGATGGACGAGTCAAGGACGTAAGAGCATTCTACTACAGGCTTGAGTTAAGGAGACCTGAATTTGCCACTGCACGGACGACCAATGAGCAAGGCACAGGAGTGAAACTACTACCCCAACCGGCAACATCCACACCAATAGTGAGAATCAAGCCAATCTCTCTACCTATCTTCAATGGAAGCAGGAGAGAATATCACAGATGGAGGAAAGACTGGGAAAGCCTGCAAAAGCAGGGAGAGAGCCATCCGGATCAACTGAAGTTAAGAAAATTCAACTCCTGGAGAGTGTGGATGACAAAATCTCAAAAGACCTCAGACTTTCAACCTACACCACTGCCGATGACATGTTCAGAGTCCTGAAGAACAGGTATGGCAACAAGTCAACCATCATAGTGGAAATCCTGGAAGAGCTGGAGAAGATGCCACATGTGAAAGGGAACCAACCAAGAAAGGTCATTGATCTCATACAGTCAGTGGAGAAGGCTCTAGCAGATCTCACAGAGTTAGGAAACTCTGGAGCCATAAATAACCCACTGGTAATTAGATCCATTGAAAGCAAGTTGCCTGACTTCATTAAAAGAGACTGGGTTATGTTCATGGTTGAACCCAGAAACGATGTCACATCAGACAACCACTTTGTTATGCTCTTGAAGTTCCTGAAAAGTCAAGAAGGAATACTGGAGAGACTCGAACAGCTCAGAACTGAGGAGAAGGTGGAAAAATCGGATCGTTTGGACAAGAAGTATGACAGAAAGATTGCCTCAACAAAAACCACAAGGAAAGAAGAGCTTGATGAGGTATGTGGTGTATGTGGTGATAGTGGGCACAACAAGATATTCTTCTGTAGAAAGTTCAAAAGACTTAAGCTACCTGAAAAGAGAACTGTATTAAGAAAGCTGGGAACATGCAGAAAATGTCTCGGATGCCATGATGAAGATGGATACTGCAGAGACACTTTCCTATGCAGAAACAAAGACTGTAAAAGGGAAGGTGGTGCCCCAGACCACCATTTTTTCCTCTGCCCAAAAGGAGAAGTCAAAAGAGGGGAAGAGAGAAAGAGTGGAAGAGACGGCAAAGGTGAAAGCAAGCTAACGGAGGAACAAGAGAAGATCTTGTCTGAACTTTCCCAGGAAATGGCAGATCGATGCAGAAAGGCTTTCACCAACACCAACAAAACCGCAGTGACACTCGATGCTTCAGGCCAGTCTGAGCTACTGCAGAGAAATGGGCTCACTGAACTTCCTGTCATCATGATGTTGATGCAAGTCACGGCGAACGCAGGGCAGAAGATTGGGACTTTAATTGACCTTGCTTCAGACACAAACTACATTACCCATAAGGCTGCAGAAAGACTGAGGTTAAGACATGAGAAGATAACTTTAGTTGTTCATGGGGTTGGTGGTATGACCATGAAAGTGAACACACTAAGGTATCTCCTCAAAGTCAGAGTCAAGACACCTAAAGGGACAGAGAGAGCTCATGAAATGGTCTGCTACAGCTTGGATGAAATCGCCAGAGTGCATCAAGTAATTGAACCTGAGAAGTTGAAAAAATTCTTCCCAGAAGTCAAACTTACAGAATTGGAAAGGCCAGAAGAGGTCGAACTTCTCATTAGCCACCGAGTGGGAAGACTCGCTCCCCAGAGGGTAAAAATCATGGGAGACCTCGTCTTGTGGGAGGGTCCATTGGGGAAAACAGTGGGTGGAGCACATCCCGACTTATTTGAAGAAGTGGAGGTTGCACTATATGAGTCCAAAACACACTTTGCTCGCTCCATGAGGACAGCAGCTGTCAAATATCAAGAAATCACAAGTCCAACAACTGACACAGCCCAGCTACAGCAGGAGGATGTGACTCTGACCAAATTTACAGCTGCCAGTAACCGTGAGTTCCTTGAGTGGTGGCACTGGGACAGCATCGGAGCTGCATGTGAGCCAAGATGTGGAGGATGCCGATGTGGAAACTGTCCACCGGGAGGAAAAGAAATGACCCTGGCAGAGGAGAGGGAACTGGAGATCATTAAAGGAGGCCCCGCCTACGAGAAGGGGGATGCTCACACACCGGCTCCACATTGGGATGCAAAGTATCCTTGGACGGTAGATCCAGCCTCTCTCCCGAATAACAAAAGTGCAGTCCAGGCTTGTTTCTTAAGGATGGAAAAACAACTAAGCAGAGAGCCAGACTGGAAAGTTGCATATGCTACCCAAATCCATGAAATGGTAGAGCAAGACGCAGCCATAAAACTCACCAACAAAATCATGGACGAGTGGAATGGACCAGTGTGGTACGTAAGCCACCTGGTGGCACCAAACCCTAATTCGGTAACAACACCGGTTCGTATTGTATGGAATAGTAGCCAGAAATACAAAGGCGTGAGTATGAATGATCTTCTTCTGAAGGGACCAGACGTTCTCAACCCTATAAGAGCTGTCTTGCTGAGGTTCAGAGAGGGGACGTATCCATCTCTAGGAGACATCAAAAAGATGTACAACTCTGTATGGCTGAAGGAGCGTGAGATGCATCTTCACAGGTTCCTCTGGAGGGACAGCCCAGTTGAAGAGATAAGTGAATATGCAATAACCAAAGTCAACATTGGGGACAGACCTGCTGGTTGCATTGCTCAGTTGGCTATGAGGGAAACAGCACGCCTGCCCAACTTTCTTCACTTGGAGGATGAGCGCAGAGTCATTGAAGAGGACAGTTATGTGGATGACCTCTTAACCTCCCAAAATTATCTGGATAAACTTGACAAAATCACAGCAAATGTAGAAGAGATCTTGAAAGCTGGAGGGTTCTTCCTCAAACCGTGGGTCCGGTCAGGGCAAAGTGGGAGGCAAGGAATGGAGGTGGAGGGTCTATCAAAGGCACAAAGTAAAACCTTAATTCTTCCAAATCAAATGAGGGACGAAGACAACAAAGCCTTGGGTATCGGCTACCGAATGGATGAAGACAAGCTCTACATGTTAACCTCAGTTAACTTTTCAAAAAGGAAAAAGAAGATGAGAGTTGGGAAAAATCTTCTCAAGGAGGAGGTGAGAACTGAGACACCTAACCCACTGACAAGGAGGGCCCTCTTAAGCCAAGTGGCTGGACTGTACGACCCAATTGGCTTAGTTACACCTGCCAAACAGAAGGGAGCAATTATTGTTCAAAAAGCATTCCAAGAGGGAGGGGGTGTGAAACTAACCCAAGAAACCTGGGACCAACCTCTCTCAGAAAGCCTCAGGGAAGAAGCCATCCAGCTTTTTGAAGAATATGTGCAGCTTGGAGAGGTGAAATTCCACAGGAGCCTCACACCAGCTGGCTGGGAAGGGAAACCGTGGGGCATCACATTCTCTGATGGAAGTGATAAAACCTATGATGTACTTAAGATGGGAGACAAGTCAAGGCACTAAAGTTCGATTTGTTGAATCAAAAGCCAAGCTGACACCCCTGGATCAGAAGGAAGACGCTGTAAAAGCTGAGATCTGTGGTGCTGTCTTCGCATCCAGGATCAGGAAGTATGTGGACAAGCATGCTCGAATGAAGATCGAGAGATGATTCCATCTACTTGACAGTCAAACGGTCTTGGGAGCCATTCAAAGAGTCGGTTATGGGTACAAAACCTTCTTTGCAAACAGAGTGGGTGAAATCCAGAAGGCTGGACAAGTGCAAGACTGGTGGTGGATCCGTGGGGATCTAAACATAGCTGACATCATAACAAGAGGGGGTGCTCCTGAAGATTTGAAGGAGAATTCCACATGGCAAGAGCGACCAGAGTTCCTAAAGTGGCCAGTGGAGGAGTGGCCTATAAAATCAGCTGGAGAGGTTGCAGCTCATGCCAGGGAGAGTGTAAACAAGCTCCAGAGGAAGGCATTTTCAGGTGCATTGACAAGAGCTGAAGCGAGGAGTAGTCAGCAGAAAGAAGACCTACAAGGCACTCAGGAGAGTCCAAAGAGTGAAACTCAAGAGGGAATACCTGTGGTGAACCCAACTCTTCTTAGAAGGAAGCCCACTGGTTGGGTTAAAGATCTTGTGGAAGTAAGAAGATTCAGTAGCCTGTCCAAACTGGTGAGAGTCGTTGCCTGGGTTTGTCTAGCAGCCAAGCAGTGGCTGAAGAGGAAGGGCCGGGCCCCTAAACAGGCAAAGAGGGAGGTAAGATCACCCAAGCAAGCTGTGCCGACTGTCAAAGAACATGAAGATGCACTCAAAGACCTTTTTCTCGCAGCTCAAGAAGGTACAGATTTTTCAGACACAACTCTAAGCAGACTGACAGTGTACAAAGATGTGAAGTCTGGGCTGCTAGTTTGTGGAGGCAGAATTCAGACATTCAACAAAGATAAGACAGCAGTGCCAGTTTTACCCTTTGAAGCATGGGTGTCTACACTGCTGGCACAAGAATCCCACAAAGCAAACCACGAGGGAGTGGCGGGAACCCTTCTCCGGATGAGGAAGAAAGCCTGGGTAATAAAAGGCCGTAGACTTGCCAAGAAAATGGTTGACAGCTGTGTGGTCTGCAGGAAAAACAAGGCAAAACAGTGTCAACAAATCATGGCTGACTTGCCTCTAGAACGAACAGGCCCAGCTGCACCTTTTGAATTCACCACCATGGACCTGTTCGGCCCTTATGAAGTGAAAGATGAGGTCAAGAAGAGAACTAGACTCAAAGTATGGGGAATAGTCTTCTGCTGCATGGCTTCCCGAGCCATACACACTGAAGTGGTGAGTGACATATCAAAGGTTCACTTCACTGAGAGGACACCCCAGGAAACTCTGGTCAGACCCTGGCACAAACTTTGTGGGAGCCAAACCCGCACTTCAAAAATTCTTTAACCAACAAAATAAGTCTGAACTTGAAGACACAGCTGCCAAGCATGGTACAGAATGGTCATGGAAGATCCACCCTGCAGACTCTCCCCATAGGAATGGTGCCGCAGAGGCAGCTGTCAAAGTAGTGAAGCGGGCGTTGAGCAACCTTGGTGGAGATGGTGGTTTTACGTGGGGAGAATTCCAAACTTTTCTCTTCATGGCAGCCAACCTTGCTAATGAGAGACCCATCGATGCAAGAACTCAAAGCAGAGAAGACTGTGTAGAGTACATCACCCCGAATTCTCTGCTTTTAGGACGTACCAATCCAAAGGGAGACCCTGGAGATTTCCAGTTTGATGGCTACCCTTACAAAAGACTTAAACATATTCAAGCAGAGGTAAGCCATTTCTGGAAGAAGTGGAGACAATTTGGCTGGACCTAATCTGTTCATAAGGAACAAATGGCACACCAAAAAGCGAAATGTTGCTGTTGGAGATGTGGTCTGGTTGGCTGACCAAAAAGCGCTAAGAGGACAGTACAAGCTGGCTAGAGTGGTCGGTGTCAATGCTGACAGCAAAGGCATCGTTAGAGATGTGCTTGTGAAGACTTTTCCCAGCTATCCTGTTCACATCACAAAGTCAAATAGCAAAAAAGGGCCCACAAGAGCAAACGGTGAAAGAACAGAGGCTTCAAACCAAAATCCCAGGCACAATTCTTCATAGAGATGTCAGACGCCTTGTCATTCTACTACCCATTGAAGAACAAACAGAGGTGTGAAGGGCTTGTGACCTCTCTGGATTTGGAAAAAAACAGGAGCTCAAGTGGGAGGTGTTGAGCTGAATATCAGGAGTGAGTCAAAGAACTACACTTCCCAGAGTGCACCAGCAGCAGCAAACCGGCTGCTTGTCTCCTGATCAATCATTTTCACTGATTTGGAGCACCTGTGAAGGCATGGAGGGCGTCAGTCATTCAGAAGAACAAACTTCAGAGGGAAAACTCCAAGTTCACTCACAGGTTCAGTCCAAAGACGCCAATGGTAAAAGTCTTAAATGGTTAATTCATCTTAGTTATTTAGAATGCTATTTAAATGTTTAAACTAATTTAAGTTCATTAAAATGTTTAATTAAGATGGTAACTTTTTGTTCTGTCTTTAAAGGTTTACAACCTAATTTACAACCTAATTTACTGGCTAATTTACTGGCTAAATTACTGGCTAATTTACTGGCTAATTTACTGGCTAAATTACTGGACAGACCAATCAACTGAAGGCAAACTAAAAATAAAAAAGATTGAGTCGGAAAATTGAGTTGTCCCTGTGTCCTTTGGATGGTGAACAAGAGGAGGACTTGACAAAGTGTATGTATGGTAGATGACTTATAGAACTCCGAAAATATGTATTTGTCTTGGATAGTTTTCAGATCCCATAGAGATCGTGCTGTATAAGGAGAATTTGGTTATGGACTAATACTCGTGTCAATAAATCATTACATTTTTATGCCGTTTTTGGAGGTGAGGGACAAAGCCAGCGAGATTGATTGGCACTTACAATATGCACCAATTACTGTACTTGTGCATGGCAAAACCCTTCATCTCTCTTTCCATTCTTATAATCAACAACATGATCATCAACAACAACAATACCCTTGTCTGGAATGGTGTCCATTTACCTCTTCTACTGTAAGTAACCTTCTTCCAGTCAGAAATGTTGACACCCACCCTCATCACCACCTCCTCCGCATACCCCCAGTCAGACACTTTCTGTCAGAGATGAGTTGAGGCTGAATGAGGCAGGCATCTTGGAGAACCAGAGGAGGGGACTATGTCTTGGCTCGAACCTATCAGAAGGGCTTCTTTCTCGGCTACAGGCTGTGCCTGGATTGCTGCCTCGTCCACCTCCTCCGTCCTTCATCTCTCCCCCCGCCCCTCCCACTTTTCATGGGTCATACATCATGTCTACTGCCTGAGATACAGTCTGTTACACTGTCATTCAAGGGCAATGAATAAACCAAGAAACAAACAAAGCGCAGTGAGAGGAGAGGTGGAGGGATGAGCAGGGCTCAGGGAGCGGAAAGTCTATACAGACTAAATAACTCCTAACTGTGGTGTGTGCTGGAGAAATGGCACTTTGAAAATAGTCAGCGCAAGTACATCATGAAATATAACTTCACGGAATCAACACCCTAGGAATAAGATGACATTTCACAAAAGTGAACTATCCCTTTAAACACACAAATTGTATGCTAATCTGTCGAGGTGATGTCATTAACATATGAATGTATATTGATAATAACCAATACTGATCACCAAAACTCTCATAACAAAGACTGATATATTATCTAATGATTTATGTTATGATAAAAAGCACTGAGATGTCATCAGAGGGAGATGCTACAAGTAAATAGTGCAGAGTTATCCCCATAGAAGCACCCCTACTTGTTTGAACAATACCATTGCTGCTGGACCATATTTAGTCACTGGGGCCCAGGCCACCTGCACTAGACTTTTAAGCAGCCCAGATTCCATCCAGACCCGACAGTCCTTATATGGCACAGTGCGTTGCGTCTCTGCATTTCTCTTTCTCTCTCTCTCTCTCTCCTTCCTTACTACACACCATCCTCCCTGATCTTGATGTTGACCAGAGACCCAGCCAGCAGGTTTCCAACCCCTAGTCATCCCCCTCCATCTTGGTCCTTTGAACTGTCATCGTCATTTTGCACACATACCAATGGCGATGTGCTGTTTGGCACCGGAGAGAAGCCCAGTCATAGCATCACAAAGCAAGGTGATTTATTGAGCCAATCAGGAGGTGTCCTTATATAGGACGTTCCATTGGACTAGAGATAGAGGAGCTGGAAAGAGGGAGAAGAGGAATGCGATGTGTGTAACAATATGGGGACACACAAACACGTGGTACGCATCCCCTTCCTCCCCCATCCTCCCCCTTCCTCCCTCGTCCTCCAGTAGTGTGTATCAAGGGGAATCTCTCTCCCCCCCCTCTAAAGTCCATCAAAATTGATTTTCTCCTCTGGTAACAGCTGGGCTGCCTTGTTGGGAGTGGGACTGGACCCTTGTATATACAATAGTACTGTATGTCAATGGGACTGGACCGCAGAACCTCTGGGACAAAGTGCCATCTAACATCATCAGAAGTGTCATGGACATCAGCCAATGGAGATGAATTGCCCATATTATTTATTTTGACAGGCCTAAGTACCATCAATTGAACAGACAGACTGTAGAGACACAGACTGTATATATATCCATGGGATATACTGAGATTCCCATGATTTAGAGTTCAAAATAGAGAAAAAGGGAGCTAAGTTTGAGTTAAATTGATGTCATTTCCGAAGGTTCTGCGTGATATGATGTGTGCCGAGGGCTCTTGGTGTTGATGGAAGTGTGCCATTTGGAAAGAGACAGTGACAGTGTCAATCCTAAACATCATCCTTAAAAACGGACAAATGACACTGATAACCACTGCTTACTATAGATGTTGTTGCATCCTTGAGCTCCTCGGGCCATATTCCCACAGTGGGTCCATAGGAGGGTCATATAGTCCTTGGATGACTCATCACCCACATATTCAACAGTTTCTATGAAGGTTTAATATTAAATTATTACCATTAATTTAATTGCACATACAAGTAGGCTATACATATCTACTGTACACACACCCCATAACGTTTGCCATTATGCTCACTGAAAGAAAATGAATATGAAGAGATACTAAACTGTACTATGCATACCAGATTACTATAAAGTGTGTCCGCGTCAAATTAAAATGCGCAGCCAAATTGCAATTCGTTCTGCTTTTCAGCGTCAAGCACGCTGTGTACACTACAGTACCACGGAGTTTTCAAACAGTACCGTCTTGGACAGTACTTTCGCGCTCTGCGGTAGAATTTGGTGCTTTTCAGCTGTTAGATCATAAAGAGGAGGGTCTGCGCGTGCGACTCCACCCTCCGGGTTTAAATGGTAAAGCGAGGTATTATACCAGGGTAATTTGGACTGTTCGTCTTTGGAGTAGGCTACCCTGTCAACCGCAGGACGCTCCAAACCATAACTTTCCGAATCCAAATCCCCCCTGCTGATTCGAATTCATCAAATTTGTAAGTCATTTATTTTTATGCAAGGCCATTGTTTTACTTTGATACAAGTTGGAGAGAGTGAGAGTGCACTTGTTGTTTTGCGCGCACTTTAATTACGCACGCGTAGCGACATTGATTGTGGCTCTTGAAACTTACATTTTTGTTCATCATATGTAGCCTATATTGTAATTCCTTCATGTGTTTAGGTTTTACACACTGCATGTATTACTGAGCAAAATGGCCAGAAAATAGATATCAGATATCAATTGTCACTGTTGATCTCTGTTACAATTGCATGCTTTTGACAGCTGTTTTTGCATGACTCTAATGTAAATGCAGAACAAGCCAAATCACCCCAGAAGAAATGACTATCAGTGGTAGCCTATACAATGTAACTGCTGTGCTGACATCTGTCTGACGCAGTCATGTGATGATGTGGTTCAAGGGTGTGTGACCTCTGCATGTTGGCCATCTTTATCAGCGAATTCTTCCCTTTATCAGTGCTGCACAACATTGCCTAACAATGCCTTTCTTTACCATGTTTTCTATACCCTAACCAGTAATGCTATACAGTAGCCATGTTATTTATACTGTAACAGCTTGACTGAATTATTTACACCAGTACTGCCATGCCATAGGGTATAGGAAGTAAGGGGAAGTCGACTTTGTATATCTGAAAAAAGAAGAAACAGGCTGAACGCTAACCAGGGTGTTTCCTGTTGTCCTAATATGGTAGTTTAAAGCTGTCTGCTGAACTTTGTGGTGTGGTGGCTTAGGGTAGACTTGTCACTTGTGAGACTCGTATCCTCTCCAGTTTGCAGTAAAACAAACCAGCATCAAACTGGAAAATGTCTGTGAGTGAGCAGAAAGACATTGGAGTCGTCATCATAGTAGATGAGGTTGACCTGATGTTGAAACATAACCTAGTAGTTTGCTGACAGGAAAAGTGATTATCATATGATTATGCTGCATGGGAGTTTGAGTAAAGCAAGCATGTGGTTTTCTATCTCAGTCTGAGGACTTTGTTACCTCTCAGCTATCTTGTCTCTGGTTGACTTTGGAGATTCATTTTGACGGTCTTTGTCGATCCACCACAGAGAGCCTGCAGCATCATCTAAATTGTGTTTTCAATCGACTTTCATCCAAGTTTTTTGGTGAACTAAAGCACTGCTCTAAGGCACAAGTGAAAACAACATGGTCTATCAGGAGAAGATAAAGGCAGATACTTTTAGAGGTGGAGAACGGCGAAACTGCCCAATAAGAAGAGAGATGTTTGGAGCAGGCAACACGTGAGACACAATAGCAGTAGAACCCAAGACTGAAATGCATCGTACTCTGACTATCTCTGGGCAGGTAGTTACAACGTTAACCTTAATTACTTCTAAATGGCCTAACACAATTGTGAGTTCATAGGCTTCATTCTTCTTCAATGTTACAGGACCAGGCTTTTACATTTTTATTTGGATGTACTGGATTGGGGTGTTTATTCATCATCACATACCTCAGCATGCAAATCTATTTGAATCCGGTATCATTACACCTGGTTTTCGCCCACTAGGATAACTGTGTCTGCATTTACATGTGGGCCTATTGCAGTTCATCAGGACTCAGAGTGCAGCAAATCAGTTGCCTGGCTAACCAAACTCCTTGCTCTGGCCAAACGCTACGTTTGTTCTCCACAATGAGTCTGGATCTGAGTAATTCCCTGACAATTTCTAGAACGCAAACACATTAACTGTTCTGATTGGGCCCAGAAACCCGACTGCTTTTAGACATTTTTTTATTGACTTTGATACTCTGATTAGTTAGAAATGATCCTATTGCTGATGACTTTGTTTTGTCCAACACTCCTCATTTTGACATCACCACAAACGACTTCAATGATGGCAGTCTCAGACTGAAGTATGTAGCGAACATAGAGCAGAGTTTGAGTCATCAGGCAAGAAAATCAGGGCCTTAGTGTTAGTTGATGCAGTATACCAGCCGATATACCAGAGGAGGGAATGTGTTAGATACTGTGATAGTTTGGGAGAATTACCTTTATTAGGCCTAACTCTTATCCTGGCATAGCTGAGTGCAATCCACTTGAGTCGTCAAGGCTTGATGATAAAGTGTTTAGTAACAGTACAGTAACTATTAGACAATTTGTTTTTGCAATGAAGCCAGGAATCAGGGAAGGGATGGAACGATGAGGGAGAGAGTAAAGCCTTTCACAGGCCAGGGGTCACCATTCAGCCCCTACAAATAGAAAGGTCAAGTGGTCTCCTGGGCAACCAGCCCATTCATAAACAAATAATTTAAACAATGGTTTATTTGGAACTTAGCGGGTCACTGGATGTGCGTGTAAGACCACAGGAGGTTCCACTCTTTAATTAAAATGGTTCCTACTCAATCTCTATCATACTATTCTGTGATGAGTTGGACATTTGGCCCAGTCTGGTTAAAGATCAGCAGTATCAAGGACTCAATCACTCCTTCAGGTATTTGCTGTACATCACTGTAGTGTACTAGATACCAGGGTTAGATACGACAATCAATGAGTTCTTATCTGATGATACATGAAGTGATTCCTTATCTTCTGGCTTTGCTTCCTGGAAAGACCAACTTTGCTACTGAGAATTTCACCATCATTTTACTGTACCCTCCCCTTCCTCCTCCTTCTCCTCTCCTCCCGCTCCTCTCTTCTCTACCCTCTTTTCCTCTGCCCCTCATTCTCCTGACAGTATTGACAAACAGAATCTTCTGAGACTCCTCTCCTCCACCTCATCCTCCCTCCTCATTTTCTCTCCCTATCATGCTCTTCAAGTACGGTCTTATAGTCTCTACCCAGGCTGGACTGCTTCCTATCAGCAAACTGCCCCCCTGTCAACCCCCTACTCAGACAGCTGTCGTCAGTGTATGCTGGCTGAGAACAAAGGTGAACACGCATTGACACAACAAGATGAAGAGCGAGACAGAGAGAGGGGAGGAGAGCAGGGGGCGAGGAACCACTGACCATGCGTTGACACGACAAGAAGGGAAGGAAGGTGCGGAAATGTTAAGGATTAGGGATAAGAGTGAAAGATGGATATAGAATTAGTAGAGAGAGGTCTAAATTGTTTGAGAGGTGCAGAAAAGTTCAAGGGAGGGATGACACTTGTCTTGCTGCATCTACAGTAACAGCACTGGAGGGGAGTGTCAGGAAAAGTCCACTTATCCTCAGTCAGTAAAGGAAATAGTTCATACTGAATCAGCTGTAATGTCTCCTCTTCATACACAACCTTGGACTACTGTGTTAGAGCTGCATGGTGTTGTGTACTAGTACGGCCCCAGTTTATTCTGTGCTGTGCTCTACAACCATTGCAAATAAGGAACAGGATAGAGGACAATGTCCTTTTTCCTAAAAATGGTGTTTCACTTTGGCTAAGTGGATATTTATGCTTTTGTGGGTAGTTTGGCTCTGGCTGGTCCCAGGGGACGCAGTGACAATCTTTCCCAGGAGGACTTGTGACTTGTTTGCATAGTTCCCATTTTCAGTCCTAGAAAAGGCATGCCAGTCTGTAACTGTGACTGGGCTGGATAGGAATGATGGGTGCAGGGACTCCATGATGTAGTGCAATGGATTATAGTCTGAATCTTATCGAGCAAGAGTAGTTTGATTTAGCAGCACAAAGGTCAACATTTATCATTAATTATGTGTTATGTCTGCATAGTCTGATTGGACTTTAAAAGATCATGTGTGTCAGAATCATTTAGACACTAGTACTATAAACTGGATCCATTGCAGTGGAGGCTGCTTCCATTGATTTCATTCCAGCCGTTATTATGAGCCGTCCTCCCCTCAGCAGCCTCCACTGACCCGTTGGTGTTTCTATTAGGGTGTTAAACAAGTTATTACCAAGATTCCAGTAATGCATTCATAACAGCACTGAATGATAAAATGCTAGCACTGAGTTTGCCATAGAACTGTGCACCTGCCGTGGCTCCATTTCCTACAGGTATGACTCAGAGCCCAGCAGCTAGCTAGCTATCATCGCTCCCACCACCACACTACACTGTACAGCCACAGAGAAGAACAGCACAGCGGCAGGACCATGTGAAGCATGAACATGAAAACCCCCCCAAACGAGCTCTCCCTCTCCGTCCGTGTTATCATTTTGGAGTAAACTCCATATTGTGTGGACCAGCTGTAGACATACTCTTCCCTATAAGGGCTTTGTTTGGGAGTTGAACTTGCCTGGCTGTTTAGGTCCATCGAAAGGCCTGCTCCAGAGAAGCAGGCCATATATGGGCATCACAGCACGGGACTGCAATGTAGCGTATGGTGCTGCACAGGAGAGAGAGGGAGAGGGAAAGGGGGGGAAAAAGGACTTTATTGTTGTTGGAGCATTTTCTTTCTGATTACGGTATGGGTAAACCCCTCACTTGTAAAAGTGTATAGTACTTACAGTACACGAGTTGAGAAGATCGATGTAAGTCCTTATCGCATATGGTACAGTTACTTAGAACTCATTTCCCAGAGTCTATCTTCATATCTAAACTAGGCATGGTTGAAGTCTCCCTTGTGGTTCGTGTGTGAGCGTGTAGGAGGCTAAGCCCGAAGAGGGGGGTCTGTGAGAATTACTGTATTCTGGGAGTTTCTGGATGGATGAAGAAATGTTATTAACCCTTTGAGTGTCCATGCCTTCTGTGGGCGTATGGCTGGCAGTGGTAGGAGAGTGTATATGTAGTATCTGACTTATACACCATTTAGTTAATAACCCCTTGAGTATGTTTTTGAAGTGCTTGACTGGAAACAGTTTTCTGTGTGAGAAAGTATTTACAGAAAGAATCATGCAATTTATGGAGCTATGCCACTTCTTTTGATATTTTTGTAATGACTCAAACTACTTGACCCCTGACCTGTGGTTGCCGTGCACGACCCAGACCATAACCCCCTTCTCTGAGTCAATGACTAGCCAAACCATAAACACATAAACCAAACCAAGTCAATCCAAGCCAGTCTTTTAACATTTTAAAATGTCTTCTCTTTCTCCCACCTGCCCCCCTATCTCTATCCCCATCTACAGCTGGCCCCCCCAAAAGACAGAAGATCTTAGAAGATCCAAGATCCTCCACCGACCACCAAGATGGCTAATAAAAAACAGATGACTGAGGATGAGAAGTTCCTCTTCCTGGACAAGGACTTCATCAACAGTCCCATGGCCCAGGCTGACTGGTCAGCCAAGAAGCTGGTGTGGATCCCCTCAGAGAAGAATGGCTTCGAGGCGGCGAGCGTCAAGGAGGAGCACGGGGACGAGTGCCTGGTTGAGCTGGCCGACAATGGGAAGAAGGTGACGGTGAATAAGGACGATATCCAGAAGATGAACCCTCCCAAGTTCAGTAAGGTGGAGGACATGGCCGAGCTCACCTGCCTGAACGAGGCATCGGTGCTGCACAACATCCGGGAGAGGTACTTCTCCGGACTCATCTATGTGAGTTGGACTCTACTTTCACACAGATACATACAGTCATACTTGTACAGTACACACTCTACACAACCTGAGGTAAATGAATTCTGTCCCACTGGGACAGACGTCCATTCCACTTTGGTTCAACTTAATTTCCTTGAAATGACGTGGCAACAATGTTGATTCAACCAGTGTGTGGCCAGTGGGATAGGCCCATCTACATGAGAAGATATGGTCGTAGAAGCACACAGAGCCATAAATACTCAGTCTTCACAAACTTAGAAAGAGGTCCTTGCTACCAGCAAAAAGGACTGTGATACACATGACAGTCAATTGTAATTTCAAACACAGCAATTTAATAAGTGTTGGCTTATTATCAATAATAAACAGGGTGGTTCGAGCCCTGAATGCTGATTGGTTGACAGCCGTGGTATATTGGCCATATACCATAAACCCCAGAGGTGCCTTATTGCTTAATAATAACCCTGCTCATCCTTGTTTTCTCTCTGCAGACATACTCTGGCCTGTTCTGTGTAGTGGTGAACCCATACAAGATGCTGCCCATCTACTCTGAGAAAATCATTGAGATGTACAAAGGGAAGAAACGCCACGAAGTCCCCCCTCACATCTACTCCATCACTGACAATGCCTACAGAAACATGATGCAAGGTAGGTTCATCGTTCATAGTTACACCTCTTCCTGTTACTGTAGCTTCTTTGTCTGGGAAGGCAGGTGCCGATTCAATTCAGTCCATCAATTGACTGAAATGAAATGTTTGGAATTTCAGTTTGCCTGCTGAATTGACTGAAATGAATGACATTTGATCCCAACCCTGCTTGAAGGCCATGGTATCTCACCACAGCTATTCTTCCTATCTAGCTAGCTACTATCTTGGGAGAATTAAAAGTGGTTTGCATAATATCAGCTGCTACAAAACAGTGATTTCAACAGTCTTGTGTCAGCTGTCTTTAGGTCAACAAACCAACAAAACAACATTTTCAATAACTCAACGATAGCTAGCTCTTCAATACTCTTCAAAAGGTACAATATTTTATAAACTCAGCAGCAGCTGAACCGCAGTGCAGAATACTGCAGAGATATAATTAAGCAATAAGGCCCGAGGAGGGGTGGTAAATGGCCAATATATCACAAACCCTGAGGTGCCTTATTGCTATTATAAACTGGTTACCAACATAATTAGAGCACTGAAAATAAATGATTTGTCATACCTGTGGTATACGGTCTGATATACCACGGCTGTGAGCCAATCAGCATTCAGGGCTCGACCCAACCAGTTTATAATGCACATGGGCCATATACCACAAACACCCGAGGTGCCTTATTGCTTAAATATACTGTAGCCTTGCATGCTATTTCAATGCCCTCTATGGTCAAAAACCTCTCTTCCTGACGTATGTGGGCTGTGAAACTGCATAAAAACAATGTGAAAACGGCTTACTTCAATGGAAGTTAATGAACAGAAGCAGAAAAATCATTTTAGTAGCTCATTTGAAGAGAAGTCTGGACACGAGGTGACAATGGGCTAACTCTGCTTACAGTAAATGCCAGTAAAGGGCTCTTGGCTAGCCCCTACTGTGCTAAGACTGTGAGAGGATAAGAGGCTAATATCCTGATGTGGACAACTTAGCGTTTCCCACAAGGCTTTGTTATGTGGTGCCAGAGGTCAGGGGTCATGCGGACCTAGTTGACCCCAAGGATTTTATAAGAATTCTGGGGGATTTTCAGAGGAGCTTACTGACATCTGGCTTTAGAGATTGAGGACAGGAAGTCGGAAGACAGTTCCTGTTCGAATCTTCAATAAAATATGCTCTCCATTTTGCCTTTTCTGTCTGTTGCTTTAGGATTAAAGATAAACTATGGAAGTTTTAAGTTGCTAACTTCTGACAATATTTCTGTCCATTTAAATGACTAATTTTGGCCCAAAAGCAAAAGTTCCCAGAGACAAACATTTCTGTATTTACCTCTTTGATTCAAGCACTTGTATAATTTATTGTAAATTCTAATCAGATTGTGGATATCAGCCCCTTTTATGTTTTAAACTCTACATTTGACATTTTAGCTGTAAGTAAATGTTAACAGTTTATTTAAATGATCATCACTTTTGTGACAGTACATGTCAATTATGCGACGATAAATGACACTATACAACATGTTCTCACAAGGGCTTTGTGGTTTTATCACATTTCTACGACTGTGTCTTTTTTACAGCCAGTCACTGTGTTGCTTATCATGCATCAACAAAACTTAGATCTAACTCACTCAAACAAATCAATAACCACACCAAGCAGAAGCAGATAAGGCTGTTGTTCCTCTGCTAAGTTTGTTGGCATACAATGTTCCTTACCAAGTCACTACTTCAGAATGGTTACACTTCACCAGTTTTACACCACTGAGCCAAGCTGAGCCAAAACGTATTGCACTGGCCTGCTTACTCGTCTACGGTAGTTGTGAAAAGAATGTGACACAAATGTATCTGAGTCAGCACAGTATGGTTCAGGTTGGTACGATAGTCTAAAAAGAGTATTAGTGAACCTAACATTGCAGTCAAAGAGTGGATAGTCACCTCCTTGGGAAAAAAAACAACACCATCTCTCCTTTAGACCTCATTTTGACCCTTTTCTGACCAATGGGGTCCTCCCAGAACATGACCTTGGAAGCACATTGTAAATGATGTAAGAACCAACCTTCTCCATTGTTCAAAGTGCTGCAGCATGATGAGAGAAGTTAGAATAAGCCCTGTGATGCTGGCCAATCAGAAACACAATGACCTCACTCCTACTCGAGCTCAAGTTCCCTATTATGTAGTACCGGGTTTAAGTACTGGATACATTTCTAGTCATACATTACAAAGAGGAGAGCAAACACACTGACTTGATCATCCTCTGTTTTTATCAGTCACTCCAACTTCATAAACTTGAAACCTCATGTTTATATCATTTGGATTTAGGTCTTAGATGGACTTTCTTACACTCGTAAGTCACAGGTTAAGCCTGTGTGTGTGCATGCAGGATACCGGGCTTGTGTGTGTGTGCGTTATCTTTGAATTTACACACACACACCAGATCCCCCTAGGAGAGCTGCCTGCAGTTCTGTGGGTTCTTGTCAGATAGCAATTGACATTCCAGCTTAGTCAGAAGTAAGTGTGTGTGTGTGTGTGTGTGTGTGTGTGTGTGTGTGTGTGTGTGTGCGCGCGCATATGGGTGTGTGCACGCAGCTCCTAGTGGGATCTGTCAGGTGAACAGGAAACAAGGCAGGTTGAGGTTAAACAAAACCACAACAAGAATGTTAAGCCCTCATTGGATACATTTATGAATTGTGCCACTGACACGTTTATAACTACCTTGGAGTAGAATAACAAATAGTTAATGTTTTTAACAGTGATTGTTTTTTTTACGTTTGATCTACGTTGGTCTATGATTGTTACTCGATTTGATCTGTTTTGAGAAATGTGTAGTAATTTAAACAGCATTTTAGAATGTGTCTAGCTGTAAAGATCTTTTAAGTTGCTAGATGTGTAGGCGTGCTTATATGAAGTGTTTCTTTCCAAAACGCTATATATCCAATTTCAGAAATGTTGGAAAATTTGATTTTATTGTTTAAAGAACTTCTGAAAGAGATTTGATTTTTTTTTCACTATCTAATCATGGCATGGGGTTGTTCAATGACAGACATGTATTTGTTTAAAATCTATCACTTGATGGTTTCATTTCGGAGAGAAAAATAGTCATGTTTTTTGCTAAACTATATCAATCTGCCTCAGTCTCAGAGAAATAAGTAGTACTGCTAGGTTTTACAAAGCCAAATGTAACAAATGACTACGTTTTTTAATAAAAAAAACTGTACAAATGATTTGTGACATCAATATCTAAAAATGAATCAATACAGTAATGAGTATGTAAAACATTTACACTGACATTTTAGTCATTTAGCAGATGCTCTTATCCAGAACAACTTAGAGTGCATTCATCTTGGGTGACCCCATATCACAGTCAAATATACAGGATATGAACATGCCATTCCAGCTAGACAAGGAAAATACACTGAGTATATCAAATATTAGGAACACCTTGGATTCACCTGTCAGTCTATGTCATGGAAAGAGCAGCTGTTCAGTGTATATACACTCAGTGTATAGAGTTTAGCAAAAAACAAATACATTTTAATACACACCTAAAATTGATAAATAAAAATGTCTGAGAACAATAATATTTGAGGGGGCCCTAAGCAAAATGTTGCAAATTTCCTGCAAATTTCCTGCAATTCAATTGTCATGGTGTGGAGAGAGAAATGTGCAATTTTATAGCTAATATCCTGCAATTGTATACAATTTGTCATAGGGTGGAGATAAATGTTTTTAATATGATATCTGACTGAGAGTGACTAACAAAATCAATAGGGGCCCTCCGGTCGGTAATTCGACCATGATAGCTGCCTAGACTAATTTAACCCCCCCCAAAATGTTGCTGACATGGGCTGACTGTCAGTGACTGACATAACGAGAAAAAAAATGCAGATGCACAACAACATTTCGAAATTGCACCTTGTGTGTTCTACTATTCTAACTCCCAACAGTAAGTTAAGACCCCGACTCAACTTATTTTGTATTTATTTTTTATCAGCGGGCCTACAAAAGCTGCCCATCTCTGGTGTAGTATATGACTCGTACTTTCTGTTGATATGCTGTATGTGTAGGAATCTACCAACTTAATTGCATGTACACACAGGAAATGTCAGTGTGTGCACACAGCTATGGTGTGTGCATCCAGGGTCGTGAGTAAACATTATGACGATGGATGGTCAATAGCTCGCTGTCTACTCTGTCGCTATATTTAGATTTGAGTGTTGGGAGTTTTTATTGTTAACAGACTGATAGGATTTCCCACGACAGAATAGAGGAGATGACTAATGGTATGGTCCAAACAAACCCTTTAGGGGGGTGTCGCCCTGTCGCCGTGGCGATCTCTCCATGGGTCTACATGTACATTAAGAGGAGCAAGACTATCAACAACCCTGGCAGTGTCTGATATGGCACCCTATTTCCTACAGTGCATTCGGAAAGTATTCAGACCCCTTGACGTTTTCCAAATTTTGTTACATTACAGCCTTATTCTAAAATGGATTAAATGAATAACAAATCCTCAGCAATCTACACACAATACCCTATACTGACAAAGTGAAAACGGGTTTAGATTTTTTTTGCAAATGTATTAAAAATAAAATACAGAAATACCTTATTTACATAAGTATTCAGACCCTTTGCTATGAGACTCGAAATTGAGCTCAGGTGCATCCTGTTTCCATTGATCATCCTTGAGATGTTTATACAACTTGATTGGACTCCACCTGTGGTAAATTATATTCATTGGACATGATTTGGAAAGGCACACATCTCTCTATATAAAGTCCCACAGTTGACAGTGGGTGTCAGAGCAAAAAACAAGCCATGAGTTTGTAGGAATTTCTGCAGCATTGAAGGTCCTCAAGAACAAACTTCTTCCATTCTTAAATGGTAGAAGTTTGTAACCACCAAGACTCTTTCTAGAGTTGGCCGCCTGGCCAAACTGAGCTATGGGGGATAAGGGTCTTTGCTAGGGAGGTGACCAAGAACCCGATGGTCACTCTGACAGAGCTCCTCTGTGGAGATTGGAGAACCTTCCAGAAGGACAACCATCTCTGCAGCACTTCACCAATCTGGCCTTTATGGTAGATTGTCCAGTTGGAAGCCATTCCTTAGTAAAAGGCACATGACAGCCCGCTTGGAGTTTGCCAAAAGCCACCTAAAGGACTCTCGAACCATGAGAAACAAGATTCTACCAAGATTGAACTCTTTGGCCTGAATGCCAGCGGCAGGGACTGGGAGACTAATCAGGATCGAGGGAAAGATGAACGAAGCAAAGTACAGACTAGGGCGAAGGTTCACCTTCCAACAGGACAATGACCCTAAGTACACAGCCAGGACAATGCAAGAGTGGCTTTGGGACAAGTCTCTGAATGTCCCTGAGTGGCCCAGCCAGAGCCCGGACTTGAACCTGATCGAACATCTCTGGAGAGAATTGAAAATAGCTGTGCAGCGACGCTCCCCATCCAACCTGACAGAGCTTGAGAGGATCTGCAGAGGAATGGGAGAGACTCCCCAAATACAGGTGTGCTAAGCTTGTAGCATCATACACAAGAAGACTCGAGGCTGTAATCACTGCCAAAGGTGCTTCAACAACATACTGAGTAAAGAGTCTGCAAAAATGTATAAAAAACAGTTTTTGCTTTGTCATTATTTAATCCATTCCGAATGCACTGTATGCAGTCCAGTACTTTTGACCAGACGCAGCCTTGCCTGTCTGCTACATAATAACAGATAGTCTTATGGAGTCAACCCTGTTAAGACACTTAAGAAAATGTAATCTACAATCAGAGTCTCTGACAATTCTGTGAAATCTTGGCTCTCATCTCTCCTGGGAAGACTCACATTCCTTCACTAAGGCTTAGAAATTTGCCCTGCCTGCTCTTTGAAGTTTGAAGGGAATAGAGATGGGAAGTTGTCATGCGATTGGGTTTTGTGTAAAAAGTTTCAGCTGGTGAGGATGATGATTGAAATGTTGTTTTTCCAATGCCATTGTCATAAGGGGAATTTATATTCATCTCTTAAATTAAATGTTCTGTATGACGGTGATTTGATGACAGGTCTTGGCTTTATCTCTCTGGTGAACTCGTGATTGGGATGAGACTAGAGTGACCTTGGAATTTTCCCTTTAAACCAATTGTAATTTGGGAGACTCCTTCTCATATCTCTCTGTCTGTCTCTCTCTCTTTTTTTCTTTCTCTCTCTCTCTGTATTTTATTTATCTCGCTTTGCACTAGGAAATAGGGTGCCATTTCAGATCGGCCCCTACTCTGTTTGGCGTTTCCCCCTCTCCCAATGCCTCGCTTCCCCCGTGAGGTTCTACTCCCTGGCTCAGAGTTACATTTGGTGTCAGTGTTGTGTTTGAATCAGTTTTGAGCGTGTTTGGAAATGCTGCACAGCCCTGGATGCCCCTCCTCTCCCTCTCTCCCCTCTGTGCCTTAATTAGGAAGAAAGGGGAACAGACAGCATTTTGCTGTGTGTGGAATGGAACCTAGCCCACTGCCAAGTCACGTCCAAAATGAGGAATAGCATCCTAGCGCTCAGTTCTTTCCAGCCTGAGCAAAGCCATACAGGCTAGCCTGGCTAGTGTAGCCTAGCGTAGCACATGCCCAGTAGGACCAGGGATGGGAATGATGGCCAGTAAGGAGAGATTTCAGTATGAGATTTCGGAGTTACGCTAAATGACACAACATACGAGCCATGGGCTTTCTATTAGCAGTTAATTAAGGATAATGCACAGGGGGATTAACTAACCCTCTCTGCCACTCTCTATTTCTTTTACACTCTCTTTCTTTCTTCCTTGCTCTCCTTCTGCTCTCTCCCTCTACCCCCCCCCCCTCCCCCCCCGCTGTTTCACATAGGTCATGTTTAGATTGCACTGGGCTCCAAATACTTTAACTTGATAATTGAACTAATAATATCCAAATGGTCTTTCTTTTTAACAGCATTCCCCAGACTCCAGACACACACAAGCACATACACACCCTGTCTAGCATTTAAAGGGGGATACTGTTTCGTTATATCCCTACATGGACCTTTAGTATTTTCCTAGGATTTGTGACGTAGTCAATTTTTAGGATCACATATCAGGAATTGATAGTCATCGTATTGCTTAACACATCAGGTGGACATCTTTGATTTTGGAAAATAAATATTGTCTTTTTTTGTTGTTGTCTTGTTTTCATGTTTTAGGCATGGGAAAGCCCTACCAATTTCTCACTTGAGCAGATGATTAAACTCATGCCCTGTTTGTACAAAGGTTCAACGCATGGCTGTACAAAGATGTGAACGCTTGGTTGATTTCTCTGGAGTAATAAAGCGTATGTTTCATATGATAGGCTGTGGACTGCACTGTACATCGAGACAAGAAACAACAGAACGTCATCATCGCTTATAAGTTATTACTCAGGAGCACCACTACTGAATACATCATACAGGAAGAGTTATAAAAATGAAATACTATCCAAATGTACAGGTAGCAGACAAACATACCAATACTGTATATGATTTACACATGTTTAGAAATGATTAATAGATATCATGCTAAAGCAACTTAAAGTAGAGTGAGTATGTTTTTGAATTTGTGGCCCTAGTGGGAATTGAACCCACAAGCACCATGCTGTTACCAGGACCAGAAAAACACATCTTCATTAACCAATCCAATTGTCTTACTATATGGTGTACTGATGTCAGATGCCTGTCTTTATACTGCATATGTGCATGTATGAGCAACCCTATCCTGACATCAGGATTTTAATTTTTTTCTGCAGATCGTGAGGACCAGTCCATTCTTTGCACGTGAGTAAAAAAATCGAACATTTGACACTATCCACTACACTTCACACTATACAGTACGTTTGATCCTAAAATACACCTTGTTGTTTTTTCTCCCCACATTTTTCCTAGACGTCACATGGTTGGATGAGGGGAGGGGAGGGAGGGGGGGGATGTTGAAGATGGAACAGTAACAGTTATGTAACCAATGGGTTACATAAACACACACTGTGTCCGAAATGGAATCCTATTCCCTATGGGCCCTATGGGCCCTGGTCAAATGAAGTGCACTACATAAGGAATAGGGAGCAATTTCAGACACAGCCACAGTTAAACAAATGAGATACCTCTAACATCAACATTACCTTTTTCCAGCCTGCTACTGCACTACCCTAACACACTGTGGTCTGTCTAGTGGGATTGAACACTTTGGGGGACAACTATGGTGACATGTCTGATTGGTTTGACAATAAGGATGACAGGAAGTTCAGTGGGTATTTTGGTGAATCTTAGCTGAAATACTCATGTCATACAGATGTAGGATTTTAATTTGAGACAGTTTGCTACAGCTGGAGAATAATCCTGCATCATCAAGAAATGTGAATTATGTGGCTTATAATAAACATTTTTGTAGGGGTTGATACATTTTTGGTTTATGGCAAATAGTCTGACATTTCTAAGTGGAAATTACAAACTTTAGAAGTCGTTTGAAAACTCAAATACACTACAAGTTAGCATTTCTTGCTGTGCATGACAATGCTAAGCAACAAAATAGTGATCAAATTAAGATCCTACATCTGGGAACCATTATCCAGGGAGTTGTGGGGTTAGAACACTTCTCTTCTCTCTTTTCTGCTCTCCTTTCTACTCTCCTCTTCTCCCCTCTCTCCTCTCAGAGAGACAGGAAGTGTGCCCTGTCCTGATTATAAAGACAGATTCGTTTTTGTTTGGGCTCCATTTTGTTTGTTTACTCATTGCAGAGCAATTATTGAGAATCACTCTGGGAGAGAAATAGAATCTCTTGTCTCATTCTAGTTACTATATAGGCTAGGAGTTGTCAGGCCAAACATTCAGGAACATCTTTGGGCCCTAGTTCTAGGGGTTTTAGCTAGTCAGGTCTACTACACATAACAAAACCCAATAAACTTCAGCACCTCTTGGCATGTTGTTTGTCTCGTGCCTATTTACAGTAAGCCCTACTCTACAGTACGTCAGAGCACCTTTCCTGTAAAGCATCCAGTGTACCCAGTAGAGGAAATGGGAGGGTCCCTGTCTAAAGTAGACTGCCCTGGAGCTCCAGGCTCCTTCTATTCTAAACCGATTGATGCCAGGATGCAGCATTCTCTGATCAAATCGACTCACTTCCTGAAGTTTTGCCTGAACAATTTACCAGAGGAGGCTTATTTGGAGAAGTGGGGTTTCATTTTCCTGTTTGTTTGTTTGTTGTAGTCAGGGAATGGGAGGTCGGTAATGCAGTAGGGTTGTGGATGGAAGCAGGGACGTTTGGAGCTATAGGGTTTCAAAATTCCAGAAGTGTTCCTAATGTTTCCCCCATGTTTTTCCAAAATCCCTGTTGAAAGATTCCTGGAATCAGTAGGGGGGGAAAAAATAATTTCAAAAATCATCCTCCAACAGGGATTTCAGAAAAACCTGGGAGCTTTTGGATTTTTTTTTGCCTCTAGTTGGGTCAGCTAGGTATAAGCATGCTCTCTATCCATATATAGGAGAAACGTACACTACAGTGAATTCCATGTATGACATGCTCCCTGAGTGTGTATGAAATGAGACTGATGTATTATAAAAACATATGAACCAGGGACTGACTGTGTTGTCGTCATAGTAGACAGGGGTTTGACCTGGTGACGATAGCATTACTTTGTGAAGTATATTGATAAACATGACATAGCACATGTCATGGCATACATAATCAACATACAGATGTTGGATCTTAATTTGATCACCCTGGTGCAGGATCATTTTTCTACAATGCAGAAAATGTAAAGGTTGTAGTGTATTTGAGGTTTCAAAAGAGTTCTGAAGTTTGTAATTTACACTTCAAACTTGATTTTCCCATACGAAAATGTATTAACGTCTACAAAAATGTCCATTAATTATAATCCACATAATAATTCACATTTCCTGTTGCTGCTGGAGTATTTCCCTGCTGTAGCAAACTGTCTCAAATTAAGATCCTACATCTGTATGGCGGCAAACAATGTACTGTGCCATCTTTTGAAGTCTAGAGATTTTAATTGCATTTGGTATGACAATGTAATAGCATTTATATGACAGCGCTGTTTATAACAGCATTGTGTAGGCTTTGTGACAGACTCCTCTTATAAATGGTTAGTTTTGTAAGATGCGTTTCACATAAGTGTGAACATGGACAAAACGTGCTAATGGACTGCTGTTAGGGTGTGGTGTGTTGACAATAACATGTTATACACAGACACACACTGCAGTTTCCCATTCCATTGCTGAGTTTCTCCTCACAATCCTTAGTTACAACCAAAATAATAATGCATAGGAAGTAGCCACATAGCTCACTAAATCCTTGCTTGGGGTCTTGACATCTCATTTATATGGGGTCATCTCTTTCTCTTTACAAGAATTAGAGTGTAGTAAGAGACCTAGCATCATTCCCAAAAGTGAACCAAACCTGGGTTCAAATGCTATTCAAACTCTTTCAAATACTTTGAGCGGTTGCTCTGTTCTGCCTAGAGTGCCAGATGGGCGGGGGTTGACTGTTTGGGATTATTCTATTATGTCCAATAAGCCAGGCAAGCTCAATCAAGCACAGACAAGGTATTTTAAATTATTTTGAGTAGCATTTGAACCCAGGTCTGGAATGAAAATGGCCAAAGCCCAGGATGCTAACCAGCCATTCAGACCAGTGATCCACGGTGGCCACCCTGACCCTGGGATGGTTTAAGACAAACTGTGTTAGAAGAGGAATCCCCTCACTTAGATATACAGAATGGGAGGTCTTTGTCTCAGGGCCTATAGGTCTCTCAGAGGATATTTTCAGGGATTATGGAGTTCTGTGTTTTTACAGTGTGTTGAGGCCTGGGTAGTGTTGTTCTAGACCTGGTGTAAGGAGTGACTCTGTAAGTGGTGTGTGAGTTGAGGCCTGTGTGTGTTGATGCACAGAGTTAGTGTAGTGTGATTTTAGGTTTTTGTATGACAGTTAATGTTGGGCCTGATGTGAGTCTTGGTTTGTTGTATTTCGGTGAGGTATGAATGTTATGACAGAATTTTATAATAACATTCATAACGAATGTAGGTCTTCGTAGGAGTGTAGTGTGAATCAGACCTGATGTACAGTATATGCTGTAGTATGAGGTTGCGACCTTGTATAGTGTGAGATGAGGTCCTGTGGATAAGGTCCAGATGTAGGATCTTAATTTGATCACACTTTTATTGTTGAGAATTTTCCTGCACCTCAGGGAAGACAGATGAGCTTCGTGATTTACATAAATTCACTGAAAACCTGCACTAACACACGGTTATATTAACAGTATTGCACTTTTCATGTAGTCTACTTTTGGCCAGCTAATAGACCTAACCACTGATCAAGCAACATTATGAACTAAACGTTCAAATTATTATTTTGCTATGACAATATATGTCAAATTAAGATCTTACATCTTTATGGTGGATACTGGATAGATTCCTGTCGGCCCAGTCGGCCCCATGACAGACAGCCTCTGGTGGATCTTACGAACACCTCTCCTTTTATGGACTTGTTAGAGCCAGCTGGACTCTAGGCTGGGATCATTCAGACAGCAGCATTGCGGTTGGCGTCTCCAGCATCTAGAGATCAAAGGCCAATAAACTACTCTCCCTCATCCTTCTGTAGTTTCCTACCTCTGTTAAATATGTCCAATACCCACCCTTGGCCTTCTGGTTTAGAGGTGTAGGATATGTCTAATACATTTGTACCCTGCCTTAGTCTTCCTTAAGCCTCAAATACACTGGATTAGAAATGCTGTTTTACTTGATCTGTCTTCAGTGTACATGGGTCTTTTCAGGTTATCAGACTTTTCATTGGACCCCCTGGTCTGGTAGTGGGGCAGTCTGACCCTTTAGTTTCCTTTCATCATGGTATAAAGCAGTAGGTAGGGCTAATCATTTGGTAGAGGCACACAGGAAGGGGTTGGATGGCATTACATTACTTTGGACAATGACAATAACATTGCGCTTGGGTGTTGATGTTGTTATTTCACTCAGTCACTCAAGTGGTTCACGGTTTAATTAAAGTGAGTTATTGAACTGTGAACAACCTGTCAGTTCTGTTTTCTCTCGCTCACCCTCTGTTTTTCTATCTCAAATTCTTTCTGTCACTCTCTCCCTCTGCCCCCCCCCCCCCACTCCTCTCTCTTTCTGTTCCCCTCTCCCACCCACCCTCTCTCTGTTTCTCTCTCTCTAACCCGTGTCTCCTGCTCTCCAGTGGGGAGTCTGGTGCGGGTAAGACAGAGAACACCAAGAAGGTCATCCAGTATCTGGCTCTAGTGGCCTCTTCTCACAAAGGCAAGAAGGACACCAGTGCTGTAAGTATACTGCAAACTACAACGTTTTTTTTGTATCGTTTTTGCCATTGTGTCGTCAATGACAAGTGGCTATTGTGTGTCAAAAGTGGGGACCTCCCCAAGCCGGTTTCTATGCTCTAAGGGAGACTTGGCCAATGTGTGAGGAAACTGCCCCGTTGAATGATAATTCTGTACCGCAATTTCCTCCAAATAGACACAGCCAGGAGCATTTGTCCACGTGAGTAAAAAGGGAATGACCCAAGTGTGTTTTGCGTGTGGTGGTGTATGCGTGTTTTCTCCTAGAAATAAGGATTGCATGCGAGAGTGGATCACGGACAGGTTTTTTGTAGTAAAAAAATATATTTCTGACAAGATCCCCCTCCTATCAAGTTCCCCATCTCCTTTGTTGTTGAGCTCAAAATAATAAATTTAAAATGTACAATAACATGAGCAATATCATCCCATATCCCCATTGTGTAACAGTGTGCTCATAACTTCCTGATATTACCAGTTATGGACCTCACAACTACAAACTGCATGATAGTGATTTTTTTTTTTTATTAACATGCAGCCCTCTCATCCAAATACAAAATGGTAGATAATATGTCAGATGATTTACTTTATATTCCCCCTGAGTTTGGTTGTTATTGTTATGTCGTCCATGGTTTTCCAAAAACACTCTTTCACTGCCTGGGGTTGGAGCCCGGCATTGAAACGGTTAACCACCACCACAGATCGTCACAGATCAACAGAGCACAGTGTGAGCATGTCCATCTACCTTTTTCCTGTCTATCAAACGACATCATATCCTACCTCATCCCCTAATCCTAACATCCACCACCTGCCATTTTGTCCTGTGGGCGTTGTGGCGGCGTCTTGCTCCTCCGTAGCGTTACACAGTAGTTGTTCTACCACTTTTGATGATTTGCACCAGTGTGGAATTTTTCAGACACCATGTGACCTACACGTGACCTTGTGATCTCTGACCTTTGACCTTTTCATCACAACAGCCAGCTCGCTCTCTTCACCCCTGATTTTAAAATTTAATTTTTTTTTTTAAAAACATGCATTTTCGGACAGCTCTCTACTGTCAGAATCATGCCTGAGTGAGATTCAAATAGTTGGGGGTACGGGGAGGGGAGTAATAGTCATCATTGTACAGCAATGAAGGGATTAACTTCCAGGTCAATGGTTAAAAGATGTGTTTTTCTTTGTCATTACCCCTCAAGACCTTCAGGAGATGCAGTGAAGCCCAATCATAATTTCATTGTCCAGCCTTTTCTACTACCCACTGGGCACACACTGGTTGAATCAACGCTGTTTCCACGTCATTTCAATTAAATTACATTGAACCAACGTGGAATAGACGTTGAATTGACGCCTGTGCCCAGTAGGTACTTAGTATGAAGCAATGTATCGGCCATGCATTCTAAGTAGTATGCTAGTGTGGAGATTAGAATGTAATACATTTTTTAGAAGCCTACCACCAGCAGTGAACTTAATACGCCTGCTTTAGAACTAGAATGTCTCTCTCTTCTCCTTCCTCCTCTCCTCCTTTATCTCTCCATTTCAACAGCATATTAATGACTGATCCTTCCTGTCATTTCCCCTCGCTGTTTCTTTCTCTTTGTTTTTCTGTCTCTTTACTCTCTCTTTCTCTTAGTGGCTGTCTGAAGCGAGCAGGGCCTTCTTTTCCCTGCTGAAATGTAAAGTATCTGGTTGCTACTCTCTTTTCACTCAAGTACCAGTAACTCATTCTGTTTTAAAATCCATTAACTTGGGTGAGGTTTATCTTTATCTTACTGGGAATTTGTCAATAAGGAGATTTGGCTGATGTGTTCTCATCAAATAGTTTTCTCATAGATCCAGATCTGAAAGGCATGTGACAGACACCTCTGAACTACAGTTAAATCATTTACCTCATTTACATTCATTTGCCCTGTGGTTTTGCACAACATTGTCCTGGTTTCAACTCTCCAGTCTAAAAACACTCATTAAAAAAACAGGTGTAAGGACCACAACAAGCTAACAAGCTATCATTCTCGGCTAGTCAAGATGGGAGAGGTTAAGCCATCCACTGCTCCCCCTAAGCCAGAGGAGCATTAAGTATGTGGGTGTTTGTGTACACGTGCACATTTCCGTGTGTGTGTTTGACAGAGGTATGCCTGCCTCTGACCCAGCCAGTAAGCTAACGCAGGCCCTTTGATCAAACTGCATATTATCAGATCTGTACAAAGCCTAGAGAAATGCAAAATATTTGATTTCTAGGAAGCACCTTTCTATAGAAATAACAATCCTGTCATCTCTGCGGACCTGGAACACACCCACTGCCTACCTACTAGCACACACTCATATCGCCACCCTCTGCTCTGGCTCCTCTCCAGACCAGCAACACTCTGAATCTACCACCTCCAGCCACTCCCTCCTCACATCCTTCCCCTGGCCCAACCAGCAAACACTCTAGTGGGCCTCATTTGAACAATCAGGCCCTGGTTGTCTCAGTTTGAGGCAGATTAGTAGTGAAATAAGTCATGTTGGTAGGACATGTGTCCTCAGTGCATAGAGACTAATAGGGGATTAGATCTTCTGGAGTAGTAGGTGCTGTCCGCTCAGTTATAATGCTATTAGGCCCAGTCACAGTGTAGATATACACAGTGTAGAGATGATGATATAGGAGTCGAAACTGTTGAAAACAACTGGGTTTGTTGTTTAGGATCTATTTCTTTCTGTTCTTTCTTTCTGTTCTTTCTATCTTTAGAAAATGTTCTTTTTTTCAATTGACTTTCATAGGGCTTGTGCTGCTGTTCCAGCCTTTATTTGACTATTCTATTCACAAATGAATGTCACAGATTTAGTTTAATGTTTGTCATTACGTTGTTATGTCCAGGGGGAGCTGGAAAAGCAGCTTCTGCAGGCTAACCCCATCCTGGAGGCCTTCGGGAACGCCAAGACCATCAAAAATGACAACTCTTCGCGATTTGTGAGTTCACCTTTCGCAGACGTGTAGGCCTAAAGTATTTGAGTGGGTCACAAAGTAGTGTCCACTTTTCATGAATCAATTCATTAATTCAAACTATTGATTAATGTAATTTGCATAATGACCCATATCTTTTTGTGTTATTTAACATTCATCTGACTGTAATCCTGGCGTACCTGTTCCCTTTAGGGTAAATTCATCCGCATCAACTTTGACGTGACTGGCTACATCGTCGGAGCCAACATTGAAACCTGTATCCTTACACAGTGTTACATACTGTAACTCTAAACTGGGGCATCCAGTTTCAGAAAAGCTGTTTTTTGTGTTCACTACCCTGGGAAAACAGCTACAAAAGCTCCTGTGACTTCTGTGTTTGAACAGTAAACATGAACCCAGACCCAAACCTGCGGTATTGGACTGTTGACACATTCCTGTTAGAAGTGTCATGGGTTCTCCTGTGACCGACGGTAAACACTGGGGAGGTCGTTGGCATCTGCACAATGAGTCTAAAAAGTGCTGTCACTCCAATAACTCTTAAGTTCCCATGGAATGGAATGATGAGATAAGAAATGTTTAGGTTGGAATTATGTATTTGGGTCATGTTGTTTAAAGATGTTTTGGCACAGAGCCCTATTTGTAAAGGTTCATACATACTGTAGATACAAGTTGCTGAACCGTCCATGGTATCACTTACAGATTGCCAAGAACGTATTAGAAAATGAGATAATGAAGCTCCAGTGTCATCTAATATAATGTATATTCTGTGTATAGTTCACCGTGTATGTTCACTGTAAGATGACAAAGTAGACAAGCTTGTTTGTAAATAAGTTTCTTTGGACTGTTTTCCTCTCAAGCATAAACTTGAAACTCCATCCAGAGCATTAGAATGTATATCCTTAACGGCTGTTCTCAGACCTGCTGGAGAAATCTCGTTGTATCAGACAGGCCAAGACAGAGAGAGCCTTCCACATCTTCTACTACATGGTGGCTGGGGTCAAGGACAAGCTACGTGGTAAGATCTGGGTTGTGTTTCCTATTCCCTAGGTAGGACCCATTTGACCAGGGTCCATAGGGCTCTGGTCAAAAGTAGTTCACTCTGTAGGGAATAGGGTGCCATTCTGGATTTAGATCAGGGTTCCTGATCAACCTGATGATTGTCATGGTGGAGGAGAGTAGGCGATTTAATCTGTAGTGCAGGACGGGCAGTTGTGGAAGTCCCACTTTTCATCCCATTGACCCCAGACAACCAGAAGCGGAATCATTCTGTACACAATCAAATATGATTATTTCTTGATAATACAGAGCTCGAATTTCTAGAACTCTCCACTCCATCAGTGAAAACCCTCAACCGCTGTTCTTCCAGATGCGCTCCTGTATGTGATTGAACGTAGAGCTAGAATTTCTAGAACTGTCATAATTGAACACACTGAATCATTGTCATTCCAGAGGAGCTTCTGCTGGAGAACTTCAGCGCCTACCGTTTCCTGATTGCGGGCCATGTCTCGATCTCGGGCCAGCAGGACGACGAGATGTACGAGGAGACCATGGAGGCCATGAACATCATGGGTATCACTGAGGAAGAGAGGACAGGTACTGTATTAATCAATAAATTAATCAATTTATCAAATCAACAAATCACCACAAAAAGTACTGCATGTGTCGATAAACATCATGGGCCTCACTGAGAACAAGAGGATAAGTAGTTCATTTAAATGAATCAACAAAAAAATGAATTGATACATCAATCAATTATTCAATCACCTTAACAAGTCCTGCATGAGATGAGGGGATAGGTAGGCTACAGCACTGAGCCATTCTATTCAATCACAACAAACTCTTCATTACTAGGGCAGTTACACTATAATGTTATACGATATAACATTAAGGAATAACCAGGCTATGACTTGGGTCTAGGTTTTTTCTTCAAGATCACATGGTCAGGATAACCCGGTGGCCCTACATCAGCACGTCAAATACATTAGACACAGTAAACTAGGTGTGCAGATCTTAGATAGCTAATGGTGACTGACTAGCTAGGCTGACAAGGCATAGAATATGGCATGTCATGGCGGCCATTTTGATTTGTCCCTGTACTTACTGTAATTGACCTGTACTCTCTGTGTTGTCTGTGTCCTCTAGGCATCCTGAAGGTGTGCTCCACGGTGCTGCAGTTGGGAAACATAGAGTTCAAGAAGGAGAGGAACCAGGAGCAGGCCACCATGCCTGACAACACAGGTTAGAGGAGGACATGAGATGGCAGATAATATATACATAACTTGTGCACTATGTTATTTGACATTGTATGTTATAGTACATGTTATATGTTGTGCTATGCATATGGTATGTATTATGCCACTTATATTAAATGTAGTACATGCTGTATGTTATTAATGTGTAGGACAATATCACATCTGCTTTCTTTCTGAAATGTGTCTTAACTCTCCAGCGGCTCAGAAGGTGTGCCATCTCCAGGGCATCAACGTGGTAGACTTCACCAGAGCCATCCTCACGCCTCGCATCAAAGTGGGCAGAGAGGTGGTACAGAAAGCACAGAC
The DNA here is from genome assembly GCF_901001165.1 of Salmo trutta. Lineage (NCBI taxonomy): Eukaryota > Metazoa > Chordata > Actinopteri > Salmoniformes > Salmonidae > Salmo > Salmo trutta. The sequence continues at coordinate 7,099,074 of NC_042994.1, read as the reverse complement.
CAAAGAGCAGGTACATGTTGCTTTGGCAGGCTGAAATTCAGACAATCCTGCTCGCCTGTTTCCCAGACTCAGATTTTAGCTCCTGGACTAAAAAACATATTCAAAGGAGAATCTCCACTAAAAGTGCTTTTTGGTCCAGGAATAGACCATACTGCTGGGCTGAATTTGAGACAACTGAAAACTAAACATAGTTTTAAACAATCTATATTTTATTCTGTTTCCTCCAGGCTGACTTTGCCATCGAGGCCTTGGCCAAGGCTATGTACGAGCGTCTGTTCCGCTGGCTGCTAGCTAGGGTCAACAAGGCTCTGGACAAGACCAAACGCCAGGGAGCATCCTTCTTGGGCATCCTCGACATCGCTGGCTTTGAGATCTTTGAGGTGAGTGAGGGGATTCATATGATTGCATGGAAGGCTTCATAGGGTTGTATGTACGATATCTTGGATAAGACTTGGACTGCATGCTATACGTCAAAGCTGAGCTGTTAAGTTGTATTAAGATGAAGGAAAAGACTTGGGGGCCTAGCACACAACCTTGTGGCACACCAAACTGTCTTTAGTGAAAACTCAAATTCTTCTTCTCTCCCTTCTCTTGCAGGATAACTCCTTTGAGCAGCTGTGCATCAACTACACAAACGAGAAGCTGCAGCAGCTGTTCAACCACACCATGTTCGTCCTGGAGCAAGAGGAGTACCAGAGGGAGGGAATTGAATGGAGCTTCATCGACTTTGGCCTGGACCTGCAGCCCTGCATTGAGCTCATTGAGAGGCCGGTGAGTGGGAAGACTGTAAAAAAACACTCTTTAGGTGTAAAATGTATGCATTCAAGACATTAAATAGATACAGATTAAGACTAGTCCTTGACTAAATAGCATTCTCACGGTAGATTCTACATTGAAAGAGCTTTTTAGTTCAGTGCTAGGCTTAATCTGTGTCCTGGAAACCTTTCCTATATATATTACGAAACCAGGAAAATATTTATTTGAGTTATGTTTTCTCCACAGAACAATCCTCCTGGTATTCTGGCCCTGTTGGATGAGGAGTGCTGGTTCCCCAAAGCCACAGACGTCTCCTTCGTGGAGAAACTCATGAACACCCAGGCCAGCCACCTCAAGTTCAGCAAACCCAAACAGCTGAAGAGCAAGACAGAGTTCTCTGTGCACCACTACGCTGGAAAGGTGTGTATCTATCATTTTTGTGGTGCTGTGTGGCTCAGTAAGAGGGTAAGAGGGACAAGGTTGTGAGTTAATTTCCCACAGGGATCACATACAAATACAAGAAATGTGTGGCGTTTTGCCTGTAGGTGGACTACAATGCTGATAATTGGTTGACAAAGAACATGGACCCTCTCAACGACAACGTCATAGCACTGCTTAACAGCTCGTCCAACACGTTTATCCAGGATCTCTGGAAAGATGGTAAGTCCCCCTGGACTCCAGTTTATAGTTGCCTTTTTAGCATCGAGATGGAGTCTCAAGATAGATACATATACCCTTTAATTTTGTGTGACTAGCTCTGATTGAAAATATTGCCTCCTAAGTGTGGTAACCAGATCTATTCCATGATTAGCCAACTGGTGTCATGTTTGACATACAGGCTGCCAGTGTCCTAACCTAACCCAAATTCTAAAACAAACCCCCTCTCTGTCATTATGTGACTCAGCGGACCGCGTGGTGGGCCTAGAGACCATGGCCAAGATGTCCGACAGCTCCATGCCCAGCGGCTCCAAGACCAAGAAGGGCATGTTCCGGACCGTGGGTCAGCTCTACAAGGAGTCCCTGGCCAAGCTCATGACCACGCTGCACAACACCCAGCCCAACTTCGTCAGATGTATCATCCCTAACCACGAGAAGAGGGTAGGCACTAGGCATAGACATTATTCACAATGTGGCCATTGTTCAATAGAACGTTCAGCTGTGAATAAGATCTATTAGGCTGCAAGTCGAGGGAGGTTCCCTTCACCCTGTTGCCAGTGTCTAAGTGGAGTGAAGAAATCCACTTGATTCAATTTGAATTCTCTTTGATTCAATTCTAGCCTACCTCAGTTCACTACTATTGTTCCCCTTGTAGGGGCATTCCTTTTGAAGTGTAGTTTGTTGATGCAGAAGAGGTGTGCAAGCAACTCCCTTTATAAAATGGGAAAAAATACCATATTAGATTAGCGGCAAGATGCCCTGTTTGTCCGATAAAGTGAATTTAGGACATTTGAATGGAATTAAGTGTTTCCTCCCCCAGGTGTGAAGGAGTGTTAAGTATTTTCTTCTCCAACTGCTTTTTCTACTTTTTCACTTTCAACCTTAACCTTTTTAGAACAAATCTAAAGAATAACTCTATGTATTTATTTCTATTCGTAAGGTAAGGAGCTGTAAATAATCTCGCCCTTACTTTAGTGTTGGGTATTTGTAACAAATTGATGATGTTTGTATACAATATGTAAAGCAAATGTAATCATATTCATTGATCCTATATCCTGACCCATTGTCCTCAGGCGGGGAAACTGGATGCCCATCTGGTCTTGGATCAGCTGAAGTGCAACGGGGTGTTGGAGGGCATCCGTATCTGCCGGCAAGGATTCCCCAACCGAATCCTCTTCCAGGAGTTCCGTCAGCGGTGAGTAGACTTGAATGGCATAATCTGTTGCCTTAGCCTGGTTAAACCAGCCTGGACACTGTCACTCACCATGGTTTCACCGTTCAGTCTGGTTTAACCGGAGTATACTATTGCCTACTATCCAGTGCATTCAACATTGGCATGTATCAAACATAGCCTGTGGGGAAACATTTCTCTTAAATCAATATTTTCACTCTACAGTTACGAGATCCTGGCGGCTAGTGCTATTCCCAAGGGATTCATGGATGGCAAACAGGCGTGTGGTCTCATGGTAAGAAAGTGGAGCCATTTTCAAACCCTAGCATCAGGACTTTTATCAAGTCTATAAAAACAGCCTTACATATTCTCTTCTCTGGAATTCTACCAAGACACCAAGTACCAAGATAGAAACCAAGTTGGTACCAACTCTGCCACATACCAAGCTCAATTCCCCTTTTCTCACATTCCTTTCCTGTCCCATTTCCTGGTTCTGTAGATTAAGCACCTGGATCTGGACCCCAACTTGTACCGGATTGGTCAGAGTAAGATCTTCTTCCGTACCGGCGTGTTGGCCCAGCTTGAGGAGGAGAGAGATCTGAAGATTACTGTGGTCATTATCGCCTTCCAGTCCCAGGCTAGAGGTTTCCTGGCCAGAAAGTGAGCAATGGCCTTAGTGTTGACACTGCTTTAATACAGTAAAGCTCTGTCTATATATCAATTCTACCCAGCTAACAACATTTTGTCCTGGGAACGTCCCCTAAATGTTAGGAAAGTCCAGGGGATGTCGCAATGTAACGTTCCCAGGACAGACGTTTGTTCTACTTTTCTGATTCTGGTTTCGAAAGTGCCACTATGTATGCTGTTATTAGCACAGTTCCCAATTGTAACTGAATCAGTGAAAATGACATTTATGAGCCAATAAATGCTACATTACAGTGGTCAATGTTGGTTCCGCTCCTGTGTTCTAACAGGGCCTTTGCTAAGAGACAGCAGCAACTGATGGCCATGAAGGTGATTCAGAGGAACTGTGCTGCCTACCTCAAACTCAGGAACTGGCAGTGGTGGAGACTCTTCACCAAGGTAGAGTTTCAACAACATTAACTATTCAACTCACTCCATTAATTGATGTCTGTCCTACTTACCAAGGACATCAGATTTAGACTTTGGTGGCGGATGCAGTGTTGACCAAGTCAGTCCGTTCTGACCTGCAGGTCAAGCCTCTGCTGCAAGTGACCCGCCAGGAGGAGGAGATGGGCCTGAAGGACGAGGAGCTGCAGAAGGCCAAGGAGTCTGCAGTGAAGTACGAATCAGAGCTGAAGGAGATCACCCTGAAACACACAACAGTATGTATAGGGGTCCATTCGCCAGGAACACCCCCTGTCTATGTGCTTTCCACAATCTTTGTAGGGATTATGTTGCCATTTTTCAGATATTCGTTTGAATTAAATTACTATTGTAACCCTTTTCACTACTTTCATTGTCTCAAAAAGAAGTATTGGCATTTACATAAGTGTTATGAAATAAAAACATTAAAACTCAAAGTTTGGTGTACCACAGGGTTGTGTGCTGGGCCCCCTACACTTTTCTTTCTATTAAGCTCTCTTTGCTTTTTCTCTGGCTCCTCCTCCATCCAGATTATGGAAGAGAGGAACACACTGCAAGAGCAGCTGCAGGCTGAGACCGAGCTGTATGCAGAGGCAGAGGAGATGAGGGTGCGTCTGGCCGCTAAGAAGCAGGAGCTGGAGGAGATCCTCCATGAAATGGAGGCCAGGTTGGAAGAGGAGGAGGACCGCGCTCAGGCCCTGCAGGTGGACAAGAAAAAGATGCAGCAACAGATGCAGGTTTGTTCGACCTTTTCTTTCCTTCTATGTCTTTCACCTTGACTTTGTATTTTGGAGTTCGGGGTGTGTGTTGCTTAGGCTTGTGCCAGTCATGTTAAGTCATGGTGGTAGCCTAGAGGTTAGAGGGTTGCTGGTTTGAATCCTAAATCTGGCAGTTCTTCTTGGTTCGTTTTTAGGACCTGGAAGAGCATCTGGAGGAGGAGGAGGATGCCCGTCAGAAGCTGCAACTGGAGAAGGTAGCATGTGAAGGCAAGATCAAGAAGTTAGAGGACGATGTCTTAGTGATGGAGGACCACAACACCAAACTGTTAAAGGTCAGTTATAGTACCATGTCTCAGGCGTCATATGAGACATATTGTAAAGGCTATGGGCCATTAAAGTTACATTTGAGTGTTTTCGTCTATCAAGAGAGACTAATGTGTCAGTTACCATATTATGTCTCAAACATCATAAAACTAGCATTGTCAAGTCTCTGGGTCCATGAGTCCAATGAAGATTTGATAATGACAGTTGATCCTATTTTCCATTTGTCCACTCAAAAAGGCATTTGATGAAAGCAGGGTTATGACATTTAGGATTTACACTGTGTGTTTACCTGTTTGCCATGTTTACCCTGTTTTAGGAGAGGAAACTAATGGAAGAGAGGCTAGCAGATTTCAGCTCCAACCTGGCAGAGGAGGAAGAGAAGTCCAAAAACCTGACCAAGCTCAAGAACAAACATGAGTCGATGATCTCTGAACTTGAGGGTTCGTATCAATCTTTTACCCCATCCAGACATCAAATAAACCACTCTCAATGGATACCACACCTATTCAGTTATCAAGCAACAATGCACATCTTTGTCTGTACAAATAGTGGCTTTGGGGGTTTTCCTGACCATGTGACCTGACCAGGAAAAACTCCTAGCCATATTCATACGGGAGCATCCTATATCGTAACCAATCTGTGTTGTCCTTAAGTTTGTCTGAAGAACTTATTGAAGCTATTCAGCCACTACACACATCTTCATCCATGGAGGAACATTCCATATATTACTTTATCGTTTGTCCTCTAGTCCGTCTGAAGAAGGAGGAGAAGGGTCGGCAGGAGCTGGACAAAGCAAAGCGTAAGCTGGAGGCGGAGTCTAACGACCTCCAGGAGCAGATAGCCGACCTGCTGGCCCAGATCGCTGAGCTCAAAGCCCAGCTGGCTAAGAAGGAGGAAGAGCTACAGGCTGCTCTGGCCAGGTGGGCACCAAATACTGTATTTCGATATTTATTTTTTGTAATTGTGTCACTTTTCATTATTCTTTCCTTTTTGAGCCCTCTTCAGCTGTTTTATAGATCCTCACATGATACTGTGATAAAGTCCACATTACACTTGTATATGACCTCTAAAACACAGCACCAAATGTAACAGTGCCATCTATTGATATGAGCATCAGCTCAGAATACGCCTTCTTTTATTAGTGATATGTTTTATTATCTTGAAATCATCCACAAACAACGTATTACCAATGTATAAACAACATATAAACAATGTTCACCTTTTTCCCCTAGGCTGGAGGACGAGATGGCCCAGAAGAACAATGCCCTAAAGAAGATCCGGGAGCTGGAGGGCCACATCTCAGACCTTCAGGAGGACCTGGACTCAGAGCGCCAGGCCAGGAACAAGACTGAGAAGGCCAGGAGGGACCTGGGAGAGGAGCTGGAGGCCCTCAAGTCTGAGCTGGAGGATACACTTGACAGCACCGCTACCCAGCAGGAGCTCCGGTGAGTCCAAATACTAGGCAGTGGCTCTGTTCCAATATCCACACTGGCATACCACTTAGTATGAAGCAATATATTCTTAGTGAATGCTAGTATGGACATTGGAACGTAGCCATTTGGTCATTTGTCTGTATATTCATACAGTCTAGGGTAGTACTTGGTCTATTCAATCACTCATGCAATTCATCATTTATCCATCCATTCTTTCATCCATCCATTCTTTCATCCATCCATCCATCCATCCATCCATCCATCCATCCATCCATCCATCTCTGCAGGGCGAAGAGAGAACAGGAGGTGACCCTGTTGAAGAAGGCCATGGACGACGAGGGTCGGACCCACGAGGCCCAGGTGCAGGAGATGAGACAGAAACACACCCAGGCCGTAGAGGAGCTCACAGAGCAGCTGGAGCAGTCCAAACGGGTAAGGAAATGTTGCTATACTGCAAGGCCTGTTCAAGTGCCCAAAGTTCTGTATCTGATTGTGTAACGTCATCACTGGCCAGATTTGACGTGACTCTGACTACATTCTGAAGCATATGATAACTTCATGTGTGCATGAATCCATCTTCCACAGAACAGGATACATTTTACCGTTCTGTTATGGAAGCTCTATGTATTAGCACTCTGGTTTCAGGATACGGAAAAATCCATATGTATTAGATGCTGTGTAGGCCTACCTACATTATACAGTATTTCCATTGACTGGTTGAATCCCCTTCCGCTCTGTGTCCCGCAGGTGAAGTCGAACCTGGACAAGGCCAAGCAGGCCCTGGAGAAGGAGACGTCGGAGCTGACGGTGGAGGTGCGCTCCCTGACCACGGCCAAACAGGACGTGGAGAACAAGAAGAGGAAGGTCGAAGGTCAGCTGAACGAGCTGCAGGCACGCTTCACCGACAGCGAGAAGCAGAAGGGCGAGCTGGGAGAGCGCTGCTCCAAGATCACTGTGAGTGACGACGATGAGTGGTCGCACAATGATGACATCATCACACAGAGCCCATATGGCCATAATTCATAAAATATGTGGACCTGCTGGAACACCCATAGACCCACACAGGGACCCTATTCTTTGTTCTTTGTAGAATATTAGTTATGTAGAATGACACACGATGCAATAGATTAATGGATGAAATGGTCCATAGATATAGAAGACAAGTTTCACTAGCTAGATGAGATACTGACTTAATATCCCATCTCTTTCTCTACACAGATTGAACTAGAGAGTGTCACCAACCTCCTGAATGAAGCCGAGGGGAAGAACATCAAGCTGAGCAAAGATGTCTCCACCCTCAGCGCCCAAGTCCAAGACACACAAGTACACACACAATACATCCTGTTTATTCTGTACTGCATATTCATGCAAGCTAACATTTCATTGTAAGTATATTTTAAGTGAGAAGTTACCAAAAGGACTCACTGTAACTGCTCTGTGTTGTTCAATGCTGGTTTATGATATCCTGTATGTAACACTTGTTGCTCATTGGTTGGCGTTTGATACTGAACTTTGACCTTGTCTCTGCCCTCCTCAGGAGCTGCTGGCTGAGGAGACCCGTCAGAAGCTGCAGTTCTCCACGAAGCTGCGTCAGATGGAGGACGACCGCAACAGTCTGCAGGAACAGCTGGAGGAGGAGGTGGAGGCCAAGAGGAACGTGGAGAGACACGTGTCCACCCTCAACATACAGGTCAGAGTTCACACACAGGGTCAGACACTGGAGTGAAACGGTAAAACCTAATTGAGATGGATACTGCATGTGAAGAGATCCATCTTGTTACCATTTCAAGTGGACATTTCCTGTGCGTTATGTTCCCAAAACATGAGATTGTAGTGGTCATTCGGAGTTAGCGTATGGGGACAGTCAAATACAGCATCCACTTAAAATGAAAACTAGCTGGAAATGAGAAGGTGTTCTCAGTCAACTAACCGGGTAAAATAACAGTTTAATGAACAAATAATGAAAACATGAAGAAAGTACATTTTATACACTTGTTTACACTTTTCCTTGTATCACCAGCTGTCAGACTCCAAGAAGAAGCTAGAAGAAATGGCCGGCAACAATGAGCTCCTGGAGGAGAGCAAGAAGCGTCTTCAGAGAGACCTGGAAGCGTCCAACACCCAGTTCGAGGAGAAGGCCTCTGCCTACGACAAGCTGGAGAAGACCAAGAACCGTCTGCAGCAGGAGCTAGAGGACATCCTCATGGACCTGGACAACCAGAGGACCGTCGTCTCCAACCTGGAGAAGAAGCAGAAGAAGTTCGACCAGGTCAGTCAACCAACCAACTGCAAAACTGGTCTACATACCATTATAAGGATGGAAATGACGCAATACCAACCAGTTTTGCCTGCTGGTACAACAGACATACCAAAATGGCTGACACTAATCAAAGCAATTGTGATGCATGTTATGTTAAAGATAAACAGGGTGTAGGAGAATGTAAATAAGGAGAAAATATTTACTTCAACCATGCAACAACAAAAAAAGACTTCTCTTTAACTACTTTCTCTGCCGTGTAAGTGAAATCACATTTATTTGGACTTGAAAGTCATCTGAACTTACCTTCTCCACTTCACTCTTTCTTCCAGATGTTAGCTGAGGAGAAGACCATCTCCAGTAAGTACGCTGATGAGAGGGACCGTGCTGAGGCAGAGGCCAGGGAGAAGGAGACCAAGGCTCTGTCTCTGGCACGTGCTCTGGAGGAGGCCCAGGACAGCAGGGAGGAGCTGGAGAGAGCCAACAAGTCCCTGAGGACTGAGATGGAAGACCTGGTCAGCTCTAAGGACGACGTGGGCAAGAGTGTGAGTGTGGACAATCAACTTCTCTGGAATCTATGGGCCAGTTTCCCAGGTACCGATCAAGCCTAGTCCTGGACTAAAAGGATCTTTCAATGGAGCCTCTTTCCATGGAGATTGCCTGATTTTTAATCCAGGACTAGGTTTAATCACCTTTTTTTAAATGGAAATATTCTTAAACAACCTATAGGTGGCAGGCATGTCCACAACCTTTTCTCACCCACCCACCCCTCCATCCCATCCGTAGGTCCATGAGTTGGAGAAGGGGAAGCGTGGGCTGGAGGCCCAGGTGGAGGAGATGAAGACCCAGCTGGAGGAGCTGGAGGACGAGCTGCAGGCTGCAGAGGACGCCAAGCTGCGTCTGGAGGTCAACATGCAGGCCCTGAAGGCCCAGTTCGAAAGGGACCTGGTGGGACGTGACGAGATGGGAGAGGAGAAGAAGAGACAGCTCATAAAGCAGGTAGGGGAAGAAGAAAAGCTGTAAAGAGGAAAAGCCACCATTTTGTTACACAGAAACACCATACTGACACACATTCACAGCAACAAATGATGTTGCTGAATTGAGCTTGTGCTCAGCCTTTGCTTTCTGTATGTGTGCTCCCCAGGTGCGCGAGTTGGAGACAGAGCTAGAGGACGAGAGGAAGCAGAGAGCCACGGCGGCAGCAGCCAAGAAGAAGCTGGAGGGAGATATGAAGGACCTGGAGGGACAGATTGAGATGTCCAACAAGGGACGCGACGAGGCCATTAAGCAGCTGCGCAAGATCCAGGTGAGTGGGAGTGAACGATGATACTGTAACACATTACCTTACAGTGATACTGTTATGTTTATGTAGCAGTATGACAGCCTATTCCTTATTTAGTCATATGTAGTATGTCATATGTAACTGACATTCATGGTGTAAAATGAATCCAGCTCGTGTGAGATTTGGCTATGGCTTTGACATAACACCTGTTAGGTTCTAAATAAACAGAGTAAAACGAATGGACAACTATGAAAAGCTCTAACCAAGTTTATTCACCCAATTGGTCAGACAGCTGAAAGGACAAAGACATATTTACACAAGCACTGGTATTTAAACCATCCTCCTATGCTGAGTCCCCTCCTTACACATCTGGACAGCCGATACGTCTCTGTTGCTAGAAAGGACTTTAGTGATGCCCAAATTCCTCACTCCTCCCCAACTCATGGCTGTCCTCTTGACTTGTACTAGACTGTAGCCCATACCCTTTCCATAGGATACCTGATGTCTATCAATAACATGTTCTGACAGAATGTAAACGTTCTGCATTCCCCTCTCTCCCTCAGTTCCATGAACAAGGATATTTCATATTTCAAGTTTAGAAGTCAGAACCCATCACACCTTATAAAGCATTATGAAAGCCTTATAATGTAATTATGTCATTCCATCTCCAGGCCCAGATGAAGGACTTCCAGAGGGAACTGGAAGATGCCCATGCAGCCAGAGAAGAGGTGCTGGGTACGGCCAAGGAGAGCGAGAGGAAGGCCAAGAGTCTGGAGGCTGAGCTCATGCAGATTCAGGAGGTAACGTAGCCTGGCTTACTGTAGATAGCATGGCAAAGTGTGAAATAACACTATTTCCTAAAAAATAGTGCACTACTTTTGACCAGAGTGCTATTGTGTGTAGGAGCTGGCTGCTGCTGAGAGGGCACGGAAACAAGCAGAGGCTGAGCGGGACGAGCTGTCCGACGAACTAGCCAGCAACACCTCTGGAAAGTAAGTAGAATCTTTACTAAATTAGTGTGACGTTAACAGCATTATAATGCCTCTTGTATTTCACAATTTTTACACAGTCAAATGAGTGGAATGAATTGGAAACAGTGACTTGAACGCAGCATTAGATGGTGGTATAGTGGATCATTGTGCAACTGAAACATTGTGTGGTAATGTAGTGGAGCATTCATTGTATGACTGAAACATTTTGTGGTAGTTTACATTTACGTCATTTAGCAGACGCTCTTATCCAGAGCGACTTACAAATTGGTGCATTCACCTTATGATATCCAGTGGAACAACCACTTTACAATGGTGCATCTATATTTTTTTTTGGGGGGGGGGGGGGGGGTTAGAAGGATTACTTAATCCTATCCCAGGTATTCCTTAAAGAGGTGGGGTTTCAGGTGTCTCCGGAAGGTGGTGATTGACTCCGCTGTCCTGGCGTCGTGAGGGAGCTTGTTCCACCATTGGGGTGCCAGAGCAGCGAACAGTTTTGACTGGGCTGAGCGGGAACTGTGCTTCCGCAGAGGTAGGGAGGCGAGCAGGCCAGAGGTGGATGAACGCAGTGCCCTTCTTTGGGTGTAGGGACTGATCAGAGCCTGAAGGTACGGAGGTGCCGTTCCCCTCACAGCTCCGTAGGCAAGCACCATGGTCTTGTAGCAGATGCGAGCTTCAACTGGAAGCCAGTGGAGTGTGCGGAGGAGTGGGGTGACGTGAGAGAACTTGGGAAGGTTGAACACCAGACAGGCTGCGGCGTTCTGGATGAGTTGTAGGCGTTTAATGGCACAGGCAGGGAGCCCCGCCAACAGCGAGTTGCAGTAATCCAGACGGGAGATGACAAGTGCCTGGATTAGAACCTGCGCCGCTTTCTGTGTGAGGCAGGGTCGTACTCTGCGAATGTTGTAGAGCATGAACCTACAGGATTGGGTCACCGCCTTGATGTTAGCAGAGAATGACAGGGTGTTGTCCAGGGTCACGACAAGGCTCTTAGCACTCTGGGAGGAGTGGAATGTTGTGATTGAAACATTGTGTGGTGGTGTCGTGGAACATTGTGTGACTGACTGTTTCCTGTGCGCTTTTTCCAGGTCAGCCCTGTCTGATGAAAAGCGTCGTTTGGAGGCTAAGATCTCCCAGCTGGAGGAGGAGCTGGAGGAAGAGAGCAGTAACATGGAGATCCTCAACGACAGATTGAGGAAGAGCACTCAACAGGTTAGACTGGCAGGATCCATCCTCCTAACGACCTCAAACACACTGTGACCACACCTTAAACACACTGTGACCTTAAACACACTGTGACCACACCTTAAACACACTGTGACCTTAAACACACTGTGACCACACCTTAAACACACTAGAACAGGGCTGTCCATCCCTCTTCCTGGAGATCTACTGCCCTGTGGGTTTTCAGTCCAACCCTCTTCCTGGAGATCTACTGCCCTGTGGGTTTTCAGTCCAACCCTCTTCCTGGAGATCTACTGCCCTGTGGGTTTTCAGTCCAACCCTCTTCCTGGAGATCTACTGCCCTGTGGGTTTTCAGTCCAACCCTCTTCCTGGAGATCTACTGCCCTGTGGGTTTTCAGTCCAACCATCTTCCTGGAGATCTACCGCCCTGTGGGTTTTCAGTCCAACCCTCTTCCTGGAGATCTACCGCCCTGTGGGTTTTCAGTCCAACCCTCTTCCTGGAGATCTACCGCCCTGTGGGTTTTCAGTCCAACCCTCTTCCTGGAGATCTACCGCCCTGTGGGTTTTCAGTCCAACCCTCTTCCTGGAGATCTACCGCCCTGTGGGTTTTCAGTCCAACCCTCTTCTTGGAGATCTACCGCCCTGTGGGTTTTCAGTCCAACCCTCTTCCTGGAGATCTACTGCCCTGTGGGTTTTCAGTCCAACCTAATTTAACACACCTGATTCAACTAATTAGCTGCTCAACAAGACCTTAAATAGCCGAATCAGATATGCTAAATTAGGGTTGGACTGAAAAACCTACAGGACAGTGGATATTTCCTTCCAGTTCTCTGCTGGAATGAATTGCAAAAATCGCTGAAGTTGGAGACATATCTCCCTCACTAACTTTAAACATGAGCTATCTGAGCAGCTTACCGATCACTGCAGCTCTACATAGCCCATCTGTAAATAGCCCATCCAATCTACCTACCTCATCCCCATATTCTTTGTATTTCCTTTTTTGCTCTTTTGCACACTAGTATTTCTACTTGCACATCATCATCTGCACATTTATCACTCCAGTGTTCATTTGCTAAATTGTAATTACTTCGCTACTATGGCCTATTTATTGCCTTACCACCTCACCCCATTTGCACACACTGTATAAAGACTTTTTTCTATTGTGTTATTGACTGTACGTTTGTTAATTCCATGTGTGTTGTTTGTGTCACACTGCTTTGCTTTATCTTGGCCAGGTCGCAGTTGTAAATGACTCTGGCCTACCTGGTTAAATAAAGGTGAAATAAAAAAATAAGGAAATCTCCAGGAAGAGGGTTGGGCAGCCCTGCACTAGAACCACAACTTGACCTTTTATCAGCCATGCTTTCAACCCTCATTGACCACCTCTTAGACACACATTGACCACCTCTTGGACGTACATTGACCATACCTTTAACCGTCAGTGACCAAGTTTTGAACTCACAGCGTCAGTGACCACATCTTGACCACTCTTCACACTCAGGTGGACCAGCTGAACAATGAGCTGCAGACTGAGCGCACCACCTCCCAGAAGAACGAGAGCGCCCGGCAGCAGATGGAGAGGCAGAACAAGGACCTAAAGGCCAAGCTGCAGGAGATGGAGAACCAGGTCAGAGTTAGTAGTAGATTTACGTAGATGTGACTACCTAGGGTTTCTCTCCATTGAAAAAATATTAAGTGTCCCTACTTTCCGGTCCATCTTAGTGGGCGTGTAGTGTACCGTTAAATTGTGGGGTATCGGTTTCTATCATCTCTGACCAGGTCAAGTCCAAGTTCAAGTCATCCATCACCGCCCTGGAGGCAAAGGTGGCTCAGTTGGAAGAGCAGGTGGAGCAGGAGAGCAGAGACAAGCAGGCCGTAGCCAAGGGCCTGCGCCAGAAGGACAAAAAGCTGAAAGATCTGATGATCCAGGTGGAGGACGAGAGGAAACAGGCCGAACAGTACAAGGAACAGGTATGCTGTTGTGTCATGCTGACACCAGTCTTATGAACACCCTCTTCTTCCTTTCTGCTAATGGCAGTGTTATGACACTTATGAACCCCCCCACCTTACTCCTCTCCTTTCCCCCTCCTCTCCCCAGGCAGAAAAGGGCAACACGCGGATGAAGCAGCTGAAGCGCCAGCTGGAGGAGTCGGAGGAGGAGTCTCAGCGCATCACGGCTGCGCGCAGGAAGCTGCAGAGGGAGCTGGATGAGTCCACCGAGGCTAACGATGCCATGAGCCGCGAGGTCAACTCCCTCAAGAGCAAACTCAGGTACAGTGTGACCCATGACCCCAGAGTCAGGGCGGTGTCTTTGGCAAGAGTCCCTGCTCCTGACCCCTCTCCTGTGTACTGTAGTTTCACTGTGCTCAAATCACTTGATAGAAAAGGATAACCCCACCCCAAATCAAGGCGGGTCCAATATATAACACTGAGTAGATTTACAACAACCACACTGACATTTCACACAATCAGCCATTTGCCAACCACAATTAAATCTTCTCCCAATGGGCAAATGAGCATAAAGCACCCTTTTGGGGCTTGCAGATAACAAGTTGAACACTGTACTACAGTATATGTTTCCAACATCATGGCGAGTCCTCTGGAAATCAAAGCCTTTCTTGAATCTTTATTGCAGAGGCAACCCAATCCCAGAACCCAAGGAGTAACGTAGCAGGTACCTCTGCGCTCAGACGTTTATCACCATTTCATTTTAACTTTCCATAACTTACCCCATGCACTCTTGTCCAACTGACTGTGCCATTTCTCCGCCTGAAAGAGTGAAATATGGTTTATCGGTCAATATCTTCAATGGAGCTCCTCTGATAGAGCTCATAGTCTGAAACAGTGCAAGAAAAGTGTATTGCACTTCCATTGTGTTCTTTCTACAACTGGTGACCATATTTTTCTCCATGCTTGGTTTAGTTGCCCTAAACCAAACTCATTTCTCTGTGTCTGTCTAGCCTGGTTCCAGATCTGTTTGTGCTGTCTTGCCAAATCCTATGGTCTCCGGTGCCCATCGGAGTTGACAATACAGCACAAACAGTTCTGGGACCAGACTAGAGTTTGTCTAGACAGGAGTCAAATGAGTTAAAGATATAACCGGCCGGTGTGCAGCGTGCCTACTGTTACTATAACATCTCACTCATTCTGCATTTCAGCGATGCCATTTAATCTTCCTCGTGTTCAACACGAGTGTTTTTTACCCAAGTCTAACAAAACGTAATAGACGAGTTACATGAAATGATGTAGTTTGAACTTAATAGACCATTGTAGTCCCACTTTAAACAAAGTACAACTTATAAAGGCTTTATATAGCATGCAAAAGGCCTCATAAGAACCACAAAGGCTTCATAAATCATCTATAAGCCTATAAGCATCTATGTCATACTCTATAAATGGTGATGTGACAACCAGAGTAGGGTGAATTGCCAAATGTGACATAACGTGCTGTTTATACACCATTTATATTATGACGTATGCTCACAGATGATTTGTGAAATATTTATGTAGTGCTTATGAAGCCTTTTATGTATGCTATATAAAGCGGGACCATTATTGTAATAAGATGTCAATACTTTATTAATAGTGACGATCACAACTGGTCTGGTAGGTATTGTTAGACATCCATTTTAACTTGTTAAAACAAAAAGGTGGATAAAGGCAGAGTGATATACAGACGCAGACAATGGGAGCAAAAAGTCCTCCAACATTGTCCTGAGGTTACCAGGAAACCTAGACTGGTCTTGCCCATAGCTCGTCTCATCTGTGTGTTTGTGTGTTTGTATGTGTGTCCTGTGTCTGTGTGTCTTGCATCGGTGCTGTCTGTCTGTCTGTCTATGTTTCAGGCGCGGGACCGAGCCCTCCTTCAGCAGCGCACCGCGCCGTGTCGGGGGCAGTGCCCGGAGAGGGGTCATCGATGACGCGTCGGAAGAAGACGGGGACTCACAGGGGGACTACAACGGAACAAAGTCTGTTGAGTAGAAGAGCCCAAAACCATCCAATTAAATTCAGTATTACAAGCATCCAACCAATCAGACTCAGTATTACTGTCTGGGACCTGCTTTACCAAAGAACACACAAGTGACTTCAACCTTACTTTCTTTCATATCACTTCCAAATATGATTCTCTATAATCAGTCACATATCGACTGCCTTCTCGTTCAGAGCACATAAGGCTTCACAATTCAAAACAGACAAAATGGAGGCATAAGAGACAAAGGCGTAATAATTAATTTTGTTTAATTTTAGTGCCTGGGATGTTAGTGTGATTTGTTCTTTTGCTACACTGTTTTGTACGGCACTGAATTACTTGTCCCTACGATACTTCCTTAGCATAATGTTGTACCCCTCGAAGGTACGTAGGTTACATGTTGTTCCTTATACTCCTTTCATCTGGAAGGATAAATCCAGGTGTTACTATTCGTCACTTTAAATCCTAATTAATTATAGGCATCACATTGTATTTCTAGATTTATACATCTAGCAGTCATGTAAATCTATAATTCTATTTCTATGACATTGACTTGTCCCGTCTTCTACACTGCTGTTGACTTTTAAGATCGTTATAGAAGGTCAATGTATACTATGACAAATGGTATACCCACCTAGCTAAAAAATAACTGATGTAGTCCAAGTGTATTTTGTTTGTATTCAGAATAGCTGCCCCAATATTGGCGCACGGTTGCAACCGTTCTGATTTGTCTGTGGTAAGGACAGTGAATTGACCATATATATTTCATACTTTGAATATTTTTTCTGACTGTCAAGTATGGGTAGCAGAACACCGTCCTACTTTTAGAAACCGAAACCAGTCACCCCTTTCTCCTACATATTCCTCTCAGACTTTTCTTGTTCCTAAAGTCTAATATACATATAGTATCAACAAGACAGGTACTTTTTCAGTTGTGTACCTTGCCAAGTAGAATATCATCATACCATCAAGGCCATTTTGTGTATGTCCAGATGCATATTCAACAAAAATATATTTTAGTTTTTCCCGCCACTGGTCACCTTTACAACAATGTTTTGTCTTGTTTTTCCTCAATTGACGTTTACATGCCACTTCTTCAAATCTATAAATTGTGGAACCACCTGCACAATAAATGAGAGTGAAAAAGTAACCCTATTCATCTACTATATGTCTGTCTCCACATCCTGAATGATATTGTCAAAAGCATGTTTAGAATGTTCATTTTATGTGTTCATTTTGATACAAAAAGGATTGCAAACCAACAGGTCAAAAGGTAGAGCACCTCAGGTGCATACATTTCAATGTAAATCCAGACAGAAGTTAGTATGTTAGTAACACACCCACAAACGGTTGCCAACGGTTACATGTACAGTTGTAAAAGAAGCTCTACAAACGGTACTTCCTGGTCCTTAGTTCATACACAACAGCAGAGTACTTACATAAGAACAGCTGCTGTAACAGAGTTGTTTTGTAGACATATTATCCTGGTCTCAAATCTGTGTTCTAACCAACTCCTTTACCACGAACATGACAGGGGAATTGGATAAAGCACATATGGATGAAACCAATGATATATTCACATTGTTTAGTAAGTACAAACGTTCCATCTGTTGTTGAGTAGTAACATGCCCTACGGTGATATCTGTCCTTGAGATCGGACTATTGCTCCTCATTGGAAAGACATAAAAGGCTAAAACATTTTAAACAGTACGTAATGAATTCACATATCCACCAGAACTCATATGTCCAGCATTAACAGTAACCAAGGCATCATCTATAATGGTTTTGGAAATGTAGTATGAACTGTGCTTTCTCAAAACCCTATTCTGTCAAATCTATTATTGCTATTTTGTCATCTTTGATAGCTCCCTGATCTGATAAAAGATCAGTCTTTTGACAGGAATTCTGGGTTGACTGTCCTGCTCAAACTGAACCAAAGCTGGCTTTAGGCCACTTCCTATTAGAAACATCTGTAATATAGATTCTATACATTCAGCAGTGCAGTGGTGCCCCCTAACTCTCCAACTCATAAAAAACGAACTACAAATGGAGAGAAAAAAAATCTAAAACTTAAACACTGAAGAAATGGCAACTTTATCAACTGTGGTAACAAAGAAATGTCTTTGCCAAAGACATAGATTACATTTTAGATTCTCAGAAGTTAACTCGATGTACTTTCTCTGTTCCTATATCTTGCCTACCTTAAAACATTCTGCAAATGCATGACCGGGTAGTGGCTAGCTAGTCTGTGCATTTCTCACAGATAATACTTTTTCAAGTTACCAGGTAGAATACCTTTAAAAGAAAGTATATTAATAAACCATTGCTTTTAACTTAAACATTGACCTGTAAAGTAGTAGTACCCATAAACTTCATACCATCCTTAGCTTTTACAGCAGATGACAACAACACAGCACAAAGAAAGGAATAATACACATTCTCCAAAAGGTGTAACTAGCCTAACTTACCATCTCCGGGCACTTTACACGTATAGCCTCTAAGCACATATGTGGCTTAGCTACGAACGGACATATCAGAGTTAGACATACAGAAGGAACCATGACTAGGCAAAACTTACATGTGGAGGTGATATTGATAAAAGGCAGCAATGCTAAATGCTAACACCACCAGCTGTCGACCAACTTCACTCTTCTGCTACAGTTGGCACACCAAGAATCCAAGATGGAGTCCAATCAGAGAATGTGGGTACAAGAAGGACCGGGTGTGAGGTAAGGGGGGGTTAGTGGCATAGTAGCAGGACTTGGGTTCAGAGGTCAAGGGATCAGCAGGAGGACATGCAGTGGGGTCAAGGAATCCTCACTTCTGTTATTCATTCATAAAATAAAACTAGCGTAGCATCATGATGCGGCGGTTCTTAGCAGAGTCCATGCAGCAAATAAGTTGATAGAGGGAGCGGCTTCCTGGTTCGTAGTTTGACTGAGGGGGGAGGATGTTCAGCTGGTAGTGTAGTGAGAGGGGGACACAGTTTAAAGCCCTACTGATGGGTAGTACAGTCTGGTGCAGGGGTGTGGAGGGGGGCAGGGGAGGCCCTCGTTTCATAGCAGGATCTTGACTCCCCCCGATGGTGACTGGGAGCCGTGGGAGGAGACCCCCCGAGGAGGCGCAGGTCCAAACTCTAACCGCTTCACCAAACTGAAAGACAGAACATCTACCATGATGAGTAACACGTAAATGAAGAAGTTAATTTTAATATAGAACATCAGACAGAATGTTATGAGCAACAGGAACCAGAACAACAGATCCCACCCAGTTCATGTTCATTAGTTGTAGGATACTTAGTTGATTTCTCAGACCAGTATAAGTCTAAATGGAGAGTAAAGTACTTTTTAGTCCAGATGTCTGGCTATCTTGAGATGAATGCACTAGCTGTGGGTCACCCTGGATGGGAGAATCTGTTAAATGTTGTGCCATGTACACCGAGTATACAGACGTGGCCAAAAGTTTTGAGAATGACACAAATATTACTTCTCCCAACCATCCAGGAAAAGTTTGGTGACAAACAATGCCTTTTCCAGCATGATGGCACACCTTGCCATAAGGCAAAAGTGATAACTAAGTGGCTCGGGGAACAAAACATAGATATTTTGGGTCCATGGCCAGGAAACTCCCCAGACCTTAATCCCATTGAGAACTTGTGGTCAATCCTCAAGAGGCAGGTGGACAAACAAAAACCTGCAAATTCTGACAAACTCCAAGCATTGATTATGCAAGAATGGGCTGCCATCAGTCAGGATGTGGCCCAGAAGTTAATTGACAGCATGCCAGGGCGGATTGCAGAGGTCTTGAAAAAGAAGGGTCAACACTGCAAATATTGACTCTTTGCATCAACTTCATGTAATTGTCAATAAAATCCTTTGACGCTTGTAATTATACTTCAGTATTCCATAGTAACATCTGACAAAAATATCTAAAGACACTGAAGCAGCAAACTTTGTGGAAATTAATATTTGTGTCATTCTCAAAACATTAACAACACCTGCTCTTTCCATGACAGACTGACCAGGTGAAAGCTATGATCCTTTTTGATGTCACTTGTTGAATCCACTTCGATCAGTGTAGATGAAGGGGGGAGGAGATGGCTTAAAAAAATAATTATTTAACATTTGAGACATGGATTGTGTATGTGTGCCATTCAGAGGTTGAATGGGCAAGACAAAATATTTTTAAATTTTCACCTAAAATGACATACCCAAATCTAACTGTCTGTAGCTCAGGAACCTGCAAATTCTGATACCATTTGAAAGGAAACACTTTAAAGTTTGTGAAAATGTTAATTTAATGTAGGAGAATATAACACATTAGATCTTGTAAAAGATAACGCAAAGAAAAAAACATGAGTTTTTTTGTATTTTTTTTAAATGCAAGAGAAACGCCATAATGTATTGTCAGCCCAGGCTCAATTTAGTGTATGTGCAAAATTTTAGACTGACCCAATGAACCATTGCATTTCTATTCAAAATGTTGTATCAAGACTGCCCATAACTGTGCACTCTCCTCAAACAATAGCATGGTATTATTTCACTGTAATTGCTACTGTAAATTGGACAGCGCAGTTAGCTTAAATTCTTGTTAATCTTTCTGCCAATATCAGATATGTCTATGTCCTGGGAAATGTTCTTGTAACTTACAACCTCATGCTAATCACATTAGCCTACGTTAGCTCAACCGTCCCACAGGGGACCCACCGATCCTGTAGAGGTGTTTAAGTGCCTTTGCACGGGGTATGGTAGTAGGTGCCAGGCGTACCGGTTTGTGTCAAGAACTGCAATGCTACTGGGTTTTTCACATTCAACAGTTTACTGTGTGTATCAATAATGGTCCACCACTCAAAGGACATCCAGACAACTTGACACAACTGTGGGAAGCATTGGAATCAACATGGGCCAGCATCCCTGTGGAACGCTTTCAACACCTTGTAGGGTCCATGCCCCAACGAATTGAGGCTGTTCTGAGGGCGGGGGGTGCAGAAGGTATTCCTAATGTTTGGTATACTCAGTGTATGTTATGCATTTTATTTGTTGTGTTTCGATTTCTGTTTGGACCCCAGGAAGTGTCCACTGCCTCGGCAGCAGCTAATTGGGAATCCTAATAAATACTACTACTAAGAAAGCTGAATCTAGATACACACGAGACAGAAATATATATAAAATATATGATTTTCCCATAGTGACCCATTTACCTGTCGTAGTGTGGAGGGCTCATGCTGCAGGCCTGGATCTCTGTGCCCCCCTCTATAGCAGAGGGGGTACCGGGACATGACGGAAGAGCTGGTCTTTTTGGCGACGTGTCGTATACTAAGTCTCGACAAGACGCCAACTTGGACTCCAGGTTCTAGAGCAACCAAGAGGGGAAAGAAGTTGTATTACAGTCTCTGAGATCATCATAGACACAGAAACGGAGATATGTTAAAAAGGAAAATTCCAAACAAATACCAAAAGATCGTTTTTGTATGGAGTTTTCATTTAAGTCATTAAATTAGAGTTCTATTTTATTCTATACATCATTGAAGGTTCATGGTGATGTTATGAGGGTGGTATTAAATGCATAGGTCCTACTAAGACAATGTTTCTTACCCCGACTTTTCTTAGGAGCTCCCCGACGATGTTGAGTGCAGATATGCGAGCCGACGTAGTCAGGGGAGTTCCTGTTAGGTTATCCCCTAAACACAAACACATTACATTTAGCACATATCACAACATCAAACTACAGCTACTCAGGCACAGGGTTTATAAAGCCAGAGGCGCAACATCGCAAGACATTCCCGGAACGCTTGCAAAACAGACCAGGCCAGGGTTTGGTGGAAAATTCTTCTTTAGTTGTAAATTTTCTCAATCTAAATGCACAACCATGATTGGAGCCAGTGTCTTAAGTAGTTGAACATGTTATTACTCCAACCTCGTGAAAGTGACAAGTTTTCATTTTCGTCAAAAACAACTTTATATCAAAGGATTGCCATTGATTTGACGGCATGCTCACGCGCCGTTAAACCCGATGACGTGTTTCTACGCACGAGCTTAGCTAGCCAACGTCGCCATGACACCGCCTACAAGTGTGATCGGGGATTTCTATTAGAAAAGCATTTTTAGCCTATCTATCTTCATACTGTACTGTCTTTGACTAAGAGATTTACTAGCATTCCACCATAATTAAATAAATAATATTTTTTTAAATTAGGATGAAGTCATATGTCATTATTACAGTTTAACCCACCTCGACGAATGCTTGAGGCTGGGGTTCCTGGGAATGTACCAAGTGGTTTGGAGGGGGTGGTCGGTATGGTGGAGCGTGACGATGATTCGGTCCTGTCTTTCTCTTTAGAGAGGCTACTGGGGGGGCGTCGCTCCTGGACCTGCTGTACAGCTAGCTCCTGTCGTAAATCTGCCCAACACAGAGAGAAGAGACAACAGATCAGATCTCAATACTGAGGACATTTGTGACATTGATACTACAGTACAAATATGGAAAAAGTAAATCCAAGTAATCACTAATACACAATGGAAGTCCCACCTACTTCCTGGTTCAAGTTTTGAATGGGCTTCAAGCTTATATATCAAATTCATGAAAACGTGATCATTTAAGATACTGTACATGTAAAGTTATATTCGTATTTGTGGATTAATTTACTTTTAACTGATGTCTTTCATGAAGGTTGTCGATTGCGTTTTTCCTCCGTAATCAAAAACCTTCATAAAAGGCACTGGGTAAAGGTACATTAATTCACAAATACAATTACAGTAAATATCTTAAAATGACCCCATTTTCATGATTATGATGATATATAAGCTTGAAGACCATCAAAAAAAACAGTACGGGACTTGAACCAGGAAGTAGGCAGGACTTTTATAGCTGTAAATTCTACACATAATGCCAAACTCGTAATCTCACATTCGCTCTGCTTACTTTTTGAGGAATACATTGGGCAAGGCTGGATCAACCTTATATTACAATGTCAGTTAGTCAACTATCAAATTGCACATATTTTCAAAACTGGTAACTAAATCTGGCAAAATCAGCAGTTCTTGATTAGAACATGAAATGAAAACCCTTATTGTTTCACTGACCCCCCCCCCCCTTTACACACACAAACCTCTGGCCTCATCCTTTAGTCTCTGGACAGACTCCAGAAGGTTCTCCTTTTCGTCCAGCTCACTCTCCAGGAAGGCGTTCCTCTCGATCACGTGGTTCATCCTCTGCTCAAAGTCCTCCAGGGACATGATGGTCGCCCTGTGAGACAGGACATTGGTCAGTCAGTTACTATGGTTACATCTTAAATGACATCCTATCCTCCAGGGTGAGTGGAAGGACAGACATGGTTGAATCTGTATGTAGGCCTATGAAGTTTGTGACAAAATGGGTACACATTGGTTGGACACATTGTCAAGACACACACCAATCTCATTAGGGTGATTGGATAAAGAAGTGTCAGACAGACACTTCAGAATTACAATACAATGACAACCCAGCAGAGACAGGCTTTTTTACATAGTTATTGAAAGTCCCTCATCAACATAACAACAGTCAGTGTCATTACGCCACAATAATAACAACCAAGTCGAGGTCAAAGTGTCTAGACTGACCTCTTGGCCCTCTCCAGGTCGTCGTTGGACTGCTCCAGCTCTCTGATGTACTTCTGGAGTTGGTCCTTGACCGCTGTGGTCTCTTCCAGGTCTCCCTCCAACATTGAGATCTGCCTAAACGCTTCAGAGTGCTGCGCCTCGTACTTCTCCTGCAAAAACACAGAACACTTCTTTTTGATGCATGTCTGCTCATTTGTGGTCTTAGATGTTCTCCCTTCACGGGCTTGTCCTTGACTGTCCCCCAGACCCCAGAAATGAAGGCTTTTAGCACAATCAAATATTCAATGACTTTAACCTTCCCTCTGGACTCAACAGTATAAATAGTTGCTCAGAAGTCAGCTGCTCCGTGGTAATGAACACACAGGGCCTCTGGTGATGGTGGCTATGATTTAGTGATGCTAGAGTGACCGTGTGTGTACTATTAGACAACTCAAGACACAGAAGGCGCTTTGAAGTCTACTAAAACATACAGAATATGGAGCCCAACCTTTAAGTCATGGGATGCAGAGTATACGAGATAATATGACGTGGTGATGCAAGACTACAGAATATGAGTAGTGTTGGCCTTGACAATACAGGTGTTCTAGGTTCTAACCTGGATGTTCTCCAGTTCCATGCGTAGCCGGTTGTTGTTGGACAGTAGTTCTCTGTTCCGTGCTTCACACTGCTTCAGCTCAGTCTCCAGCTCTGCCTCATAGTCCCTACTCATTTGCTGGAACTCCTGCAACTCCTCCTGTGCCTCCTCAGCCCTGGACACAAACACACGTCAAAAACACATCTAACCTTCATAGCTAAACTATGTAGAAGGAAATCGCCACTGAATTCTGATCTAGGATTAGATTCCATTTGTTCGCTGTTACTGGGTGAAGTTAGGATGGTCATGGCTAGAAGGGATCCAGCTTTTGTCAAATTAACATCAGATTTGACTTTTTGTAGCAGGTTAGGAGAACTTACACAGCAAGTTAGGAGAAATTTCTTAAAGTTGGAAAAGGTTTAGGGTTAGCTAAACACACACACAAAAAAATACACTTTTGACGTTAATTTGACAAAAGCTGGATCCCTTCTAGCCATGACCGTTTAGGATTGATATATGGTAAACTTCCTAGATATACACTTACGGACAACTTCAGAGATACAGATTCGGATTGTTTCACTTCTATCCATTATCCACATATCTAGGACAACCAGTTCGGCTGCTAGCTACCAACCATTGGTAGAATTCCTTACCTTTGCTGGTGTTTGTCTGACTGCTCCTTCCAGAAACTCAGCCCTTCTTCTATTGACCCAAATTTGGGCGTCTTGGGCTCCCCCATGTCTAACGTTACAGCTGACTCTATGGTTTCACAAAACCTAGTAAAACATCTAAAGTAAAGAAGGAACATGGCACTGGTCATGTTGAGGCAGGCTCTTGTTTGTCTAGTTAGCTAGCTATGGAGATCAATTAACCATGCAATGGAATGCATGATGCTTGCATGCATGTTGATACTTAACAGTTAGCCCAGTAGGGTTAGCTAGGTAACGTTAGACACTTGATAGCTAACTGTATGTTTTTTGGAATGTCCAGTTTGATCAGATAACTATTCAGTTACTTTAGCTAGCCTATTCAATAAATACATTAATATGTTGGCTAGCTAACTAGCTAGTTTAGCGACATCACAACCGTTACGTGAATAACATATAAACTGTTGTGCGATACACGATAGTGAAGATTTACGACTTTCAGAGAGTAAAATATACGGCAGAATGCTTACCTGAACGCTGATAGCTAAGAACATGTAATATTACCTACCGAGCTAACAGTAGATCAATAACATAGATAGCAAACCGCTATCAGGAAATAAACTGCCCTTCTACCCAAATCCAAACGATTACATCCCCGCGTTTACAGCACGCCATTGGTGGATTGAGAGGATGACGCAAGCATAGGCATTTCAACCAATCAAATTATATTTTCTGGAAGACCGTGAGTGTAGACAACGGGGTCCACTTTATTAGTCATTCGGTGCACCGCGTGGACACAAACAAAGGTTTCGATTTGATAAACCAATTTCCCACTAATAAAGTGGGAACGTTACACGATTTGAAATTGACGGACGTTCCAGAATAGAGAGAACGTGTGCATTGCCTTCGTTAACAAATTATTTATTCCATTACAGGTTATTTAGTAGTTATTTTACATTAAAATGGCTATAAATTTTATCAGCATACTGTTGTAATAATGGTAAGTTTCGTTTTGAGGAATTTGATAACCAGCTAGCAAGGATATAACGATAAGCTCAGTGGCAAGGACACATTGAAACTAGTTGGGTGCTTTGTGTGCAATTGCGACAGTGGTGGAATCGTTTATGGCAAATGTATGTTAAAAAACGTCTGGTTGCTAGGTAGACAGAACGCAAAAAACAATACTACGGAGGGATATGATGAGAAGAAAGGAAGTAAAGTAGCTAGCTAGCTCGCCAGTCAGGTAAGAAATAACCAGTTATCTAGATAAATACCCCATTCAAAAACGTTGACTGTTAGTTGACATAGCACGATGTTAGCCCTTGTACCTACCACTAAGCAGTATGTAGCAGGTGCTGTCTCAACAAACAATCGTCAGTTAGCATTAGCTGGCTACCTAACCAACCTAGGTTAGCTAACTTTAACGGTACTCTTATGTGAGAGAATGCCTGTCATTTGTCAAGGTAATGTTACGAGGAATTGCCACAATGGTTGTAGAGAAGAAGCTCTGTCGTTTGGGTTGTGCCGCAAAATTGTTTAGTTTTTGTAACTACTTTCAAGCGAATCCATGTAGCTAGCTCACTCTGGTTAGCTGCTAACCAAACACTGAGATTGGTTTACGCAAACAGTCCTGTTAGCTAGGTACACTCGTTTCACCACTCAAATTAACCAGTGAATGATATGAGGGAAGTTGGTCATGAACATAGCAAACGGGAACACGCATTTAGTTTAATGGCACGTGTATAGCTAAACAGTAAATCCACACTAGCATGTCACAACTGCATAGACAACTCCACGATTTAAAACGTTGAGTTTAATCGGCTAAACTCTGCAGTTAACAATTTGCTTGGTGCTGTATGCTGACATTTTCCACACGTGCTCCCAAGCACACAAACATATTTGATGTATTCAAGCGGCAATCCGCAGTTGAAACGATTTCCGTCACTGTTTCGGTAAAAGGTTGAGGGATTGGGCTGTGGGAAATGTATCCACACTTAAATTCACAGACCGGCCATCATGATATAAAAGTACAGTTTTAACCATGTTTGAGGCTATAGTGTTTGTTTACATTTACTTTGTTTACAAACATGGGGAAAACAAGTTTATATTTTGGCTTCTGATGGGTTCTGACAGTTAAACTAAGCTCATGGGGCAGTTTAAGTTCTACTCTTCAGGAATCAATGGGTTTATCATTTATTTATAAGTCCAAAAATGTTACAGGGTTTATTGTAATTGAATAAATCTAGAAGATTTTTTAAGATAGCCAACAGTGGGCATATATAAAGGTGGTTAAGAGTGTTGGGACAGTAACCGAAAGGTTGCTGGTTCGAATCCCTGAGCCAACTTGGTGAAAAATCTGAGCACTTAATGCTAATTGCTCCTATAAGCCGCTCTAGATAAGTGTCTGCTAAATGACCAAAATAATAAATATATGAATCCTAGCTACTTATGAAGCTCATCTGAAGAATCTACCTTTTCCTTTCTGTGCCACCACATGTTTGCATGCAGCTGCGGGACAGCGAAGAAATCGTTTCAACAATTATTACCTGGATTCTGTTTTTTAGGGGCACTGTGCTCCCAAGTTATAATTCCAGGCAGCACAGCTAAATATTTAGGCGCATATGCCCCCAAAATGGTAGCTCTGTAGAGCCCTGTGGGGGTAGGTATAAACATTCTGTGGTGGTAGCTAGCTAGATAACGCTAGCTACCCTATTGCAGCCAGTGGAAACGTATGAAGACCAACTTGGAAACATTTTAAAACAAAGGGCTTCCTCTTTTCTCTATCTTAGGGAAGCATGAGAAGGAAGCGAGATGGTGAAAGGCTTTGCTAGGTTGTATGATGGAAGGACTGGGAAAGGAGAGATCCATATGCAGTTCTAGGCCCTTCCCATGGCTCAGTCATCCCGAGAAAGAGGCCTCGTCCCGGCTCTGGAAACTCACAGACTGCTTCTCCACCTCCAAGCAGCAAAACTCCCCAAGTTACAACACAGACAAACAAGTATGTAACATCTCAGCCCAAGAGAACATTACATTCGCTCTCAAAACAATGTTCTGTGTAGCAGGTAGAACGTCACATTGACACGACAGGTGTGTAGTAGAGCTGAGGTGTAAGTTGTACAAAGATAGGTCAGGGTAAACTAGAATGCATTTCCCCATCAAATCAAAGTTTATTGGTCACGTGAGCACTGTTCAGTGAAATGCTTACTAACTCTCCTCAACAATGCAGTACAATATCAATCAGGAATCAAATGCCAAATAAAAAAATAAGTAGTAAGCATAAAATGATAATGCTGAGAAATAACCTTTTTGTTTGTTTAGTTTAGAAATAACCTTTTTGTTTGTTTTACTTCTTTTCCCAGAACGATTACATGGACAACAGAAAGCCAGTATTGGAGCTGAAAGATCTACCTCCTCCTCCGCATCACACCGCTGCCTCCCAGCCCTTCCCCCTCGCCCCCCTCCCTCTGCCCCCTCCCTGTCTGCCTCCTCTTCCACAAGACTCCCTCCAACAGCTACCACAACAGGGGGGTAGTCCCAAAGTAAGCGCGTGCACTCACTGTGAGCACTGCAGCACAGACCCATTAGGTCGGGGTGGTTATGGGGTTGTTCGTGGTGGAGGTAGCGCTAGTAGTGGTGTCGGTGTCAGCAGCGGTGTCCCACTCTACCTCCCTCCAAGTTCTCAGGAAGCCACTTTCAGCAGGCCAGGAGCCAGTCAAATAATGCCAACCGCCCTCAACTCACACCCGCACTTCCCCAGCCTTGGTGGTGGTGGTGGAGGGGATGCTAGAGCCACACTACTCCCCTCTGGGAGCTACAAGCTCCACATCCCCTCTGTAGACACCACGTCCCAGCCCCTACCCTTTCAGTCTCACTCCCACCTACCATGCTCCTGCTGTACAGGAGGCCTTCTCAGACCTCTCCACTCTTACCCCTCCATCCCTTTACCCTGCAACGAGTCTAAATTCATTACCACCTCCGCCCCCCACCATAGGACTTGTAACCTGGGTACTCCCGCTGGGTATTACCCCTGTGGTGGTGATTACAACCCTGCCACTCTGGGGGTCCAGAGATCATTGGCAGCACACAGTGACCCCCACATAACCACCTCGGGACATATCTGTTCTTCTAATGCTATGCACTTCAATCTTGAACGCACAGTTTGTCGCACGGGGTCGCACTACTGCCGGGATTGTTTGACGAAGGTTGGTGGAATTCTCTTTGTTCACTGTGGTGGTGGCGCTCTATTGTATTGGGTGTCACTTGTATACAGGAACGGGCAGTACTTCGTTCAGTTACATGCATACAAGTTACAATTTGTGTCATTTGCCCATCATTTAGAAATGACTCTTTGCCCATCCGTGACTGTACAATATGACATTTGAAGACATGAGTTGTTTTGTCTGACTACAGAATGATAACTTGTTCTTTCAACGTGTTCAGCCTGCAGACAAGTTGTGGCCTAACATTCCTCTGCCCCCGGCCCAGTCGGCCTCAGTGCCCATCCCCGTGTGTAACGGCTGTGGGACATCCTCCGACGGCCTGCTACTGCTGGGTTCCAGCCTGGGCAAATCTGCAACGAAGTATGGTATGTATCACTGTAATAATGTGAGTCATGTTCAGAAGGGCACACTGTACCAACATTTTTCTCAAAAACAATTCTCACTAGAGACACGCAGGACAGTAGTACCTCCCAGTTTCGCTCAATTTCTGAACACGTTTGGTGTTTTTCTCCCCCCCTCCCAGGTTCTCCAGAAGGTCCTGAGAACATCCCTCCGGTGGGTGTTTTCTGGGACATAGAGAACTGCTGCGTTCCCAGCGGTCGCTCTGCTGCAGCCGTGGTCCAGCGCCTCCGCAGCCACTTCTTCCAGGGCCACAGAGAGGCAGAGTTCATCTGCGTCTGTGACATCAGCAAGGAGAACAAGGCTGTCATCCAGGAGCTCAACAACTGCCAGGTAACTTGTGTGTGATCTGATTCCCTCAGCTGGTAAAGTGTTCCGCTGTATTCTTCAGTCTCTGACTCTACCTAAATGAGCAATGTCTGATACTCTTCTGGTCACATTTTTTTCCCAGGTGACGGTAGCGCACATTAATGCTACTGCCAAGAACGCTGCGGACGACAAGCTTCGTCAGAGCCTACGGCGCTTTGCAGAAACACACACTGCCCCTGCTACTGTGGTGCTAGTCTCTTGTGCGTGTGCTCATTTTACATTCTGGATGTTAAAACTGTTTTTCTTTCATTTCGTTTGTCCACTCCATACCTATGTAGTTAACCCCGGTTCCGAATCCGTTTCGCAGCTGACGTGAACTTTGCCAGCGAGCTGAGCGACCTCCGGCATCGCCATGGTTTCCAGGTGATGCTGGTCCATAAGAGCGGTCAGACGTCGGACGCCCTGATGCAGCACGCCCACCGCCACGTGGCCTTTGAAGAGATGGTAGCCGACCTGCCGCCCAGACAGGCTGTCAAATCACAGGTAGGCTTCAGAGATGCTTGACTGATATATGTAATCCATATTGCAGAATGGCAGAAGTTCACTTTTTTCAATAAATGTACAGTACTCTGACTGGTTGCTCAGAGAAAATATCTGCCCTTTAGGCATTACTTCTGGGCGATCTGAAATCTGCCCTTTACTCTTCCAATGGTTCAGACCTCTTTACATTTTACTTTTGAGTCATTTAGCAGACGCTCTTATCCAGAGCGACGTGCAGTAGTATGTGCATACATTTTCATATTTGTCCGTACTGGTCCCCCGTGGGAATCGAACCCACAACCCTGGCCTTGCAAGTGCCATGCTCTACCAACTGAGCCACACGGGTCCTGTGTCTTCCCTCTCGTTCTACAGTGTGATCTTTAGTAGTGTAATGCTACGAAACACAATCACAAGACTCCGACCCTGCAAACCTCTTGTCATTTCAAAACACATTTCCAAAGAATGTTCAAAAATGTAAACCCAGAGCGGTCCCCTCTTCTCTCTTTCCCTCCTCTCCTCCCCCCACCAGCTCGGTTTCAAACTGCTCTATGTGTACAACCTGCCACCGGGCTGCGACGGCAAGAGCGTGGGCAACCGCCTGCGCCGCCTCTCCGACAACTGCGGGGGCAAGGTGCTGGGCGTCTCCATGGCCACTGGCACCGCCGTCCTACGCTTCGGCTCGCAGGAAGCGACGGAGCGCGCCCGCAAGCGCATGGAGAACGAGGACGTGTTCGGCCGGCGCATCACCCTCTCCTTCTCAGCTCCGTCCACTGAGGGGAACGACCCGACCCCACCACTCTCCTCATCTGAGACTCCACCTCCGCTTCCAGTTCAACCTCTTCCCTCCTCCTCTTTTTCCTTCCTTCCCCTGGAGAAGCTGTGCTCCCCTAGGAGGAAAAGGCGTGCGAGGCGTGAGTGTCAGAGAGAGAGGGAATCCTCGCTCCCCCTCTCCGTTCCGGTGCCTGAGAGGCCCTACAGCCCCAGGAGGGGGAGCGGGGGGGCACTTTACCCCGTTCCCCCCCAAACCAGAACCCTTCCTCAGGTCAGCAGCATCCTGCCGCCCCCCCCATCCCGCGTGCTGCCTGTCCTCCCCTAACCCTGTCCATGTCCTCCACTCTGCCTGCGCTAACCTGTGGCTTTTAAACTATAGCCATGCTTCATCCCATGCTTCATGTAGTTTAATGCCTGGTCTGTTTCTGTGCTTCGTTCAACATTTCATGTAATGTTTTAATCAATGTGTGGCATTTTAACACTTTGTCCTATGCTTCATATAATGTCTGGCTTATCCTTTTTTTTCCTATTCATCGCGTTAATTAATGCCTCGATCAATGTTTCATCTAATGATTGCATATCCCTTTCTCCCATATCTTTGCTCTATCCCATGCCTCGTCTCGTCAGAATCCTGCTTCTGTTTGTAATCGCTTCCTGTCCTGCCGGCCGTAACAGTCTGTTTTTTTTATGGTCTCTTTCTTCTATGCTTTTGATTTGTTACTTTGCTCTCTGCTCTTTTTATTCTGCTGCTCCGTTGCTTTGTCTCCACCTGACAATAGAGCTGAGGGGAAGACTGGAGAATGGTGATGATAATGTCAGAGTTATGGCAATACAAGAGGTTGAATAATACTAACAGTGGGGGAAACGTATAGCTCTTTTAATAGCTTTGGAAAAAATCACCATTCTCAAGGACCCCTTCCTCTCAGCTCTATCGTTTATCTATTAGCCTCTTCCACTTCACATCCATTCTGCCAAGCTGATGGCTATTCTAATACATTCACCACTACATATCTAGTAACACTTTGGTTGTCCCCCTGGTGCAGGAGCTAGGTGGACTGGAGACCAAGCCCAAGATTGGGGGCTTCCCCCTAGAGAAAGGCCAGCGCAACTCCTCCCCCCACAGTAACGGAGAGGGGCCGTCCCAGCAACACCCCATCAAGGCCGGCCTCATAGGAGAGTCTATGTTCAGCTGCAGGAGGTACGCTATGGACGCCAGGGGCCCTTTCAGACTAAAATGAAGAAAGAACAAATGTACTAATTGTTAGACGGTTCCGTTACAGTTGGTTCCCACAGGCTTGTATGTGTTTTTACCTTCAATATTGTAAAATGGCCTGCAAAAAGTATCCCTGCTATGGAGGGGTCCATCGACCCAAGGAAGTGTAGAACACATAGGTAGATGTAGGAATTAATAAGCAGCTGTTTCTAAATGAGGTGGTTTGTGCTCAAACTACTGGAGCTGAGGTGATGCCTAAAACTCGCATGCAGTTGTTGTTTTTAGAGAGCTGAGTATGCCATAATCTTTAAACTTCTAGTTAATGTCCTCTCTCCTCTCCCCCATCAGGAGGGACCTCTCCAGCCCCCGCAGTGCATCTGACTCTGAGCGTCAAGTGGACCGGAGCTCTGGAGAGTTCCAGGTCAGCACCCCCTCTGCCTTCAGCAAGCTGACCCTGCACAAGACCTTTAGCGCCTCGGTCCTCCCCCAGCCACAGGGCCTCTCCCAAGGCTCCTGGTCCTCACGGTGAGACCATCCGACACTACAGAATTACCCGTTTGTTTCCTTACCCTGTAAGCAGTCTTTAGGTGAGGAGAGACGTCAGTCCATGCCTTGGTTTTAACTTGAGCCTTTTTTGTCCCAAAAAAACAATGCAAGGGAATATCCCCCAAATTAGTTTTAAAATTTCCTGCACAAATCGTCTTAAAGTAACCTCATTGAGCTACACAAATATCTGACTCTTTGATGATTTGGTCATGACATTTCAATCTATACCTTCCTATGGTGCTGCCAACCCACTCAACTCCTCTCACTCTCTCTGCTCCAGGAGTGGATCCCCCTGCATGTCGAGCCGCTCTTCCCCCCTAATAGGCCCTCCTCCCCGGGGCAGCAGCAGCCCCTGTCTGCCTGTGGGCCCCCAGGCCTCGGAGCCCTTCTCGGACGGGGCAGACTTACAGGTGGCCAACCTGGACTACAGGATGTCCCGTAAGGAGCTTCAGCAGAGCGTGCATGACGCCTTCTCCAGACACGGACGGGTGAGTCCTGTACAGACAGTATTCTGATGCTATTCATTATAGATGTATAGAGCTTTAATCTGTCTCCCATTTGATGCTAAATAGCAAAATGGTGAGGTCAGGATTTAGTAGTTTAGTGTCATTGTATTGGTTCAACTTATTCTGTCATTTTCTGACACGACTTTTGTGCCAAAAGTGCTCTGTAGTATTTACATGGTAGCTTGCACTCTATGCCAGCGTTTCCCAAACTCTGTACTTGGGACCCCAAGGGGTGCATGTTTTGGAATCTTGCCCAAACACTACACAGCTGATTCAAATGATCAAAGCTTGATGATTAGTTGACTATTTGAATCAGCTGTGTTGTGTTAGGGCAAAAAACAAAACTTGGGGTCCTGAGGACCGATTTTGGGAAACCCTGCCCTATTGCAATGTCATTGAGGAAGGCGATGGGATTTCACTGTCACAATGAGGTCAAATTGCTTCTGTGTCATTTGCGGACACCGTAGACGACATGAGAAGCTAACGTGCGTGTCTTCCTCCAGGTTAAATGCGTGGAGTTGAGTCCCCACACAGACTACCAGCTGAAGGCCACCGTCCAGATGGTCTTCCTACAGCAGGCCATCAGTGCTGTGAGCAGCCTGCACCGCTACAAGATAGGAAGCAAACGCATCCACGTCTCCCTCATCACCGGGGCCGGCAACAAGTCTCTAGCCATGCTCCGGTATGTACAGTACAGCTAACATTGAGGTAGTACTCTCTACGTGTCACATCATCATTTGGCAGTTTCATGTCTTCGATCGGGGAACTCGTCACCATCCTTTTTTTAAATGTCGCCAAAACACGATTTGTACCTGGTTTGAGATGGATTCGGATGGTATTAAACGCTTTCCTTTCTACAGCTCTGAAATGTTCCAGATTCTCCAGGACGCGCCAGCCAGCTGTCTTCCGCTTTTCAAGTTCACGGAAATCTACGAGAAAAAGTGAGTCATGTTGCTTCTCTCCTCCTCATCACTCAACCTCCCTCCACCTCTGTAGGAGTTAGTCCTATGCAATGTTAAGTACTGTGGCTGCGTTTACACTTTATCCCAAAAGCATCTTAATGCTAAGTTCAACATTAGAACTATGGGATCCTATGGTTCTAATGAACTTATCCTTAAGATGCTTTTGGGAAAACAGGCCCTGATCTTTTTTTTCACTAATTGGTCTTTTGACCAATAAGATCTGATGTGAGAAGATTTGATTGGTTAAAAGACCAATCATTTGGGAAAAAAGATCAGAATTGGGCTGCCTGTGGAAACGGAGGCTATGTCAATGTACTTTATTAATTCCTTTCCACCCATCCCTCCACCTCTCCCCAGATTTGGTCGTAAGCTGGTGGTGAGCGACCTATACAGACTACAAGAGGTGGTGGCGGTGAGGGAGCAGGGTGGAGGCAGACTGGTGTGTCTCCTCCCCAGTAGCCAGGCCAGGCAGAGCCCTCTGGGGTCGTCTCAGTCCCAGGAGGGGTCCTCTGCAAATGGTAGTCCTGTGGTGTTTGAACAGTTGGAGTACCACGAGCCTGTCTGCAGTTACCACTACACACAGCAGAACTTCAGGTAGGGATAGACTGAAAGACCCATATGCGCACACACACACTCACTCACATTTAAGTAATCTTACAGGGCTCTTTTTGAAAAAGTATTTCATAAGAGCTCGATCTCTCTGTCCCCCCTGTAGTGAGGCAGACTTTGACCCAGACTCGTATAAGATTCCTTTTGTGGTGGTGTCTCTGAAGACCCTGGCCTCCCAGGTCCACTGTCTGCTACAGTCCCATGAGGGAACCCTGCCCCTGCTCAGGTAACCAACGCTGTCTCTGCCTGGGTAGATTAACGGACAGTGGATGCTTAATAAAGTTCAATTCAATAAATGGAGTCGGAGAGATCTGCCTTGAAATCAGTGAATTTTTATGAGAAAGACCTTTTAATTAATTAAATCAATATTTCAAGAACCCATTTCATACAAATGGAGTACAATGGCCATTTGGCATTTCGTATTATACTGTAAATGTTACTAGATTTTGTGTTTCATAAATATTAATTTTGCTTTCCTGTGACAGTTTCTCAGAGTGCTATGCATCAGAGTTGGGCCCCCTGGCGGTGTCTGAGGAGGGGGAGGTGGAGGGGAGTGTCCCCTTGGAGCACCTCATCACCTGTATACCAGGCATTAACATCGTCACTGCTCAGAACGGCTTCAAGGTCATCAAGTGGATCCACAACAAGCCGCCCGCATCCAACACAGGTACTGACCTGACTCGAAGCCCTAACCCTCGGGGAGAATTACATTGAAAACCTTTATTTGGACTCGTAGAGGAATCCCCTGGGGTTCATAAAAGCAATACAAACCTACAGAATTTAAACCCTATAGTCATTAAAAATGGAAACCCTTATCGCATAAGACCATTCTCAAAGACAGTTGAAGATACTCGGGAGGCAATAAGAATTGTGTCAGAGATATGTTGAGCTAAAAACTGCTTTCCTGACATTTTTAGTAGGTGGATACTGTGCTGCTGACGCAGATACCAGCACTCCAAGACAGAGCTGCACCCATACTACTATTATAATAGAAGTCATTAACCTCTTGCTGTTTGTGTGTCATAGACCAGTGGACGCAGCGGTGCAAGTCCCCGGTGGGGAACCCCCAGTTGATCCAGTTCAGTAGAGAGCTCATTGACCTGATGAAGGGTCAGCCCTGCAACCTGATGCCCATCAGCAAGTTCATACCTGCCTACCACCACCACTATGCCAAGCAGTGTAGGGTCTCTGACTACGGATACTCTAAGCTGCTGGAGCTACTGGAGGCTGTGCCTCACGTCCTGCAGGTATGAGACACACACACACACACACAGTTTAAAAAATCGCTCCATTCCACAGATAATCAAAGATGGCAGTTACTCAAGCTCAATTAATTGACACATGATGGATCACTATTAATCTTGCTAGTTTAGTGACTTCCTAGCTCAAACACACAATGAAGAGGCTGGGAGACCATCTGCTATCCCTTCTGACAAAGCCTTGCCCACTTTGTTTCTCATTACACACTTCAACAGCCTTGAGGTTAGATCCCTGACAGAAACAATTAGTACAACGTCTAATAGATTATTGCAGCAGGAAGTGGTGGCGGCCCTGAAGTAAACAAAGCATGAATGAATCTGTTTTTCCTCTCTCAACTCCAGATCCTTGGCATGGGCACCAAGCGTCTGCTGACCCTGACCCACCGTGCCCAGGTGAAGAGATTCACCCAGGACCTCCTCAAACTGCTCAAGTTCCAGGCCAGCAAACAGGTGGCCATCACGGACTTCATGCAGGCCTACCATTGGTCAGTACTACCACAGGAACTGCCCACAGGAACTGCCCACTCCGCCACGCTCTCAGCAAATCATACTGTCTAGCCAAAGAGTCTAAAATTCATGCAGGCCAACCACTGGTCAATTCTATAGGAGGACCGCTCATTCCCATGCTCTCAGCCAATCATGTTGTCTATCCCAAGAGCTAAGCACATTCCTGGCAGTTATTGTTGATTTAACAGTAAAGTATTTTAGTTTTATGACTTTATTTGGATTCTGTTTCTATTGGCTTATTTGGAGGTGTATTTACTTGTGATGGTGTTTATATGAATTCATTTGAAGTGTTTTTTCTGTGTCAAATGGCACCCTGTCTGTATTTTCATACAATATGTTTCTATTCCTACAGGTGCTTCTCCAGAGACTGGCGGGTGCTGGACTATGGGATGTGTGATCTGATGGACCTGCTAGCTGAGATCCCTGACACCACCATCACCATCACACACCAGGACTTGGACACTGTCATCTCTGTACCCAAGAGAGGTGAGATGAGGTCCCACTCTATGGGTCTTAGGGTCGCAACATTCCGGTAACTTCCCCAAAATTCTCAGGTTGAAGGATTCTGTATTTTTCGTGGTTATTGTTCCGGTGTACTTCCACCTGGGATTTCTGGGAATTTGGGGAAAGTAACAAGAATTTTTCAACCCTAATGGGTCTGATATCAGGGTTATGGATAAACTACCAGAGGGTTGTTCTCTTTTTAGTACATTTGATCCCTTGGGGGAACATACCCAGCTTTTGGAAGGAACGTGAAATATTGGTAACGCTTGTTTAGAAAATATGTTGAACTTGGGACCAGATGGTTGGGTTGTTGGCTTGTTTGTGTCTGTAGTTGTACATTTGATCCCTGGGGGGAAATTGTGACATATTAGTCACTTTTATTGTTGAGGATTTTTTTCTCTTTTTCTCACATTTATTCAACTCAGAAATTCCCTTAGATATGGATAAGAATATCCTTGCCATGGGGGGGCATGGAATAAAGAAATGCATTTCACACACATATGCCTGACTATCTCCTGACTGTGACCTGGCTGGTGTAGTGGTGATGCCGCAGCCTTCGGTACACGTCTACGGTGTCGGCATACAGTAGGTTTAAATCCGGCCTACTGCCTTTTGACACAACCTCCTATCTTTCCATACTGTCATCTTCTCTCTGTTCAATAAAGTCTGAAAATCCCTGTTATACTTGGTATGGGGTTGGGGATCAGGTTGTTTTACCCCCTACCTGTTATTTCTGTATAATCTTTAAAATGGCAAATAAAAAAAAAAGGCAAAAAGATTAAATGACCTGTAATAGGAATTACCTGGTGAGCAAAACAGAGAGAAGTTGAAGTAAATTTATAAATAAGTGGTTTATTACAACAGGCAGACACCACCCAGCAGAGAAAATGTCTACCGTAATTTCCGGACTATTAAGCGCACCTGAATATAAGCCGCACCCACTGAATTATTATTTATTTTTTTTTAACATAAATAAGCCGCACATGTCTATAAGCCGCAGGTGCCTACCGGTACATTGAAACAAATTAACTTTACACAGGCTTTAACGAAACACGGCTTGTAACAAAAATAAATAGGCTTTAACGAAACACGGCTTGTAACAAAAATAAATAGGCTTTAACGAAACACGGCTTGTAACAAAAATAAATAGGCTTTAACGAAACACGGCTTGTAACAAAAAATAAAACATTTGCAGTAAGCTTTAGTTGTCTTTTTGCACTGAGTCAATTCCTCACGCTGCAGTTTCCAACGTCTTATCATCGACTCATTAAGACCAAGCTCCCTTGCAGCAGCTCTATTTCCTTTTCCAACAGCCAGAACAATCGCCTTCAACTTGAAAGCTGCATCATATGCATTTCTCCGTGTCTTTGCCATGATGAGGGTGACAAAATGACTACCGTAATCAGAATGATGGGAAGTTTGAGAGCGCTCGATTTAATCTAAACGGTAAACAAAAAAGTTGTTTGACCTTAACCCGTTCGGCAATTTCATTGGTCTAATGAAAGCTTCATGCCGCCAAAAAACTGAGCACGTCACAGAATGTGTTTTTTTGGAGAGAAAAAAAATCGAAAGCGGGAAAAATCCATTGTTTAAGCCGCGAGGTTCAAAGCCTGGGAAAAAAGTTGCGGCTTATAGTCCGGAATTTACGGTAACTAAAATGTCTTATTTAAAATATATATTTTAAACAAAAAAACAGAGTTTTTAACTCTTGCCCTCCTTTGTCTCGTCCCCCTCAGATCGTACATCAGATGAGATGGAGCGGACCAAGCAGTTTGGTAAGGAGGTGGTGGACCTACTGCGTCACCAGCCCCACTGTCGCATGGCCTTCTCCAAGTTCATCCCTACCTACCACCACCACTTCGGACGCCAGTGCAAACTCGCCTACTACGGCTTCACCAAGCTCATGGAGCTCTTCGAGGCCATCCCCGACGTACTCGTGGTGGGTGGAGGCCAGAGTTATTCTCTATCCCAGGAGGAATGTGTGTTTTTTTTATTTGTAGACTTCAGAGTGCTGCAGGAGAAGCCAGTGATAATGTCAGATTATCCTCAATTTATCCACAGCACTACCTTCATCTGGAATGATGTGGAAATTAATTGCAACGTCTGACA
This sequence comes from Salmo trutta, assembly GCF_901001165.1. NCBI lineage: Eukaryota > Metazoa > Chordata > Actinopteri > Salmoniformes > Salmonidae > Salmo > Salmo trutta. The sequence continues at coordinate 7,059,951 of NC_042994.1, read as the reverse complement.
GTAATAACTCGTACCCAGCAGCTATTTTTCTTTCACCTGCCATAAAAATTGTGTGTAATAAATATTGGTGTGCATCTCATTTCTGTCCCATGGGTAATTTATTATCAGTACAAATAACTATTCCTAGAGTAGAGTGGTCATTTTGTTATGGAATCCCTCTCTCTCCCCAGGTGTTGGAGTGTGGAGAGGAGAAGGTGCTGACCCTAACAGAGGAAGAGCGTGTGAAGGCCCTGGCTGCCCAGCTGGTCAAGATGCTCCGTTCCCAGAGAGACTCCAGCCTGCCTGCTGCCCAGCTACTGTCTGAGTACAGCAAGACCTTCGGCTACGGCCTGAGGCTCCAGGACTACGACGTCTCCTCCCTGCCCGCCCTGCTCGTCAACCTCTGCCACGTCGTCAAGGTATCAGTTCAGTCAAATACATCTGTAGTGGGCTGTTGTACTTAATAGATTTAGACCGATTTTAAATGGTTGTGATACTGCATGTTTTGATGGTTGTAGACTCCAACACTGAACAAGAACATCCTGAGCTACACAAGACCGTGTTTAAACAAGCAACATTATTTTGGCCCCTAAGGATGAGTCACCAGTATTTCTTGATATGAATTGATGTCACTGAAGTGGCTTTGATGAGGTTTGAGCATGCAGGCCCCTTATTGGTGCGTTGAAAAGTCATCTTTATATTGGAAATGAGCTATCAATTCCAGATTCAGCCATGTTTTTCTGAATAAAAATCTCTTGCCTCCAACTGTGAATGCACTTTGTGATAACTGCTGCAGTATAAAGGGATTTTATAAATACATCTGATTAATATTCTCAGGTGTTGGACGGTGCTAACGGCCGTGAGGTCCAGCTGATCAACAGGAAGTCTCTGCGCTCGTTAACGTGCCAGCTGCTGTCCCTGCTGATGGGCCTGGGGCAGCACGAGGGAGACGGCTCCGTCAGCGTGGAGGGCTTGAGTCTGCTGTATCATTCTGTACATGGGGTACAGCTCAACCCCTGTGAATACGGCTTCCTCTCGCTCAGCGAGCTGCTGAAGAGCCTGCCTTACCTGGTGGAGGTCGGTGGACTGGACCATAGAGATGTCATACTATACTAATGTTTAGTTCTATAGACTGGAACCTTTTTGCTCTACTGCCTATTTGTCTGATTTGAAGAATGCAGGATCATGGATTCCTGTGGAAAGCATTTTTTATGGCTTTTTCACAGGGTCTTAAAGTTGGGTAGTGTTGTGTTAGTCGGGTTTTGTAATTGTCTGAGACGTATTACACAATCCTTTTGAATGAAATACTGTGGTTTATATGTTAGAATATTTGGAATGATGACCACTAGGTCTTTGTGTGTAGGTCTAGACCAGGGGTCGGCAAACTACGACCCGCGGGTTAAAAAAACCCTCTTAAACCTCAAACTAGACAAAATATGTTGAAATGACAATGGACCTATACATTTTCAAATAACTGCCTGTTCTGGCCCACCCCCCAAAAAATGTGTGTGGCCCTCTGTTTAATTTCAAAATCCCAATGTGGCCCTCGAGCCACAAAGTTTGTCCCCTGGTGTTTCTCATAACTTCCCTTCTCTCTCCCCCCCCCCCCCCCCCCCCCCCAGCTGTTCTACGGTGAGGGTGAGGAGGAAGGCGAGCGTGGCGAGGAGAGAGTTAGACTAACCCGTCTGTACCAGTTTGCCCGTAGGGTGCGTGCCCTGCTCCACACCTACCACTACCACCAAATCTTCCTAACGGAGTTCCCCGGGGCCTACGCCAAGTTCACCGGTCGCGGCCTCCAACCTCGCTCCTACGGCTATGGCAGCGTAGACGACCTGCTCAACGCCATACCACAGGTATAGAATTAGGCCAAACTTTTCTTTGAAGTGCTTTTCTCAAATTCAAAGCTGATAGACAAGAAACGTCTCGTTAAACAACATGTTGGAAATACACAGATGTGTTATGGGAATTGATAACACTTGTATCTAAAGAGTTCTTCAGCATATGGACCTGCACTGGGATATCACTGTCGAAGCAGCAGATGTAGTCAATGTGGTTAGTTGCCTTCTCTGTCCCTGCACTGTGTACGGCTTTAGCCCCACAGCAGACTCTGTGGTGACGGATGGATGGGGTTTGTGGTAATTAAATGGGATGTTGCTTCTGCCTGTGTGCAGGTAGTGTGGATCAAAGGACATGGCCACAAGAGGATTATCGTTTTGAAGAACGATATGAAAGGTAAAGACAAATCAGCCTGACCGTCTGGCAGCAGGAACTGTGGAAACAAATGGCTTTAGCCTTACCTGCATTTACTATTAACATACGGGAAGGGATTGTTATCAGTTCATCTCATGGGCATCATGTTGTATGATCCTTCAACACGAGACAAGTTGAATATTACATTTAATGGGAACAGAATTTGTGGTGTTTTGCTTGTATGATGGGAACAGAACAGTGTTTTGAAGGTACAGTGATTACTCTGTAATGGAAAGAGTGTAATAATTGTCTGTGGGTTGGTTCTCCTCAGCAGCACGAGCCACTGGAGCCAGCCCTGCAGCCTCAGAGGAGCCTGAGGACGGGGCCAGCCAGAGAGACAGCCCCTGTAGCAACACAGAGTCTGGAACTCACAGCCCAGGTAACTAACCACACCACTAGAGTCTTAGGCACTATTACCAATATTTTAATGTTCTTCTTTTAGCCTTGTTAGTGTTTTTAGGCTTTTTAATAGTTGTTTATACATTGAAGCAGAAATTAAGTCTCTTTTTCTCCATCAGGTGTTGGTGGGGTGGAGACAGAGCTGCTGTGTCTGACTTCTCCAGTAGACCTGCTGTGTGGCCCAGTACCCTCCTGCCTGCCCTCTCCCCAGCTGCACCCTGACCCCGTTCTCCAACAGGCTGACCTCATCCGCTTCGAGCAGACGCCATCACCAGCAGGTGAGCTGATCACGTGATCAACCGCGGTTCAAACCCAGGTCTTCTGTGTGCCATGAGACTGTTAGCCCTCCTAGGCATTAGCTTCAAGCTTACTCGTGCTCTGCTATACACACAGCCGACATCTTCCCTTGGACTGACCTGGATATGTGTTGCCATTGTGTGTTTTTCAGAGCGTGATAAACCTGAGGAGGAAGCTGTAGCAGAAGAAGTAGCAGCTCCTGCTACTGACAACAACCAGAATGTTGTTGCTTTGGTTTCCACGACTACCAAGCCTCCACAGAATGTGACCCGCAAAACAGCGTCTGTTGAAAACAGCCCCAGCAAGAGGGCTCCTCGCAATAAAGTGAAGCTGGCAGCTAACTTCTCTTTTACAGCCGCCCCCTAAGACACTCACTGACAATCACATGCTGGAACAAGCACACACTCGCACATACACACACGCACACACACACATTCATCACACACAACTCGAAAATGAAGAGTTGATCGGCTAAATTGTAAAAAGCCCCAAAAAGAATGATTTGTTTTTAGTCATGCCCCCCGCAACAAACTGACATTATTTCCTTTCATTGCCTTTTCCCCTTATCTTTTCAAACTCAATCATCATGTTGATGTAGGTGTTTCTTCACAAAGCCATGCGTTTTCTTGTTGCAGTTATTTCTGCCACAGCCATTCATTTTTCAAAGCCGTGTAATTTTAGTCAGATTAATGCATGTCCGGAAAGGTTTTGTGGTAGATATTAATTATATACTATGGATAAGCTGTTTGGAAACATGATTCTCTGAAAGTTGAAGAGAACTTCCCCACATTGGACAATACAGCAACAACAAATACTGAGGTAGTTGGCACTGTAGCCACGCGATTTGCAGTTTAAACTCAAAAGATGCCTATTTTACCGCTGAATACCCTTACCTGAACTCAAAACCCCTCAGAGATTTAATACAGTAACTTGTTTAAAAATGGGAACTTATACAGGGATTTTATATCATGTGTCAAGGAAGCTCTGAGGGAAAGCTATATAAATATGTAGAGAAACGTCGTTATTTTGATACCGCCTTGCTATGTTTCAAGAAAGGAACCGTAAAGTGTCTACTGCCCTCTCCGCTGTGTTGTCCCCATTGCATTTTGTCATCGGACAAATGCACTTCTTCATACAGCTAGAAGTAAAAAAATATTTATTTGAGCTTTGCCATTGAGGCAGCTTTGGAGGTAGTATTGACAATTATCGTTATTGAGTAACCATGCCCATCTCATTCTTTTAACTCTCTCTTGGGCAATGTTTAGCATTGTGTTCAGTTCACACTCCAGTGTTCGAGTCCTCAGACATTGTTCCACCTTGACTATGTTCTTTCATAAAGTAGTAGCCTATATGGCTGGTGTTTTCAGTTTCTCAGTTAAGTATCGAGTCAATGGCAGGAGTGATCAAACTGCCAAAATGGCTTTGAAGTAACTTTGACGGCAGTCTGGTCTCAGTCAAATCGATCTAAGCTTGTATCTGTGTGTTCTCAATGCGGTGTCGCAATCTGCTCTGTCTCCAATGTGTACGACAGTGTAAAAGAGAAGGAATTCTGATTCCTCAGTGATGAGTTTTGAACGAGCTCTTGGCGAGGTTGAGGGCCAGTCTGCCTTGGGCCGTTATTTAGGCAAGGCAGAAGCCGAGACCCTGAATACTTGGACCAAGTGTTAAAAAGCTTGGAGGCAGCGTGAACAAAGATATGGTGACACTGTTTGCTGCCGGAAGCTAAGTCGAAATAATTTCTGTTTTTGTATTTTTAGAGATTGAGTGCGGTTTACACTTGAATAACTTATAGGTGGTGTGTAATATGCATGTTGTGCATAAAAAATAAACATTTTATGCATGGTGTAAACCTATTAGGTCAGAAATCAGACTGTTAGTGAACTGCATTTTTTAAAAGAAATTAGTTGAAGTTCTCTTGTTTCCGCAGAAACCATAATTAGAGGTATTGTTTACATCACCCCCCCCCCCCCACTCCTGGTTACTGTGGTTGTTTTTGTTCAACCTTGTTGCTTTTTGTCTACATCTTCAGTGTTGTCTCTACTGATTGAGTAGAGGAGCTGGGATTTTTGATTTTTAAAACAATGAGATAGACTTGGTGTTTTTAGTAAAAGTGGAGAGATGAGATGGGCACTTGTGTGCTCCAGCTGCACATGAAACAGCAAGAGGGGCCCCTGGAGGCCCCCGATAGGATCAAGGGGACAAAGGCCCTCGTGTGGCTCTGGACAACGCCTGGCTCTTACAATGGCTTGTATCTGCCATGGCGCTTAGTAAGGGATGGCGTCTGAATGGACTGGAGACATACCATACCTCATCCGACTTTATATAACATTTTTTACTTGTGATGGTCTATAGATTTATTTTTTGTTGCCTATCCTACGTGTTGATGAGTGCCGATTGTACCAACCAACCCCAAGTTATGACATTGAGTTCCTACCTACAAGCATGGTTTGGAAAGTAGAAGGCATGACTTGATGTAAGGAAAAAAACAGCATCCCTATGAACGGATGTTGAAAGATGCAGTTTTCGCTCTTGTGCTACTGTGAAGATGCAGAAAAGACCAGAGAATTGGGCCAGGGCCCCTGATGTCCATCTCCTTTGATCCAAAATGTCTTCCTTCTGTCAGTGTTACTGTATGTGTTGGAGATTCAGTTGAAGACCAGAGAAATTGGGCCAGAGCCCATGATCGTGATCTCCTTGCCAAGAGCCAATATGGCTGCTCAGATTCCTGTCCTGTTAGTGTTTTTCCTGTTGACTGTGTTTCAAATTAGCATCTAATTTGATTCTCCTCGTTAATTACTAGACTTTTGTGTTTTGAAGCCCAAGATTTCCTTCCCGTTTCTAATTACATGACTCACTCAGTAAAGGAGGTGGATTTCCCAGAATCTTGAGCGATTTCCGATACGGTATATTGAGGGATAATGGCTTAAAGGCTCAGAATCTTCCGAAAGTGTTAGACCCAGTTTTAACAATGGGCAGAATCTTATTTCTCTCTTTAACAAAGGGACAATTGGCACAAAAGTTGCCTTAAAATTGTGCACTAAAACTTAAATTATACTTTAGTTTGGCCTCGAAAGATACAACTGCGTTTTACGTTAGAACTAACTCCCAGGTGCTACAGTGTCCACTATCTCAGAAGGCAGAGTTAAAATAAGAGGTACAATTGTCATAAGTTTGCTTACATCAGTAAAAAGCAGCATGTACTGGTAAAGTACTCCGTATGCACCTTTGCATAGCTTTGGTTCTTGTAAAAGGTTTATTGTGGGTTTGTTCATTTGAGGTGAAAAAAAGAATTGTTTTGCAAGGTTTTGTCGTTGGTTAATTTACTCCACTATAGTGCGATTTAATTGTATCTCGAAGTGAGTATATCATGGTCTGCATCTGAAACGGCAGCATATTCCCTATGTAGTGTACTACTTTATATGAACTCTGGTCAAAAGTAGTGCACTATATAGGGAATAGGGTGCTATTTTGGATACTGCCATGTCTGTCAATGTTTGTTTGCACTTCTCTTAGTCTCTCTGTTGTACTCCCATGGAACTCACCCCCCTCCAGTTTTTGTCATCAAGGTTATCTTTTGTGATAATTTTTCTGTTCTGTATTTGTTTCACTGAAGTATTCTATCGTTCCTTCTCCCTGTTCCCCCTTCATCTCACCATACACATACAAGACGTTGTTGTAACCGTTTCATTGATGTTGAGGGGACCAAATTATTTCTGTTGAATAAATCACTCAAGCATTACTCCTTCCTCTTATTTTTGACTTGAGTTTCTCTTAAAGGGATAGTTAAAGGTGTTATTTTTTACTTGCTGAAAGTGACAGTAAGTGCAAAGGGTTTTATGGTTTGCTAGCTGGTAATTTAGCAATGTTACTAAAATTTCAAACTGAACGATCCCTTTAAATGACTTGGAAAACCAGTGAATTCCTGAAAGATGCCTGTTATAAGAATTCTATATCTTGATGATAATAATCAATAATCAATTCGCCTTGACTAATGCCCAAGGTTTGTAAGACAATGGGTTATAATAATTAGGCAAGGACTCAGCTTTCTGCAAAAGGTTTCTGTAGCTTTATTCAGAGAACGTTCTGGCGTCAGGATAACAAAACAGTCATTATATAGTTCTTGCTTACTTACGCACATGCATTTACACACAATCTGTTGGTGACCTGCAACCCCCATAAACTTCTCACACTGTTTATCACCTTCTGGCTCAGCCTGTTCCTTTCCTTCAAGGTTAGGAACTCTCTGAAGTTTTACTCCCTTGACCATCTGCTTCTCTATCTCTCTATACTAATTGCATACACACATTTCTTTCCCTCTCCAGTGGTTCCTGGACTTCACGGAACTAATCAGACTAATCGATCCCTACATTGATCATTACATTGATTATTCATTAAACCTGCTGTATGACTAATAATTCATCATGGTTTATTGATTCATTTACCTTTATTAGATAAGAGAATTATCAATGCCTTTTTATTTACATACCGTACCAGTCAAAAGTTTGGACACACCAACACATTCAAGGGTTTTTCTTTATTTTTACTATTTTTTACATTGTAGTATAACAGTGAATACATCAAAACTATGAAAAAACACATGGAATCATGTAGTAACCAAAAAAGTGTTAACAAATCAAAATATATTTTAGATTCTTCAAAGTAGCCACCGTTTACCTTGATGACAGCTTTGCACACTCTTGGCATTCTCTCAACCAGCTTCATTAGGAATGCTTTTCCAACAGTCTTAAAAGAGTTCCAACATATGCTGAGCACTTGTTGGCTGCTTTTCCTTTATGGTCAAACTCAATTGGGTTGAGGTCAGATGATTGTGGAGGCCAGGTCATCTGATGCAGCACTCCACTCTCCTTGGTCAAAAAGCCCTTACACAGCCTGGAGCTGTGTTTTTGGTTGTTGAAAAACAAATGATAGTCCCACTAAGCGCAAACCAGATGGGATGGCGTAGCGCTGCAGAATGCTCTGGGAGCCATACTGGTTGTGTGCCTTGAATTCTAAATAAATCACTGCCAGTGTCACCAGCAAAACACCATCGCACCAACTCCTTCACGATGGGAACCACAGATGCGGAGATCATCCGTTCACCTACTCTGCGTCTCACAAAGACATGGCGGGTTGGAACCAAATATCTCACATTTGGACTCAACGGACCAAAGGACAGATTTCCTCTGGTCTAATGTCCATTGCTTGTGTTTCTTGGCCCAAGCAAGTCTCTTATTGGTGTCCTTAAGTAGTGATTTCGTTGCAGCAATTTGACCATGAAGGCCTGATTCACACAGTCTCCTCTGAACAGTTGATGTTGAGATGTGTCTGTTACTTGAACTCTGTGAAGCAGTTATTTGGGCTGCAATCTGAGGCTGGTAACTCTAATGAACTTATCCTCTGCAACAGAGGTAACTCTGGGTCTTCCTTTCCTGTGGTGGTCCTCATGAGAGCCAGTGTCATCATAGCGCTTGATGGTTTTTGCGACTGCACTTGAAGAAACTTTCAAAGTTCTTCATTTTCCAGATTGACTGACCTTCATGTCTTAAAGTAATGATGGACTGTTGTTTCTCTTTTTTTATTTGAGCTGTTCTTGCCATAATATTCCCACGGGGGACCAGTACGGAATTTTTTTAATGAAATGTATGCATTCACTACTGTAAGTCGCTTTGAATAAGAGCGTCTGCTAAATGACTAAAATGTAAATGTAAATATGGACTTGGTCTTTTACCAAATAGGGCTATCTTCTGTATACCACCCCTACCTTGTCACAGCACAACTGATTGGCTCAAATGCATTAAGAAGGAAAGAAATTCCACAAAGTAACTTTTAACAAGGCACACCTGTTAATTGAAATACATTCCAGGCACCTCATGAAGCTGGTTGAGAGAATGCCTAGAGTGTGCAAAGCTGTCATCAAGACAAAGACTGGCTACTTTGAAGAATCTCAAATATAAAATATATTTTGATTTAACACTTGTTTTGGTTACTACATGATTCCATATGTGTTATTTAATTGGTTTGATGTCTTCACTATTATTCTACAATGTAGAAAATAGTAAAAATAAAGAACCCTGTAATGAGTAGGTGTGTCCAAACTTTTGACTGGTACTGTATATGTACAGGTATTTTCGGCTCATTTATGCATATTGTTCAATTTGGACATTAAAGCATCACTAATATACTACAGAACAAAGTTCAGGGATGGGTCTCAGTGTTTTCCTCAATTCTTTGCTTCTCAAAACCTCCGATGGAAGCAAGGAGAAGGACTTGATGAGTCAAGGAAAATATTTCTGAGATCTACCCAAAGGGAGGCGTGGGGTTAGAGGAAAATAATCTGAAGTAGAGGGTCACTTTGTTGAACAGGACTCCCTAATCTTCTACAAACATTGGATTCCAACAAACTATTTTCCAGAATCTTAAAGGCGTGTACAATAAAGAATTGCATTCACCTCTTCTTGTTTTGCCGTAGAAATTGCAAGACTCGTAGTATGACGCTAATTGTTTTCCTTCCAATACTTATTCATTGTAATCATGAATAATATTGTAGTGATACCATGGTAATAACTACCACTATGTTTTGGGGAAGATAAGAATGACCAGTTGTAAGGCTGACTTTGTCTTAGCAACATAAATGCGTGTATACTGGTTATTGACACGTTAATATACATCATAGAATAACAAAATAACTCAATCATGCGATTGTTGCAGCTTGCCAATGTAAATGGTATCGTAGCAACTGTGTTCAGTAATACTGTTTATATAGGAAGTATACCTTTACAATAAAGGGATACAAAAAAATGTACTACAGTGAGTGAAGTGTTTCATTATCTACAGTTCCAGAGCATCAGGGTTGGATCAATTCATTTTAAAATCTGGTAATTCGGTAAGTAATTGACTGAATTGAAATGGAATTGAGCCCACCCTGTTAAGCATACAGTCCTAAGTCTGAGAGGAGTTCTAGTTGTTCCGTTAAAGGGTTGGAATGGAAGCATACAGTAAATACCCGTTATCAAAATGACAAAGTGAATAACAATTAAGTCATGTCATTTCCTGGTGGACAGAGAACCTTGGTGTGATGCATTTGTGGTTCAGTACGGGACGTTGTGCTTATACATCTGAGGAATAAATGTCATTATTGATCTCTGAAGAATGTTTCAATATAAATTGGTCTATTGAAATGTCATTGTAGCTTATGTTGCTTGCTTACAATACTGTACAGGTCCCATATATTACATTTCCAATTGCCTTTTAACATTATATAGTGCCACGTATTTCATTTCCATCATTTACTGTATTTACATGTGGCCATGCCTGTCCATCTATCACCTCTATGTGGGTGTCCATTTTGCACCAGGGTTCTCTGGATCCCAGGAAATGATGTAACGATAGGTGATATGACACCAAGAGACCAGGTCAGGTGACAGATGTACAGTGTGACTGTGTTGTTGTTACTAGGGTGGTGCTGTGAATGGGAGGGTGTACTGTCCTCAACTCCTCTGTAACCATGGGTTACATGATACAACACTGGGTGGCTCCGCAGCAGTCCTTGATGATGGTGATGGACTTGGTGATGGTCGGCTTGCTGGGCGGAGGATCAGGGACTTGTCTCTTGGGCTTCTGGGGATCTGGGGTAAGAGAGTATGGGCAAATCTGAGATGTCTATTCCCAACATAGTGCACTACTTTTTGCACTCCTACCAGGGCCTCGTATAGGGGTGCACATTTGGACACGTTCTCTGTGGTTTTAGATGGAAATGAAAAAGGCACAGCTATTTCTCTAAGATTCCCATCTTTGAATCTGTCTGAATAAAGTCCAAGCCATGATTAGATTAAATCAACGCCATAACAACTAAGACTGTTCTCGAATCGATATTCTGATATGATTTTAATCAGCTGTTATCACACTAATTCCATTACGTGGCTTGTCAGTTGTTCCTTGTTGCCACTCGATTTATCTCGGTCTTGACCTAATGTGACAGAGACAGTGTGCCTGGTATGAAACTGTATGACAGTCAGGGCCACTCATATGGTCTGTGACTCTGGATATGACAGAACTAATCTGCTTGGTATTATATCATATCTACATCTTTACTGTATATGTGCTTTTAATATGTACTTGAGTGTTTTCATCAAGGCCACTGTGACCATGACTATGTTGTTGTTGCATTGTCAAGAGGGTGAACCTGTAAGCATTTCATTGCACTGCGTCCTACACGTGTATTGAATTTAAGCTATTGAGTGTGTACTAGTGTGTGTTTTGTATGAAGGATACTACTCACTTTGGGCAGCTTCTCTGGCCAGCTTCTCCAGAGGCATCAGCTTCTGTCTCAGGAACTCAGCCATCTCATTGTCCTCCTCCTGCTCCCTGTAGAGAGGATATGGGTTACAGTTAGTGGTTACCCCTTACTCAATGGCAAAACGTCACAGTCTGTAGTCTGTAGAATACCCCCATACGTACGTACCAAAGCATTTGCCCCTAAACAGTTGTCACATTCCAGACTGTAACATACCCTGCGGCCATACTCCTATTCCATAAAGTTAGTGACTATTTACGGCACATAAAATCTCCATGCACATTGCTTTGTTTCCAAGAATGTCTCGCAATCTGTCCGTTGCAGTTTACTTCTCAATATCCTCAATACTCCATACATTCACTGAATAACACACTGTGATCTCATATCAGCTCTGCTGTCTGTAAGTAATCTCCATGTCGAAGAAAGGAGGACCAAGATAGCAGGCAGAGGATGGGGAGTAAGTGAGAGACCAAGGGGGACCAAGATAGCAGGCAGAGGATGGGGAGTAAGTGAGAGACCAAGGGGGACCAAGATAGCAGGCAGAGGATGGGGAGTAAGTGAGAGACCAAAGGGGACCAAGATAGCAGGCAGAGGATGGGGAGTAAGTGAGAGACCAAAGGGGACCAAGATAGCAGGCAGAGGATGGGGAGTAAGTGAGAGACCAAGGGGGACGAAGATAGCTGCCTAGGTAGAAGAGGAAGTGGAGATGATAAGGAGTTGAACTGTGGGCATGTGTCACCTCCCTCAGACTGTCTGGCAGTTAGATCGTAATCTCTCCACCTCCCTCAGACTGTCTGGCAGTTAGATCGTAATCTCTCCACCTCCCTCAGACTGTCTGGCAGTTAGATCGTAATCTCTCCACCTCCCTCAGACTGTCTGGCAGTTAGACCGTAATCTCTCCACCTCCCTCAGATTGTCTGGCAGTTAGACCGTAATCTCTCCACCTCCCTCAGACTGTCTGGCAGTTAGACCGTAATCTCTCCACCTCCCTCAGACTGTAGGGCAGTTCTACCTTAATCTCTCCAGCTCCCTCCCTCCACCTCCCTCTCTCCATCTCTTTCCCTCTCTCCAGCTCCCTCCCTCCACCTCCCTCCCTCCCTCCACCTCCCTTTCTCCATCTCCCTCCAGCTCCCTCCCTCCCTCCATGTCCCTCTCTCCATCTCCCTCCCTCTCTCCAGCCCACTCCCTCCCTCCACCTCCCTCTCTCCATCTCTTTCCCTCTCTCCAGCTCCCTCCCTCCACCTCCCTCTCTCCATCTCCCTCCCTCTCTCCAGCTCCCTCCCTCCACCTCCCTCTCTCCAGCTCCCTCCCTCCACCTCCCTCTCTTCATCTCCCTCCCTCCCTCCACCTCCCTCTCTCCATCTCCCTCCCTCTCTCCACCTCCCTCGGACCACAGTTCTACCTTAATCTCTCCACCTCTGCATCGTCCACTAGGAAATCCCTCTTCTGCACCAGTTTATGGATTTTCAGGATCAACTCCTCCTCCCACTGTCTCTGTTTCTTGGTCTTCTCTCTCTCTGGAGGAAGAAGAGAGGGAGAGAGGGAGGGAGAGAGGGAAGGGGATAGAGGGAGGGAGGTAGAGAGGGGGTTAGATTTCAAAGATGATTGATGTTTTATATCAAACTAAAAAGTATATTTTTATCTTATATTAAATACGTTTCTCAACTGATACAACATTTGTGAGATACTGAGCTACAGGGGAAGAGGAAACTTCCTGGGAAGGCAGCGCATGCTACCAAATAGTGATTCACATCACAAACAGTAGGGACCCTATTCAATCTGTAAAGCTCAAGTGATGGAAATGTAAAGGTAATTTCCAGTTGAGCTGAGATATGCAGTGATACCGTGAATGCAGTCTCTGCTAAAGCGGGACATTGCCTTTCAATTTCAATCATGCTATAAAGCTGAACTTCTGCGATGCGGATTGAATAGAGTCCTAGATATTTAGATTCTTAAATCGTCCTCCTCGTGTTTAATTCATGAGAACTAATCGGGAAACAAAATATGCAAATGCTGTTCAATGATGCAATGTCCTGTCTGAATGGGGGAATTTGCATAAGCAGTCGTATATTAATGGAATTAATCTCAAATGTTACCCTATGCCCTACACAGGACATTACTTTTCACCAGAGCCCAATGGGTTCATTTGCATAAGCAGTCATAAACTCCGTATCCAATTCTCTGGAAAGGATTTCGACTTTATTCCCCTGACCTTCACACTGATCTCAAATCAAATTTATTGGTCACATACACATGGTTAGCAGATGTTAATGCGAGTGTAGCGAGATGTTTGTGCTTCTAGTTCCGGCAGTGCAGTAATATCTAACAAGTAATCTAACAATTTCACAACAACTACCTTATAGACACAAGTGTAAAGGGATGGAAGAAGAATATGTACATACAAATACACTGCTCAAAAAAAGAAAGGGAACACTAAAATAACACATCCTAGATCTGAATGAAAGAAATAATCTTATTAAATACTTTTTTCTTTACATAGTTGAATGTGCTGACAACAAAATCACACACAAATAATCAATGGAAATCCAATTTATCAACCCATGGCGGTCTGGATTTGGAGTCACACTCAAAATTAAAGTGGAAAACCACACTACAGGCTGATCCAACTTTGATGTAATGTCCTTAAAACAAGTCAAAATGAGGCTCAGTAGTGTGTGTGGCCTCCACGTGCCTGTATGACCTCCCTATAACGCCTGGGCATGCTCCTGATGAGGTGGCGGATGGTCTCCTGAGGGATCTCCTCCCAGACCTGGACTAAAGCATCCGCCAACTCCTGGACAGTCTGTGGTGCAACGTGACATTGGTGGATGGAGCGAGACATGATGTCCCAGATGTGCTCAATTGGATTCAGGTCTGGGGAACGGGCGGGCCAGTCCATAGCATCAATGCCTTCCTCTTGCAGGAACTGCTGACACACTCCAGCCACATGAGGTCTAGCATTGTCTTGCATTAGGAGGAACCCAGGGCCAACCGCACCAGCATATGGTCTCACAAGGGGTCTGAGGATCTCATCTCGGTACCTAATGGCAGTCAGGCTACCTCTGGCGAGCACATGGAGGGCTGTGTGGCCCCCAAAGAAATGCCACCCCACACCATGACTGGAGGATGTTGCAGGCATGCTGGAGGATGTTGCAGGCAGCAGAACGTTCTCCACGGCGTCTCCAGACTCTGTCACGTCTGTCACGTGCTCAGTGTGAACCTGCTTTCATCTGTGAAGAGCACAGGGCGCCAGTGGCGAATTTGCCAATCTTGGTGTTCTCTGGCAAATGCCAAACGTCCTGCACGGTGTTGGGCTGTAAGCACATCCCCCACCTGTGGACGTCGGGCCCTCATACCACCCTCATGGAGTCTGTTTCTGACTGTTTGAGCAGACACATGCACATTTGTGGCCTGCTGGAGGTCATTTTGCAGGGCTCTGGCAGTGCTCCTCCTGCTACTCCTTGCACAAAGGCGGAGGTAGCGGTCCTGCTGCTGGATTGTTGCCCTCCTACGGCCTCCTCCACGTCTCCTGATGTACTGGCCTGTCTCCTGGTAGCGCCTCCATGCTCTGGACACTACGCTGACAGACACAGCAAACCTTCTTGCCACAGCTCGCATTGATGTGCCATCCTGGATGAGCTGCACTACCTGAGCCACTTGTGTGGGTTGTAGACTCCGTCTCATGCTACCACTAGAGTGAAAGCACCGCCAGCATTCAAAAGTGACCAAAACATCAGCCAGGAAGCATAGGAACTGAGAAGTGGTCTGTGGTCACCACCTGCAGAACCACTCCTTTATTGGGGGTGTCTTGCTAATTGCCTATAATTTCCACCTGTTGTCTATTCCATTTGCACAACAGCATGTGAAATGTATTGTCAATCAGTGTTGCTTCCTAAGTGGACAGTTTGATTTCACAGAAGTGTGATTGACTTGGAGTTACATTGTGTTGTTTAAGTGTTCCCTTTATTTTTTTGAGCAGTATATATGGATGAGCAATGGCCGAGCGGCATAGGCAAGATGCAATAGATGGTATAAAATACAGTATATACATATGAGATGAGTAATGCAAGATATGTAAACATTATTAAAGTGGAATTTTTTTAAGTGACTAGTGATCCATTTATTAAAGTGGCTAATGATTTGAGTCTGTATGTAGGCAGCAGCCTCTCTGTGTTAGTTATGGCTGTTTAACAGTCTGATGGCCTTGAGATAGAAGCTGTTTTTCAGTCTCTCGGTCCCAGATTTGATGCACCTGAAACTGACCTCACCTTCTGGATGGTAGCGGGGTGAACAGGCAGTGACTCGGGTGGTTGTTGTCCTTGATTATCTTTTTGGCCTTCCTGTGACATTAGGTGCTGTAGGTGTCCTGGAGGGCAGGTAGTTTACCTCCGGTGATGCGTTGTGCAGACCGCACCACCCTCTGGAGACCCTTGCAATTGAGGGCGGTGCAGTTGCCGTACCAGGCGGTGATACAGTCCGACAGGATGCTCTCAATTGTGCACCTGTAAAAGTTTGTGAGGGTTTTAGGTGACAAACCATATTTCTTCAGCCTCCTGAGGTTGAAGAGGCGCTGTTGCGCCTTCTTCACCACACTGTCTGTGAGGGTGGACCATTTCAGTTTGTTCGTGATGTGTAAGCCGAGGAACTTAAAACTTTCCACCTTCTCCACTACTGTCCCGTTGATGTGGATAGGGGGGTGCTCCCTCTGCTGTTTCCTGAAGTCCATGATCATCTCCTTTGTTTTGTTGATGTTGAGTGAGAGGTTGTTTTCCTGACACCACACTCCGAGTGCTCACACCTCCTCCCTTAAGGCTGTCTCGTCATCATTGGTAATCAAGCCCACTACTGTTGTGTTGTCTGCAAACTTGATGATTGAGTTGGAGGCGCGCATGGCAGCGCAGTCATGGGTGAACAGGAATTACAGGAGAGGGCTGAGCACGCACCCTTGTGGGACCCAGTGATAGACTGAGACACACACACACACACACACACACACACACACACACACACACACACACACACACACACACACACACACACACACACACTGCAATAGATGGAGAACAGTGTACAGTGTTGTTGACAGTCTCAAATCTTTCTCTCCCACCGGGATAGAACTGGATTGTACAGCCATTCCCTGGAGTCACAGTGTCATAGACGGATGCAGAAATCGGAATGTCAAATGGAAAAGGAAAAGCAGCGGGGGCTAGGGCCTTTCTCTGTACTGAGTTAATAACAAAGCTTGTTGGGTCACATACATATTGATACATAGAGTATGGTATATTATGACTCATAATGGTGTAAGGAATTAGATTTGATTTGGAATGTGTGCTAAATGTCAATGAATGTCATGCATAGTGTACTGGATTTAGCGTCTATGTAAGCAGTATGGCATCTGTACAGTATGTAGGCTTTATGTGTGCTCTAATGAACAATTAATTCCATTGTTCTTGTTTGTTGCGATTCCAGATTATCACTAATACAGATCCAGTCACTATGTCATCACAAGTTCATAAGTAAAAGGAGAAACTAGCCTGGTACCAGATCTGTTTGTGCTGTCTGGGATCATGCTAGACAGCTAACTCTAGACTGTGACGTTGTAGAGTTGTGAAGTTGTAGTGGCTATTTGACTCCATCTGCTGTCAGCCGTGGCCACAAATAGACCTAACATCATTTGTGGAGGAAAGTATAACTAAAGTAGTATTCGTTGAAATAATCTTTGGCCACAGTCTCAGGAAATGGACCATTGGCTCATATAGCCATTACGGTTAGCTATGCGTGCGTGTGTTTGTGCACCTGTGTGGCCATTATGACTGTGCCTGCTCTAAACTACCTGAGGGGAAGTACCTCCCCGCCTCATAACTCTCCCATGTCCCTGAGAGTTACAATCAATTGTGCGGCTACTTTACCGCAGTGAACCTACCCACAAATCACCTCACCATGTAGCAGCAGGTAGCTGCATACGGTAGCAGTTTTTCTCCTCTACCCTATTTTTGGGTCTATACTCACTACAGCAGGGGTGTTTTTCCTTTCAATTCAGACCTAGACAACCAGGTGAGGGGAGTTCCTAACTAATCAGTGACCTTAATTCATCAATTAAGTACAAGGGAGGAGCGAAAACCCGCAGACACTCGACCCTCTGTGGAATAAGTTTGACACGTGCTCTACAGCATGCAGAAGCAATTTGGCTAAGCTAAGGGTACACTGAGGATACATCCTGATATGCTTGTTCTATTTCCTAGAGGGATACACAGTATGGCTCATTTTTCTCCCTGTTATGTTGCCGGGTAGAATAGGACAGGGGAGTGCGGTGAAGTGGATTTATTGGCTGTAGTTATATATGGTTAATACTATATGGTACATTTTTCTCTCTGTTGCCAGGTAGGATAGGAAAGGCAATTGGACAGGAGAGGGCAGCCAGTGGAGGTCTTGTGATGTCTGTGTTGCCGTTAGTTACCTGGATATATGGTTATTGGTAAACTGGGTGGTTCAAGCCCTGAATGCTGATTGACTGACAGTCGTGGTATATCAGACCGTATACCACAGTTATGACAAAACATGTATTTTTACTGCTCCAATGACGTTGGTAACCAGTTTAACTTCCATGGGATTGGTGTCGCTCCCACTGGGAGGTTGAGCTAACGTGCGCTAATGTGATTAGCATGAGGTTGTAAGTAACAAGAACATTTCCCAGGACATATCTGATATGGGCAGAAAGATTAAAATCTTTTTAACCTCTACGGGATCAGTGTCCCCCCCGGCAGGGACGGTTGAGCTAACGTAGGCTAATGTGATTAGCATGAGGTTGTAAGTAACAAGAACATTTCCCAGGACATAGACATATCTGATATTGGCAGAAAGCTTAAATTCTTGTTAATCTAACTGCACTGTCCAATTTACTGTAGCTATTACAGTGAAAGAATACCATGCTATTGTTTGAGGAGAGTGCACAGCTATGAACTTGAAAATGTATTAATAAACGAATTAGGCACATTTGGGCAGTCTTGATACAACATTTTGAACAGAACTGCAATGGTTCATTGAATCAGTCTAAAACTTTGTACATACACTACTGCCATCTAGTGGCCAAATTAAAAAGTGTGCTTAACCTGGAATATTACATTTTGGCCTTTCTCTTGCATTTCAAAGATGCAAGATCTAATGTGTTATATTTTCCTACATTAATTTCACATTTACACAAACTTCAAAGTATTTCCTTCAAATGGTATCAAGAATATGCATATCCTTGCTTCAGGTCCTCAAGCTACAGGCAGCTACTGTCATTTTAGGCGAAAATTGAAAAAAAGGGTCCAATCCTTATTATAATAGCAATAAGGCACCTTGGGTGTTTGTGGTATATGGCCAACTGCTAAGGGCTGTATCCAGGCAATCCGTGTTGAGTCGCACCTAAGAGCAGTCCTTAGCCGTGGTATATTGGCCTTATACCACACCCCCTTGTGCCTTGTTGCTTAAATATATACCTCAGGTATATGGTTGATATATGGTCGATTTTTCTGCCTGTTATTGGGTAGGATAGCTGTGGGCAGTGGAACTGTTGTGACTGTGATTGTCTCTATTTGTTGCTGTTAGTTACCTGGTACAGTTACCACCTTCCTCAGCTCCTGTTTCAGACTCATGATGTCTTTGCAGAGCTGGATGTCGTCCGCCCTGGAAAAGACAACAACATTTCTTCCAGTTAGGAAGGGTAAAGCACAGTGTGACTCTCTGGCCCTGTTCCATTTTGGTTCCTCTAAGTGACTTGGCTCTTGGAGGCCTATTGATATAATTTGCATTCATTTAGTTATTTCAGATCTGTGAGCTAGGGGGAACGGGATAGGATTTGAAAAGGTATGGTGCCCGCTATCCACTCTATCCATTTCCTAACATAAAAATGCCCTACTATATATCAATGCGGCCCAGTACATAATAAACACACTGTGCAGTCATACTGACAGATAGATATCTTATACAAATAGTGTTTTACAGTAATATAAAAGATAAAGCAAACATCCACATATAAAAGCTATAGGGGGAAATATATAAAGTTACACCCCCCCTTAGGGAAGAGTGTGGGCAGATGAAAAGTGTTGAATGAATCACTCCTCTACCAGATCCTCTGGTCCTGAAGACCCACCCTGAGGACCCTACTGGTACCTCTCTGTCATGTCATCCCCCTCTCTTCTCCTCCCCATCCTCCCTCCATCCCTTGTTCTTCACCTCCCCTCCCTCCATCT
Source organism: Salmo trutta (assembly GCF_901001165.1). NCBI lineage: Eukaryota > Metazoa > Chordata > Actinopteri > Salmoniformes > Salmonidae > Salmo > Salmo trutta. The sequence continues at coordinate 7,040,499 of NC_042994.1, read as the reverse complement.
CTCTCTTTCCACTCCTTCCCATCCATCCCTCTCCTCCCCTCCATCACTCCCTCCCTCCATCTTTCACTCTTTCTCTCTTTCCCCTCTCTTCTCTGCCCCTTCCCACTCTCCCTCTCCACCCCCTCCCATTCATCTCTCTCTTTCTCTCCTCCCCTCCTTTCCCTCCCTCCATCCATCCCTACCTTTCTCTCTGCAGCGCTGTGACAGCTACCAGGGATTTAAGTCTCTCTGTTGTAAATCACAGACTGATGACTCATCCACCAGCTCCCAACACCTCTCCCTCCTCCTCCTCCCTCCATCTCTCTCCCTGTTCCTCCTCAGTCTCCTCTCACTCCCTCCTTCCATCCCTCCCTTCATCTCTCACCTCCCCCTCTGCCTCCTCCACTCTCTACCTGTCCCTCTTCTTCATCTCCCTCTCTTCCTCCTCTTCCACCATCCCTCTCCCTGCTATCCTCCCTACCTCCCTTCATCTCTCTCCACCTCCTGTAGTTCCCTCTTTCTCCCCTGTTCCCATTCTTCAGCCTCTTCTCCCTCTGCTCTTTCGACCCCCTGTAATTTCTCACCCACTCACTTGTTCCTGTCTCTCAACCTCAACATCTTTTTCTCTCCTCCTCACTATCCCCTATCTGCCTTGTGTTGTTTACTCACTCACTAGAACCCAACGGTGCTTCCAGCAGGCTTTGCCACTCCATCTGCTACAGAATGTGTGTGTGTGTGTGTCTGAGTCACACATAGCTGGAGGTATTGGCATCACTGTTCGCTGATGAAGCCATCCAAGCTAATGAAGCCACACTTCCCATCAATCTCTTTCCAGTTTCTATTGATTGTATTTGCCACCACACCAAAACATTTCACTGTTTATTTTCTCAATGTTTATAACTCAATAGTGACACAATATGGTGGTCCAAGTTCCCCTGAAAATCAAGCATGAACTTCTGATCATCTGGTCACCTGACCCCGTGACAAGACCAATGCGCACCAACGACCTGTTGATGGCGGTTGCAGGCTCCCCCTGTCTCCTGATCGTCCTGGACTTGAGGGCAGTGTTTGATACTGTCAATCACCCTATCCTCCTGGAACGCCTCCCGGGACACTGAGCTGGTTCCACTCCTACCTCTCAGACAGGACTGAGTATGAGTACTGTGGTGTCCCACAAGGATCTGTTCTTTGACCCATCCTGTTTGTTCTCTACATGGTCCCCCTCGGTCGCGTCATCAGCCGGCATGGAATCACATTGCACTACTATGCTGATGACACCCAGCTGTATCTAAAAACGTCCCCCTGTCCCTCTGATGCAAGTGTCCGTCTGAACACTTGCCGTGAGCAGATAAGGGCACGAATGAAGCAAAACTTCCTTCAACTGAACAGCAGCAAAACTGAGGCCCTACTTCTTGGCACCCCCCACCAGGACCAGCACTCACCGTTAACACACCTCATCATTGCAGGACAGATCACTCCTCTTTCCCCCTCAGATTCCAATCTGCCTGTACAGCTTGATTCCTCCCTGACCTTTGACAGCCACATCAGACGACTGTGTAAATCTTAATTCCTCTCTGACCTTTGACAGCCACATCAGACGACTGTGTAAATCTTGATTCCTCTCTGACCTTTGACAGCCACATCAGACGACTGTGTAAAGTGTTATTCTATCACCTTAAGAACATTGCCAAACTCCGTCCCACCCTCACTCAGGCTGACGCAGGGAAGCTGTTCCATGCCTTTATCTCCTCAAGGCTGGATTACTCTCTACACCGGGATCCCTGACAGGAGTCCTCAGAAGCTCCAATACATCCAGAACAGCACTGCCAGGATCCTGATGTGAGTGAGGAAACACCATCACATCACCCCCATCCTGGCATCTATGCACTGGCTGTCTCATTCCGGGTTGAATTCAAAACCCTTCTGCTGACTTTCCAGTGTATTCATGGCAAAGAACTGCTCCCCCTCCATAACCCTACCCGCACCCTCAGGTCAAGTGATAGACTGCTCCTCCACGCCCCCAGGACCTAGCTCCTTGTCTCTTGTAGAATCAGCTGGGTTCTTTGTGTCAGTTGCCGTCTAGCCGTGTCCATTTTTTTCCTTCTATTTGTATTTTATATTTTTTTATGCACTTTAAGAATATTCGGTATAATGAAAAGTGCTTTAAAAATGCAATACATTATTATTATATGTAAGTATAATGAATTGTCATATAGACGATATGAATGGGAATGTACAGTGCCTTCGGAAAGTATTCACACCCCTTGACTTTTTCCACATTTTGTTGTTACAAAGTGGGATTAACAGGGATTTAAATCAATCTACACAAAATACTCTGTAATGTCAAAATGGCATTGTATTTTAGGTTATTGTCCTGCTGAAGGTTCAATTCATCTCACAGTGTCTGGTGGAAAGCAGAGTTAACCAGGTTTTCCTCTAAGATGTTGACTGTGCTTAGCTCCATTTAGTTTATTTTTGTCCTGAAAAACTCCCCAGTCCTTAACAATTACAAGCATACCCATAGCATGATGCAGCCACCACTATGCTTGAAAATATGGAGAGTGGTACTCTGTCATGTGTTATATTGGATTTGCCACAAACATAACACTGTATTCAGGAGAAAAGTGAATTGTTTTGCCACATTTTTTTGCAGTACCTTGTTGCAAACAGGATGCATATTTTGGAACATTTTTATTCTGTACAGGCCTCCTTCTTTTCACTCTTTCAATTAGGTTAGTATTGTGGAGAACTACAGTGTTGTTGATCCATCCTCAATTTTCTCCTATCACTGTCATTAAACTCTGTAACTGTTTTAAAATCACCATTGGCCTCATGGTGAAATCCCTGAGCGGTTTCCTTCCTTCTGGCAACTGCGTTAGGAAGGACGCCTGTATATTTGTAGTGACTGGGTGTATTGATACACCATCCAACGTGTAATTAATAGTTTCACCATGCTCAAAGGGATGTTCAATGTCTGCTTTTTCATTTTTACCCCTCTACCACTAGGAGCCATTCTTTGCGAGGCATTGGAAAACCTCCCTGGTCTTTATGGTTGAATCTGTGTTTGAAATTCACCGCTCGACTGAGGTACCTTACAATTATCTGTATGTGTGGGGTACAGTGATGAGGTAGTTATTCAAAAATCATGTTAAACACTATTATTGCACACAGAGTGAGTCCATGCCACTTTTTATGTGACTAGTTTTACTGCTGAACTTGTGTAGGCTTGGCATAACAAAGGGGTTGAACATATTTCAGCTTTTCATTTTTTCTGAATTTGACATTATGTGGGTATTGCGAGTGGGTCAGTGATAAATGTAATACATATTCAATTCAGGCTGTAACACAACAACATTTGTGAAAAGTGTGAATACTTTTTTAAGGCACTGTAATAGAATGGATGCCATTCTGTTTCTGCTTTAGCCAACTCCTTTCTGTATTGGCATGGAGCAGCCTGGCAATCAAGTTAACTGATTATTCACAGTGTCAGAAATATGGCTTTACTACATCTACATCAGGATAATATCATTATCATCAGGATACACAGTATAAACCTATTAGGCTTATGTGTATGGGTGTCATTATTTTCAAGGGTCCCAAAGAGTCTACGTACTCTCTTTACTGTACATAATAAATTCACCCACTCTTGGAATAAAATGGAAATTCAATGTATCTATTCCAATGAGCTTCTATATTATTCAAATCCAACACGTCTTCGTGTCTCCTGACCCCTCCTGTCTCAGCCTCCAGTATTTATGCTGCAATATTTTATGTGTCGGAGGGCTAGGGTCAGTCTGTTATATCTGGAATATTTCTCCTGTCTTATCCGGTGTCCTGTGTGAATTTAAGTATGCTCTCTCTAATTCTCCCTTTCTTTTTCTCTCTCTCTCTCTCTTTCTTTCTTTCTTTCTTTCTTTCTTTCTTTCTTTCTGAGGACCTGAGGCCTAGGACCATGCTTCAGGACTACCTGGCCTGATGGCTCCTTGCTGTCCCCAGTCCACCTGGTCGTGCTGCTGCTCCAGTTTCAACTGTTCTGCCTGCGGCTATGGAACCCTGACCTGTTCACCGGACGTGCTACCTGTCCCAGACCTGCTGTTTTCAACTCTCTAGAGACAGCAGGAGTAGTAGAGATACTCTGAATGATCGACCAACTGACATTTACTCCTGAGGCGCTGACCTGTTGCACCCTCTACAACCACTGTGATTATTATTATTTGACCCTGCTGGTCATCTATGAACATTTCTGTTATAATCTCCACCCGGCACAGCCAGAAGAGGACTGGCCACTCCTCATAGCCTGGTTCCTATCTAGGTTTCTTCCTAGGTTCTAGCCATTCTAGGGAGTTTTTCCTAGCCACCGTGCTTCTACACCTGCATTGCTTGCTGTTTGGGGTTTTAGGCTGGGTTTCTGTACATCACTTTGTGACATCAGCTGATGTAAGAAGGGCTTTATAAATATATTTGATTGATTGATTTATTAAAGCCGCAGTCTGTAATTATTTTATCGTGGTGTTGATGGTCTCTGTACAGTACTCACATAAAGCGCAGTTCGGACTCCCTCCTTACCAGCACCTCCCTGAGGCGCTGGATGCGAGCCATCTCCACTTCAATCTCATCTGGAGACATGATGCTCTCCGCCATGGACACATCTGACTGACCTGGAGGGAGAGAGGGAACTTTGTGTTTTAACACTATTGTGAGTTACATCATTCTAACACATCGGGAGAAGGGCAGGAGGGAGGGAGGGAGGGAGGGAGAGAGAGATTTCTAAATATTTCAGTCTTAAATATTTCAATAAATCATTCATAAAATACCAATACAATACCAACTTCTGGACTTCAGAACCAAAGGGCCTATTCTATTGTTGCCACCATCAAATAGTCTGAAGAGGAGACCTATTCCCTATTCCCTCCTTCCTCTGACTTAAAGAACAGTACATGGAATCACAATGGACTTGGTCCTGCCAAGCATTACTGCATTACTGTCTAGCCTTGCATATTGTTCCCCTCCCTTTATCCAGTACAATGCCCAAGGCTTGTTTGGCAGATTTATTTTACAGTAATACAACACTACTCCCTGCTCCATCCAACGTCCTAATTATGAATGTGACGCTCGAGTAAGTCAAGGGACAAGATACGCATAGTAAATGATCTGAAATGTAAATGGAATTTCTCTCTTGACTAAATGAAAAGCACGGTGTTGCTTTTTAGCTGTCTTTTTCAAGTCTTGTCTTCAAAGCAAAAGCTAGTCTTCAAAGCAAAAAACCTGACTCACTCACACACTGTCAAAGTGCTTCTTGGCAAACCTAGACAAGTCCAGATGATAGCTACGGTATGTGTCATTGTGTCTCACAGTACCCACCTAAAAGGAATAGAAGGTTCTAGTAAAATGGCTGATGACTAAGAAAGAAGTAGCTGACTACCTTAAATTCGATGCCAGATGCTCAGGCACTCTGGTGTGACGCTCGCTGAATCAAGAGCATAAAAATACATAATGGAAGGAGTCATTGACTCTGAGTGTTAGTGAGGTTTTGGAAGGGCTGACTGGTTGAGGTCTAGAAGGCGGTGTTTGTGTCCCAAATGGCACCCTATTCCCTATATAGTGCATTATATAGGGAATAGAAAGCCATTTGGGATGCAGACAGTGGGAAGGGCCTCAAGCCAAAGAGATGAGAGTAATCTGATACTGGTACTGACATAGATCAATGACCTGGAGTAACTCTTCACCGATTGGACTAATACACCCTGAACTGGGGCCAATGACCTAACAAAGCCACCTATTCAACCAATAGCAATCAAAGACCGGACACAGCAACACAGTGAAGCCAATAGAAATGCAAACTGATGGAATAATTAACCTATATTGCTAGTCACTAATGCAGCGTTCAAGTGCTATTGGAGTTATCGTGAGCTCCTAGTTCCTAGTGGAAATTTCACTTTAATAACCCTCCAAGCGGGAAACTTGGAGAAAATGTTGTTAGCCGAGTTGCTGAGTTGTGACGTTTCACCACAACCTTTCACCTTTTGAACCAAAAGATGGCAACAAATCTGTTTTTGACAATTACAACCTTATCAATATGGAGAATGAAGTTAGTTCCACCATATTGTCAATGTTAAACAAGCTAATTAATGTTATTATTGGCAATGTTAGCTAGCTAAAATTGTTTAATGAATTGTTCCGACTTCAAAATCACTTCAACACAATCATGTCAGACTTATGACTTCCCATTTTCCACGAGCACGTGAAGCCAGCATAAGCAACTGAATGATCATCGCAATCCCAATGTCAACCAACTGAACACACTACTAACAATAATCCTAGGCTTCTCCAATGTGTAACCTATGTCAGCAAGAAAGCGAACTGGGGGTGATTAATAAACGCATATTGCAGTCAATAGCACTAAGCCACAGAACAATCATCACGCTACCGTTGTCAGAAAGTGTGCATAGGTCTCAGGAGGCTGCTGAAGGGAGAACGGCTCATAATGACAGCCAGAACGATGGAAATGGAATGGCATTAAACATCTGGAATCCATGTGTTTGATGTATTTGTTACCATTCCACTAATTCCACTCCAGTCATTACCACGAGCCCGTCCTCCCCAATTAAGGTTCCACCAACCTCCTGTGGCATAGGCCTAGGGGGCAACCACCTATCCTCTAACGTCACACCTTGGACATCCATTGTAAACTATAGCCTCCCACCCCCCACTAGGCAGGACTTAAATATTTCAGTCAGGGTTAGAAGAACGTACTGTATAGTACTGCTGGGAGACAGGCCTTACAGACAGATTTTCTCTATGGAGAGAGACAGGCTACGAGGCCAGAATGGTGAACTGACTGTTCTGTGACTCCTCAACCAACTACTGGTAATGCTATCCATCCAGAGACCTTTACAAGGTGCTAATGTGGAGGCAGGACTCTTAAAGACAATCGACAAAAGGGAAAGTAGTGGCGTTCCAAATCTTGGAAATAACTAACAAAAAATGATGTCAACTCAATTTTGTCCCTATATTGTTTTTCTTTGGCTGGATGAGATTTTGACATTCATTTGAGTGACTGTTTTTGTTGAAGACAAATGTAACAAGAATTGAAATTGCATCCTGTGACTGTTCATAGCTGATGAGATTCAATGCTTAGCTTGACGTCGAGTCCTTGAATAAAAAGTAACGGCCGTGTTTTCCCTGCTGTGGTAACCGCAGCATGAAAACATTGCTGATACCAACATAGTTGTCTCTGCAGTCAATAACACAGTGTGGTAAACTTTGGAGGATTTATACCAAGTGGTTTCTCTCTCTCTCTTTCTCTACCCCTCACTGCTCTCTCTATCGTTCTCTCCCTCTCCCTCTCTCCCCTCCTCTCTCTACCTATCTCTTTACCCTCTCCTCTTTCTCTCCCTCGCTACTCTCTTTCTACCTCACACAAAGACACACACACACACACACACACACAATTTGCTGCTGACTGTCAATAGGACCGAGCCACACAAAATCCTGACTGGCCCATTATGATGGCAGAGAGCCAGGTCTATAATGAACAACACACAAAGGATCTAAACTGCCGACTGCTCTGAGCTGAGGAAGTTATCTTAACGCAGTACATACAGTACATACTCAGTCAGCACACACTCCGGTACTCAGTAGCCCACATTCAGCCATCAGCAGGATTAGAGAGGAGGAAGATATTACTCATGGGGGTCTTCAGATACACTCCTGGCTACATGGCAAATGTTAAGTATGGAAGACTGAGGCTCTGTTCCAACATACACAGCACCATACCAATTAGTATGAAGCAATGTATTGGGCATGCATCCTTCGTGGTATGCTAGACATTTTAAAAGTGAATGACTGAGACAAACATTTGAAATGTCTTGAAATAAGCACTTGTATGCATGACAAACCGTGTCCCTGACATGCAGATGGATACTGATGCTTTGTGTTCTAATTCACTCCTCAATAGTTTTGCCACTACAAGATGAGGTCTAGTTTTATTTTAGTTAAATGTTGCTTAAAGTGTTTTGTTTTTCTGTTTCACCATGGAAGGCAGCATTGAAAGACAAAGTAAGAATCATGCTAAACCTACTACAGGAAAACAGACACAGTATGGCCTACAGACAGAACTGTATCGAAAAGCAAAAGCCAAAATAATAATAATCGCTGAAGTATCACGGAAGATCCGGTTTATAGCTGAAATTTAAAGGCAATGTTCCCGCGTTCGCGGAAAACGCTGTATATGTCGAAAAATACCTTGACATTTTAATGCCGATCTTCCGCAATACGGATTGAATCTAGCTCTAAATCTATACAGTAACAGCATCATTTGATCCTCCCCAGTCCCCACAGTCACTATTAGAAGAAATACCAGACTTCCCTATCAATGTAGCTTCACTGTCATCACTGGCAGAGCCAAGCTAGTTATTAACCCAATGTAATCACACTAATTGCATTAAAACAAACTGCCTAATCAATACCCTGAACATCTGTTTATCAATCAACTGATCAGCATAATGAGAGCCTTGACAGAAGGAGGAGGGCGGACAGATGTCTGCTTGATGAGGAGAAGCAGATCTGTCATGTGAATATCATCTGCGTAGCAGCCACTTCAAGGTTATGTTCATTAGGGCATGCAATGGATAAAAAAAAATAGGTTTTGTAATGGAAAACGAACATGAGCTTTTCTTATTGGACAAAGTCTGGTAGCCCCTCCCTGTTTCAGTCTTCAGTCCTCCTAATGAACAGGGCCCAGACGTACTGTGTTAATTGTAATGTTCCCCACTGTGTTTTAGTATCTAGCTATGCGTCTCCCAACACAGATGGAAGTTGAAAGTTGGAACACACAAGGAGGAACCAGGGGAAGGGAATGATGAATAGGTGTGTGTGTGTGGGGGGGGGGGGGGGGGGGGTGAACTGGATGGGGAAGGAGAATGGGGACAGAGAGTCTATCTCTAAAAATAGCTGCAGCCTTCTTCTATTCATATTCATGAGCTGAAGAACTCAGAATTCATCTCAGACTTTCTGCACCCCACTCTCCTCTCATCTCTCTTTTTCATTCCTGTTCTAACTCAATGGAATTAATGAAGAGGACACTCAAAGTATATATTATTCCAAGATGCAATGGGCTGATTTCTGCTGAAAGTTCGATTCAGGCTGTTATGGTCAAATAGCATAGGAAGACATTGTGAGCATCTGAATGCAGATAAACAGTCATAATTGCAGTTAGGCCTATACAGATGTCACACAGACAGTCCTACACAAAATAGACAATGAAACATAACTACCGGTATAAGTCAAGTGAATATTGAACTTAATCCTTGTAGGTGTGTGAGGCTGACTCATGACAGGATTCTCTGCTGTGGATCTCTGGTTACATAAAGCACACAATATGACCTCTTGTTATGACTCTGTCATTCCTGACCTCTGACCTCTCACCTCTGACCTCTGTTTACCCCCATGACCCTCTTTATGTCTGTATTATTAGACATATATCATACTGTTGTGATGACAGCTTCGTGACACTAGCCTAGCCTACCCATAACATCACAAATAGATCCCAGTAAAATTAAGATGACCGTGGCACGTCATATAAACAACATTATTGAAACATTTATTTTAAAATGTATCTTCCTTCGAAAGACCTTTCATAATGCATTGATATCTTACTGATAAAAAAAGGGATGAAAACGAGGAGGATGAAAACCTCTTGCCTGTCTCTACAGTTTGTTTATATCACCTTCCTTGCTGGTATCAGTGCTGGTGATGCTGGTATTGACTCACACACTCACAGCCCAGCAGGTAGGCTTCTAGCTTGTTCTACCCTGCTGCATCCATCGACTGGAAGGGGTACAGTTCACTATATTAGGCCAAAGACCCAGTCAGACAACTTTGGAATGTACAGTCAGCTGAAAGCGAAGAGCTGGGCATATTTCAGTCCTTCTTTAGTGTTATGGAAATAGGCTAGTAGATATGGGGCATTACATACGTGTATACATTTCGGGGCTCCTATCCTTTGTGCTATAGTAATATATACTGTTAATACAGTGGGTAAGCTATTGTAAATGGGAACTGTTTTTTTGTAATATGCTTCTGAGAAAGATCTTCTCAAATATGAATGATATGGTTATTATCACTGAATAACTGGTCAAATGCACCTCCAAAATGCATTGAAAGCAAAGCACATGCATGGAGATGTCTCCAGTCTATTTTAAAGGCACTGGGAATGACATTTGGGAAACAATAATAATGCACGGACCCATTGTAATTAACGGGTGTTGTTTTGCAACGCAACATCCCCTATCTGAAACCACATGCTTTATTCTGCACAGAGCAATATCCATTATAACAGGCCAAAACGTTACTTTGCAATGAATGACGCTCACCTTTGTCTTTTGTCCATTCCGTTTCCGATACAGAGCCGTAGCTCTTCAATGAGCGCTCGGTATCAGAAATTGATTTCTTCAATTCCATAGCTGGAATTGATTTATGATACACTATGACTTTAATGGGTTGTGGAAAGGTGTGTTAAAATCCTATATTCAGTTCTGCTCTTCTGTTTTCCTTTCAGGATAAATCAGTATCGCCGATTCGAAGGCACCACCGAGCCGAGACGTTGAGCATCTTTATTTAAGCTTACAAATTCCTCGATGTGTGGTACACAGATGGATGCAGAGCGCACGCGCATTGCGAACCAGAGAAAGGGAGAAAAACGGCACCGAGCTTGCATTGAAACAGTGTCATATTTTTCAAATACAAAGCTGGAAATCGACATTTTCTATACATTTCTACTAGTTTTCCATAACATTATTTATTAGAAGAATTTCTAGCAATAGCATATTTTTCAATGAAGATGTCAAGATGACACTAAGCCTAGGTGCTGAATATGTGTAGCAGAAGGCTTACAATAGGAAAATGTTTCACTAATACAGTATCACTCTCGAAATTGCAAGTCCTTCAAACGAGTGAATGTCAAAGAATTGAAGATACTCTAGGGCTATGCACTGAAGCTGAGTAGCCAGAGCAGGTGGGACCTTGTTAGGGGTCTGTTCAATATGGCTCTGACGTGATGACTCATTTCACGCTGTTGAACCTATAGGCTGTTGCTATGTTGATGCACGACTGGGCCAATAATCAGTTTCGCTTGGACGTTTTTGATGTGTAAAATACATGTGTTAAGAGATTCATTAAAAAAGACAATAGACCAGCATTGATGATTTTTTCATTTTAATTTACAATAATAAATATATTTAATCTGAGGCAAGGTTAGTCTCTCAATAGACTTGGATTGATGTGCATCAATAGGCCTACATTCGAAATATTTAGTGACATATCATATTAATCGTATTACAATGTATAACAATTGTGTACTAGTAGAAATACAGATATGTTTTTAGATTGATCCCACAGATAAAAACAATTGAATATAGCCCTATAGTACCGACAGGTACATACTGCCCTACTAAACATTATGTACTAGTTGGATCATGTACAGACATGATAGGAAATATAATATATATCATGACAACAGCAGTAGTTTCAGCGTTCTCCACACAATATCTACTGTAATCCCAGTTATTAAGACATTCAGTACAATTTGATCCTCCCAAGTTCCCACAATCACTATTAAAATAAGTACCAGGCTCCCCTATCAACGTAGCTCCACTGTCATCACTGGCAGAGCCAAGCCAGACACAGATTCTAATTAAACCAGTGTAATCACACTAATTGCATTAAAACAAATGCCTAATCAAGACCCTGAACATCTGTTTATCAATCAACTGGTCAGCATAATGAGAGCCTTGACAGAAGAAGGAGGAGGAGGAGGAGGAGGAGGAGGAGGAGGAGGAGGAGGGTGGACACAGATGTCTGCTTGGGGAAGCAGATTCGGAGGGGAAGCAGATCTGTCATGTGAATATCATCTGCGTAGGAGCCACTTCAGGGTTATGTTCATTCAGGACGTGCAATGGAAAGTCTTTTCAAACATTTTCTAACGGATAATAATATCAAGCAAAAATCTATATCGAGCATTGATGATCAACTATTGTAAATAGTATTAACATATGTATCTACTACTATAGATTGGATAAATTATTAATGTTGTCAGAAATATGTGATGTTTGACAGGAGATAGGAAATATTTGCAAACAAATAAATAACAAGATTTGTGTATCACTGTAACTCAATGCTAATTGGAAATGCATACTCATTCCTCCAGACTTCAGAGATAAGAGCAGAACACTTAAAATAACCTACATTGTACAACACACTGATTTTACAAGTTGTCTGTCAAGAGGGGGAGAAAGAGAGATAGAGAGAGAGATGGAGAAAGGGGGGAGATCAAAATAGGTACAGTAGAACAAGCACTTCTATGTTCAAGTATGGTTTGTTCAAGAATGCTGAATCCAATTGTCATCAATAACAATTTCAATAAATACAAAGCCCCTTTGTATAGCAATACGTTACACCCTGCCGATATCTTGTGCAGTAGAATAGCACATTGGAATTGTACGTTTCAAGATGAGAACATTTTGCGATATAAGATTCATAAATAGACAGTATTCTTATCTGAAGGTTCTATAGAACTAGAATCTGCCAGAGATTCATTTTGAGTAAGTGCTTGTCTGTGGTCCCTTCTCCTGGCTAGGTGTTGTGTCAGTTTGTGCTCCCTTGTTCAAACTAGCCTCCACCTCCTTTGTTCGTGCTTGGTCGTCCTGCTTAACGGTGGGTGTTTGTCTCCTCTTTGGGGCTTGGGTTCTCTGGTTTGGGTCCTTCTGTGTCTAGTTTGGGCCCAGTCTGGTCCACTTTTGGCCCTGTCTGGTCCACTTTGGGCCCTAATTTCTCCACTTCAGGCTCTGTAGTCGTATCCTGTTTTGGAGTAAACATCCATGCGAGGGCGGCGTTAGCCGTGCCGTCCCCACTCTGACGTGAGAAACACAGGAAGGTGGCCCAGACGAAGGCACAGCACCCTGTGAAGGTGGTTCGCATGTACAGAGGCACCATGGAAAAGTTCAGGAACTAGGAGAGAGGGGAAGGAAGAGATGAGGGGAGAGGAGGAAGAGTGGGAGGTAGGTGAGAGAGCAAAGTCTTGTTCATTGTACATTTGTAAATGTTCATGGGATAGAGTAAATATATCATGAAACCATAATGATTGACATTGTTCAAGTTAGTAGTACTGGGTGGACAGGATGTGCGTTGTTCAAGGCTTTCATATACACTAAGATATGATTATACAAAGACAGTAATTTACCTGCATGAATGGCCAGAACATGAGTCCAGTCTGCAAGAGAAAAGCGTAGCAACCATTACAAGATCAGACTTTGTCCATGTTTTTAGACTTTGGGCTGTTTTTAGACATCCCAAAGGCACTGCATCGCATCACTACAGATCCAGGTTTGATCCCTGGCTGTGTCGCAGCTGACTGTGACCGGGAGACCTATGAGGCAGTGCACTATTGGCCCAGCGTCGTCCGGGTTAGGGGAGGGTTGGCGGCTGGGAAGTCCTTGTCCCATCGCGCTCTAGCGACTCCTTGTGGAGGGCCGGGCGCATGCACGCTGACTTTGGTCGCCAGCTGTACGGTGTTTCCTCCAACACATTGGTGCGGCTGGCTTCCGGGTTAAGCGAGCAGTGTGTCAAGAAGCAGGTCGGCTTGGCGGGGTCGTGTTTCATAGGACGCATGGCTCTCGACCGTCGCCTCTCCCGAGTCCATATGGGAGTTGCAGCGATGGGACAAGACTGTAACTACCAATTGGATATCACAAAATTTGGGCGAAAAAGGCGTGAAAAGTACCCCCCCCCCCCAAAAAAAAAGGAAAAAAAGAAGGGGGGCTGACTATATGTGATAAAGTGAAAATCTAACACGCAAATATAGAAAATGCATTGTAGGCTACAGTCAAAGATGGGCGGAAACAATTTTTGGACAGTTTGTGCAGGATTCTTTTGTTGCATGGTTTAGATATGTTTCTGCTTATAATTTTCAACATTTTGGTAGACTATTTGTTAGTCAACTTGTCTATAATTAGATACATTCAGCTTCTCTTCTGTCATTATATGTTGCCCTAGAAGACTAAATAAATCCTTGCTCACCAGAATGTCATAAATCGATAGAATGAATGCTTCAATCTAGTTGACATCGGTAAAGTTTTCTCTGACATCTTCTTTCACGGAGCAAAGATGTTTAGGGACCGGGGAGAAAACGCAATAACTCAACAAAAAACTAAATGGGAATGATTTTCTGTGCGAAATGTCCAAATGGTATCAGTTTGACTGGTTGTAAGGAAATAGAAAGCTGTGAAAACGACCCAACATGTTTCTGATAAGATTTCAGTTAGGCTTGCATATTTTATGTGGTTGAAATACTAAGATGTTATGATGCTGATAAAGATACCACCTCTACAGATGATATCTAACTGAGCATTCTCATTCTCTCAAGATGCTGAAAAAAATAAATCATATTTCTCCACTCCTGTTCCCAAGTCAACATTTTGCCTACATTCGGTGTATTATTTTACTGCAAGGTTATCAGTGGTGTAAAGTACTTAAATAAAAATACTTGAAAGTAATACTTGTGTAGTTTTTTGGGGCATCTGTACTTTACATATTTTTGACTACTTTCACTTTTACTTCACTACATTCTTACAGAAAATAATGTACTTTTTCTCTATACATTTTCCTTGACACTCAAAAGTACTTATTACATTTTGAATGCTTAGCAGGACAGGAAAATTGTCAAATTCACGCACTTATCAACAGAACATCCCTGGTCATCCCTACTGCCTCTGATCTGGCAGACTCACTAAACACACATGCTTCATTTGTAAATTATGTTGGAATGTGCCTCTGGTGGCTATCTGTAAATAAATACAAAATTAGAAAATGGTACTATCTGGTTTGCTTATTAAAAGGAATTTTAAAGGATTTATACTTTTATTTTGATACTTAAGTAATTACATTTACTTTGATACTTAAGTATATTCTAAACCAAATACTTTTACTCAAGTAGAGTTTTACTCAAGTATGACAACTGGGTACTTTTTCAACCACTGGAGGTTATAGACCTACAGTCAGTGTCCAGATTCTTTTTTTACCTTTATTTAACCAGACAAGTCAGTTGAGAACAAACTCTTATTTTCAATGATGGCCTCGGAACAGTGCCTTGTTCAGGGGCAGAATGACAGATGTTTACCTTGTCAGCTCGGGGATTCGAGCTTCCAAACTTTCAGTCACTAGTCCAACGCTCTAACCACTAGGCTACCTGCCGCCCCGATTTCAGCTTCCATTTAACCCATCTGAACAGCAGGCTATAGTTCCCTTGAACTTCCCTATTTAAAGTCCCCGTCTTGTGACTATCGAATTTGTATAGCGCCTCTCAATCATCACGCATAACATAGCAGGCACTGCGGGTTATGAGTCAACCTGCGCATGACACACCAGGGTATTTCCTAACCAACTCACTGACCTGACCAGTAAAATAGGACCCTATAACGGCAGGCATGATTGGAATTTCTCTTCAGACTATAGACTCACCTTATATGTATTCAGGAACTTCTCCCTCCAGTCCTGGAAAATGTCCTCTTTGCCCTCCAAGAAACTCACCCCTAAGGGAGAACACAGCTCAGTGTGTTTGGTCTAATATCTATTAGCCTACATTTAGAGACAACAATTGACTTGAATGGCTACTTTATTTAGTTGAAACCAGCATTAGTAGGTTTTAAATATCAGATATGTCATATATGGAGCTCACATCTGTTCAAGTATTTCACGTGACCTCAGTTAGGCCTACATACAGACAGAGTGAACTTTGCGAATAGATTACCAATTACAGAATGAACAGTTTAAGGTCCAATTGTTACATATTCACAGAAAGGGCCTAGAACACGTGCTGGAAGTGAACAATTAACTGTCAAGAATATATCACATAGGCTAGCTATGCGGAATTGTTTGTTAATCATCAAATCAAATCAAATGTATTTATATAGCCCTTCTTACATCAGCTGAAATCTCAAAGTGCTGTACAGAAACCCAGCCTAAAACCCCAAACAGCAAGCAATGCAGGCGTAGAAGCACGGAGTGTTCTCGATCGTTCTGACTAACCTGTGTAGAATACACTAGTGGCCAGAGGAGCGGCTGTGGTCTGGTCCAAGAAAAGTTTACGCACAACCATCCTGACCGAATTCCCGGGAAATCTGCGCTCCAAAAACCGCATCCAGAAGAAGTTAAAGTTGCCATGGAAACTGAAAGCGACCACTGCCACATTGCGTGTGTGCCTCCAGTCCATTTTGTCATTCCGCGAGAACAACTGGTGAACGAAATCCCCACCGGCAAACAAGCAACCGTAGAGTGTTACGTTGGTAAGCCACGGAAACCTTTTGACGTGTTTTATGAATGCCTTTCTCATGTTGTCGACATCAGAATAAAGAACCTTGAATAGAATATGACAAATGGAACGAGGTCGATTTCAAGCAGTAGGTGGATGGGGTCTTCGCCGTCTTCTGTCTGAAAAGCCCATTTGGTATCATCTCTCACTCACACATAGGCATTTCGAATGTAACATACATTTCAAATCAATTATATTTTGACAAAATATCAACGAATTCCACTAAATAAGGCTAAATTAATCTAAAGCAAGAACATAATACTGGTGAAACCAGCAGAGGGGTTTCGTGCGTAAAATCCGAAACGTCAAGTGACACCATAGCGCCGTACTGAATTATGCATAAAATGGGAACGCCCCCCGTGACGTAAAATCAGAGCAGAATACGCCATATTCAGGTGGAGCTTATTGGCCACTGTATTACAGTCCAGTACACAGATCTCAAGCAGACGATCATTTAAAGATGATATCTTTATTATACAATGAACCTTTATAATATAATTAGATTTTTATCTTAAATGTAAAAAAATGCACAAAGCCCATAATGTGCACAGTGCAAAGCCAACTGAGTTTTTCAATGCTATACAACACCAGTCTCCACTGTAAAATGTGCAGAATAAAAATATAGACAACAGGAACTTCAGGATTAAATAGTTACAAAAAACGGAAATATTCTGCATAAATGTGACTTTTTGCTAATCTTTACTTTTGTCTCCTTCTGTTCCTGAAACAGTCTTTCAAACTCAGCTTTCAGCTCGTACTGCTTCTGCACACCACTGTCCACCTCTGCTTTCAGCTCATATTGTTTTTGCATGTCCACCTCTGCTTTCAGCTCATTTAGTTCCTGGTTCTGCTTAGGTCTGCTTTCAGCTCATTTAGTTCCTGGTTCTGCTTAGGTCTGCTTTCAGCTCATGTAGTTCCTGGTTCTGTTTAGGTCTGCTTTCAGCTCATGTAGTTCCTGGTTCTGTTTAGGTCTGCTTTCAGCTCATTTAGTTCCTGGTTCTGTTTAGAACCAGTTCCTCTTTTAGCCTCTTAAACGTGTCTTCTGCATCTTCAGTCACTTAAAATGGGAAAAAACACAGACAACATACATGAATACAGAAACTACTATATTAATATAAATGAAGTTTATAATGGTACAGCCAGAAAAGGACTGGCAACCCTCTGAGCCTGGTTTTCTGCCCACTGTGCTTCTGCTTCTGCATTGCTTGCTCTTTGGGGTTTTAGACTGGGCATCTGTAAAGCACCGTGTGACTACTGCTGATGTAAAAAGGACTTTATAAAGGAATAAAATATAAATCATTTGATTGATTGATTGCAATACTCATCCATCATTATTGGACTGTTTCAACAGAACAACATTTGTATGCAGAGCTCAGGGAGTTGCCCCAAGCCACATTAGTTGGGATTTATTGTAACGTTACCTCTGTATTTAGCTAGTGTCATTAATTCATATGCACATTTGGGGGGAGCAACCCGTACCTTCCCGCCTCTTCAATCCAGGTTTCCATGTTGACCCCCCACTATGACCCCCAGACTCAGCCATGTTTTGACCCCCCACTATGACCCCCAGACTCAGCCATGTTTTGACCCCCCACTATGACCCAGCTATGTTTCGACCCCACACTATGACCCCTAGACCCAGCTATGTTTCGACCCCCCACTATGACCCCTAGACTCAGCTATGTTTCGACCCCCCACTATGACCCCTAGACTCAGCTATGTTTCGACCCCCCACTATGACCCCCAGACTCAGCTATGTTTCGACCCCCCACTATGACCCCCAGACTCAGCTATGTTTCGACCCCCCACTATGACCCCTAGACTCAGCTATGTTTCGACCCCCCACTATGACCCCTAGACTCAGCTATGTTTCGACCCCCCACTATGACCCCCAGACTCAGCCATGTTTCAATCTAATTTCACCCCCTTTATATCTTCTTACCAGTGGTTGCTGTTTATGGCCTGCTGTTTATGGCCTGCTGTTTATGGCCTGCTGTTTATGGCCTGCTGTCGGCCGTTTCCTTGCGTGCCATGTTTCTTTGTTTTGTCCTCATTACACCAGTGCCCTACGATCCTGTGCTCGAGATTGGCACCTGCACGGACCGAAAGGTGAAAATATTTATTTTGGATTATCATACAGGTTTGAGCATGAATTGGAATAATAGTATGACCAACAGAAGTTCAAGATCAAGAATGATGTTGCAGTGCAATGTGAGGAGCAAGCTGCACATGTGTTCTGCTACATTTTTGGTTAGAGTATATTTTCTTTAAAAAAAAAATCTGATTATGTATATAATTTTTTAAAACATATTGTCAGATGAGAAAAAAGAAGGAACCCGCACAATGCTCTTGCTAGTATCACTACTCTTTATTAAGCTTTACGTAACGACCTCACGGCCTTCCTCAGAGCTTTTGTGAGTTTTTTTTATTAGCACCCTTATGTAGACATAGCTCCACCCGCATTGCATAGAATGGGGTTGTAGTCGATGGAAAATAAGTGTTACCAAATATAACAATGTGCATTTCATAAGTATTCGAATAAAGGGTGTACATATAACATATTAAACACGTCTGTAACATATTGTGAGCAAATGTGTTAATTTAAACAATCATAATATGAAAACATTTAATTTAATTTAGAGAAAACATTCAAACAAAGACACATAGGCTTCTTATTTATTTAAAAAAAAAAACTTTTCTCATTGAGATAATACCTTTTTTCCAAGAGAGACCTGGTCCAATAGCAGCAGGGGGAACAATGTTTCAGACAAAACAACTTACATACACTAACACAACATTAAACAAAACTATAAACACACATACAGTACAACACTTACATATTACATTAAAAACACAAACATCTTGACTTCTATATTAGGATTTGTGTTTTTTTTTAATATCAGAAATAACAAAAAGAAAAAACATTTATAGCTCAATAAATCATATTAAAGATGAATTAAATTTAGAATAGAATGTCCAGTGCAGTCCTGGTTAGCTGGGTACCAGGGTGCACTGTGATAAGGTGGGTCTAGTGAGCGACTGAGTGCAGACTTTTGAGTGAACAAATACAGTATGGGAAAACTGTGGGTCAACAGAGGAAATTCTGTGGTGATACATATTTGAAATAAAGTACAATATGAAAACAGAACCGTTTTGAATTCATCCTTACAATGTATATCACCTTTTGTTTTTACTGCAAAAGAGTATATGTATACTGCTCAAAAAAATAAAGGGAACACTTAAACAACACATCCTAGATCTGAATGAAAGAAATAATCTTATTAAATACTGTTTTCTTTACATAGTTGAATGTGCTGACAACAAAATCACACAAAAATAATCAATGGAAATCCAATTTATCAACCCATGGAGGTCTGGATTTGGAGTCACACTCAAAATTAAAGTGGAAAACCACACTACAGGCTGATCCAACTTTGATGTAATGTCCTTAAAACAAGTCAAAATGAGGCTCAGTAGTGTGTGTGGCCTCCACGAGCCTGTATGACCTCCCTACAACGCCTGGGCATGCTCCTGATGAGGTGGCGGATGGTCTCCTGAGGGATCTCCTCCCAGACCTGGACTAAAGCATCCGCCAACTCCTGGACAGTCTGTGGTGCAACGTGGCGTTGGTGGATGGAGCGAGACATGATGTCCCAGATGTGCTCAATTGGATTCAGGTCTGGGGAACGGGCGGGCCAGTCCATAGCATCAATGCCTTCCTCTTGCAGGAACTGCTGACACACTCCAGCCACATGAGGTCTAGCATTGTCTTGCATTAGGAGGAACCCAGGGCCAACCACACCAGCATATGGTCTCACAAGGGTTCTGAGGATCTCATCTTGGTACCTAATGGCAGTCAGGCTACCTCTGGTGAGCACATGGAGGGCTGTGCGGCCCCCCAAAGAAATGCCACCCCACACCATGACTGACCCACCGCCAAACCGGTCATGCTGGAGGATGTTGCAGGCAGCAGAACGTTCTCCACGGCGTCTCCAGACTCTGTCACGTCTGTCACATGTGCTCAGTGTGAACCTGCTTCATCTGTGAAGAGCACAGGGCGCCAGTGGCGAATTTGCCAATCTTGGTGTTCTCTGTCAAATGCCAAACGTCCTGCACGGTGTTGGGCTGTAAGCACAAGCCCCACCTGTGGACGTCGGGCCCTCATACCACCCTCATGGAGTCTGTTTCTGACCGTTTGAGCAGACACATGCACATTTGTGGCCTGCTGGAGGTCATTTTGCAGGGCTCTGGCAGTGCTTCTCCTGCTCCTCCTTGCACAAAGGCGGAGGTAGCGGTCCTGCTGCTGAGTTGTTGCCCTCCTACGGCCTCCTCCACGTCTCCTGATGTACTGGCCTGTCTCCTGGTAGCGCCTCCATGCTCTGGACACGACGCTGACAGACACAGCAAACCTTCTTGCCACAGCTCGCATTGATGTGCCATCCTGGATGAGCTGCACTACCTGAGCCACTTGTGTGGGTTGTAGACTCCGTCTCATGCTACCACTAGAGTGAACGCACCGCCAGCATTCAAAAGTGACCAAAACATCAGCCAGGAAGCATAGGAACTGAGAAGTGGTCTGTGGTCCCCACCTGCAGAACCACTCCTTTATTTGGGGTGTCTTGCTAATTGCCTATAATTTCCACCTGCTGTCTATTCCATTTTCACAACAGCATGTGAAATTTATTGTCAATCAGTGTTGCTTCCTAAGTGGACAGTTTGATTTCACAGAAGTGTGATTGACTTGGAGTTACATTGTGTTGTTTAAGTGTTCCCTTTATTTTTTTGAGCAGTATATTTGTGTGTATCATACTGTACTGGAGTTGGTGAAACGTGAGGTTTCACTCACTTTTTCAGGAAGGCTTTCTCATGTGATTGACAGTGATGTAGTTTGGCAGCATGCCTTGCTCCTGATGAGTCAGGAACTCTCTGATGAGCTTTCTCTGTAAGACAGGCCATCATTAGCTCTGGAACCAGTGAGCAGAGAGCGAACAGGCAATTCATTTGAACACATGGATGTCGCTGGCTACTGTAGAGCACAGCATTAATTCAATACTAATCAAGGTAACACTACCCATGTAGAATCGTTCATATTTGCTCCAAAATGTAACCAGGAGACCAGTAAAAACACAAGCTTTCTCTAGAGAAAACTAAACTAAAACGGCAGTAACTGGGCTGAAAACTGCTAAGTCACAAATAAGACCTATACATCAACAAATACAAGCAACACAAGCGGTGTGAATAGCAGTCAATGTAAAATGTATTTGAAACTCAAAATTAGAGTCCAGTAATTTACGCAATAATCGACATTGACTCGTTTGTATTATGACATCACCACTAGATGGCGCGCGTTGACAATAAATAAAATACATTCACTGCTGAAGGACAGCGTTGTATTCTTCATCTCTTTCCGTTAAGGTAGACTACCCTGTGTGACAGAAATAGAAAAACGCTGCATAATGTGAAATCTTATCCAAAATATCCACCTAAAAAAACCACATTGGTTGGAAACATCAAGTTTATTCAATTTTCGTCCAATAGCTTCGTTTCATACTAATGAAAACAAGTTGATTACGAAACCCAAGTGAATTAATTGTACACAGATAGCCTGGACAAACAATAATTCATAATCAATTGCAAAACAAACTGTCGTAAGTCTACATAAAACAATCAGCTGTTCAAATAAATTCTCTCTTGAATGTAGGCCAACCCCAAATAGGTTACATGTTCGTGATTAACAGTGATCAAATAAACTATCTGCACGAACATTTACACGCTGTAACCACAGGATAAGGCACCTGCCTCCACAAACACTTTCTGCCTGCAACACCTGTCCCCACCACCACAGTCTCCCTGTCGATCCCGGCCATCCCTCTTAACCCATCCCCGCCTCTCTCTTCGCTGCTCCAGCAGTGCCAGGCTAGTATCTTTATCTGTGTGGTTTGGGCCTGCCGGCATGCCATCCCGCTGGGGAAAGAGCAACTCCGCGAGCCACCAGATTTTTCACAGTCGGTGTGGCGTAACCAGCGGGGCCAGAACACTGGAGCTAACTTTACCCACTGGTAGCGCATTCCACAGGTGGCCGAGCGGACCAGCCAGTCACGCAGAGTGCTGGCAACGTCTGCAGGAAGTTCACTCAAGTCCAAATCCTCTGCGTCGTTTTGTAGTTTTCGTTGGTAGCGCGCTGCACCCTCTGTCAGCTCTGGAGACGCGCCGAAGTTGAACCCCTCGTTGGTGGTGTAGTTTGGTAAGGCGGGAGGAGCGGGCGGGTCACCACGAGACGCAGTTTGACCAGCAGACGCATCGGTGTCGACCCTTGCTTCGGCTGGGCGTTCTATGGACATCCAGAACGGATCGAAAGACGAGCCCAAAATGCGCAGGAGCCGGTTGTGCCGCAGGTGTTTGGGTTTCGGCGCGTAATGGTAATCCCCCTCATTCATCGAGAGTGAATATGGCCGAATCGGCTGCGAGGAAGATACGAAACTACTTGATCTGGTCCGTAGAAAGGATACATCATCGAAATCCGTGTCCTTTTGGCCCACAGGGGTTTCACTGCGCACCTGCTCCTGGTTGGGAATCATTGAAGTTGCGCGGGTGAGAAAGACAACCAGATATGTCCAGAACAGTAAAACGCTCCTTAACCAATTTATCAATACATTCATTTTCCAAAGAATGGATGTCTAAAGTGAACTCAATCACAGTTGTAATAGGCTTAGGGCATTGAATCAATAGGTACAAAGGACTGTCCCACTTCACTGGCTCCTCTCCATTAGCTCCGGCAAGTCTAATGTGGTTTCTCCTTCTTCCTCTCATAATACATGGTTGTTTTGTAGTCTTCATGAACCCATCCAGTCAGTGTATCAGTGCACACATCCTTGAACAAGGACACAACAATACACAAATAGAGCTGATGTCAATAAAGTAGGAGCTGGGAGGAGTCTCTCTTATCACCTGAACAGGGATTTTATCGGCTATGGCTGGAACAGGCAATACTGTCCACACAGTCTCTCTCTCTGGTATGATCACTCAGTCAAAGACCTAGTGTTGAAACACCATAGGCAGGAAAGGAGAGAGAACGCTAGAGTGGCGATGGTTTGCAGTGGTGAGAAGCGTGAAGGAAAGGTGTGAGTTGTTGACCTTCATTTTATCACAATGGCCTTACAGTACTGGAAACAGTAGATAATTCCTCATACCATCCCATGTATGTAGCTACAGTAGGCTACTAGGAACAGGTGGGAAACCCTGTGGCCAGGGGAGTGTCATGCGAGGTCATAATCACACAAGTTCCTGATACATCACAAACATAACTAGTATCTGCAACGTGTGGATCACCCTGAGTCTGAGAGACTGAAACATAAACAAACTGGCAGCCCAGACCAAATATGTTTGTCAGGACAAGAGCCCCTTTCATTTACGGTTCCTGGAATCACCTCTTCATGGTCAAAGCCACACAATAGCACAACAACATAACATATCAAGACTGAGGTTTCACTATAATAAATAATAATACTGTACTATTGTTTTCAAATATCAATTTATTTTATTTTCATTCATAATACTAGGCATATATATATATATATACACATATACACACACATACACACACACACATACACAGTGCAGTATATGAACTATCAAACTTCAGAATTAGAATTAACTGTGAATCTCCATTAAAAAGGTTGATATTGCTTTCTGCATTGATTCAACTGGTCTCAGCATTCAGGAAATCTACATAGTGTATATTTACAATCTGTGCTGAGTGTACAAAACATTAAGAACACCTGCTCTTTCCCTGAGACTGACCAGGTGAAAGCTATGATCCCTTATTGAGGTCACTTGTTAAATCAAATCAGTGTAGATGAAGGGGAGGAGTCAGGTTAAATAAGGGTTTTTAAGCCTTGAGACAATTGAGACATGGATTGCGTATGTGTGCCATTCAGAGAGTGAATGGGTAAGACAAAATATTTAAGTGCATTTGAATGGGCTATGGTAGTAGGTACCAGGCGCATCGGTTTGAGTGTGTCAAGAAGTGCAACACTGTTGGGTTTTTCACACTCAACAGTTTCCTGTGTGTATCAATGGTCCACCACCCAAAGGACACCATCCAACTTGACACAACTGTGGGAAGCATTGGAGTCAACATGGACAGCATCCCTGTTGAACGCTTTCGACACCTTGTAGAGTCCATGCCCTGACGAATTGACGCTGTTCAGGGGGATCAATATTAGGAAGGTGTTCTTAATGTTTTGTACCCTCAGTGTATAGGCTTTGAATGATGTGATACCCGAGTGGGGGCTCCCAAGTGGCGCAGCGGTCTAAGGCACTGCATCTCAGCCCTCGAGGCGTCATTAGACACCCTGGTTTGAATCCAGACTGTATCACAACCGGCTGTGATTGGGAGTCCCAATTAGGCCGGTGTAGGCCATCATTGAAAATAAGAATTTGTTCTTAACTGACTTGCCTAATTAAATAAAGATTCAATATTTTTTTTTTTAAATACCACCACGCAGTGTGTGTGTAACCAAGCACGCATACTCAGGTGATATATATATATATATATACATACACCTTGATAAGGTAAAGTAAAGTGCCACCACAGCATAACCGATTGTCATCATGTCATAGACTTTAACTACAGCAACAGCACAAAGTGAAGACTGAAAAAGATCTTCATTTCAAAGTAGAAGCACTATGATTAAAAAGGTAGCAAGGCACTGTGCGTGTTCATCCTATGTGTTGGCTAGAACTGTGCGTCCACCTGTGAGTCCACCTCTGCTGTGCGTGTGCCGTTCTCTCAGAGTGAGAAAAGCTGGTCATGGGAGCTCTCCTGTGGCCGGGCGGATTGTGGCGGGGGCCTGGACGAGACGGGGGGCAGGCTGCGTGTTGAGGGAATGTGGTCGGCCACCTTCGCCCTTTCCTCCAGAAACTTGTCAAACTCTGAGAGGGAGGGACAGAGAGAGAGTTAATGGTGTGGGTATTTTGCAACACTGATTTCTACTGGCACAGGATGAAATAGGATCTTGGCAATGAAGATGGTTAAAAAGGGAAGAAGGAAAAAAGACTTACCCTCACAGGGCAGCCCTTCCCTGTCCCCAGCCTCTGGTTGCTGTAACATGAAACAGGTTCACGTAGCAACTCATGGCAACCCATTCATGTTTGTTGAAACGTCAAGAAAACACACCACATTAAAAAGTCACCGTCTTACCGTTTCTGTGTCCGCAGACAGCAATCTGTCAATGTCTTCCAGGGTGGAGTTCTTAGGGCTAGGCTTAGACGAAGGAATCTGAGGGGGAGGGAGAGAAACAAAACAAAGAAGAAGGGTAGAAAGGAAACAGAGGAATGTTTGAGTCTTAGTAGAACGGCACAAGGCAGATGTTTCTAGTGGGGTCTAGTCCTCAGGGCCTCAGTGTGTGAATGCATGTTTTCATTCAAACCCATTTCTGCATCATCGCTAATAGAGTAGCTCCTT
This sequence comes from Salmo trutta, assembly GCF_901001165.1. Lineage (NCBI taxonomy): Eukaryota > Metazoa > Chordata > Actinopteri > Salmoniformes > Salmonidae > Salmo > Salmo trutta. The sequence continues at coordinate 7,014,691 of NC_042994.1, read as the reverse complement.
AACTGTTATTTAACTGGGACTGTGTGTTGGACATTGGCTCATTGCTGTTGTCTGCATTGAAACAGTCCCTTCCGGAAAGTTACACCCTTATTGCTGACAATAACAGTATGATTCAGAATGTAAATCAACAGTAAATTGAAGGCCTTTAAGTCAGTATTTTTAGACCAAAATATATATATCCTACCCTGTGATTTCCGTAGGATATGTTATGTTGACCGTAGATAATGAATGAGAAACATTACCGCTCCAGTGACCTGTAACCTGGTGTCCAGGGCTCCAGCCAGTCCTTCCACTGCTCCTGGGTCCTCGTACCGCATACTGGACACACACAAGACTACATCAGTGGAGGCTGCTGAGGGGAGGACGGCTTATAATAATGGCTGGAACGGCGCAAATGGAATGGCATCAAACACATGGAAACCATGTGTTTGGTGTATTTGTTACCATTCCACTGATTCCGCTCCAGTCATTACCACGAGCCTGTCCTCCCCAATTAAGGTGCCACCAACTTCCTGTGGACTACATACCATAATATGTATAATAGTTGCCCTTGGTGTACATTTCTTCGGTGTGTTTCGATATTTGTATACTGATAGAACACCCTACAGCACTACAGTGAAGGTGTCTCACCTCTTCCTCTGATCGGCCAGAGAGCTGCCCCTGGTCTGGGCAAACATGTCAAACTCATCCTCCTCTGGTGCACCTGACACACAGAGACAGGCTGTGAGACAGAAACCAACATCACCTTCTCTTATTCAATGACCACGGCCTCAGAGTAGGAATGCTGATCTAGGGTCTGTTTTGCCTTTTAGATCATAATGAATACCATTATATGGACAGGGAGGATCTGATCCTGGATCAGCACTCCTACTCTTGAGACTTTTTGAATACGTGCTCTGTTTTTTTGTGTAGATGCTTTTTGTCAATGTTTTTTCATACTTTGGTAATGTTAAAGAGAGATTAAGACATGGAGTCCGACAAGCCTTGAGTTTTAATGCAAAACAGATGCTACTCACTGTGGTTGGCTGCCTGCCTCTGATCGGAGGGAGCGCTGAATGCGGGTTGGCTGGCGGCCGCAGAGGTGGTTGCTGGTTGGCTGAGGGACTGGGGCACAGGGCTGAGGTCAATGAGGTTGGCCCTGGCAGGAGTCTGCTATAGGGCAGAGGGAGAGGACACATTGGGTCGTGTTCAGGATGGTGCAGCGGATTGAACGTTGCAATTAAAGAGAGCTGAAATTACTGCTTACTGTACACGTCAGTGAGGCATGTCTGAACATTGTGCCCTACTGAACTAGATGTAAAACACAAAAACAAAAGATGACTGTACCTGCTCTGTAGCTGTTCTCTGGGCCTTATTGAGTCTGTCAAACCTAAACAACATGGGAGAAAAAGAGAAAGTACAGACTTCAGAACATGGACACTCTGTACTGTGTAATACATGTGCCTCATTTTCAATGTCTTTCTGACTGCAAGTAGCCGAGTATGTGTGTGTGTCAGACCTAGGTTCAAATAATATTTAGGGTATTTCAATTATTTTCAAAGATATTTGGAAGTAAGTACCTGGATATTTGAAAAGACAAGTAGTTGAATATTGGAATGTACAGCATTTGGAAATACACTTAGAAAGTATTGGCATGCATTTGAAAATACTCATATACAGTAGTTCTCTGACTCAAATACAATCCCATGCATTTAACACATGTATTTGAAAATAGTATTCGAAATAAGTATTTGAAAATACTTCCAAGAGAAGTAGTTGATTCGAGCCACATTATTTCAAAATACTCAAATACACAGAACATAAGTAACCCAAGTCTGGTGTGTGTGTGTGCGCGCACGTATTTGTGTGTGTGTCCCCGCCTTACCTGTCGTAGCGGATGAAGGCATTGTTTAAGTCATCGTTGACGACCAGCAGCTCCTCTATGAGGCCCTCGTCCACCAGCCTGGGGATCAGCTCCACCACACGGCTCTGCATCTCCCTACACACCTGGTACAACTGCTGCTCACACAAACAGAGGGGGTTAGAGGGAGAAGAAGAGAGAAAAAGACAGTGCGGCAGATGGGGGGGGGGGGGGGGGGGGGGGGTCAGAGAACATCCAGGATTCACTCCCTGATAACACTGAATTGGAATATATGACAGAGGCGCATTTGAATACATGAAAGCAATAACCAGGGAAAGAGACCGCAAGAAGAAACAGAGCGAGAGAAAGAGAGGGAGTAGAGAGGCAGGAGAGGAAGAAAGACATGCAGACAGACCTGCAGTAGCTCAGAGTCCTCCTGCTGGCTCTGTCCAGGCGTCAATTGGTTCAACATCTCAGTCATCACAGTCAGGTTCCCCCTGACCAGAGCCAGGTCAACTCTCAGCTTCTGGGCCTGAAAGTTCATCAACAGTAGCATCCTTAGGCTCTTTGTCAATGCTTTCTCAAATGAGGCTTTGGGGAAAGACATGAGGAGAGGAGGCAAAGAATCATAGAGGCTACGGAGTTGTCATGGATGGCCTTACCTCTTTAACCACGATGGTACATACAGAAGTTTCCCCTAGGCTCTTTTTCCAACAATTTGAAGAGATAAGTCAAAAGTGGTCTTAAACAGAACCAACACTTTAAACACAGGTAACCACTGTTTAACTGTAGCTAGTACTTACTCACACTGTGTGTACATGAGTATTACCACAATATCAAAAGGGTAATGCGTTTATGATCTATTCAGTACCTGTTCAGGTGAGATGGAGATGGGTCCATCGCTGAGTTGTGGGGGCACGGCAGCCAATGCAGCCTGGGTAGGGGACGGGGCAGCAGGGCCACGGGGAGTCTGACCCTGAGGTGGTGGAGCTGGCACTGTAACAGAGGAGTGGTTCTCTGGAATGCTCTAGGAAACAACAGAAATAGAGCCACGTAATAATAGAGCCAGTTAGCACATGATCTGATCCAAAACAGCAGACGTGTGGCTCATGCAGAAATGCAAACATCATGCTCCAACCAACTGAGCTATCGGAGCCTCAACATAGTAAAGAGTATGTTTTGTGGGAAGGCGGTGTGTGTGTGTGTAAGATAAATAGTGGTCTATCCAGAGATAAGACATGGAAGGTCAAAGTTCACCATAGAATTACATAACAAATCACCAATAAATTATAGGATCTCTATGAGCCTTACCCTGAGGGGGGTGTGGATGGGGGAGAGGGCGTCCAGGTCGGTCATAGGGAACTCCAGGCCCCGCCTCCTCAGATCCTCGTACACACAGACCACACCTCCCAGAGAGGGAGAGCTACGGAACGCATCGGCCCACGCCTGAGAGACAGAGAGAGAAACAGAGAGATAGAGACAGAGATAGATAGAAAGACAGACAGAGAGGCAGGGAGATAAAGAGAGGACAATAGTTTGAGAGGGGAGGAGCAAAAGAAGATACTTTATGAATGAACAGAGAAAACGTGCATTTGTCTACCATAAAGCTCTGAGTTTGTAATGAATGTTGTCATTCCAACCAATTTCTCCATCATCTTTAATTGATCAATGACTTTATATTATGTATGAATGACCATAGACGATTGACGTGATAATTAACTCACTGCATTAACCCCATCATAGCCTATAACAAGGGACTCTACAGTCTTGCAATAGTGGGATAATATCCAAGCTAAATCAACAGTCAATAAACAGCGGAGTGGTACAGTGCCTGTATATGATCCAAATGGATCGTTAGAAATGACCCCCTATTCACCAGAGCCCAAACGTGGTGCACTATATACGTAGGGAAAAGGATGCCATTTCACACTCTACCTGTGAGATGCAACCCACCTGTATGAGGCTCAGCACCCGGTCGTGCAGGGTGGTGGGAGGGTTGTTCTTGGGCAGGATGGCTCGGACCAGAATCCCCTCCACAAAGTCCTGGGACGCCACTAGAACATGGAACCGGTGGCCACAGTTCTTTACACATGCCTCCAGAACCTAAAGATAGATACAGGAGGAACGACTGAGAACACACCTCGCAGTATGTACTGTATATAACCCCATTTAGTTCAGTCACTCCCTGAAGTCACTCAGTTCCCGTTTTCTTCAATCCCCAGTGAGAGACCCAGATGATTCAACATTCCCCATCAAGAGAACTCCAAAAATAACACTCACTGTCAGAGCCAACATGATCTCCCTGAAGCTCTTATTACCAACAATCCTCTTCTTTATGGCTTTGACTGCATCTTTGGGTCTAGGGAGGAAAACCACACATACGCACTTCCAGCATCAACTCCCAGAAAGACTGTATTTATTGTCATCATATTATCAGTATGGCTAACTGTTTGACATCGAAAATGACACAGTACAAAACAGTCATCAATATAAACACCATAGAAAACAAAATGGCCTATGTGACTCCATCCATAGTTACCCTTCGTCTGTCTCGTTGATGATGTCACATATCTCCATGTTAAGGGCCCAGTCCTCTGAATGCAGCGCGGCGCTGGTGGCTCGTTCTGTCAACATCAACAGGAGATATTATCCCCTTATTATGACTGTCTGAGACGACAAACAATATGATATTATACTCTTATTATGACTGTCTGAGACGACAAACAATATGATATTATACTCTTATTATGACTGTCTGAGACGACAAACAATATGATATTATACTCTTATTATGACTGTCTGAGACGACAAACAATATGAATATTATACTCTTATTATGACTGTCTGAGACGACAAACAATATGATATTATACTCTTATTATGACTGTCTGAGACGACAAACAATATGATATTATACTCTTATTATGACCGTCTGAGACGACAAACAATATGATATTATACTCTTATTATGACTGTCTGAGACGACAAACAATATGGATATTATACTCTTATTATGACTGTCTGAGACGACAAACAATATGATATTATACTCTTATTATGACTGTCTGAGACGACAAACAATATGAATATTATACTCTTATTATGACTGTCTGAGACGACAAACAATATGATATTATACTCTTATTATGACTGTCTGAGACAACAAACAATATGATATTATACTCTTATTATGACTGTCTGAGACGACAAACAATATGATATTATACTCTTATTATGACTGTCTGAGACAACAAACAATATGATATTATACTCTTATTATGACTGTCTGAGACAACAAAGAACATGGATGATTAATCATGCCTAATGTATGCAGATAGACACACAACATGGATGATTATGCAGATAGGCAGACTACAAAGTCACATTTTATAACCCAGCATTATCGATTCTTATCAATACAGCTCGGTATCAAGATAACACATAGAATACCACCTAGCCTATTAGCGACCGTAAACATAGGCCTACTGTAAAATCTATTCAGCAGGCATTGACCTACATGTAATTGTTAAACAAATGCTGGTTGATTTTAATTGAATAATGATTCAGTTTAAAGTATTTACAATCCAGCAAATGATCTAAACTCAGCTAAATGGCATTTATTGAGGAATGTTTGTTCCCATTTCATCCTCTTCGTACTCCTCTGTGTGGCCTCTTGAGTTGGTCCTTATAATTCTCTGCTAATCTCCCTCTCAATCTCTCACCCACACCTTCCCCCACTCAATTCAATTCAAGGGGCTTTATTGGCATGGGAAACACATGTTAACATTGCCAAAGCAAGCCACTCTCTCTCTCCCCCTATTTCATGTGACTGTCAACTGCTTCTGTTCGCATTCCTTCCAGGGTAGTCTATGCATATATGCCATGTGAGAGAGAGGGCAAAGTGGATGAAGTAAGAGGAGTGTGTGTGATGTCAGGAACATAAGGTCAGCAAGGATGTCAACACTTTCACTAGACTGGACTGTAGACATAACTTTCCATAGCTCATCTCCATCAAAACACCTGTGACACAAAAACATGATCTGCATTTGATATAGACAGTTTGTTGATATCAATGACATAATCTGTTTATGTATGCCATAAAGGCCCTTCAAGACATGATGTGGAAGTTGACCAACTTTGACTGCAATAATGCTATGTCAGTTAAGAAACCAGATATCTAGGATTTAAATTCTTTGGGCATAAATTGTGAAATGTTCATTGGTTTGGCTGATAATAATTTCAGTCTTGAAATGGAGCCTAGTTTAAACGGTTTGTGAGCCAAGGTTTTGAATAAGGAACTAATCAACAACTTCTATGCCCCTAAACCCACCCATTGGCATCAGTGATTCGTCAATATTGCTGTCATGTCACCATAGATTACGAATCACATGAGCGATAAGAGTAATTTAGGCTGCTTCTAGTATTTTATTGGTTTGAGAACACATCTTTCAAGGCAGATATCGACCATAAGTTCACATTAACGTTCGTATATAGTACTAATGCAAATAAAAGTAGCTGAAATTCCTATTTTTCTGTCTGAACCTCTATAACAAAACAGCCCTGTAACTTTCACAAAATGTATTAAACGTTTGAACAGAAATAAATAGCTAGCTGGATAGATACAATTTGCAAGTTTCTAAAGTTTAGTTGCGATGTCATTCAACGTTGCAGATCGAAAGACGCATAATTAGCTTGATGGCTCCGCTTTGAACAACTTTCTGCAATATTTCTCCCGACTTACCAATTCGTTGTCCAACAGGAGAAGAGAAGGGGCTTCCTATGAGAAACTCCATATTTTCCACGAAGTCGTAATTCCAAAACGGTACTTTTTTCACTCCCAATTCCCCGTTATTTCCCCGTTCGTAAGTAGACCTGTATGACGCTAGACATAATAAGGATTAGCCACAATAGTGGATTTTAGTGGCCTTCAAAATAAAGGTTCCCCCTGGAAAGTAATGTAAACGGATACAAACAGTGTAATCATGCCATATTTGGACTAGATAATGCTAAACAAGGTTATCATTTTGTTACATAATTTAAAATGAAGTGAAATAATGCATTATTTGTGTCAATAAACATATATATATATATTTAAGTCCCGCTGTGGCTGTATTCGACCACATAATTGCCTTTGGTGCATACTAATATGCACTGTACAGCCTAAACTAGAGATTGTGCTCCCTTGAAATGGGGTGTTAGCCTACTCAGTGACACCCACAGAAAACAACTTTGCTCTTATTAGGGAACTTTAACTGTGGGAAATCAGCTCACTATACAGCCTATTGAACATTCATATTGGACTGTGCAAGAGCTAAGACACAACTATTTGTGTAAAGTCTACACATTTGTGTTCGGTGAGTGTCAGTGAGTTGGCTGATACCCCATTTCATGGGTGCACAATCTATAGGTTACGCTGTACAGTGTAATATGAATGTCCAATATGCACAATAGACTCACAGATCACTGCACCTGTACATAGCCCATCTGTAAACAGCCCATCTATCTACCTACCTCATCCTCATCCCCATACTGTATTTATTTATTTATCTTGCTCCTTTACACCCCAGTATCTCTACTTGCACATTCATCTTCTGCACATCTACCATTCCAGTGTTTAATTGCTATATTGTAATTACTTCGCCACCATGGCCTATTTATTGCCTTAACTCCCTTATCCTACCTAATTTGCACTCACTGTATATAGACTTTTTGTTTTCTTTTGTTCTACTGTATTATTGACTGTATGTTTTGTTTATTCCATGTGTAACTCTGTGTTGTTGAATGTGTCGAACTGCTTTGCTTTATCTTGGCCAGGTCGCAGTTGCAAATGAGAACTTGTTCTCAACTAGCCTACCTGGTTAAATAAAGGTGAAATAAAAATAAATGAAAAAATACTGACTGGAAAGGTGATTTCCCTCAGTCAAGTCCTGCAATAAGAGCAAAGATGTGAATATTTGTGTAAACTCTACACAGTTGTGTTCTGTGAGTGTCACTGAGCAGGCTGATACCCCATTTCATGGTCCCAATATCCATATGTTAGGCTGTACAGTGCATGTAAGTATACCACCAGTGCTATTCTAAAGTCTAATACATACACAGTGCGATTTCAACTGAATTTAACTTTTTGGTGTGAAATTAACAAATTATTGTATTTAAAAAAAAAAGTATAATACAACATTCCGACCTTGTTTAGCATGATCTAGTCCAAATATGGCATGAATCAACGATTTGTATTGTTTTGAATCACTTTCAATGGGGGACATTTATTTTGAAGGCAAACCGCAAATTCCCCTATTGTGGCTAGCTTCACACAGATTGTAGGTTGATCTTTGGACGCGCGGTCACGTGAATACCACCAGGCCAGGCTATGGTTATAAATAAGAAGGATTACATACTATACTGTATTATAAAGTGGATGTGTGGACAGGACAGAATACACACTCTTTTCACAGCACTTCGATACAAAGTGATTTTCGTAGCAGGCTAAGAGAGCATTTTTGCTAACCCTAACCCTTTCCCCAACCTTTAACCTCGGTCTTCTAACCTGTTACGCATATTCTCCTAACCTGTTAAGTTTTCCTAGCCTCTACTAAAAAGTAACTTTGGAATCGAAGTGTCATGAAAATAGTTTTTCCCGCGTGGACACTCAGCAGTTGAAGGGCTGTTGAAGGGAGGACGGCTCATAATAATGGCTGGAACATTCCATTCATTCTTCTCCGTCCATTACCACGAGCCCGTCCTCCCCAATCAAGGTGCCACCAACCTCCCGTGGTGGACAGTCTGCAGAAGCAGTGATGACAGTCAGTGAGCTATGCCCTCATGTGTTAATATCTTGTCTTTAGGTATAAAAAAAGACTTATTCAAACAAATACCGAAGAGGGCAATTGAGACAGACTGGTATAGAAGCCTACATGGCCTAGGTCCCAATACTGTACTCAATTTCCTATAAAGAAAACACCCAAACACAAAATATTAAAATGTTCTCCACTTTATTCAGCACTTATGTGCAAGACAGTAGTCAAAGTGGTATCAACAAGGTTTGTTTGCATACAAACTGTGATGTCCTCACTCTTTCTAAACCCCTCCTTGGAAGATTGTTATCATCACTAAATCAATCAATACAAATCTATGACAGTATTGACTATCAGCAATAGTTACACTACGAACAGGAAACAATAATTTAATATTTATGGCTATAATACATTGCAGATAAATGATAATGTGCGCTTTAGCCTACCTAATACTACAAAACGGATAAAGATTAATACATTTATGATACAATACATTTGCGGTTTTAGCACCATTCTTTGTGATATTGTGTTGAGCAATTTACATTAGCAGGCCCCTATAACCACAGGACTCAGTTCCTATATGCGTCTAGCTTCTCCTCAATATTACAAAAGCTTTGATCAGACATGCCTTTTCTTACATTACCCAAAACATATAGTTACAGCCGGCACTATGAGTACTGTAGCTACCAATTTCACTTGTGGCTGGTCTCGCAAAGTCCCATAACTCGGTCTGCTCCCTAAAACGTGGACGAAACCTGTTTGTGTTTGTTTTCTATGCCCTTATAAGGACACTGTTGGGAGTGGTTGATCCCTTCTCAAGAATGTAGCTTCATGATGGTGAAATGGAAGAGAGTATATTCTCTCTCTCCAGTTTACATAGTAAAGAGTCTGTTTAGAAGGGAGGTGGTCCATAGTATGCGGTGTATGCTGCAACGATGCCTGCTGTCTCCGCCATGTGCTCACAGGCCAGGTTGAGCTCGCACACCTCACTCAGACTGGACGAGAGAGAGAGAGAAAGTTGGGGTTAATTGACTTCTCATCAATTACACATAACTGTAGGATAAATGTACTTTATCAATTTGTTTCATGTGATTTTTTTTACAAAACAGCAGTGATATTCTGCATATTTGGCTCCAGTCATTTGGCTTGTATGAAGTACAGTAAGAGTGTTGCCTAAATGTAAACATGTGTAGGGTAAAATGTAAACAGATTATTTTTCTTCTTGGCGGTGACGATGCAATTAACATTCCACACACGTTTTCCCAAGTATCATTGCAACGTCACACATTCTAACACCAAATCATGTGAGGTAACACCCTTGACTGTTAAATGACTAAATGAGGCATTCAGGAAAAGCGAACATTTATAATAGGTCACATTTGACATGGTTGTGACAGCTGTTTGCTGGCAGATAGCCATAGTAGAGTGTGTGTAGTGTAGTGTTGAGTTATGGTAGCAAAAAGCTTGAGTAAAAGTGCTGTAGTATTGAAGTAGTGTACAGTATTGGTAGGGCATTTGTCTATTTGCTATAGAGAATGTTGTCTTAATGTAGAATAGTCTATTAGCTTGTACATTTGCTATAGAGCAATATTAGAGTAGTTCTGTGATGTGTTCTAAAAGTGTGTGTGTTCTAGAATTTCGAGTTCGAAAAGTGTATTGGAGCCTACCTCTCCACCTGGGTGAGGGTGAAGGCAGCAGCTGCAGGTCCAGTCGCTCTCTTCCTCCTCAGCAGCACTGAGGCCAGGTCTCTCTTCATAATCACGTCTGGCTCTGTAGCTGCAGTTGGGTCCTCTGCCGTAGCTGGAATACACACACGCACGCACGCACACACACACACACACACACACACACACACACACACACACACTTCAACCCTTACACAGTACAAATGTGGTTTTGCTTCCTTTTTCAGAGCCTATATTTATGAACAGTTTTACTTCCCATTTTTTGTAAATGTCAACACAAACCTGTACACATACTCTTACACATTTCCTTAAACTGACACCATTACAAATACAAACACAAAGAAGGCTACCCTCTTCCGTTTCCATGCAGATCTGCATACACTGCATACACTATCTGCTAGTATCAATGCATCTGTTAACTTTATACCAGCACACTGCTGAGCAATGACACCATTTAGAGTTAGTTAGAGAGATGCCAGACCTTCAGCACTAGCTGACTCTGAAGACGAAGACGAGGAAGAGGATGAGGAAGAGTCAGAGTCCGAGGAGTCTGAGGCAGAGGCTGATGAGTCGGAAGCCGAGGAGGAATCTGATGAAGATGCGGAGGAGTCTGCGGCTGGTGCTGGTTCAGCAGCAGGGTCAGGAGCAGGATCGAGAACCACATCAGGAGCCAGATCTGTTGAACAGAGAAAATCACATTGGCTCGTTGTAAGCATGTATGAGCGTTTATGTCTTATTATAAAACGTGTTACGTTAGTTCTCTTGTTAGTTAATCTCTTTCAGAATACATTGTCACAATCAGAAGTTATGATGACACAACACAATATGCTTTCCCAACTTACCGTTCATGGACAGAGAGACCGACAGAACGGCACAAATGGTCAGGAGAGTCAGAGACTTCATGTTGTTTTTGGGTTGTTGTCTTGCTGCTTTCTTGAACTACCAGTCAGTGGTAGTAGTCGAACTTCGGTTCTTTCTCTCCTTCTTTCAATGCCTTCTTCACTGTATATCCCTCCATGGTCAATATATACTGTAGTCATCCCCCTCCCAATCAGATACACACAATGGTCAGACTATGTGATTGGTTAGGGAATCGAATGTCAACTTGTACCACTTCCACTTCCCTGGACACTCATCACATAACAACCCACACACCCGACAGGCACAGGAACTGGCTAAAACACACCCACACAAACATACACACTCGATGTGGCATACATACATGTACACACAACCCATATAGCTAGCGGAACCAATAAAATGAAACAAGTAGGGATGTGTAAGAAGGTTTCTAAAAATGGAATTCCTCTTCTATGTAGCCCCTTTAATTGCACAGGGACTACTACATTTGATCTAGAATGGACCTTACATAATCATCACACCAAGAATATTGTGTCTGAAAACAGAAAAGTGCTGGTTTGAAAATTAGTATAGGCTTTGAGTTGAGAAATAGTATTAGAAACATAGGCTATTTCTGGCATAGTTATTGTTGTAGTGTACAGGTAACTGCCAAAATAAAGGAAACATCCTCATAAAACATCTTCATTAAATTTAGTTGAGTCAAAGATCTCAGATCTTGTCACAAACAAAATTAAGGTCAACTGGGCCTGCTCAGCTTTTTTTATACATGACCCTAAGCATGATGGGGACCAGGAACCACACCTGTGTGGAACTGGTTTTAATGTCTATGGTGTGGAAGCACCTGCTTTCAATATACATTATATCCCTCATTTATGCAAGTGTTTCCTTTATTTTGGCAGTTACTTGTATGTGCATGCTAAATTAAATCCTGTAAGAGTTATATTCATTCACGCCAATTATTCTGAATTCCACCGATAATTTCCCCCCATTTGGGTCTAAATGGAATCAATCCTGAAATTCTCCTGAATTCGATTCCATCCCCACCTGTCACGTCCTGACCAGTATAGGGGTTATTTTTTTATTGTAGTTTGGTCAGGACGTGGCAGGGGGTATTTGGTTTATGTGGTTCAGGATGTGTGTGTATGTAGAGGGGTAGTTGATTTATGTGTTCCAGGGTTTTTGGTCACTGTTCTATGTTTACGTATTTCTATGTTCTATCTAGTTTAGTCTGTTTCTATGTGTAGGTAATTGGGGTGTGGACTCTCAATTGGAGGCAGGTGTTTTCTAGTTGCCTCTGATTGAGAGTCCTATAAATAGGTATGTGTTTGTGGTTGTAGTTTGTGGGAGGTTGTTCTTGTTTTGCTGTATGTTGCCTTCAAGACTGGTTTTTCGGCGTTCATCGTTTTTGCTTGTTAAACCGCTTACATCTAGACGTTCCGCTAGCGGAACACCTGCTCCAATATCCAATGATAGGCGTGGCGCGAATTACAAATTCCTCAAAAATCCCAAAACTTCAATTTTTCAAACATATGACTATTTTACACCATTTTTAAAGACAAGACTTTCCTTTATCTAACCACACTGTCCAATTTCAAAAAGGCTTTAAGTGAAAGCAAAACATTAGATTATGTCAGCAGAGTACCCAGCCAGAAATAATCAGAGACCCATTTTTCAAGCTAGCATATAATGTCACAAAAAACAAAACCGCAGCACTAACCTTTGATGATCTTCATCAGATGACACGCCTAGGACATTGTTATACAATACATGCATGTTTTGTTCAATCAAGTTCATATTTATATCAAAAACCAGCTTTTTACATTAGCATGTGACGTTCAGAACTAGCATTCCCACCGAACACTTCCGGTGAATTTACTAAATTACTCACGATAAACGCTCGCCATCACAGGCTAGCTATTTTGACACCCACCAAGTTTGACCCTCACCAAACTCAGATTTACTATAAGAAAAATTGGATTACCTTTGCTGTTCAAATCAAATCAAATCAAAATCAAATCAAATTTATTTATATAGCCCTTCGTACATCAGCTGAAATCTCAAAGTGCTGTACAGAAACCCAGCCTAAAACCCCAAACAGCAAGCAATGCATGTGAAAGAAGCACGGTGGCTGGGAAAAACTCCCTAGGAAAAACTCCTGAGAAAGGCCAAAAACCTAGGAAGAAACCTAGAGAGGAACCAGGCTATGAGGGGTGGCCAGTCCTCTTCTGGCTGTGCCGGGTGGATATTATAACAGAACATGGTCAAGATGTTAAAATGTTCGTAAATGACCAGCATGGTCAAATAATAATAATCATAGTAATTGTCGAGGGTGCAACAAGCACGTCCGGTGAACAGGTCAGGGTTCCGTAGCCCCAGGCAGAACAGTTGAAACTGGAGCAGCAGCATGGCCAGGTGGACTGGGGACAGCAAGGAGTCATCATGCCAGGTAGTCCTGAGGCATGGTCCTAGGGCTCAGGTCCTCCGAGAGAAAGAAAGAAAGAGAGAAAGAGAGAATTAGAGAGAGCATATTTACATTCACACAGGACACCGGATAAGACAAGAGAATACTCCAGATGTAACAGACTGACCCTAGCCCCCCGACACATAAACTACTGCAGCATAAATACTGGAGGCTGAGACAGGAGGGATCAGAAGACACTGTGGCCCCATCCGATGATACCCCCGGACAGGGCCTGTTCTTCGTCAGAATGCACTCCCAGGACTTCTACTTCAATAACAAATGTTGGTTTGGTTCAAAATAATCCATAGTTATATCCAAATAGCGGCGTTTTGTTTGTGCGTTCAAGACACTATCCAAGGGTGACGAAGGGTTACATGCCCAACGCATTTCGTGACAAAAAAATTCTAAATATTCCATTACCGTACTTCAAAGCATGTCAACCGCTGTTTAAAATCAATTTTTAATGCTATTTTTCTCGTGAAAAAGCAATAATATTCCGACCGGGAGTTGTTGTTTTCGTTCAAAGACGAAAGAATAAAAACATGGGGTCGCCTCGTGCACGCGCCTCCAGTCTCTGTTCTCTGATCGACCACAATCTAAATGCGCTAGTGTTTTTCACCTAGGGCCTGCAAAGCCACCATTCAGCTTTTTGCCGCCTTCTGAGAGCCTATGGGAGCCGTAGGAAGTGTCACGTTACAGCAGAGATCCCCTGTTTTGCATAGAGATGATCAAGAAGGCCAAGAAATGGTCAGACAGGGTACTTCCTGTACAGAATCTTCTCAGGTTTTGCCTGCCAAATGAGTTCTGTTATACTCACAGACACCATTCAAACAGTTTTAGAAACTTTGGAGTGTTTTCTATCCAAAGCTAATAATTATATGCATATTCTAGGTTCTGGGCAGGAGTAATAATCAGATTAAATCGGGTACGTTTTTTATCCGGCCGTGAAAATACTGCCCCCTATCCATAACAGGTTAATAAGTGTTCATATTAAAATTTCATTATGAGCACTCAACCTGCTGCGCCTTGGTCCATTCCTCATGACGAACGTTACAGAACCTCCCACCAAACCCGGACCAAGCAGCGGAGGAAGGAGCAACAGGTTGACTTTGAGGAGCAAGGATCTTGGGCCAGGGAGAGAAGAGAGTGGCGAACATCATGGACATGGGAGGAGATAATGGCAGGGGACAAGACCCTGCCATGGAAACAGGTTGAGAAGGCAAGAGAGGAACGGAGAAAGTGGAATAAAGACCGGGACATTTACTTGGGTACACAGTTGGCATTTAAGCCGGAGAGGCAGCCCCAATAAAAACAAATTGGGGGGGGGGGGGGGCACACGGGTAGTTTGGCGGGGCCTGGATTGGGCCGCAAGCCAACTACCTGTGCTTATTGGGGCCAGACTATTACTGGTCAGGTCCCGTGCGTTGGAGTGATGCGCACGGCGTCGAGGCCAAGCATTTATAGGCCGGTGTGCGCGGTACCAGCGCCCCGTATTTGCCAGGGGAAAGCGGGTATCCAGCCAGGAAGGGTGGAGCCAGTACTACGCTCAAAACTGCCAGTGCGCCTTCACGGTCCAGTCTATCCTGTTCCTGCTCCTCGCACTAGCCGTGAAGTGCGTATCTCTAGTCTGGCGCAGCCCAAGCCAGCACCAAGCACTAGGCTTCCAGTGCATCAACCTAGTCCAGTATGTCTGGTTTCCGCTCCTCGTACTAGCCTTGAAGTGCATGTCTCCAGTCTGATACCTCCAGTACCAGCACCATGCACTAGGCTTCCAGTACATCAGCCCAGTCCAGTATGTCCGGTTCCCGCTCCCCGCACTAGCCCTGAGGTGCATGTCTCCAGTCTGATACCTCCAGCACCATGCACCAGGCTCCAGTGCGTCAGCCCAGTCCAGCTCGTCATGTCCCTACTCCTCGTACTAGCCCTGTGGTGCGTATCATTAGTCTGGCGCATCCTAAGCCAGCCCCACGCACCAGGCCTTCCGGCAACAGTGCCTCGTCCAGAACCTCCGGCAACAGTGCCTCGTCCAGAACTTCCGGCAACAGTGCCTCGTCCAGAACTTCCGGCAACAGTGCCTCGTCCAGAGTGTCCGACGACAGTGCTCTGTCCAGAGTATCCGGCAACAGCCCACTGTCCGGAACCGAGTGAGTCTGCCTACAGTCCAGAGCTCCTAGAGTCGCCCTACAGTCCGGGGTCGACAGAGAGGGACATCGCTGTAGTGACAGTATGTGAGTGGAGTGAGCCAGGGGTGGAGTGGGGTCTGCGTCCAGCTCCTGAGCCACCTCCTGACGGGGGAGTATTGGGGTTAGGGGGGGTGTTGCAGGAGCACCGTTGAAGGTTGCCACCCTCCCTTCCCTCCCATGTACTTTTGGGATTTATTTTGTTTTGGGGGTTATTTGTTGTTGTTTTTTTGTGTGAGGTGCACCCTGGGTCTGCACCTTTTTTTTTGGGGGGGGGGGGGTACTGTCACGGTCACGTCCTGATCAGTATAGGGGTTATTTTTTATTGTAGTTTGGTCAGGACGTGGCAGGGGGTATTTGGTTTATGTGGTTCGGGCTGTGTGTCTATGTAGAGGGGTAGTTGATTTATGTGTTCTGGGGTTTTTGGTCACTGTTCTATGTTTATGTATTTCTATCTAGTTTAGTCTATTTCTATGTGTAGGTAATTTGGGTGTGGACTCTCAATTGGAGGCAGGTGTTTTCTAGTTGCCTCTGATTGAGAGTCCTATAAATAGGTATGTGTATGTGGTTGTAGTTTGTGGGAGGTTGTTCTTGTTTTGCTGTATGTTGCCTTCAAGACTGTTTTTTTTTTGTTGGTCATTCATCGTTTTGTTGTTTTTGTTTAAGTGTTCACATTAAAATTTCATTATGAGCACTCAACCCGCTGCGCCTTGGTCCATTCCTCATGATGAACGTTACACCACCATTCATCAATGTAGTATAAATAATCCCAACAGAAATATCTCAAAGCCAAACGGGTCAGAATAGAAGCAATATATGCCTCTAAATAAGACATTGTCTATAAGTTGTGACTGGATTTAAATCAGGCCAGTGGCGTGTAGCGGATGACCTTGGATCTGAGTTGCTGAGAGGCTCTGCTCCTCGGCTGCTCGCCTCAAACTCCCACCCCCACAAACCCCAAACTACAGCCCAGGTCTACCACACACTACTAATCGAGTGACTGGGAACAGCACCGAGACTCATTATGTGACAGAGATTAATTACAGCCTACCAGTGTCCCACTGAAGCCACAGCCGTTCACTATATAAAGGCTGGGGCCATTCAATTCCAGACAGATCAACAGCCACACGGTTTAAACTAACTTAATGACCCAACTGTTACAGCCACACTTGATGTATTTTTGCATAGGCACAGGTATAAACAGCTTGCCTGTGTTGCCCATATGTTAAATGCACACTGATGTGTGTGATATGCATATGGATTGGATAGATTTGTTTTGGTGCGGGCCTAATATAGACTGTGGTTGGTTGATATATAGAGATACAAGCTTGCATCTGATATCGGCTGATTTCAATTTCCAGACTGTGGACAGGGAGTAAAGCCATATTGAAAGGTAAATATGGTAGATAATCCAATATGTCTTGATGTATATATTTATATATCTCGGCGCTGACACCAGAGGCCTGGTTCTGTGTTACAATGAGAAATACCATTGCCCTCTGCTGTAGCAGACTGATCTTGTTGTCAATCTCTTGCTGGTCTGTTCTTGATGTTAAAGGGGCAATCTGTAGTTGCTACATCCATTTTTTGACAAATGATATGGTATGTACCCATTGATTCTTGAAGAATATAACTTATAAATGCCTCATGAGCTTAGTTCAACTGTCAAACCCCATACAGAACCCAAAATATGAGCTTGTTATACTCCAATGTCTCCACAATTTGAGACTGGTTATATTTCTCCAATCCCATCACTCAGCTTTTTACCGAAACTGGGAGAACGCCTTGTTTTGTTTCAACTGTTTGGTTATGGTTTCAACTGCTGATTGCCGCTTTAAGGGTTTTTCTTGGATAGTGTGGGGTGTAATTTCAATGTCTGGTCCAGCATCCATTTTTGTGAACGCGTTTCAATGCAGGAGGACTAAGTTTGAGAAAACATTTGCCACAAAATCCCCGGTCGAATAAACAAAGATGTTAAGAGTCTAGGCTTTTCTGCAGGATCAGGTCTGTTTTAGTGTGCATTTTCATCCTGAAAATCACATACAGTGCAAGCCACATAGTAATCTGGACAAAATGTTTTACGGTTCTCCCAGTGCCGAAAGTGACACAGTTACAGACAGAGACAAGTGGCCCTTAACTCATTCCAGACAGACAAGTGGCCCTTAGCTCATTACAGACAGAGATAAGGAGCCCTTAGCTCATTACAGACAGAGATAATGGGCCCTTAGCTCATTCCAAAGACACAAAACTCTGCTTCTTTTATTTTGCATACATTGTAAAGTTTAAACAAAGTAGCTGACGGTTTTGTTAGTGCATGTCTCCCCTAGGGGACAATGTGGCAGTGTGCTATATAGTAACTATAATATTGTAATTTTGTATTTGTAGTATGAGATGCTTCCATAGTCCTACTTGTTAAAACCATACACTCATTAATTCAAAGGCCTTATGTATATAATCTTAAAGAGTGTTCAGTCAGCAATGACTGATTTAAGAGGGGTTTTGAAATACCCTGTTGGACATTTTAGTAACTACACTGCTATTATTACACACCTAAGGGTAGAGATGAGTAGGCCTAATTATTTGAAGCATCCTTGCACATTGACCCTGTACAATATTCCCAGCCGTTCTCTGAGTGCAACTTCACTCTATAGTCGGTCATTAAAACACAAGGGAATTGGAGTTTCTGACCTTACAGAGTTGAGGCCAGTTGTATGACTAGAAACAGTGAAGTACACTCCTTTACAGAACCTGTGTGAATTGTTTGCTTAAAAATAAAAATCTGGTCTTGCAAAGAGGGTAAGCTGGTTGAGGTGTAGGTTTTAGACTGTGTCTGCAGGAGGAAATCTAGGGGTCTGAGGTGTAAAACAGAATACAGATGAGTCTTAATGTAATGTCACATGCCTATTTTGATATCTATTTCTCATACCTCTTTATTTTTCACTATATATTTTACCTCTTGGGGATGTCATTCGAAAACATAATGTTAAATTTCACTGCTATGCGGACGACACACAGCTGTACATTTCAATGAAACATGGTGAAGCCCCAAAATTGCTCTCGCTAGAAGCCTGTGTTTCAGACATAAGGAAGTGGATGGCTGCAAATTTTCTACTTTTAAACTCGGACAAAACAGAGATGCTTGTCCTAGGTCCCAAGAAACAAAGAGATCTTCTGTTGAATCTGACAATTAATCTGGATGGTTGTACAGTCGTCTCAAATAAAACTGTGAAGGACCTCGGCGTTACTCTGGACCCTGATCTCTCTTTTGAAGAACATATCAAGACTGCTTCAAGGACAGCTTTTTTCCATCTACGTAACATTGCAAAAATCAGAAACTTTCTGTCCAAAAATGACGCAGAAAAATTAATCCATGCTTTTGTTACTTCTAGGCTCGACTACTGCAATGCTCTACTTTCCGGCTACCCGGATAAAGCACTAAACAAACTTCAGTTAGTGCTAAATACGGCTGCTAGAATCCTGACTAGAACCAAAAAATTTGATCATATTACTCCAGTGCTAGCTTCCCTACACTGGCTTCCTGTTAAGGCAAGGGCTGATTTCAAGGTTTTACTGCTAACCTACAAAGCATTACATGGGCTTGCTCCTACCTATCTTTCCGATTTGGTCCTGCCGTACATACCTACACGTACGCTACGGTCACAAGACGCAGGCCTCCTAATTGTCCCTAGAATTTCTAAGCAAACGGCTGGAGGTAGGGCTTTCTCCTATAGAGCTCCATTTTTATGGAATGGTCTGCCTACCCATGTGAGAGACGCAGACTCAGTCTCAACCTTTAAGTCTTTACTGAAGACTTATCTCTTCAGTAGGTCCTATGATTAAGTATAGTCTGGCCCAGGAGTGTGAAGGTGAACGGAAAGGCTGGAGCAACGAACCGCCCTTGCTGTCTCTGCCTTGTCGGTTCCCCTCTTCCCACTGGGATTCTCTGCCTCTAACCCTTTTACAGGGGCTGAGTCACTGACTTACTGGTGTTCTTCCATGCCGTCCATGGGAGGGGTGCGTCACTTGAGTAGGTTGAGCCACTGACGTGGTCTTCCTGTCTGGGTTGGCGCCCCCCCCTTGGGTTGTGCCGTGGCGGACATCTTTGTGGGCTATACTCGGCCTTGTCTTCGGACGGTAAGTTGGTGGTTGTAGATATCCCTCTAGTGGTGTGGGGGGCTGTGCTTTGGCAAAGTGGGTGGGGTTATATCCTGCCTGTTTGGCCCTGTCCGGGGGTATCATCGGATGGGGCCACAGTGTCTTCTGATCCCTCCTGTCTCAGCCTCCAGTATTTATGCTGCAGTAGTTTATGTGTCGGGGGGCTAGGGTCAGTCTGTTACATCTGGAGTATTCTCTTGTCTTATCCGGTGTCCTGTGTGAATGTAAATATGCTCTCTCTAATTCTCTCTTTCTTTCTTTCTTTCTCTCGGAGGACCTGAGCCCTAGGACTACCTGGCATGATGACTCCTTGCTGTCCCCAGTCCACCTGGCCATGCTGCTGCTCCAGTTTCAACTGTTCTGCCTGCGGCTACGGAACCCTGACCTGTTCACCGGACGTGCTTGTTGCACCCTCGACAATTACTATGATTATTATTATTTGACCATGCTGGTCATTTACGAACATTTTAACATCTTGACTATGTTCTGTTATAATATCCACCCGGCACAGCCAGAAGAGGACTGGCCACCCCTCATAGCCTGGTTCCTCTCTAGGTTTCTTCCTAGGTTTTTGGCCTTTCTCAGGAGTTTTTCCTAGGGAGTTTTTCCCAGCCACCGTGCTTCTCTCACATGCATTGCTTGCTGTTTGGGGTTTTAGGCTGGGTTTCTGTACAGCACTTTGAGATTTCAGCTGATGTACGAAGGGCTATATAAATAAATTTGATTTGATTTGATTTCTCTTTGTCGCTAGCTCTCTCTCATTTTGTTTTTCTCCTTTCTCTCTCTCTCTCTCTCTCTCTCTCTCTCACACAGCAGTGGGTCTCTACCAGTCAGAGGTGAAGGGGCACATCCTGCTCTTCATCAACAGGGGGAGTGGTGACTATGAAGTGCTCAAGGACCGGCTAGTTCAGGAGCTCTGGCCCCAGAATTCGTTGAAAAGGTGAGAGCAGGCAAGCAGCTACTGGACCTGAAAAGAGCGACTCAACAAAACCTCTATTATATTGGCTATTTGATTCAGATCTTAAGATAATGTCCATAAACCACTATTTGGAACAAGTTATTTTGAATCAACTCTTTAATTGCAGCTTGAATTGAATTTGTAAATTGATTCATTGGAGTCAGATGTTTTAAACTGCTCTGTGAACTGAGAAAACCCTTACCAAATGCAGGAGATAAGGAACTGCCCATCAACAAAATTAATATATATATATATATATATATATATATATATATTTCATATATATATATATATATATATATATATATATATATATATATATATATATATATATATATATATATATATATTGAACTACTGTTGACATTGGTCTCGTTCAATAAAACCACAGATTTTAGTTTTAGTTTCGGTTGTAGAACATTTTGCTACGTTGTGCCCTACTGAACATAACTATGATTTATTTGTCACAGTTCCTGTTTGTGCTGGTAAACAGGGTGAAGTCCAATGAAAAATCTCTGAGCTACTTCAGCCTGATGTCACGTGACCTTTCCCGCGTGGGCATTTACGACGGCGTGTCAGACATGAAATGGCTCATGCCCGAGGGAGAGATCTCCACTCACTTATAAGAGGCGATCTCAAGGTTTGAGGTGAAAACAAACCTGAGTTCAAATAGTATTGGTTTTCTTTGAGGGTTGATTGAGCCTGCCTGGAGTGACAGATAAAGTCAATTAAGAGCAGCTAAAAAAGTATTTCAAAGAAACAAATTCTATTTGAACACATGTCTATGGAGCAGTATACGTTTAAGTGGCTTTGATAATATATAGAAAGCAGCAGTAAATTATACTGAGTTGCCTCTTTATAATGTATCTATATTGCTTCTCAAATACTTTTTTCTTAATTTTAGGAAGTGAAGCAGGCAGTAGTACCTGATCCTAAAACTGAGTTGTAAAACAAACAAATAAATGAATGTAAATAATAATTGTGTCTGTTTTGGAGTCAGTATTGATTTCTACCTGAATCGTATGTAGGCTATGTGTGTGCTCTGGTGGGCATGGTGTGTCTTTATGTGAGGTCAAGTCCTGGAGGGTCCTAGGGCCTGGAGGGTCTAACAGAAAGAAGAATTGGAATCTGTCTTCAGAAAAAAGAACAGTTGAGGATTTCAAATGAAATCACAAAGAAAAAACAAATACAATAGAATATGATGCAGTATATTACAATACAATACATATTTGTGTATTTTCATGCAAATGCTACATTTAAGCGCAGACCTGTGTTCAAAAACATGTGTATTTCAGGATCTTGTAATACACAGCCCCCCCTCCCCCCAAAAAACATATTTTTGTATTTGAATGCTTATTTGTAAAAACCAAATAGTCTGACAAATTGTATTATTTGACAGTATTTTCAAATACTTTGCAGTGGAGTGTATTTGAGTGTGTGAATTTGAGTTTTTCTAAATCTTTCCAAGTGTATTTCCAAATACATAAAAGCATTTAACTACTTATCTTTTCAAATAAAAGATCAAAATACTTACTTTGAATGTATGTGAAATTAATTGAAATATTTTAAATAGTATTTGAACCCAGGTCTGATTAATGTGACATACATTTGTGTTCCAGTTACAGTAGGCCAGCCTATAGCAGTGGAAGAGGGGAGTGAGTGCAGATTTCTAGACATTAAGGGCTGTATAATAAAGTAAAGAAGGATTGGAGCACTTGGGGTGAATATAAAAGAACAGATTGTCTGCCTGCTGTGCTTAAACAAACAGGAGAAGAAAAGGAGATGGGAATTTTCAAGGCACAGACTTGGAATCAAGTATAATTATCAGGGATGGAGTGCAAAGTGGAAACATCAGTCGGAATAGGGAAAACACTATTTGGCAGATTTAAGGGGGCTGGAGATATATGCATAGCTATCTAAACAGTTGCATTCCAGTTTATGTGTTTGTGGATGTGTACTACAATCAAAGTTGAGACAACATTGGAAGAAAATGCTTCCACAAAGGAGGGTAGACGGTCAGAGGATGATGAGATGGGTTGTTGTCTTGTGTTTTATTTCATCCACATGAGTGAGACATTTTATGGAGATAGTGGGCACCTTCGAGCTGATCACTATTGTCAAGTCGGTGACAATTGTTGGTCACCGCCTTTCAAAGTGTGTTGCGTTCTGGGAATAAAACATTTCCGACGTGAGTATATATGTGGACTGCATGAACTTTACAAAAATCTCTGCTCTTCACCAACTTCATCCTGCAGCCGTCACCTGTCACGTGGAGGCTCCGTCGTGTGGTGGCTAATTTCTGCATTACTAAATGAGGAGAGTTACAAACTTCACACACCAGTCAGAGTTATACTTAAAACTACATCTTTAATAATTAAGATGCTTTTGCAAAAGCACTTGACTTTCAATGATGCGCTATCTCTAATGAACCATTGAAAAGTGACTACACAGAAGTACAAAGATCTTTTATAGCCAAGATACAAGATACATGACGAACCACAGATACATAGAATGGGTCACAAGGTTAAGTTTTGTATGAAAGATATCTATAAAACATAGCAGACAGCAACTGCTGTGTCAACAGTGTTCATTGTATAGACCATTGTCTGGTCCTCCTACCCCAAACTGGAACCGTCTCTCCCTGGCACGATATAGAACAGAACCATTAGCTCATCCAATGGCATAAATCAATTGACAACTCTAGATACTCTCATCTCAAGTAAACCCGCTCTTGACTCCACTCCTGGACAAGCTCACTGAGGGGAGTGAGCCTCTAGGTCATACACTATCCCAAGATAAGTGTAACATCAGAGAGGACATACAATGGTCCAGACACTGCCATACACCTTCCCCCAATGCCAAAGGAGGGAGTGACTTGTACACAGACATTGTGGAGACAAGTAATTGGTTCCCCATTAATCACGCCATCCCTTCACATGGTTTAACAGATACATTCACATATGACAAGTATCTCACATGAGCATATTATGCAAATAAAACACCTTAATTATCTATGTTACCCAACTAATTCTGATTCATCCGCCACAATTGTCAACCAATCATTAGTGTTTTTGTTTGACCCATGCGAACAAAAACATGACTGAAACAGGAACCAATTTGCTGCAGTTAATGTGTAGCCTACAGTGCATAAATGAATGATGTGATTGAGGCTCTCTCTCATTTATTGATTGTATAATGTACACACAAATGATTTCAGTTTGTGAGTGGGTGTTGGAGACATGTTTTTTGACATTATAAAGGAAACCTTTTATAAACAATGGCAACACTGCCATGGTGATCTGAGCCTTGCTGTTGGAAAATGACATTAGTATCCGAATTTAGGTTGTGGCAGATGCACCTCTCCTGACTTTACTTCTTGACTTTGGTCTACAGTCAGTTGCTTTAGCCTTACCACTCAAATGAGCCCTACTATATGTTTGCGTCTGAAAAATGAAAGACTTAGATCATCAAAAGCATATGTGTGTGGTTTGTTTGCATAATGTGAGTGTTTAATTGGCGTCTGTCTGAATTCAGAATTTGTCCAAGATGTTGCGCTATGTACAACTGAAACTTGTTAACCATCTACTGTTGCTATGCTGAATGAAACACACTGTTTAAAAGAAGGCATGTGTAAAATAATGGTGCCTAACTGCTCATTTAGCCTCTAAACTTCAAATGAATCAAGGGAATTTTGTACAAGCAATAATTTTAACCCGATCGATGAAGTGCCAAGACAAAATGTGTTTCCTACTTGAGAGCAGGGGTGTCAAACTCATTCCATGGAGGGCCTAGTGTCTGTAGGTTTTTGTTTTTTCCTTTCAATTAAGACCTAGACAACTACTGTAGGTGAGGGGAGTAATTAGTGGCCCTAATTCAGCAATCAAGTACAAGGAAGGAGCAAAAACCCACAGACACTCGGGCCTCCGTGTAATGAGTTTGAAGCGCGCTTTAGAGTAAGGGCTGTCAAACCTGTCAGGAACTCAATTAGAGAATCAACCATACCTGAGTATATGTCTGAAATCCAAATCAACCCCTAGCCCCAAAACCTACCACTTAGTCACTTATGGGCATTTGAAACGATCAGATAGGTTATAGCAATATGGTAATTGCTTCACCTTGCCTTCTGATAGGCTGGATGCAATTGTGGCCATATTGCTTATACCTATTCAATCATTTCTGATTCACAGATGTGTTTAGGCCAGGGTGTAGGATTTAGGGGTCAATTTGGAATTAGGAATCAAATGTAGTTCAGGGGCTTACAGCTGTCCTTAATTAGCCAATGACATTAGAAGGGTCTGGGGATTTGTTTAAAAGGAGCAACCAAAAGCCTGCCAGATACAGCAAAAGGGATATTATGCTAGGGCTTATACTGACCATTAGTTCTGATTACTGGGGAGGTTTTGAAGCGCAAAGTGGCCATGATGATTGGAATCGCTTTCAGGTAGGTTTTTAAAAGTATTGATCTAGTTTGTTTCCCTTGTCCTTCAGGTGTTACAGGTAGCTATGTTTATAACAGACTTTCTTTTTTTTAAAGAGTTTCTTGGCTTTGTTGCCTGCTAATTGGAGGGATAACCTGTTCTACATCAAGTGAGTTTCTACACATTAATTTCAAATAACAGTTGCGGTTCCAGTAACTTCAAAGGCTGGCATTATACTTTACTTTTTCTAACCTAGGTGATGGGTATCCTGCACTAGGTTCTGATGCAGCATGGCTCTATGCAGGCTCACTTGGGTCTAAAGGATATGGTAATTGCAACTCTCCAACAGCTGAAATGCAAGCGCAGCTGACCGAAGAGCAACAGAAGCATCCGGCTGCCATCCTGCAAAAACAACTGGCCCCCATGCCCCAGGCACCTCAGAAAATGTGGTATCCAGCTCAAATGCCCCAGAAGCAACCAGCTACTGAACTTCAGCATCAGAAGGAACAGGCCTCCATACCCCAGCTACCTCAGCAAGTGTGGCATCCAGTTCAAATACCCCAGCAGCAAAAGCAACCAGCTACTGGTCCTCAGCAGCAGAAGGAACTGACCACCATGCCCCAGAAGCAACTGGCTCCAATGCCTATACCTCAGAACCAACCAACAGCTATGCCCCAGCAAGCATGGTATCCAGCCCCAATGCCTCCACCGCAGAAGCAACCGGCCACCATGCCCCAGCAAGTGTGGCATCCAGCTCAAATGCCCCAGCAGCAAAAGCAACCAGCTACTGAACCTCAGCAGCAGAAGGAACCGGCCGCCATAACTCAGCAAGTGTTGCATCCAGCTCAAATGCTGCTGAAGCAACTGACTGCCATGCCCCAGCAAGTGTGGTATCCAGCTCAAAAGCCCCAGAATCAACCAGTCCCTATGCGTCAACCGCAGAAGGAACTGACCGCCAATCCACCACAACTGTGGCAATCTGCTCAAATGCCCCAGCAGCATAAGCAACCGGCTGCCACGCTTCAGCAAGTGTGGCAAGCGGCCCCCATGCCCCAGCAGCCTCATGACGTGTGGTATCCAGCTAAAATGGTCCAGAAGCAACAAGCCTCTGCAACTCGGCGGCAGAAGGAACTGACCGCCATGCCTCAGCAAGAGTGGCATCCAGCTCAAATGCCCCAGAAGCAACCAACCGCTGAACCTCAGCAGCAGAAGCAACTGACCGCCTTGGCCCAGGAAGTGTGGACTCCAGCTCAATGTCCCCAGCAGCAGAAGCAACCGGCTGCTGAAACTCGGCAGAAAATTGAACCGACCGCCATGCCCCAGCCACCTCAGCAAGTGATGCATCCAGCTCAATTAACCCAGGAGCGGAAGCAACCAGCCCCAATGCCTTTACCGCAGAAGGAACTGACCGCCGTACCTCAGCAAGTGTGGTATTCAGCTCAAATGCCCCAGAAGCAACCGACTGCTGAACCTCAGCAGCAGAAGCAACCGACTGCTGAACCTCAGCAGCAGAAGCAACCGACTGCTGAACCTCAGCAGCAGAAGCAACCGACTGCTGAACCTCAGCAGCAGAAGCAAGCGTTGCATCCAGCTCAAATGCTGCAGAAGCAACTGACTGCCATGCCCCAGCAAGCATGGTATCCAGCTCAAAAGCCCCAGCTGCAGAAGCAACCGGCCGCTGAACCTCAGCAGCAAATTGAACTGACCGCCATGCCCCAGCCACCTCAGCAAGTGTGGCATCCAGCTCAAATGCCTCAGCAGCAAAAGCAACCAGCTACTGAACCTAAGCAGCAAATTGAACCGACCGCCGTGCCCCAGCCACCTCAGCAAGTGTGGCATCCAGCTCAATTTCCCCAGGAGCGGAAGCAACCAGCCCCAATGCCTTTACCGCAGAAGGAACTGACCGCCATACCTCAGCTAGTGTGGTATTCAGCTCAAATGCCGCAGAAGCAACCGACTGCTGAACCTCAGCAGCAGAAGCAACCGACTGCTGAACCTCAGCAGCAGAATGAATTGGCCACCATAATGCCGCAAGTGTTGCATCCAGTGCATATGCCCCAGCAGGCAGCGGCCACCATACCCCAGCAAGTTAGGTATCCAGCTCAAATGCCCCAGAAGCATCTGGCCTCCATGCCGCAGAAGCAACCGACCGCCGTGCCCCAGCAAGGCTGGCATCCAGCTCAAATGCTGCAGACACAACTGAACGCCGTGCCCCAGCTAACATGGTATCGAGCTCAAATTCTCCAGCAGCAGAAACAACTGACCGCCATGCCGCAGACACATCAGCAAGTGTGGCATCCAGCTCAATTTCCCCAGCAGCAGAAGCAATCGGCCTCCACGCCTCTTCCGCAGGAGCAACCGACCGCCGTACCCAAGCAAGTGTGGTATCCAGCTCAAATGTCCCAGCAGCAACTGGCCTCCATGCCTCTACCGCAGAAGCAACTGACCCCCATGCCTCAGCAATTATGGCATGTAGCTCAAATGCCCCAGAAGCAACTGGCCTCCATGCCTCTACCGCAGAAGCAACTGACCCCCATGCCTCAGCAATTATGGCATGTAGCTCAAATGCCCCAGAAGCAACTGGCCCCAATGTCTCAGCAGAAGCACTACGAAAGCACTGAAGATGGTGTCTCTGGTAGCTCTCAGGCCAGCATTGTTGAACAGTTGGGTGTCATCCCAATCTATTCCTACAGTTCCAAATCGCACTACGAGAAGGGCAGAACTGTCTTCTCCCAAACCCGCTACACTCCTAGGGAGGCTATGCCTGTTGACAGTGGAAATGCTCCCAAGGACAGTTATGTTGGCATTGGTGCACCAAGCATACATCCACCACTAGTGAAGGATTCTGCAAGGTAATGGATGACTTTAACCTTCTCTGAACTTTACTCTCTGACTTTGAAGTTCTTTGTACTAACCATGTGTTTATCAACAGGGAAATGTAATGGAGTCATCCTCTAGAAGCTCTAATGGTGAGAATTGTTTGACATTTGTTACTTAACATTCTGTATTGCTGACACTGTTTGCATTTCTTTCTGCTTTTGTTTCGACCAGGAAGTTGCTGGTGCTCTAGCGTGATGGAATCAATAAACAATTTTATTTTCAAAAATGTTTTGTCTCTGTGAAATAATGATTCTTGTGTCCATTACTTCTAATTGAGAACAGGTGGTGTGCAGTCTGTAGTAAAAATGACTGCGTTTAAGTTAATTCTTTGCTTTTCTAATCTTTTCACCTTTGCTACTGGTTGTTCAAAATAATAGCTTGGGTCTACATAAGAACATTTGTCAAGGGGTGACTTGTCAGACATTCCTCATGTTCATACTTCAGCTGTAGGCATGCATTGTATACAGTGAGACTGTCTTCAACCTCGGTCTAAGCTGTTGGTGAGTAAGCTAATGTATAGGGAATTGTTTTTAGATGGTCAGACCATGGCTCATTTGGCGTTAGAATTGAGTGACCTTTTAGTTTTAAACTTGCATTTGGCCTTATACTATAGCCCATATGGCAAAGTCAAATCAGTTTAGGTGTCTGTCCCACATCTAGGTCATGGCTCAAATGTTGTTTTGGACACTTCAACCCCAGACTACTTCATTTAATTTGTCACAATATGGAATTTGACACAATCTCAATGTGTCTGCAGCCTTTATGCACAACACATTTCTACCGGACCACTGAGGTTGCACCTGCAACAGCCCCTGGCAGGAACTTCATTAGCCTGCATTAAAAAGGTGCACTTGATTTAAGCTCACCCAGTGCAGTGGATAGTTGGCTTTCCCTCTATAAAAGCATCGGATCGGTCCATGATGTGCAAACCCTCCAGCACACCAGCTGAATGAAGTATAGCGCACCTAAACTCAATTGGGCCAATGGAAGTTAAGTTCAGTGGCTGGCAGGGTCTAGGATTCCTTTATAAGGTGCAGCAACAAAGATGATCAGCTACAATTAGGAAGATCTCCTTGTAATGCTTCTGGCTACCATTGGTTTTCATATTGAGGTGTGGATTTGAAAAAGGGCTGTGACTTTTGAACTACTTGAGTTGTATAGCTCTCGTTTGTTTCCCTCTTTGTTCCAGGTTTTACAGGTAGCTGTTAACTGAAGGATACATTTTTATTATTCCTTGGATTTGTTGCCTGTTAATTGGAGGGATAACCTGCTATGCTCCACCTAAAGGTGTTTGTGCTACACAAAGTAATTCAGTTAAAATAACACTTTGTATAGTGCCAATAACTTGAATATATGATGGCATTTTACTATGCAGAAATTTCTTGGCTCCTAGGTAATTATTGATATAAAGACACAAGGTCCTATTCTAAAGCAACAAGAGGGACCAGCTCCTATGCCCCAGCAAGAAGGCCTCCCGAGTGGTGCAGGAACTGCATCGCAGCGCTAGAGGCGTCGCTACAGACCCGGATTTGTTCAGTGCTGTATCACAAATGGCTGTGATCGGTTGTCCCATAGGGCAGCGCACAATTCGCCCAGCGTCGTCCGGGTTAGGGGAGGGTTTGGCCGGTGGGCTTCACAAGTAGGCGGTCACTGTAAATAAGAATTTGTTCTTAACTGACTTGCCCAGCTAAACAAAATAAACTGTCTTGTGTCCCAGCAACAAAAGGAGCCGCCTTGGCAGAAGCAACCAGCTACAATGTCTCAGCAAGTGTGGCAGCTAGCGCAAATATCTTCGGCGAAGCAACCGGCTGCTGTGCCTCAACAGCAGAAGCAACCGACTGCCATGCCACAGAATCCTTAGCAAGTGTGGCATCCAGCCCAAATTCACCCAGCAGCAGAAGCAACCGGCCCCCATTCCTCAGCAAGTGTGGCATGCCGCAGAAGCAACCAGCTGCCATGCCTCAAAGTGTGGCATCCAGCTCTGATCAAGCATCTGGCTCAAATGCCGCAGCAGCAGAATCAACCGGCCCCCAATCCCCAACAAGTGTGGCATCCAGCTCCAATGCCTCAGCAGCAGAAGCAACCGACTGCCGTGCCCCAACAAGTGTGACATCTGGTTTAAATGCCCCAGCAAAAAAAGCAACCGGCCACTGAGCCTCGGCGGCAGACGCAACCGACCGCCATGCCTTAGCAAGTGTGGCGTCCAGCTTGAATGCAGCAGAAACAACTGACTGCCATGCCTCAGCAGCAGAAGCAAGTGTGGCATCCAGCCCAAATTCCCAAGCAGCAGAATCAACCGGCCCCTATGCCCCAGCAAGTGCGGCATCCAGCTCCGATGCAAAAGCAGCTGGACGCTGATCCTAAGTAGCCTCCGCTAGTGTGGTATCCAGCTCCAATGCCCCAGCAGCAGAAGCAACTGACTGCCATGCCTCAGCAAGTCTGCCATCCAGCCCAAATGCCCCAGAAGCAACTGGCACCATGTCTCAGCAGAAGCACTACGAAAGTACTAAAGATGGTGGTTCTGGTAGCTCTCAGGCCAGCATCGTTGAACAGTCAGTTCTCATCCCAATCCGTTCCTACAGTTCCTGTTGACTGATTATGCCTGTTGACAGTGGAAATGCTCCCAATGACAGTGATGTTGGCATATTTGAACCAAGCACATAAAGGATCCTACAAGGTAACGTACAACTTTAATCTGATCTTAACTTTGCTTTCTGAATTTAAGTCCTTTTTTACTAAGCATGTATATGCCAACAGGAAAATATAATGGTGGAGTCATCCTTTAGAAGCTGGTGGTGAGACTTTTAATGTCAAATTGATTAAATAAGGTTCTGTTGCTGACACTGTTTTAATTTCTTTCAGGTTTTAGTCATGCTTTTGTTTTGACCAGGAAGTTGCCGGTACTCTTGCATGATTGAATCAATAAAAATGTGTCATTGAAATACTGAGGGTTCTCCTGTGCCCACTGTGCTTGCTGATTTCAAACAGATGATGTGGGTTGCCAGTGCAGGTTGTAGTAAAAGGGAATGTGGCTCAGTTTTCAAATATCTGGTGTTTACATTTGCTACTGGTTGTTCAAATTCAAAGATTGGCTCTACGTTAGTGTTGTCAAGTGGCGAATTGTCAGACCTTCCTCATGGTCCTATTTTGTGTATGTTGACACCCCTTCAAATTACTGGATTCGGCTAGTTTGGCCTCATCAGCGTATAAAATCGAGCACACAGCCATGCATGCAGCCTTACTGAAGAGCTCAGTGACTTTCAACGTGGCACAGTCACAGGATGACACGTTTCCAAGTGAGTTTGTCAAATGCTACCCCGGTCAAATAAGTCCTGTTAATGTGATAGGCCACACAAACTCTCAGAACAGTGCTGTAACGCATAATCGTCTGTCCTCGGTTACAACACTTGGTGTAAAGCTCGCTGCCATTGGACTCTAGCGCAATGGAAGTGAGTTCTCTGGAGAGACTGATCCCTCCCCCCATCGGGCAGGAAGAATCTGTGTTTTGCGGATGCCAGGAGAACGCTACCTGCCCAACTGCATAGTGCCAACTAAAGTTTGTTGGAGGAATAATGGTCTGGGGCTGTTTTTGATGGTTTGGGCTAGACCGCTTAGTTCCAGTGAAGGGAAATAGCAATAACATTCTAGACAATTCTGTGGTTCCAACTGTGGCAACAGTTTGGGGGGAAGGCCCTTTGCTGTTTCAGCATGACAATGCCCCTGTGCACAACGCAAGGTCCATACAGAAACGGTTTGAGATTGGTGTGGAAGAATTTGACGGGCCTGCAAATAGCCTTGACCTCAACCCTATCGAACACCTTTGGGATGAATTGGAACGCCGACTGCGAGCCAGGCCTAATCAATCAACATCAGTTTCTGACCTCATTAATGCTGTTGCGGCTAAATGGAAGGAAGTTCCCGCAGCAATGTTCAAACATCTAGTGGAACGTCTTCTCAGAAGAGTGGAGGCTTTTATAGCTGCAATTGGGGGGAGTAAACTCTATATTAATGCCCATGATTTTGAAATGAGATGTTCAACAAGCTGCTGTCCACATAATTTTGGTCATGTAGTGCACTTTAGATGTAGTTATGTAGGCATGCATTGTACACGGTGTTGACAATCCAGACGTATTCTTCAACCGCAGTCTGAGCCTTAGGGAGAGTACTAAGCTAACATAAGGAATTGTTTTAAACGTTCATACCATGATCAATTAGCTGTATACATTTTTGGGACACTTTAGGTATCAACATTTTATCACAATGTTTTGATAAAATATAGAATTTTGCCTTTGCTGCCCACAGAAACACATTGAATAACACCTTTTTATAAATGGCAAAGTTTTGAAGTCTGTCCAATATGTAGGTGATGGCACATATTTAACCCTTTATGTATGTTGACACAACTACCTCCATACATCCATTAGTTTGTATGGCTTACGTTCAGATGAGTCCGTGAAACTTGTTGGGGTCGTAGAGCAAAACGGAACCATATTCGTGAGTCTCCCCTTTCCATAGTGGTCATAATAGTTTGTAGGCCAAACCGTTCAGACGCCACAGATGCTTTCGTGAGAAGATGGATTTCTGTTATGTCACATGGTCTGACAAACTCCGCTGTAGCCCAGATGCGGAAGGGCGACATGGGCAGGCGGATAAAGTGGATCAAGATGCAGCCCATGCAAAAACCTGATATTTTTAGCTTAAATTTATCGATTTCTTTGTTGTTACCTATATTGATTCACATGAGCGTCAATAGATTTTTAACCTATAGCTCATTCCTCCTGCAAGTCCATTTATCGTACCACAGGGTCTTAAAAAATGGATTCAGCGTACTTGAACTTTACAATGCCTGGAACGGTTTAACCTATCAATTAACAAAGATATTCTCGAACAGACAATAGAACGTCAACAAAGCCTCCTTCACTCATGCTGCCAAACATGCCCTCATAAAACTGACTATCCTACCGATCCTTGACTTCGGTGATGTCATTTACAAAATAGCCTCCAACACTCTACTCAGCAAATTGGATGCAGTCTATCACAGTGCCATCCGTTTTGTCACCAAAGCCCCATATACTACCCACCACTGTGACCTGTGCGCTCTCGTTGGCTGGTCCTCGCTACATATTCGTCGCCAAACCCACTGGCTCCAGGTCATCTATAAGTCTTTGCTAGGTATAGCTCCGCCTTGTCTCAACTCACTGGTCACCATAGCAACACCCACCCTTAGCACGTGCTCCAGCAGGTATATTTCACTGGTCATCCCCAAAGCCAACACCTGGCTTTGGGGATGGTCGCAGTTGTAAATGAGAACTTGTTTTCAACTGGCCTAACTGCTTAAATAAAGGTTAAATAAAAAAAATAAAACAAGTACATTTTTCTAAACCAAGTATTGTTGGTGAAATCATCTAACTACATAGTATGAGAACTCAGACCTGAAATGGATCCATTTAAGTTCCAATGATGAAGCCGGCAAGGCACCAGCAGGGAAGCTTAGCTAGGATACATGGAACTCATTCACAAACATTGACACAAATGAACACATTTGCCTGCTGTAGTCGACTGCCTGTTTGGCCAAAGACTCATGACACGGGATAAAATTGTATACGCATTCAATGGTCTGCTTTTATGTAAAAAAATGTAATTCTGTGTTGTCGGACAATCTCTTGTCTACCATGCAGTAGCACTCAAATTTGGACACCCCTACTCATTCAAGAGTTTTCTTTATTTTTACTATTTTCTACATTGTAGAATAATGGTGAAGACATCAGAACTATGAAATAACACATATGTGACCCGATTCAGGGAACTAGGCGTATGTCGCAAGTCACGACTTCACAGGAGAGCCGTTTGAACGTAAAAATCTAAATGCGTTTTTTGGCAGAAATTCCTTCTCGAACATGTGAACTTTCATGTGCCTTAATAACAAACATGTATGCCATCTGTAAATACCAATACAATTGTTAAATTACGAGCCTTGCTGGTTAAGCCACAGTAAAAGTAAGCAAACTTCTCACTAGCCATGATTGTTTGAGATAATGAGTGGGCTGGACATGCCGAGAGAGGAGTTCGGATTGGTCTGCCGTATTGAAGTCGTCTGTCTATTTGAGTTCGTCAGTCTGTGTTGGTAATCCTGTCGAACGCTGCTTTTTAAAAAATGTTTTGTATAGTGGAGCTGCATAAGTGTTTCTCTCCGTTTTCTGGAGGATCAAGATTTGAAATCAGTGTAATTAGAGTATGATAGCTAAAGAGATGGAGAAAACACCTGTCTCCGGATAACATCTTCAAACCGTGCAACCGTGGTATGGCATTCCTGACAGGGAGACCATCCATGATGCATGTTTATAGTCTAGCATTAGCTAGCTACATTTTCAGATATGACACATTTCTAATTTTGACAAAGTGGTTTCATTTCAAGCTAAAGTGTACAGTTAGCTGGCTGGTTCCCTAGCTGACGTTATTATTTGTTTCCCAGAGCCATTTGCTTTTCTTGTTAGAGCCTAATGTTAGCTAGCTAACATTGGACCTGGTTGGTTAGCTCCCAGCACTGTGGCATTGTTGCCACTTTGTTCATTGTTGTTTATCTAGCTAACGTTACGTGACATGTGTACAACACCCGTTGAATATGGCCGATGTCAGTAAACGTCTGCAAGAAAGCATCATGAAATTGTTTCCAGCAGAATTGGTTAGGCTGTTTTCATGTTAACCAGAGGTAAACAAATCATCGTGAACGATGCTGAATGGGTGTAGACAAAGAAGAGCTCTAAACTAGATACCAAAACATTCAAAGGTGATTTTCTCAAAAGTGAGATTAAAAGTTGATCAACTGTCATGATATACCATTTTGAAGCTCTGAGTCTCTACTTTTAGCAGATGTAAAATAAAAATAAAACATAATTTCACATTTTACTACATAAGATCGAATCCAGGTGGTGAGTCACATATGGAATCATGTAGTAACCAAAACAAGTGTTAAAAAAATCTAAATATATTTTATATTTGAGATTCTTCAAAGTAGCCACCCGTTTCCTTGATGACAGCTTTGCACACTCTTGGCATTCTCTCAACCAGCTTCATGAGGTAGTCACTTGGAATGCATTTCAAGTAACAGGTGTGCCTTGTAAAAAGTTAATTTGTGGAATTTCTTTCCTTCTCAATGCGTCAGTTGTGTTGTGACAAGGTAGGGGTGGTATACAGAAGATAGCCCTATTTGGTAAAAGACCAAGTCCATATTATAGTGAGAACCATTCAAATAAGCGAAGGGAAACGACAGTCGGGAACATTTCAAGAACTGAACGTTTCTTCAAGTGCATCAAGAGCTATGATGAAACTGGCTCTCATGAGGACCACCACAGGAAAGGAAGACCCAGAGTTGCCTCTGCGGAAGAGGATAAGCTCATGAGAGTTACCAGACTCAAAAATTGCAGCCCAAATAAGTGCTTCACAGAGGTCAAGTAACAGACAGATCTCAACATCAACTGTTCAGAGGAGACTGCGTGAATCAGGCCTTCATGGTCGAATTGCTGCAAAGAAACCACTACCCAAAGAAACCAATAAGAAGAGACTTGCTTGGGCCAAGAAACAAGAGCAATGGACATTAGACCGGTGTAAATCTGTCCTATGGTCTGATGAGTCAAAATTAGAGATTTGTGGTTCCAACCGCCGTGTCTTTGTGAGACGCAGAGTAGGTGAACGGATGATCTCCGCATGTTTGGTAACCACCATGAAGCATGGAGGACGAGGTGTGATGGTGTGGGGCTGCTTTGCTGGTGACACGGTCTGTGATTTATTTAGAAT
The DNA here is from genome assembly GCF_901001165.1 of Salmo trutta. Taxonomy (NCBI): domain Eukaryota; kingdom Metazoa; phylum Chordata; class Actinopteri; order Salmoniformes; family Salmonidae; genus Salmo; species Salmo trutta. Next base: position 6,978,668 of record NC_042994.1, on the reverse strand, counting down.
TCAAGGCACGCTGGCTACCACAACATTCTGTAGCTATACGCCATCCCATCTGGTTTGCGCCTAATGGGACTATCGTTTGTTTTTCAATAGGACAATGACCCAACACATCTCCAGGCTGTGTAAGGTCTATTTGACCAAGAAGGAGAGTGATGGAGTGCTGCATCAGATGACCTGGCCTCCACAATCACCCAACCTCAACCCAATTGAGATGGTTTGGCATGAGTTGGACCATAGAGTGAAGGAAAAGCAGCCAACAAGTGCTCAGCAAATGTTGGAACTCCTTCAAGACTGTTGGAAAAGCATTCCAGGTGAAGCTGGTTGAGAGAATGCCAAGAGTGTGCAAAGCTGTCATCAAGGCAAAGTGAGGCTACTTTGAAAAATCAAAAATATATTTTTGCATATCACACTTCTACCGGACCACTGAGGTTGCACCTGCAAAAGCCCCTGGCAGGATCTTAATTAGCATGAAATAAAAGGTGCACTTGATTAAGCTCACCCAGTGCAATGGGTAGGTAGAGTTCACTCTTTAAAACCATTGGATTTGTCCATGATGCGCAAACCCTCCAGCACACCAGCTGAATGAAATCAAGCTCCCCTAATCTCAATTGGGAAATTGGACCAATGGAAATGATGTTCAGTGGCTTGCAGATGTACCTAATTAACCAGCCAGATTAGAAGGGTCTAGGATTCCTTTGTAAGGCGCAGCAAGAAAGACAATCAGATACAATATCAGGGATCTCCTGGTAAGGCTTCTGGCTACCATTAGTTCTGAATACTGAGGTTTTGATGAGAAAAATGGCTGTGAGTTTTGAAATGTCTTTGAGGTAAGTTGTATGGCTCTAGTTTGTTTCCCTTGTCTTCCATGTTTTACAGGTAGCTGTATTTAACTGACTAGGATGTTTTTATTTTTCTTTAGAATTTCTTGGATTTGTTGCCTGCTAATTGGAGGGATAACCTGTTATCCTCCACCTAAAGGTGTGTTTTGTTCTACACATTTTAATTCAGTAAAAGTAACACTGTATAAATCCCAGAACTTCAAATGCTGGCATTTTACGATTTGTAACTTTCTTTTATTTCGCAGGTAACTATAGATATATTCCCCAAAATAAATTAAAAGGAACCACGACTGGCCCAAATACTTTAGGTGGAGCAACTGGATCCCGTACCGAAGCAGCCCCCCACAATGCCTCAGCAAGTGCCACGACTGGCCCAAATACTTTAGGTGAAGCAACTGGCCACAGTGCCTCGCAAGCGGCCCCCCATAATGCCTCGGCAGCGCAAGCGGCCACACATAATGCCACGGCAAGTGTGGTAACTGGCCCAAATACCTTAGGTGAATCATCTGGCCACAATGCTTCATCAGGTGTCAGGGCGGGCCCAAATGCCTTGGGTGAAGCAGCAGCAGCAACCCGAAATGCCTCAGCAAGCGTTACGGCTGGGCCAAATACCTTAGGTGAAGCAACTGGCCACGGTTCCTCGGAAGCAACTGGCCACGGAGCCTCGGCAGCAGAAGCAACTGGCCACAGTGCCACCCACAATGCCTCGGCAAGTGTGTCAACTGGCCCAAATACCTTAGGTGAAGCACCTGGCCACAATGCTTCATCAGGTGTCACGGCTGGCCCAAATACCTTGGGTGAAGCATCCGACTCCCGTGCCTCAGCAGAAGCAGCCACCCACAATGCCTCAGCAAGCGTCACGGCTGGCCCAAATACCTTATGTGAAGCAACCGGCCACTTTGCCTCATCAAGTGCGGAATCTGGTTCAAATGCTTCGGCAGGAGCGACAGGCGCCCTTGCCTCGGCAGGAGCGACAGGCGCCCTTGCCTCGGCAGGAGCGACAGGCGCCCTTGCCTCGGCAGGAGCGACAGGCGCCCTTGCCTCGGCAGGAGCGACAGGCGCCCTTGCCTCGGCAGGAGCGACAGGCGCCCTTGCCTCGGCAGGAGCGACAGGCGCCCTTGCCTCGGCAGGAGCGACAGGCGCCCTTGCCTCGGCAGGAGCGACAGGCGCCCTTGCCTCGGCAGGAGCGACAGGCGCCCTTGCCTCGGCAGGAGCGACAGGCGCCCTTGCCTCGGCAGGAGCGACAGGCGCCCTTGCCTCGGCAGGAGCGACAGGCGCCCTTGCCTCGGCAGGAGCGACAGGCGCCCTTGCCTCGGCAGGAGCGACAGGCGCCCTTGCCTCGGCAGGAGCGACAGGCGCCCTTGCCTCGGCAGGAGCGACAGGCGCCCTTGCCTCGGCAGGAGCGACAGGCGCCCTTGCCTCGGCAGGAGCACAGCCTTGAACAGGAGGGCCAACTCCTCAAGCAACATGGATTTTAGCAGCAGTGATGTTTCTCAGGATTTTGTGTCTGATGGTGACAATGAAAGCACCTAATGTGTCAGCTCCAGCAGCGTTCAAGGCAGCATCGTTGAACAGTCAGTTCTCATCCCAATATAGTTACAAATCGGTTTATGAGAATGGCAGAACTGTCTACTCCCAATCCTGCCACACCACTGGGGAGGTTATACCTTTTTGATAGCGGAGAAGCATATCCCCACCTGCTAAAAACTCTCAACCTGCTAAAGGAACCCCACCACAAGGCTACGGCTACTGGGATGCAATGTAATGTATAACTTTTACACATCTGAACTTTGCGTTCTGATTTTGAAATCCTTTGTACTAATCAGCTATCAACAGAATTGTAAATGTAGATTCATCCTTTGGATGACATTTCTGAGTTATTGCTGACACTTTCTTTAAGCTTCCACTGTATGCTTTTGCGATGGCCAGGGAGTTGCTGCTGCTCATGCTACCCTGCATTACTTGTAAAACAATAAAATATTGTACCTTTAAAAGGGCCTCCTTGTGTTTTTGAAATGCTGTGTGTTTGTCTACCTTTGGCTTGTTGGTTGAGAACAGTGTTGGTTGCCAGTGCAATTTGTAGTAAAAGGGAATGTGGTTCACAGTTCCTAATCTTTTGGATTTCAAATGTATAAATTCTTTGCTGGTTGGCTCTACATTAAAGCCACTGAACCCACCTTTACATGGATACTGAAGTATTTATTTTGTGTTGACATGTAAACATCAAATCCTGTTTTACAAAAACCTGGAAGCTTGTACCCCGGAGATGGGCTACTGTGGCATGTAAACATCTTAATTCTGTGTTTTGTAGTATGCACAGGCTCCGTTTCGCATCTCATGGTTGTCTGACTCTGTCAAAGAAATCAATTTAAAGTTGGCTACCTGCTCAGTTTGATCCACCATAACTGAGTTTAATGGCTACTTTCACCCCTAATTTAGACAAGCTTCTGCTTACTTACATTAGGTAGGCCATTTGTCAACTAGTTTAATACATGCAGCTTCTCTTCTGTCACAACTTGTTGCCCCTTAAGACTAAAGTAGTGCTCACAAATGTCTTGCGTTGATAGACTGAATGCATTAGTAATCTTAACAGGTAAAATGATTGAAGGAGCAGGTAGCATGCTAGAACACATTGGTCCTGTGCCAAATGTCATTTTGACAGATTATAAGGAAATGGAAAGCTGAGAATGGTAACTTCAGTTAGTCTTGGGTGTGTATTTTATGTGGTTGAAATGCTGTCTGTTAGCAAAGATGACAACACGTGCATTCGCATTTTCCCTGAGACGCTGATAGAAATATCAACTCCTGTTCCCAAGACAATTTAAAGATACATTTTTATCATTTCACTGCAAATGAAGTTAAAATAAACTCAAAAGAAACATCCTCTCGCTGTCACCTGTTTTTATTTTCAGCAAACTAAACTTGTAAATATTTGTATGAACATAAGATGAGACATAAACTGAACAAGTTCCACAGACATGACTAACAGAAATGGAATTATGTGTCCCTTAACAAAGGGGGATTCAAAAGTAATAGTATCTGGTGTGGCCACCTGCTGCATTAAAACCTCTCTAGGGTAGGGGGCAGTATTTTCACAGCCGGATAAAAAAAACGTACCCGATTTAAACTGGTTACAACTCTTTTCCAGAAACGAGAATATGCATATAATTGGTCGATTTGGATAGAAAACACAAAAGTTTATAAAACTGTTTGAATGGTGTCTGTGAGTATACCAGAACTCATATGGCAGGCCAAAACCTGAGAAGATTCCACACAGGAAGTGCCCTCTCTGACCATTTCTTCTGCTTCTGTGGCATCTCTGTCGAAAATACAGGATCTCTGCTGTAACGTGACAATTTCTAAGGCTCCCATAGACTCTCTGAAGGTGCCAGAAAGTGGAATGAGATCTCTGCTGTCTCTGGGCTAGGTACAGGAGCACTGTTTGTGAGTGGTCAGGCTGGTGGCTCAGAGACAGGAGATGCGCGGCCCCGAGAAGTGGCCATGTTTTTCTTTCAGCCTTTGAACGAAAACAGCGTCGCCCGGTTGGAATATTATCGCTATTTTACGAGAAAAATAGCATAAAAATGTATTTTAAACAGCGTTTGACATGCTTCGAAGAACGGTAATGGAATATTTTGAATTTTTTTGTCACGACATGCGTCCGCGCATCTCCGTTCGGATAGGGACCTGAACGCACGGACAAAACGGAGGATATTTGAACATAACTATGGATTATTTTGAACCAAAACAACATTTGTGGTTGAAGTAGAAGTCCTGGGAGTGCATTCTGACGAAGAACAGCAAAGGTAATCTAATTTTTCTTATAGTAATTCTGAGTTTAGTGAACGCCAAACTTGGTGGGTGTCAAATTAGCTAGCCCGTGATGGCGAGCTATCTACTCAGAATATTGCAAAATGTGCTTTTGCCGAAAAGCTATTTTAAAATCTGACATAAAGGAGTTCTGTATCTATAATTCTTTAAATAATTGTTATGTATTTTGTAAACGATTATCAAGAGTAATTTAGTAAATTCCCCGGAAGTTTTCAGTGTGTTTGCTAGTTCTGAACATCACATGCTAATGTAAAAAGCTGGTATTTGATATAAATATGAACTTGATTGAACAAAACATGCATGTATTGTATAACATAATGTCCTAGGAGTGTCATCTGATGAAGATCATCAAAGGGTAGTGCTGCATTTAGCTGTGGTTTGGGTTTTTGTGACATATATGCTTGCTTGAAAAATGGCTGTGTGATTATTTCTGGCTGGGTACTCTCCTAACATAATCTAATGTTTTGCTTTCGTTGTAAAGCCTTTTTGAAATCGGACAATGTGGTTAGATTAACGAGAGTCTTGTCTTTAAAATGGTGTAAAATAGTCATATGTTTGAGAAATTGAAGTTATAGCATTTTTAAGGTTTTTCGTATTTCGCGACACTTGATTCCACTGGCTGTTGACTAGGTGGGATTTCGTCCCACATACCCGAGAGAGGTTAAGTACTGCAGTGCATCTCCTCCTCATGGACTGCACCAGATTTGCCAGTTCTTGCTGTGAGATGTTACCCCACTCTTCCACCAAGGCACCTGCAAGTTCCCAGACACTTCTAGGGGGAATGACCTTAGCCCTCACCCTCGGATCCAACATGTGCCAGAAGTGCTCAATGGGATTGAGATCCGGGCTCTTTGCCTGCCATGACAGAACACTGACATTCCTGTCTTGCAGGAAATCACGCACAGAACGAGCATATGGATTACTGGAACCATGTCCTGTGGTCTGATGAGACCAAGATAAACTTATTTGGTGCAGATGGTGTCAAGCGTGTGTGGCGGCAACCAGGTGAGGAGTACAAAGACATGTGTGTCTTGCCTACAGTCAAGCATGGTGGTGGGAGTGTCATGGTCTGGGGCTGCATGAGTGCTGCCGGCACTGGGGAGCTACAGTTCATTGAGGGAACCATGAATGTCAACATGTACTGTGACATACTGAAGCAGAGCATGATCCCCTCCCTTTGGAGACTGGGCCACAGGGCAGTATTCCAACATGATAACGACCCCAAACACACCTCCAGGACGGCCACTGCCTTGCTAAAGAAGCTGAGGGTAAAGGTGATGGACTGGCCAAGCATGTCTCCAGACCTAAACCCTATTGAGCATCTGTGGGGCATCCTCAAATGGAAGGTGGAGAAGTGCAAGGTCTCTAACATCCACCAGCTCCGTGATGTCGTCATGGAGGAGTGGAAGAGGACTCCAGTGGCAACCTATGAAGCTCTGGTGAACTCCATGCCCAAGAGGGTTAAGGCAGTGCTGGAAAATGATGGTGGCCACACAAAATATTATATATATATATTTCTTCAGTGTTGTCACATGAAAAGATATACCCAAATATTTACAAAAATGTGAGGGGAGTACTCACTTTTGTGAGATACTGTATATATTGAACTACTGTTGACATTGGTCTCGTCCAATAAAACCACAGGTTTTAGTTTCCGTTGCAGAACGTTTTGCTACGTTGTGCCCTACTGAACATAACTATGATTTATTTGTCACAGTTCCTGTTTGTGCTGGTAAACAGGGTGAAGTCCAATGAAAAATCTCTGAGCTACTTCAGCCTGATGTCACGCGACCTTTCCCGCGTGGGCATTTACGACGGCGTGTCAGACATGAAATGGCTCATGGCCGAGGGAGAGATCTCCACTCACTTATAAGAGGCGATCTCAAGGTTTGAGGTGAAAACAAACCTGAGTTCAAATAGTATTGGTTTTCTTTGAGGGTTGATTGAGCCTGCCTGGAGTGACAGAAAAAGTCAATTAAGAGCAGCTAAAAAAGTATTTCAAAGAAACAAATTCTATTTGAACACATGTCTATGGAGCAGTATACGTTTAAGTGGCTTTGATAATATATAGAAAGCAGCAGTAAATTATACTGAGTTCCCTCTTTATAATGTATCTAAATTGCTTCTCAAATACTTTTTTCTTAATTTTAGGAAGTGAAGCAGGCAGTAGTACCTGATCCTAAAACTGAGTTGTAAAACAAGCAAAAAAATGAATGTAAATAATAATTGTGTCTGTTTTGGAGTCAGTATTGATTTCTACCTGAATCGTATGTAGGCTATGTGTGTGCTCTGGTGGGCATGGTGTGTCTTTATGTGAGGTCAAGTCCTGGAGGGTCCTAGGGCCTGGAGGGTCTAACAGAAAGAAGAATTGGAATCTGTCTTCAGAAAAAAGAACAGTTGAGGATTTCAAATGAAATCACAAAGAAAAAACAAATACAATAGAATATGATGCAGTATATTACAATACAATACATATTTGTGTATTTTCATGCAAATGCTACATTTAAGCGCAGACCTGTGTTCAAAAACATGTGTATTTCAGGATCTTGTAATACACAGCCCCCCCTCCCCCCAAAAAACATATTTTTGTATTTGAATGCTTATTTGTAAAAACCAAATAGTCTGACAAATTGTATTATTTGACAGTATTTTCAAATACTTTGCAGTGGAGTGTATTTGAGTGTGTGAATTTGAGTTTTTCTAAATCTTTCCAAGTGTATTTCCAAATACATAAAAGCATTTAACTACTTATCTTTTCAAATAAAAGATCAAAATACTTACTTTGAATGTATGTGAAATTAATTGAAATATTTTAAATAGTATTTGAACCCAGGTCTGATTAATGTGACATACATTTGTGTTCCAGTTACAGTAGGCCAGCCTATAGCAGTGGAAGAGGGGAGTGAGTGCAGATTTCTAGACATTAAGGGCTGTATAATAAAGTAAAGAAGGATTGGAGCACTTGGGGTGAATATAAAAGAACAGATTGTCTGCCTGCTGTGCTTAAACAAACAGGAGAAGAAAAGGAGATGGGAATTTTCAAGGCACAGACTTGGAATCAAGTATAATTATCAGGGATGGAGTGCAAAGTGGAAACATCAGTCGGAATAGGGAAAACACTATTTGGCAGATTTAAGGGGGCTGGAGATATATGCATAGCTATCTAAACAGTTGCATTCCAGTTTATGTGTTTGTGGATGTGTACTACAATCAAAGTTGAGACAACATTGGAAGAAAATGCTTCCACAAAGGAGGGTAGACGGTCAGAGGATGATGAGATGGGTTGTTGTCTTGTGTTTTATTTCATCCACATGAGTGAGACATTTTATGGAGATAGTGGGCACCTTCGAGCTGATCACTATTGTCAAGTCGGTGACAATTGTTGGTCACCGCCTTTCAAAGTGTGTTGCGTTCTGGGAATAAAACATTTCCGACGTGAGTATATATGTGGACTGCATGAACTTTACAAAAATCTCTGCTCTTCACCAACTTCATCCTGCAGCCGTCACCTGTCACGTGGAGGCTCCGTCGTGTGGTGGCTAATTTCTGCATTACTAAATGAGGAGAGTTACAAACTTCACACACCAGTCAGAGTTATACTTAAAACTACATCTTTAATAATTAAGATGCTTTTGCAAAAGCACTTGACTTTCAATGATGCGCTATCTCTAATGAACCATTGAAAAGTGACTACACAGAAGTACAAAGATCTTTTATAGCCAAGATACAAGATACATGACGAACCACAGATACATAGAATGGGTCACAAGGTTAAGTTTTGTATGAAAGATATCTATAAAACATAGCAGACAGCAACTGCTGTGTCAACAGTGTTCATTGTATAGACCATTGTCTGGTCCTCCTACCCCAAACTGGAACCGTCTCTCCCTGGCACGATATAGAACAGAACCATTAGCTCATCCAATGGCATAAATCAATTGACAACTCTAGATACTCTCATCTCAAGTAAACCCGCTCTTGACTCCACTCCTGGACAAGCTCACTGAGGGGAGTGAGCCTCTAGGTCATACACTATCCCAAGATAAGTGTAACATCAGAGAGGACATACAATGGTCCAGACACTGCCATACACCTTCCCCCAATGCCAAAGGAGGGAGTGACTTGTACACAGACATTGTGGAGACAAGTAATTGGTTCCCCATTAATCACGCCATCCCTTCACATGGTTTAACAGATACATTCACATATGACAAGTATCTCACATGAGCATATTATGCAAATAAAACACCTTAATTATCTATGTTACCCAACTAATTCTGATTCATCCGCCACAATTGTCAACCAATCATTAGTGTTTTTGTTTGACCCATGCGAACAAAAACATGACTGAAACAGGAACCAATTTGCTGCAGTTAATGTGTAGCCTACAGTGCATAAATGAATGATGTGATTGAGGCTCTCTCTCATTTATTGATTGTATAATGTACACACAAATGATTTCAGTTTGTGAGTGGGTGTTGGAGACATGTTTTTTGACATTATAAAGGAAACCTTTTATAAACAATGGCAACACTGCCATGGTGATCTGAGCCTTGCTGTTGGAAAATGACATTAGTATCCGAATTTAGGTTGTGGCAGATGCACCTCTCCTGACTTTACTTCTTGACTTTGGTCTACAGTCAGTTGCTTTAGCCTTACCACTCAAATGAGCCCTACTATATGTTTGCGTCTGAAAAATGAAAGACTTAGATCATCAAAAGCATATGTGTGTGGTTTGTTTGCATAATGTGAGTGTTTAATTGGCGTCTGTCTGAATTCAGAATTTGTCCAAGATGTTGCGCTATGTACAACTGAAACTTGTTAACCATCTACTGTTGCTATGCTGAATGAAACACACTGTTTAAAAGAAGGCATGTGTAAAATAATGGTGCCTAACTGCTCATTTAGCCTCTAAACTTCAAATGAATCAAGGGAATTTTGTACAAGCAATAATTTTAACCCGATCGATGAAGTGCCAAGACAAAATGTGTTTCCTACTTGAGAGCAGGGGTGTCAAACTCATTCCATGGAGGGCCTAGTGTCTGTAGGTTTTTTGTTTTTTCCTTTCAATTAAGACCTAGACAACTACTGTAGGTGAGGGGAGTAATTAGTGGCCCTAATTCAGCAATCAAGTACAAGGAAGGAGCAAAAACCCACAGACACTCGGGCCTCCGTGTAATGAGTTTGAAGCGCGCTTTAGAGTAAGGGCTGTCAAACCTGTCAGGAACTCAATTAGAGAATCAACCATACCTGAGTATATGTCTGAAATCCAAATCAACCCCTAGCCCCAAAACCTACCACTTAGTCACTTATGGGCATTTGAAACGATCAGATAGGTTATAGCAATATGGTAATTGCTTCACCTTGCCTTCTGATAGGCTGGATGCAATTGTGGCCATATTGCTTATACCTATTCAATCATTTCTGATTCACAGATGTGTTTAGGCCAGGGTGTAGGATTTAGGGGTCAATTTGGAATTAGGAATCAAATGTAGTTCAGGGGCTTACAGCTGTCCTTAATTAGCCAATGACATTAGAAGGGTCTGGGGATTTGTTTAAAAGGAGCAACCAAAAGCCTGCCAGATACAGCAAAAGGGATATTATGCTAGGGCTTATACTGACCATTAGTTCTGATTACTGGGGAGGTTTTGAAGCGCAAAGTGGCCATGATGATTGGAATCGCTTTCAGGTAGGTTTTTAAAAGTATTGATCTAGTTTGTTTCCCTTGTCCTTCAGGTGTTACAGGTAGCTATGTTTATAACAGACTTTCTTTTTTTTAAAGAGTTTCTTGGCTTTGTTGCCTGCTAATTGGAGGGATAACCTGTTCTACATCAAGTGAGTTTCTACACATTAATTTCAAATAACAGTTGCGGTTCCAGTAACTTCAAAGGCTGGCATTATACTTTACTTTTTCTAACCTAGGTGATGGGTATCCTGCACTAGGTTCTGATGCAGCATGGCTCTATGCAGGCTCACTTGGGTCTAAAGGATATGGTAATTGCAACTCTCCAACAGCTGAAATGCAAGCGCAGCTGACCGAAGAGCAACAGAAGCATCCGGCTGCCATCCTGCAAAAACAACTGGCCCCCATGCCCCAGGCACCTCAGAAAATGTGGTATCCAGCTCAAATGCCCCAGAAGCAACCAGCTACTGAACTTCAGCATCAGAAGGAACAGGCCTCCATACCCCAGCTACCTCAGCAAGTGTGGCATCCAGTTCAAATACCCCAGCAGCAAAAGCAACCAGCTACTGGTCCTCAGCAGCAGAAGGAACTGACCACCATGCCCCAGAAGCAACTGGCTCCAATGCCTATACCTCAGAACCAACCAACAGCTATGCCCCAGCAAGCATGGTATCCAGCCCCAATGCCTCCACCGCAGAAGCAACCGGCCACCATGCCCCAGCAAGTGTGGCATCCAGCTCAAATGCCCCAGCAGCAAAAGCAACCAGCTACTGAACCTCAGCAGCAGAAGGAACCGGCCGCCATAACTCAGCAAGTGTTGCATCCAGCTCAAATGCTGCTGAAGCAACTGACTGCCATGCCCCAGCAAGTGTGGTATCCAGCTCAAAAGCCCCAGAATCAACCAGTCCCTATGCGTCAACCGCAGAAGGAACTGACCGCCAATCCACCACAACTGTGGCAATCTGCTCAAATGCCCCAGCAGCATAAGCAACCGGCTGCCACGCTTCAGCAAGTGTGGCAAGCGGCCCCCATGCCCCAGCAGCCTCATGACGTGTGGTATCCAGCTAAAATGGTCCAGAAGCAACAAGCCTCTGCAACTCGGCGGCAGAAGGAACTGACCGCCATGCCTCAGCAAGAGTGGCATCCAGCTCAAATGCCCCAGAAGCAACCAACCGCTGAACCTCAGCAGCAGAAGCAACTGACCGCCTTGGCCCAGGAAGTGTGGACTCCAGCTCAATGTCCCCAGCAGCAGAAGCAACCGGCTGCTGAAACTCGGCAGAAAATTGAACCGACCGCCATGCCCCAGCCACCTCAGCAAGTGATGCATCCAGCTCAATTAACCCAGGAGCGGAAGCAACCAGCCCCAATGCCTTTACCGCAGAAGGAACTGACCGCCGTACCTCAGCAAGTGTGGTATTCAGCTCAAATGCCCCAGAAGCAACCGACTGCTGAACCTCAGCAGCAGAAGCAACCGACTGCTGAACCTCAGCAGCAGAAGCAACCGACTGCTGAACCTCAGCAGCAGAAGCAACCGACTGCTGAACCTCAGCAGCAGAAGCAAGCGTTGCATCCAGCTCAAATGCTGCAGAAGCAACTGACTGCCATGCCCCAGCAAGCATGGTATCCAGCTCAAAAGCCCCAGCTGCAGAAGCAACCGGCCGCTGAACCTCAGCAGCAAATTGAACTGACCGCCATGCCCCAGCCACCTCAGCAAGTGTGGCATCCAGCTCAAATGCCTCAGCAGCAAAAGCAACCAGCTACTGAACCTAAGCAGCAAATTGAACCGACCGCCGTGCCCCAGCCACCTCAGCAAGTGTGGCATCCAGCTCAATTTCCCCAGGAGCGGAAGCAACCAGCCCCAATGCCTTTACCGCAGAAGGAACTGACCGCCATACCTCAGCTAGTGTGGTATTCAGCTCAAATGCCGCAGAAGCAACCGACTGCTGAACCTCAGCAGCAGAAGCAACCGACTGCTGAACCTCAGCAGCAGAATGAATTGGCCACCATAATGCCGCAAGTGTTGCATCCAGTGCATATGCCCCAGCAGGCAGCGGCCACCATACCCCAGCAAGTTAGGTATCCAGCTCAAATGCCCCAGAAGCATCTGGCCTCCATGCCGCAGAAGCAACCGACCGCCGTGCCCCAGCAAGGCTGGCATCCAGCTCAAATGCTGCAGACACAACTGAACGCCGTGCCCCAGCTAACATGGTATCGAGCTCAAATTCTCCAGCAGCAGAAACAACTGACCGCCATGCCGCAGACACATCAGCAAGTGTGGCATCCAGCTCAATTTCCCCAGCAGCAGAAGCAATCGGCCTCCACGCCTCTTCCGCAGGAGCAACCGACCGCCGTACCCAAGCAAGTGTGGTATCCAGCTCAAATGTCCCAGCAGCAACTGGCCTCCATGCCTCTACCGCAGAAGCAACTGACCCCCATGCCTCAGCAATTATGGCATGTAGCTCAAATGCCCCAGAAGCAACTGGCCCCAATGTCTCAGCAGAAGCACTACGAAAGCACTGAAGATGGTGTCTCTGGTAGCTCTCAGGCCAGCATTGTTGAACAGTTGGGTGTCATCCCAATCTATTCCTACAGTTCCAAATCGCACTACGAGAAGGGCAGAACTGTCTTCTCCCAAACCCGCTACACTCCTAGGGAGGCTATGCCTGTTGACAGTGGAAATGCTCCCAAGGACAGTTATGTTGGCATTGGTGCACCAAGCATACATCCACCACTAGTGAAGGATTCTGCAAGGTAATGGATGACTTTAACCTTCTCTGAACTTTACTCTCTGACTTTGAAGTTCTTTGTACTAACCATGTGTTTATCAACAGGGAAATGTAATGGAGTCATCCTCTAGAAGCTCTAATGGTGAGAATTGTTTGACATTTGTTACTTAACATTCTGTATTGCTGACACTGTTTGCATTTCTTTCTGCTTTTGTTTCGACCAGGAAGTTGCTGGTGCTCTAGCGTGATGGAATCAATAAACAATTTTATTTTCAAAAATGTTTTGTCTCTGTGAAATAATGATTCTTGTGTCCATTACTTCTAATTGAGAACAGGTGGTGTGCAGTCTGTAGTAAAAATGACTGCGTTTAAGTTAATTCTTTGCTTTTCTAATCTTTTCACCTTTGCTACTGGTTGTTCAAAATAATAGCTTGGGTCTACATAAGAACATTTGTCAAGGGGTGACTTGTCAGACATTCCTCATGTTCATACTTCAGCTGTAGGCATGCATTGTATACAGTGAGACTGTCTTCAACCTCGGTCTAAGCTGTTGGTGAGTAAGCTAATGTATAGGGAATTGTTTTTAGATGGTCAGACCATGGCTCATTTGGCGTTAGAATTGAGTGACCTTTTAGTTTTAAACTTGCATTTGGCCTTATACTATAGCCCATATGGCAAAGTCAAATCAGTTTAGGTGTCTGTCCCACATCTAGGTCATGGCTCAAATGTTGTTTTGGACACTTCAACCCCAGACTACTTCATTTAATTTGTCACAATATGGAATTTGACACAATCTCAATGTGTCTGCAGCCTTTATGCACAACACATTTCTACCGGACCACTGAGGTTGCACCTGCAACAGCCCCTGGCAGGAACTTCATTAGCCTGCATTAAAAAGGTGCACTTGATTTAAGCTCACCCAGTGCAGTGGATAGTTGGCTTTCCCTCTATAAAAGCATCGGATCGGTCCATGATGTGCAAACCCTCCAGCACACCAGCTGAATGAAGTATAGCGCACCTAAACTCAATTGGGCCAATGGAAGTTAAGTTCAGTGGCTGGCAGGGTCTAGGATTCCTTTATAAGGTGCAGCAACAAAGATGATCAGCTACAATTAGGAAGATCTCCTTGTAATGCTTCTGGCTACCATTGGTTTTCATATTGAGGTGTGGATTTGAAAAAGGGCTGTGACTTTTGAACTACTTGAGTTGTATAGCTCTCGTTTGTTTCCCTCTTTGTTCCAGGTTTTACAGGTAGCTGTTAACTGAAGGATACATTTTTATTATTCCTTGGATTTGTTGCCTGTTAATTGGAGGGATAACCTGCTATGCTCCACCTAAAGGTGTTTGTGCTACACAAAGTAATTCAGTTAAAATAACACTTTGTATAGTGCCAATAACTTGAATATATGATGGCATTTTACTATGCAGAAATTTCTTGGCTCCTAGGTAATTATTGATATAAAGACACAAGGTCCTATTCTAAAGCAACAAGAGGGACCAGCTCCTATGCCCCAGCAAGAAGGCCTCCCGAGTGGTGCAGGAACTGCATCGCAGCGCTAGAGGCGTCGCTACAGACCCGGATTTGTTCAGTGCTGTATCACAAATGGCTGTGATCGGTTGTCCCATAGGGCAGCGCACAATTCGCCCAGCGTCGTCCGGGTTAGGGGAGGGTTTGGCCGGTGGGCTTCACAAGTAGGCGGTCACTGTAAATAAGAATTTGTTCTTAACTGACTTGTCCAGCTAAACAAAATAAACTGTCTTGTGTCCCAGCAACAAAAGGAGCCGCCTTGGCAGAAGCAACCAGCTACAATGTCTCAGCAAGTGTGGCAGCTAGCGCAAATATCTTCGGCGAAGCAACCGGCTGCTGTGCCTCAACAGCAGAAGCAACCGACTGCCATGCCACAGAATCCTTAGCAAGTGTGGCATCCAGCCCAAATTCACCCAGCAGCAGAAGCAACCGGCCCCCATTCCTCAGCAAGTGTGGCATGCCGCAGAAGCAACCAGCTGCCATGCCTCAAAGTGTGGCATCCAGCTCTGATCAAGCATCTGGCTCAAATGCCGCAGCAGCAGAATCAACCGGCCCCCAATCCCCAACAAGTGTGGCATCCAGCTCCAATGCCTCAGCAGCAGAAGCAACCGACTGCCGTGCCCCAACAAGTGTGACATCTGGTTTAAATGCCCCAGCAAAAAAAGCAACCGGCCACTGAGCCTCGGCGGCAGACGCAACCGACCGCCATGCCTTAGCAAGTGTGGCGTCCAGCTTGAATGCAGCAGAAACAACTGACTGCCATGCCTCAGCAGCAGAAGCAAGTGTGGCATCCAGCCCAAATTCCCAAGCAGCAGAATCAACCGGCCCCTATGCCCCAGCAAGTGCGGCATCCAGCTCCGATGCAAAAGCAGCTGGACGCTGATCCTAAGTAGCCTCCGCTAGTGTGGTATCCAGCTCCAATGCCCCAGCAGCAGAAGCAACTGACTGCCATGCCTCAGCAAGTCTGCCATCCAGCCCAAATGCCCCAGAAGCAACTGGCACCATGTCTCAGCAGAAGCACTACGAAAGTACTAAAGATGGTGGTTCTGGTAGCTCTCAGGCCAGCATCGTTGAACAGTCAGTTCTCATCCCAATCCGTTCCTACAGTTCCTGTTGACTGATTATGCCTGTTGACAGTGGAAATGCTCCCAATGACAGTGATGTTGGCATATTTGAACCAAGCACATAAAGGATCCTACAAGGTAACGTACAACTTTAATCTGATCTTAACTTTGCTTTCTGAATTTAAGTCCTTTTTTACTAAGCATGTATATGCCAACAGGAAAATATAATGGTGGAGTCATCCTTTAGAAGCTGGTGGTGAGACTTTTAATGTCAAATTGATTAAATAAGGTTCTGTTGCTGACACTGTTCTAATTTCTTTAAGGTTTTAGTCATGCTTTTGTTTTGACCAGGAAGTTGCCGGTACTCTTGCATGATTGAATCAATAAAAATGTGTCATTGAAATACTGAGGGTTCTCCTGTGCCCACTGTGCTTGCTGATTTCAAACAGATGATGTGGGTTGCCAGTGCAGGTTGTAGTAAAAGGGAATGTGGCTCAGTTTTCAAATATCTGGTGTTTACATTTGCTACTGGTTGTTCAAATTCAAAGATTGGCTCTACGTTAGTGTTGTCAAGTGGCGAATTGTCAGACCTTCCTCATGGTCCTATTTTGTGTATGTTGACACCCCTTCAAATTACTGGATTCGGCTAGTTTGGCCTCATCAGCGTATAAAATCGAGCACACAGCCATGCATGCAGCCTTACTGAAGAGCTCAGTGACTTTCAACGTGGCACAGTCACAGGATGACACGTTTCCAAGTGAGTTTGTCAAATGCTACCCCGGTCAAATAAGTCCTGTTAATGTGATAGGCCACACAAACTCTCAGAACAGTGCTGTAACGCATAATCGTCTGTCCTCGGTTACAACACTTGGTGTAAAGCTCGCTGCCATTGGACTCTAGCGCAATGGAAGTGAGTTCTCTGGAGAGACTGATCCCTCCCCCCATCGGGCAGGAAGAATCTGTGTTTTGCGGATGCCAGGAGAACGCTACCTGCCCAACTGCATAGTGCCAACTAAAGTTTGTTGGAGGAATAATGGTCTGGGGCTGTTTTTGATGGTTTGGGCTAGACCGCTTAGTTCCAGTGAAGGGAAATAGCAATAACATTCTAGACAATTCTGTGGTTCCAACTGTGGCAACAGTTTGGGGGGAAGGCCCTTTGCTGTTTCAGCATGACAATGCCCCTGTGCACAACGCAAGGTCCATACAGAAACGGTTTGAGATTGGTGTGGAAGAATTTGACGGGCCTGCAAATAGCCTTGACCTCAACCCTATCGAACACCTTTGGGATGAATTGGAACGCCGACTGCGAGCCAGGCCTAATCAATCAACATCAGTTTCTGACCTCATTAATGCTGTTGCGGCTAAATGGAAGGAAGTTCCCGCAGCAATGTTCAAACATCTAGTGGAACGTCTTCTCAGAAGAGTGGAGGCTTTTATAGCTGCAATTGGGGGGAGTAAACTCTATATTAATGCCCATGATTTTGAAATGAGATGTTCAACAAGCTGCTGTCCACATAATTTTGGTCATGTAGTGCACTTTAGATGTAGTTATGTAGGCATGCATTGTACACGGTGTTGACAATCCAGACGTATTCTTCAACCGCAGTCTGAGCCTTAGGGAGAGTACTAAGCTAACATAAGGAATTGTTTTAAACGTTCATACCATGATCAATTAGCTGTATACATTTTTGGGACACTTTAGGTATCAACATTTTATCACAATGTTTTGATAAAATATAGAATTTTGCCTTTGCTGCCCACAGAAACACATTGAATAACACCTTTTTATAAATGGCAAAGTTTTGAAGTCTGTCCAATATGTAGGTGATGGCACATATTTAACCCTTTATGTATGTTGACACAACTACCTCCATACATCCATTAGTTTGTATGGCTTACGTTCAGATGAGTCCGTGAAACTTGTTGGGGTCGTAGAGCAAAACGGAACCATATTCGTGAGTCTCCCCTTTCCATAGTGGTCATAATAGTTTGTAGGCCAAACCGTTCAGACGCCACAGATGCTTTCGTGAGAAGATGGATTTCTGTTATGTCACATGGTCTGACAAACTCCGCTGTAGCCCAGATGCGGAAGGGCGACATGGGCAGGCGGATAAAGTGGATCAAGATGCAGCCCATGCAAAAACCTGATATTTTTAGCTTAAATTTATCGATTTCTTTGTTGTTACCTATATTGATTCACATGAGCGTCAATAGATTTTTAACCTATAGCTCATTCCTCCTGCAAGTCCATTTATCGTACCACAGGGTCTTAAAAAATGGATTCAGCGTACTTGAACTTTACAATGCCTGGAACGGTTTAACCTATCAATTAACAAAGATATTCTCGAACAGACAATAGAACGTCAACAAAGCCTCCTTCACTCATGCTGCCAAACATGCCCTCATAAAACTGACTATCCTACCGATCCTTGACTTCGGTGATGTCATTTACAAAATAGCCTCCAACACTCTACTCAGCAAATTGGATGCAGTCTATCACAGTGCCATCCGTTTTGTCACCAAAGCCCCATATACTACCCACCACTGTGACCTGTGCGCTCTCGTTGGCTGGTCCTCGCTACATATTCGTCGCCAAACCCACTGGCTCCAGGTCATCTATAAGTCTTTGCTAGGTATAGCTCCGCCTTGTCTCAACTCACTGGTCACCATAGCAACACCCACCCTTAGCACGTGCTCCAGCAGGTATATTTCACTGGTCATCCCCAAAGCCAACACCTGGCTTTGGGGATGGTCGCAGTTGTAAATGAGAACTTGTTTTCAACTGGCCTAACTGCTTAAATAAAGGTTAAATAAAAAAAATAAAACAAGTACATTTTTCTAAACCAAGTATTGTTGGTGAAATCATCTAACTACATAGTATGAGAACTCAGACCTGAAATGGATCCATTTAAGTTCCAATGATGAAGCCGGCAAGGCACCAGCAGGGAAGCTTAGCTAGGATACATGGAACTCATTCACAAACATTGACACAAATGAACACATTTGCCTGCTGTAGTCGACTGCCTGTTTGGCCAAAGACTCATGACACGGGATAAAATTGTATACGCATTCAATGGTCTGCTTTTATGTAAAAAAATGTAATTCTGTGTTGTCGGACAATCTCTTGTCTACCATGCAGTAGCACTCAAATTTGGACACCCCTACTCATTCAAGAGTTTTCTTTATTTTTACTATTTTCTACATTGTAGAATAATGGTGAAGACATCAGAACTATGAAATAACACATATGTGACCCGATTCAGGGAACTAGGCGTATGTCGCAAGTCACGACTTCACAGGAGAGCCGTTTGAACGTAAAAATCTAAATGCGTTTTTTGGCAGAAATTCCTTCTCGAACATGTGAACTTTCATGTGCCTTAATAACAAACATGTATGCCATCTGTAAATACCAATACAATTGTTAAATTACGAGCCTTGCTGGTTAAGCCACAGTAAAAGTAAGCAAACTTCTCACTAGCCATGATTGTTTGAGATAATGAGTGGGCTGGACATGCCGAGAGAGGAGTTCGGATTGGTCTGCCGTATTGAAGTCGTCTGTCTATTTGAGTTCGTCAGTCTGTGTTGGTAATCCTGTCGAACGCTGCTTTTTAAAAAATGTTTTGTATAGTGGAGCTGCATAAGTGTTTCTCTCCGTTTTCTGGAGGATCAAGATTTGAAATCAGTGTAATTAGAGTATGATAGCTAAAGAGATGGAGAAAACACCTGTCTCCGGATAACATCTTCAAACCGTGCAACCGTGGTATGGCATTCCTGACAGGGAGACCATCCATGATGCATGTTTATAGTCTAGCATTAGCTAGCTACATTTTCAGATATGACACATTTCTAATTTTGACAAAGTGGTTTCATTTCAAGCTAAAGTGTACAGTTAGCTGGCTGGTTCCCTAGCTGACGTTATTATTTGTTTCCCAGAGCCATTTGCTTTTCTTGTTAGAGCCTAATGTTAGCTAGCTAACATTGGACCTGGTTGGTTAGCTCCCAGCACTGTGGCATTGTTGCCACTTTGTTCATTGTTGTTTATCTAGCTAACGTTACGTGACATGTGTACAACACCCGTTGAATATGGCCGATGTCAGTAAACGTCTGCAAGAAAGCATCATGAAATTGTTTCCAGCAGAATTGGTTAGGCTGTTTTCATGTTAACCAGAGGTAAACAAATCATCGTGAACGATGCTGAATGGGTGTAGACAAAGAAGAGCTCTAAACTAGATACCAAAACATTCAAAGGTGATTTTCTCAAAAGTGAGATTAAAAGTTGATCAACTGTCATGATATACCATTTTGAAGCTCTGAGTCTCTACTTTTAGCAGATGTAAAATAAAAATAAAACATAATTTCACATTTTACTACATAAGATCGAATCCAGGTGGTGAGTCACATATGGAATCATGTAGTAACCAAAACAAGTGTTAAAAAAATCTAAATATATTTTATATTTGAGATTCTTCAAAGTAGCCACCCGTTTCCTTGATGACAGCTTTGCACACTCTTGGCATTCTCTCAACCAGCTTCATGAGGTAGTCACTTGGAATGCATTTCAAGTAACAGGTGTGCCTTGTAAAAAGTTAATTTGTGGAATGTCTTTCCTTCTCAATGCGTCAGTTGTGTTGTGACAAGGTAGGGGTGGTATACAGAAGATAGCCCTATTTGGTAAAAGACCAAGTCCATATTATAGTGAGAACCATTCAAATAAGCGAAGGGAAACGACAGTCGGGAACATTTCAAGAACTGAACGTTTCTTCAAGTGCATCAAGAGCTATGATGAAACTGGCTCTCATGAGGACCACCACAGGAAAGGAAGACCCAGAGTTGCCTCTGCGGAAGAGGATAAGCTCATGAGAGTTACCAGACTCAAAAATTGCAGCCCAAATAAGTGCTTCACAGAGGTCAAGTAACAGACAGATCTCAACATCAACTGTTCAGAGGAGACTGCGTGAATCAGGCCTTCATGGTCGAATTGCTGCAAAGAAACCACTACCCAAAGAAACCAATAAGAAGAGACTTGCTTGGGCCAAGAAACAAGAGCAATGGACATTAGACCGGTGTAAATCTGTCCTATGGTCTGATGAGTCAAAATTAGAGATTTGTGGTTCCAACCGCCGTGTCTTTGTGAGACGCAGAGTAGGTGAACGGATGATCTCCGCATGTTTGGTAACCACCATGAAGCATGGAGGACGAGGTGTGATGGTGTGGGGCTGCTTTGCTGGTGACACGGTCTGTGATTTATTTAGAATTCAAGGCACGCTGGCTACCACAACATTCTGTAGCTATACGCCATCCCATCTGGTTTGCGCCTAATGGGACTATCGTTTGTTTTTCAATAGGACAATGACCCAACACATCTCCAGGCTGTGTAAGGTCTATTTGACCAAGAAGGAGAGTGATGGAGTGCTGCATCAGATGACCTGGCCTCCACAATCACCCAACCTCAACCCAATTGAGATGGTTTGGCATGAGTTGGACCATAGAGTGAAGGAAAAGCAGCCAACAAGTGCTCAGCAAATGTTGGAACTCCTTCAAGACTGTTGGAAAAGCATTCCAGGTGAAGCTGGTTGAGAGAATGCCAAGAGTGTGCAAAGCTGTCATCAAGGCAAAGTGAGGCTACTTTGAAAAATCAAAAATATATTTTTGCATATCACACTTCTACCGGACCACTGAGGTTGCACCTGCAAAAGCCCCTGGCAGGATCTTAATTAGCATGAAATAAAAGGTGCACTTGATTAAGCTCACCCAGTGCAATGGGTAGGTAGAGTTCACTCTTTAAAACCATTGGATTTGTCCATGATGCGCAAACCCTCCAGCACACCAGCTGAATGAAATCAAGCTCCCCTAATCTCAATTGGGAAATTGGACCAATGGAAATGATGTTCAGTGGCTTGCAGATGTACCTAATTAACCAGCCAGATTAGAAGGGTCTAGGATTCCTTTGTAAGGCGCAGCAAGAAAGACAATCAGATACAATATCAGGGATCTCCTGGTAAGGCTTCTGGCTACCATTAGTTCTGAATACTGAGGTTTTGATGAGAAAAATGGCTGTGAGTTTTGAAATGTCTTTGAGGTAAGTTGTATGGCTCTAGTTTGTTTCCCTTGTCTTCCATGTTTTACAGGTAGCTGTATTTAACTGACTAGGATGTTTTTATTTTTCTTTAGAATTTCTTGGATTTGTTGCCTGCTAATTGGAGGGATAACCTGTTATCCTCCACCTAAAGGTGTGTTTTGTTCTACACATTTTAATTCAGTAAAAGTAACACTGTATAAATCCCAGAACTTCAAATGCTGGCATTTTACGATTTGTAACTTTCTTTTATTTCGCAGGTAACTATAGATATATTCCCCAAAATAAATTAAAAGGAACCACGACTGGCCCAAATACTTTAGGTGGAGCAACTGGATCCCGTACCGAAGCAGCCACCCACAATGCCTCAGCAAGTGCCACGACTGGCCCAAATACTTTAGGTGAAGCAACTGGCCACAGTGCCTCGCAAGCGGCCCCCCGTAATGCCTCGGCAGCGCAAGCGGCCACACATAATGCCACGGCAAGTGTGGTAACTGGCCCAAATACCTTAGGTGAATCATCTGGCCACAATGCTTCATCAGGTGTCAGGGCGGGCCCAAATGCCTTGGGTGAAGCAGCAGCAGCAACCCGAAATGCCTCAGCAAGCGTTACGGCTGGGCCAAATACCTTAGGTGAAGCAACTGGCCACGGTTCCTCGGAAGCAACTGGCCACGGAGCCTCGGCAGCAGAAGCAACTGGCCACAGTGCCACCCACAATGCCTCGGCAAGTGTGTCAACTGGCCCAAATACCTTAGGTGAAGCACCTGGCCACAATGCTTCATCAGGTGTCACGGCTGGCCCAAATACCTTGGGTGAAGCATCCGACTCCCGTGCCTCAGCAGAAGCAGCCACCCACAATGCCTCAGCAAGCGTCACGGCTGGCCCAAATACCTTATGTGAAGCAACCGGCCACTTTGCCTCATCAAGTGCGGAATCTGGTTCAAATGCTTCGGCAGGAGCGACAGGCGCCCTTGCCTCGGCAGGAGCGACAGGCGCCCTTGCCTCGGCAGGAGCGACAGGCGCCCTTGCCTCGGCAGGAGCGACAGGCGCCCTTGCCTCGGCAGGAGCGACAGGCGCCCTTGCCTCGGCAGGAGCGACAGGCGCCCTTGCCTCGGCAGGAGCGACAGGCGCCCTTGCCTCGGCAGGAGCGACAGGCGCCCTTGCCTCGGCAGGAGCGACAGGCGCCCTTGCCTCGGCAGGAGCGACAGGCGCCCTTGCCTCGGCAGGAGCGACAGGCGCCCTTGCCTCGGCAGGAGCGACAGGCGCCCTTGCCTCGGCAGGAGCGACAGGCGCCCTTGCCTCGGCAGGAGCGACAGGCGCCCTTGCCTCGGCAGGAGCGACAGGCGCCCTTGCCTCGGCAGGAGCGACAGGCGCCCTTGCCTCGGCAGGAGCGACAGGCGCCCTTGCCTCGGCAGGAGCGACAGGCGCCCTTGCCTCGGCAGGAGCGACAGGCGCCCTTGCCTCGGCAGGAGCACAGCCTTGAACAGGAGGGCCAACTCCTCAAGCAACATGGATTTTAGCAGCAGTGATGTTTCTCAGGATTTTGTGTCTGATGGTGACAATGAAAGCACCTAATGTGTCAGCTCCAGCAGCGTTCAAGGCAGCATCGTTGAACAGTCAGTTCTCATCCCAATATAGTTACAAATCGGTTTATGAGAATGGCAGAACTGTCTACTCCCAATCCTGCCACACCACTGGGGAGGTTATACCTTTTTGATAGCGGAGAAGCATATCCCCACCTGCTAAAAACTCTCAACCTGCTAAAGGAACCCCACCACAAGGCTACGGCTACTGGGATGCAATGTAATGTATAACTTTTACACATCTGAACTTTGCGTTCTGATTTTGAAATCCTTTGTACTAATCAGCTATCAACAGAATTGTAAATGTAGATTCATCCTTTGGATGACATTTCTGAGTTATTGCTGACACTTTCTTTAAGCTTCCACTGTATGCTTTTGCGATGGCCAGGGAGTTGCTGCTGCTCATGCTACCCTGCATTACTTGTAAAACAATAAAATATTGTACCTTTAAAAGGGCCTCCTTGTGTTTTTGAAATGCTGTGTGTTTGTCTACCTTTGGCTTGTTGGTTGAGAACAGTGTTGGTTGCCAGTGCAATTTGTAGTAAAAGGGAATGTGGTTCACAGTTCCTAATCTTTTGGATTTCAAATGTATAAATTCTTTGCTGGTTGGCTCTACATTAAAGCCACTGAACCCACCTTTACATGGATACTGAAGTATTTATTTTGTGTTGACATGTAAACATCAAATCCTGTTTTACAAAAACCTGAAAGCTTGTACCCCGGAGATGGGCTACTGTGGCATGTAAACATCTTAATTCTGTGTTTTGTAGTATGCACAGGCTCCGTTTCGCATCTCATGGTTGTCTGACTCTGTCAAAGAAATCAATTTAAAGTTGGCTACCTGCTCAGTTTGATCCACCATAACTGAGTTTAATGGCTACTTTCACCCCTAATTTAGACAAGCTTCTGCTTACTTACATTAGGTAGGCCATTTGTCAACTAGTTTAATACATGCAGCTTCTCTTCTGTCACAACTTGTTGCCCCTTAAGACTAAAGTAGTGCTCACAAATGTCTTGCGTTGATAGACTGAATGCATTAGTAATCTTAACAGGTAAAATGATTGAAGGAGCAGGTAGCATGCTAGAACACATTGGTCCTGTGCCAAATGTCATTTTGACAGATTATAAGGAAATGGAAAGCTGAGAATGGTAACTTCAGTTAGTCTTGGGTGTGTATTTTATGTGGTTGAAATGCTGTCTGTTAGCAAAGATGACAACACGTGCATTCGCATTTTCCCTGAGACGCTGATAGAAATATCAACTCCTGTTCCCAAGACAATTTAAAGATACATTTTTATCATTTCACTGCAAATGAAGTTAAAATAAACTCAAAAGAAACATCCTCTCGCTGTCACCTGTTTTTATTTTCAGCAAACTAAACTTGTAAATATTTGTATGAACATAAGATGAGACATAAACTGAACAAGTTCCACAGACATGACTAACAGAAATGGAATTATGTGTCCCTTAACAAAGGGGGATTCAAAAGTAATAGTATCTGGTGTGGCCACCTGCTGCATTAAAACCTCTAGGGTAGGGGGCAGTATTTTCACAGCCGGATAAAAAAAACGTACCCGATTTAAACTGGTTACAACTCTTTTCCAGAAACGAGAATATGCATATAATTGGTCGATTTGGATAGAAAACACAAAAGTTTATAAAACTGTTTGAATGGTGTCTGTGAGTATACCAGAACTCATATGGCAGGCCAAAACCTGAGAAGATTCCACACAGGAAGTGCCCTCTCTGACCATTTCTTCTGCTTCTGTGGCATCTCTGTCGAAAATACAGGATCTCTGCTGTAACGTGACAATTTCTAAGGCTCCCATAGACTCTCTGAAGGTGCCAGAAAGTGGAATGAGATCTCTGCTGTCTCTGGGCTAGGTACAGGAGCACTGTTTGTGAGTGGTCAGGCTGGTGGCTCAGAGACAGGAGATGCGCGGCCCCGAGAAGTGGCAATGTTTTTCTTTCAGCCTTTGAACGAAAACAGCGTCGCCCGGTTGGAATATTATCGCTATTTTACGAGAAAAATAGCATAAAAATGTATTTTAAACAGCGTTTGACATGCTTCGAAGAACGGTAATGGAATATTTTGAATTTTTTTGTCACGACATGCGTCCGCGCATCTCCGTTCGGATAGGGACCTGAACGCACGGACAAAACGGAGGATATTTGAACATAACTATGGATTATTTTGAACCAAAACAACATTTGTGGTTGAAGTAGAAGTCCTGGGAGTGCATTCTGACGAAGAACAGCAAAGGTAATCTAATTTTTCTTATAGTAATTCTGAGTTTAGTGAACGCCAAACTTGGTGGGTGTCAAATTAGCTAGCCCGTGATGGCGAGCTATCTACTCAGAATATTGCAAAATGTGCTTTTGCCGAAAAGCTATTTTAAAATCTGACATAAAGGAGTTCTGTATCTATAATTCTTTAAATAATTGTTATGTATTTTGTAAACGATTATCAAGAGTAATTTAGTAAATTCCCCGGAAGTTTTCAGTGTGTTTGCTAGTTCTGAACATCACATGCTAATGTAAAAAGCTGGTATTTGATATAAATATGAACTTGATTGAACAAAACATGCATGTATTGCAAGTTCCCAGACACTTCTAGGGGGAATGACCTTAGCCCTCACCCTCGGATCCAACATGTGCCAGAAGTGCTCAATGGGATTGAGATCCGGGCTCTTTGCCTGCCATGACAGAACACTGACATTCCTGTCTTGCAGGAAATCACGCACAGAACGAGCATATGGATTACTGGAACCATGTCCTGTGGTCTGATGAGACCAAGATAAACTTATTTGGTGCAGATGGTGTCAAGCGTGTGTGGCGGCAACCAGGTGAGGAGTACAAAGACATGTGTGTCTTGCCTACAGTCAAGCATGGTGGTGGGAGTGTCATGGTCTGGGGCTGCATGAGTGCTGCCGGCACTGGGGAGCTACAGTTCATTGAGGGAACCATGAATGTCAACATGTACTGTGACATACTGAAGCAGAGCATGATCCCCTCCCTTTGGAGACTGGGCCACAGGGCAGTATTCCAACATGATAACGACCCCAAACACACCTCCAGGACGGCCACTGCCTTGCTAAAGAAGCTGAGGGTAAAGGTGATGGACTGGCCAAGCATGTCTCCAGACCTAAACCCTATTGAGCATCTGTGGGGCATCCTCAAATGGAAGGTGGAGAAGTGCAAGGTCTCTAACATCCACCAGCTCCGTGATGTCGTCATGGAGGAGTGGAAGAGGACTCCAGTGGCAACCTATGAAGCTCTGGTGAACTCCATGCCCAAGAGGGTTAAGGCAGTGCTGGAAAATGATGGTGGCCACACAAAATATTATATATATATATTTCTTCAGTGTTGTCACATGAAAAGATATACCCAAATATTTACAAAAATGTGAGGGGAGTACTCACTTTTGTGAGATACTGTATATATTGAACTACTGTTGACATTGGTCTCGTCCAATAAAACCACAGGTTTTAGTTTCCGTTGCAGAACGTTTTGCTACGTTGTGCCCTACTGAACATAACTATGATTTATTTGTCACAGTTCCTGTTTGTGCTGGTAAACAGGGTGAAGTCCAATGAAAAATCTCTGAGCTACTTCAGCCTGATGTCACGCGACCTTTCCCGCGTGGGCATTTACGACGGCGTGTCAGACATGAAATGGCTCATGGCCGAGGGAGAGATCTCCACTCACTTATAAGAGGCGATCTCAAGGTTTGAGGTGAAAACAAACCTGAGTTCAAATAGTATTGGTTTTCTTTGAGGGTTGATTGAGCCTGCCTGGAGTGACAGAAAAAGTCAATTAAGAGCAGCTAAAAAAGTATTTCAAAGAAACAAATTCTATTTGAACACATGTCTATGGAGCAGTATACGTTTAAGTGGCTTTGATAATATATAGAAAGCAGCAGTAAATTATACTGAGTTCCCTCTTTATAATGTATCTATATTGCTTCTCAAATACTTTTTTCTTAATTTTAGGAAGTGAAGCAGGCAGTAGTACCTGATCCTAAAACTGAGTTGTAAAACAAGCAAAAAAATGAATGTAAATAATAATTGTGTCTGTTTTGGAGTCAGTATTGATTTCTACCTGAATCGTATGTAGGCTATGTGTGTGCTCTGGTGGGCATGGTGTGTCTTTATGTGAGGTCAAGTCCTGGAGGGTCCTAGGTCCTGGAGGGTCTAACAGAAAGAAGAATTGGAATCTGTCTTCAGAAAAAAGAACAGTTGAGGATTTCAAATGAAATCACAAAGAAAAAACAAATACAATAGAATATGATGCAGTATATTACAATACAATACATATTTGTGTATTTTCATGCAAATGCTACATTTAAGCACAGACCTGTGTTCAAAAACATGTGTATTTCAGGATCTTGTAATACACAGCCCCCCCCCCCCAAAAAAACCTATTTTTGTATTTGAATGCTTATTTGTAAAAACCAAATAGTCTGACAAATTGTATTATTTGACAGTATTTTCAAATACTTTGCAGTGGAGTGTATTTGAGTGTGTGAATTTGAGTTTTTCTAAATCTTTCCAAGTGTATTTCCAAATACATAAAAGCATTTAACTACTTATCTTTTCAAATAAAAGATCAAAATACTTACTTTGAATGTATGTGAAATTAATTGAAATATTTTAAATAGTATTTGAACCCAGGTCTGATTAATGTGACATACATTTGTGTTCCAGTTACAGTAGGCCAGCCTATAGCAGTGGAAGAGGGGAGTGAGTGCAGATTTCTAGACATTAAGGGCTGTATAATAAAGTAAAGAAGGATTGGAGCACTTGGGGTGAATATAAAAGAACAGATTGTCTGCCTGCTGTGCTTAAACAAACAGGAGAAGAAAAGGAGATGGGAATTTTCAAGGCACAGACTTGGAATCAAGTATAATTATCAGGGATGGAGTGCAAAGTGGAAACATCAGTCGGAATAGGGAAAACACTATTTGGCAGATTTAAGGGGGCTGGAGATATATGCATAGCTATCTAAACAGTTGCATTCCAGTTTATGTGTTTGTGGATGTGTACTACAATCAAAGTTGAGACAACATTGGAAGAAAATGCTTCCACAAAGGAGGGTAGACGGTCAGAGGATGATGAGATGGGTTGTTGTCTTGTGTTTTATTTCATCCACATGAGTGAGACATTTTATGGAGATAGTGGGCACCTTCGAGCTGATCACTATTGTCAAGTCGGTGACAATTGTTGGTCACCGCCTTTCAAAGTGTGTTGCGTTCTGGGAATAAAACATTTCCGACGTGAGTATATATGTGGACTGCATGAACTTTACAAAAATCTCTGCTCTTCACCAACTTCATCCTGCAGCCGTCACCTGTCACGTGGAGGCTCCGTCGTGTGGTGGCTAATTTCTGCATTACTAAATGAGGAGAGTTACAATCTTCACACACCAGTCAGAGTTATACTTAAAACTACATCTTTAATAATTAAGATGCTTTTGCAAAAGCACTTGACTTTCAATGATGCGCTATCTCTAATGAACCATTGAAAAGTGACTACACAGAAGTACAAAGATCTTTTATAGCCAAGATACAAGATACATGACGAACCACAGATACATAGAATGGGTCACAAGGTTAAGTTTTGTATGAAAGATATCTATAAAACATAGCAGACAGCAACTGCTGTGTCAACAGTGTTCATTGTATAGACCATTGTCTGGTCCTCCTACCCCAAACTGGAACCGTCTCTCCCTGGCACGATATAGAACAGAACCATTAGCTCATCCAATGGCATAAATCAATTGACAACTCTAGATACTCTCATCTCAAGTAAACCCGCTCTTGACTCCACTCCTGGACAAGCTCACTGAGGGGAGTGAGCCTCTAGGTCATACACTATCCCAAGATAAGTGTAACATCAGAGAGGACATACAATGGTCCAGACACTGCCATACACCTTCCCCCAATGCCAAAGGAGGGAGTGACTTGTACACAGACATTGTGGAGACAAGTAATTGGTTCCCCATTAATCACGCCATCCCTTCACATGGTTTAACAGATACATTCACATATGACAAGTATCTCACATGAGCATATTATGCAAATAAAACACCTTAATTATCTATGTTACCCAACTAATTCTGATTCATCCGCCACAATTGTCAACCAATCATTAGTGTTTTTGTTTGACCCATGCGAACAAAAACATGACTGAAACAGGAACCAATTTGCTGCAGTTAATGTGTAGCCTACAGTGCATAAATGAATGATGTGATTGAGGCTCTCTCTCATTTATTGATTGTATAATGTACACACAAATGATTTCAGTTTGTGAGTGGGTGTTGGAGACATGTTTTTTGACATTATAAAGGAAACCTTTTATAAACAATGGCAACACTGCCATGGTGATCTGAGCCTTGCTGTTGGAAAATGACATTAGTATCCGAATTTAGGTTGTGGCAGATGCACCTCTCCTGACTTTACTTCTTGACTTTGGTCTACAGTCAGTTGCTTTAGCCTTACCACTCAAATGAGCCCTACTATATGTTTGCGTCTGAAAAATGAAAGACTTAGATCATCAAAAGCATATGTGTGTGGTGTGTTTGCATAATGTGAGTGTTTAATTGGCGTCTGTCTGAATTCAGAATTTGTCCAAGATGTTGCGCTATGTACAACTGAAACTTGTTAACCATCTACTGTTGCTATGCTGAATGAAACACACTGTTTAAAAGAAGGCATGTGTAAAATAATGGTGCCTAACTGCTCATTTAGCCTCTAAACTTCAAATGAATCAAGGGAATTTTGTACAAGCAATAATTTTAACCCGATCGATGAAGTGCCAAGACAAAATGTGTTTCCTACTTGAGAGCAGGGGTGTCAAACTCATTCCATGGAGGGCCTAGTGTCTGTAGGTTTTTGTTTTTTCCTTTCAATTAAGACCTAGACAACTACTGTAGGTGAGGGGAGTAATTAGTGGCCCTAATTCAGCAATCAAGTACAAGGAAGGAGCAAAAACCCACAGACACTCGGGCCTCCGTGTAATGAGTTTGAAGCGCGCTTTAGAGTAAGGGCTGTCAAACCTGTCAGGAACTCAATTAGAGAATCAACCATACCTGAGTATATGTCTGAAATCCAAATCAACCCCTAGCCCCAAAACCTACCACTTAGTCACTTATGGGCATTTGAAACGATCAGATAGGTTATAGCAATATGGTAATTGCTTCACCTTGCCTTCTGATAGGCTGGATGCAATTGTGGCCATATTGCTTATACCTATTCAATCATTTCTGATTCACAGAAGTGTTTAGGCCAGGGTGTAGGATTTAGGGGTCAATTTGGAATTAGGAATCAAATGTAGTTCAGGGGCTTACAGCTGTCCTTAATTAGCCAATGACATTAGAAGGGTCTGGGGATTTGTTTAAAAGGAGCAACCAAAAGCCTGCCAGATACAGCAAAAGGGATATTATGCTAGGGCTTATACTGACCATTAGTTCTGATTACTGGGGAGGTTTTGAAGCGCAAAGTGGCCATGATGATTGGAATCGCTTTCAGGTAGGTTTTTAAAAGTATTGATCTAGTTTGTTTCCCTTGTCCTTCAGGTGTTACAGGTAGCTATGTTTATAACAGACTTTCTTTTTTTAAAAGAGTTTCTTGGCTTTGTTGCCTGCTAATTGGAGGGATAACCTGTTCTACATCAAGTGAGTTTCTACACATTAATTTCAAATAACAGTTGCGGTTCCAGTAACTTCAAAGGCTGGCATTATACTTTACTTTTTCTAACCTAGGTGATGGGTATCCTGCACTAGGTTCTGATGCAGCATGGCTCTATGCAGGCTCACTTGGGTCTAAAGGATATGGTAATTACAACTCTCCAACAGCTGAAATGCAAGCGCAGCTGACCGAAGAGCAACAGAAGCATCCGGCTGCCATCCTGCAAAAACAACTGGCCCCCATGCCCCAGGCACCTCAGAAAATGTGGTATCCAGCTCAAATGCCCCAGAAGCAACCAGCTACTGAACTTCAGCATCAGAAGGAACAGGCCTCCATACCCCAGCTACCTCAGCAAGTGTGGCATCCAGTTCAAATACCCCAGCAGCAAAAGCAACCAGCTACTGGTCCTCAGCAGCAGAAGGAACTGACCACCATGCCCCAGAAGCAACTGGCTCCAATGCCTATACCTCAGAACCAACCAACAGCTATGCCCCAGCAAGCATGGTATCCAGCCCCAATGCCTCCACCGCAGAAGCAACCGGCCACCATGCCCCAGCAAGTGTGGCATCCAGCTCAAATGCCCCAGCAGCAAAAGCAACCAGCTACTGAACCTCAGCAGCAGAAGGAACCGGCCGCCATAACTCAGCAAGTGTTGCATCCAGCTCAAATGCTGCTGAAGCAACTGACTGCCATGCCCCAGCAAGTGTGGTATCCAGCTCAAAAGCCCCAGAATCAACCAGTCCCTATGCGTCAACCGCAGAAGGAACTGACCGCCAATCCACCACAACTGTGGCAATCTGCTCAAATGCCCCAGCAGCATAAGCAACCGGCTGCCACGCTTCAGCAAGTGTGGCAAGCGGCCCCCATGCCCCAGCAGCCTCATGACGTGTGGTATCCAGCTAAAATGGTCCAGAAGCAACAAGCCTCTGCAACTCGGCGGCAGAAGGAACTGACCGCCATGCCTCAGCAAGAGTGGCATCCAGCTCAAATGCCCCAGAAGCAACCAACCGCTGAACCTCAGCAGCAGAAGCAACTGACCGCCTTGGCCCAGGAAGTGTGGACTCCAGCTCAATGTCCCCAGCAGCAGAAGCAACCGGCTGCTGAAACTCGGCAGAAAATTGAACCGACCGCCATGCCCCAGCCACCTCAGCAAGTGATGCATCCAGCTCAATTAACCCAGGAGCGGAAGCAACCAGCCCCAATGCCTTTACCGCAGAAGGAACTGACCGCCGTACCTCAGCAAGTGTGGTATTCAGCTCAAATGCCCCAGAAGCAACCGACTGCTGAACCTCAGCAGCAGAAGCAACCGACTGCTGAACCTCAGCAGCAGAAGCAACCGACTGCTGAACCTCAGCAGCAGAAGCAACCGACTGCTGAACCTCAGCAGCAGAAGCAACCGACTGCTGAACCTCAGCAGCAGAAGCAAGCGTTGCATCCAGCTCAAATGCTGCAGAAGCAACTGACTGCCATGCCCCAGCAAGCATGGTATCCAGCTCAAAAGCCCCAGCTGCAGAAGCAACCGGCCGCTGAACCTCAGCAGCAAATTCAACTGACCGCCATGCCCCAGCCACCTCAGCAAGTGTGGCATCCAGCTCAAATGCCTCAGCAGCAAAAGCAACCAGCTACTGAACCTAAGCAGCAAATTGAACCGACCGCCGTGCCCCAGCCACCTCAGCAAGTGTGGCATCCAGCTCAATTTCCCCAGGAGCGGAAGCAACCAGCCCCAATGCCTTTACCGCAGAAGGAACTGACCGCCATACCTCAGCTAGTGTGGTATTCAGCTCAAATGCCGCAGAAGCAACCGACTGCTGAACCTCAGCAGCAGAAGCAACCGACTGCTGAACCTCAGCAGCAGAATGAATTGGCCACCATAATGCCGCAAGTGTTGCATCCAGTGCATATGCCCCAGCAGGCAGCGGCCACCATACCCCAGCAAGTTAGGTATCCAGCTCAAATGCCCCAGAAGCATCTGGCCTCCATGCCGCAGAAGCAACCGACCGCCGTGCCCCAGCAAGGCTGGCATCCAGCTCAAATGCTGCAGACACAACTGAACGCCGTGCCCCAGCTAACATGGTATCGAGCTCAAATTCTCCAGCAGCAGAAACAACTGACCGCCATGCCGCAGACACATCAGCAAGTGTGGCATCCAGCTCAATTTCCCCAGCAGCAGAAGCAATCGGCCTCCACGCCTCTTCCGCAGGAGCAACCGACCGCCGTACCCAAGCAAGTGTGGTATCCAGCTCAAATGTCCCAGCAGCAACTGGCCTCCATGCCTCTACCGCAGAAGCAACTGACCCCCATGCCTCAGCAATTATGGCATGTAGCTCAAATGCCCCAGAAGCAACTGGCCTCCATGCCTCTACCGCAGAAGCAACTGACCCCCATGCCTCAGCAATTATGGCATGTAGCTCAAATGCCCCAGAAGCAACTGGCCCCAATGTCTCAGCAGAAGCACTACGAAAGCACTGAAGATGGTGTCTCTGGTAGCTCTCAGGCCAGCATTGTTGAACAGTTGGGTGTCATCCCAATCTATTCCTACAGTTCCAAATCGCACTACGAGAAGGGCAGAACTGTCTTCTCCCAAACCCGCTACACTCCTAGGGAGGCTATGCCTGTTGACAGTGGAAATGCTCCCAAGGACAGTTATGTTGGCATTGGTGCACCAAGCATACATCCACCACTAGTGAAGGATTCTGCAAGGTAATGGATGACTTTAACCTTCTCTGAACTTTACTCTCTGACTTTGAAGTTCTTTGTACTAACCATGTGTTTATCAACAGGGAAATGTAATGGAGTCATCCTCTAGAAGCTCTAATGGTGAGAATTGTTTGACATTTGTTACTTAACATTCTGTATTGCTGACACTGTTTGCATTTCTTTCTGCTTTTGTTTCGACCAGGAAGTTGCTGGTGCTCTAGCGTGATGGAATCAATAAACAATTTTATTTTCAAAAATGTTTTGTCTCTGTGAAATAATGATTCTTGTGTCCATTACTTCTAATTGAGAACAGGTGGTGTGCAGTCTGTAGTAAAAATGACTGCGTTTAAGTTAATTCTTTGCTTTTCTAATCTTTTCACCTTTGCTACTGGTTGTTCAAAATAATAGCTTGGGTCTACATAAGAACATTTGTCAAGGGGTGACTTGTCAGACATTCCTCATGTTCATACTTCAGCTGTAGGCATGCATTGTATACAGTGAGACTGTCTTCAACCTCGGTCTAAGCTGTTGGTGAGTAAGCTAATGTATAGGGAATTGTTTTTAGATGGTCAGACCATGGCTCATTTGGCATTAGAATTGAGTGACCTTTTAGTTTTAAACTTGCATTTGGCCTTATACTATAGCCCATATGGCAAAGTCAAATCAGTTTAGGTGTCTGTCCCACATCTAGGTCATGGCTCAAATGTTGTTTTGGACACTTCAACCCCAGACTACTTCATTTAATTTGTCACAATATGGAATTTGACACAATCTCAATGTGTCTGCAGCCTTTATGCACAACACATTTCTACCGGACCACTGAGGTTGCACCTGCAACAGCCCCTGGCAGGAACTTCATTAGCCTGCATTAAAAAGGTGCACTTGATTTAAGCTCACCCAGTGCAGTGGATAGTTGGCTTTCCCTCTATAAAAGCATCGGATCGGTCCATGATGTGCAAACCCTCCAGCACACCAGCTGAATGAAGTATAGCGCACCTAAACTCAATTGGGCCAATGGAAGTTAAGTTCAGTGGCTGGCAGGGTCTAGGATTCCTTTATAAGGTGCAGCAACAAAGATGATCAGCTACAATTAGGAAGATCTCCTTGTAATGCTTCTGGCTACCATTGGTTTTCATATTGAGGTGTGGATTTGAAAAAGGGCTGTGACTTTTGAACTACTTGAGTTGTATAGCTCTCGTTTGTTTCCCTCTTTGTTCCAGGTTTTACAGGTAGCTGTTAACTGAAGGATACATTTTTATTATTCCTTGGATTTGTTGCCTGTTAATTGGAGGGATAACCTGCTATGCTCCACCTAAAGGTGTTTGTGCTACACAAAGTAATTCAGTTAAAATAACACTTTGTATAGTGCCAATAACTTGAATATATGATGGCATTTTACTATGCAGAAATTTCTTGGCTCCTAGGTAATTATTGATATAAAGACACAAGGTCCTATTCTAAAGCAACAAGAGGGACCAGCTCCTATGCCCCAGCAAGAAGGCCTCCCGAGTGGTGCAGGAACTGCATCGCAGCGCTAGAGGCGTCGCTACAGACCCGGATTTGTTCAGTGCTGTATCACAAATGGCTGTGATCGGTTGTCCCATAGGGCAGCGCACAATTCGCCCAGCGTCGTCCGGGTTAGGGGAGGGTTTGGCCGGTGGGCTTCACAAGTAGGCGGTCACTGTAAATAAGAATTTGTTCTTAACTGACTTGCCCAGCTAAACAAAATAAACTGTCTTGTGTCCCAGCAACAAAAGGAGCCGCCTTGGCAGAAGCAACCAGCTACAATGTCTCAGCAAGTGTGGCAGCTAGCGCAAATATCTTCGGCGAAGCAACCGGCTGCTGTGCCTCAACAGCAGAAGCAACCGACTGCCATGCCACAGAATCCTTAGCAAGTGTGGCATCCAGCCCAAATTCACCCAGCAGCAGAAGCAACCGGCCCCCATTCCTCAGCAAGTGTGGCATGCCGCAGAAGCAACCAGCTGCCATGCCTCAAAGTGTGGCATCCAGCTCTGATCAAGCATCTGGCTCAAATGCCGCAGCAGCAGAATCAACCGGCCCCCAATCCCCAACAAGTGTGGCATCCAGCTCCAATGCCTCAGCAGCAGAAGCAACCGACTGCCGTGCCCCAACAAGTGTGACATCTGGTTTAAATGCCCCAGCAAAAAAAGCAACCGGCCACTGAGCCTCGGCGGCAGACGCAACCGACCGCCATGCCTTAGCAAGTGTGGCGTCCAGCTTGAATGCAGCAGAAACAACTGACTGCCATGCCTCAGCAGCAGAAGCAAGTGTGGCATCCAGCCCAAATTCCCAAGCAGCAGAATCAACCGGCCCCTATGCCCCAGCAAGTGCGGCATCCAGCTCCGATGCAAAAGCAGCTGGACGCTGATCCTAAGTAGCCTCCGCTAGTGTGGTATCCAGCTCCAATGCCCCAGCAGCAGAAGCAACTGACTGCCATGCCTCAGCAAGTCTGCCATCCAGCCCAAATGCCCCAGAAGCAACTGGCACCATGTCTCAGCAGAAGCACTACGAAAGTACTAAAGATGGTGGTTCTGGTAGCTCTCAGGCCAGCATCGTTGAACAGTCAGTTCTCATCCCAATCCGTTCCTACAGTTCCTGTTGACTGATTATGCCTGTTGACAGTGGAAATGCTCCCAATGACAGTGATGTTGGCATATTTGAACCAAGCACATAAAGGATCCTACAAGGTAACGTACAACTTTAATCTGATCTTAACTTTGCTTTCTGAATTTGAAGTCCTTTTTTACTAAGCATGTATATGCCAACAGGAAAATATAATGGTGGAGTCATCCTTTAGAAGCTGGTGGTGAGACTTTTAATGTCAAATTGATTAAATAAGGTTCTGTTGCTGACACTGTTTTAATTTCTTTCAGGTTTTAGTCATGCTTTTGTTTTGACCAGGAAGTTGCCGGTACTCTTGCATGATTGAATCAATAAAAATGTGTCATTGAAATACTGAGGGTTCTCCTGTGCCCACTGTGCTTGCTGATTTCAAACAGATGATGTGGGTTGCCAGTGCAGGTTGTAGTAAAAGGGAATGTGGCTCAGTTTTCAAATATCTGGTGTTTACATTTGCTACTGGTTGTTCAAATTCAAAGATTGGCTCTACGTTAGTGTTGTCAAGTGGCGAATTGTCAGACCTTCCTCATGGTCCTATTTTGTGTATGTTGACACCCCTTCAAATTACTGGATTCGGCTAGTTTGGCCTCATCAGCGTATAAAATCGAGCACACAGCCATGCATGCAGCCTTACTGAAGAGCTCAGTGACTTTCAACGTGGCACAGTCACAGGATGACACGTTTCCAAGTGAGTTTGTCAAATGCTACCCCGGTCAAATAAGTCCTGTTAATGTGATAGGCCACACAAACTCTCAGAACAGTGCTGTAACGCATAATCGTCTGTCCTCGGTTACAACACTTGGTGTAAAGCTCGCTGCCATTGGACTCTAGCGCAATGGAAGTGAGTTCTCTGGAGAGACTGATCCCTCCCCCCATCGGGCAGGAAGAATCTGTGTTTTGCGGATGCCAGGAGAACGCTACCTGCCCAACTGCATAGTGCCAACTAAAGTTTGTTGGAGGAATAATGGTCTGGGGCTGTTTTTGATGGTTTGGGCTAGACCGCTTAGTTCCAGTGAAGGGAAATAGCAATAACATTCTAGACAATTCTGTGGTTCCAACTGTGGCAACAGTTTGGGGGGAAGGCCCTTTGCTGTTTCAGCATGACAATGCCCCTGTGCACAACGCAAGGTCCATACAGAAACGGTTTGAGATTGGTGTGGAAGAATTTGACGGGCCTGCAAATAGCCTTGACCTCAACCCTATCGAACACCTTTGGGATGAATTGGAACGCCGACTGCGAGCCAGGCCTAATCAATCAACATCAGTTTCTGACCTCATTAATGCTGTTGCGGCTAAATGGAAGGAAGTTCCCGCAGCAATGTTCAAACATCTAGTGGAACGTCTTCCCAGAAGAGTGGAGGCTTTTATAGCTGCAATTGGGGGGAGTAAACTCTATATTAATGCCCATGATTTTGAAATGAGATGTTCAACAAGCTGCTGTCCACATAATTTTGGTCATGTAGTGCACTTTAGATGTAGTTATGTAGGCATGCATTGTACACGGTGTTGACAATCCAGACGTATTCTTCAACCGCAGTCTGAGCCTTAGGGAGAGTACTAAGCTAACATAAGGAATTGTTTTAAACGTTCATACCATGATCAATTAGCTGTATACATTTTTGGGACACTTTAGGTATCAACATTTTATCACAATGTTTTGATAAAATATAGAATTTTGCCTTTGCTGCCCACAGAAACACATTGAATAACACCTTTTTATAAATGGCAAAGTTTTGAAGTCTGTCCAATATGTAGGTGATGGCACATATTTAACCCTTTATGTATGTTGACACAACTACCTCCATACATCCATTAGTTTGTATGGCTTACGTTCAGATGAGTCCGTGAAACTTGTTGGGGTCGTAGAGCAAAACGGAACCATATTCGTGAGTCTCCCCTTTCCATAGTGGTCATAATAGTTTGTAGGCCAAACCGTTCAGACGCCACAGATGCTTTCGTGAGAAGATGGATTTCTGTTATGTCACATGGTCTGACAAACTCCGCTGTAGCTCAGATGCACCAGATGCGGAAGGGCGACATGGGCAGGCGGATAAAGTGGATCAAGATGCAGCCCATGCAAAAACCTGATATTTTTAGCTTAAATTTATCGATTTCTTTGTTGTTACCTATATTGATTCACATGAGCGTCAATAGATTTTTAACCTATAGCTCATTCCTCCTGCAAGTCCATTTATCGTACCACAGGGTCTTAAAAAATGGATTCAGCGTACTTGAACTTTACAATGCCTGGAACGGTTTAACCTATCAATTAACAAAGATATTCTCGAACAGACAATAGAACGTCAAACATGCCCTCATAAAACTGACTATCCTACCGATCCTTGACTTCGGTGATGTCATTTACAAAATAGCCTCCAACACTCTACTCAGCAAATTGGATGCAGTCTATCACAGTGCCATCCGTTTTGTCACCAAAGCCCCATATACTACCCACCACTGTGACCTGTGCGCTCTCGTTGGCTGGTCCTCGCTACATATTCGTCGCCAAACCCACTGGCTCCAGGTCATCTATAAGTCTTTGCTAGGTATAGCTCCGCCTTGTCTCAACTCACTGGTCACCATAGCAACACCCACCCTTAGCACGTGCTCCAGCAGGTATATTTCACTGGTCATCCCCAAAGCCAACACCTGGCTTTGGGGATGGTCGCAGTTGTAAATGAGAACTTGTTTTCAACTGGCCTAACTGCTTAAATAAAGGTTAAATAAAAAAAATAAAACAAGTACATTTTTCTAAACCAAGTATTGTTGGTGAAATCATCTAACTACATAGTATGAGAACTCAGACCTGAAATGGATCCATTTAAGTTCCAATGATGAAGCCGGCAAGGCACCAGCAGGGAAGCTTAGCTAGGATACATGGAACTCATTCACAAACATTGACACAAATGAACACATTTGCCTGCTGTAGTCGACTGCCTGTTTGGCCAAAGACTCATGACACGGGATAAAATTGTATACGCATTCAATGGTCTGCTTTTATGTAAAAAAATTTAATTCTGTGTTGTCGGACAATCTCTTGTCTACCATGCAGTAGCACTCAAATTTGGACACCCCTACTCATTCAAGAGTTTTCTTTATTTTTACTATTTTCTACATTGTAGAATAATGGTGAAGACATCAGAACTATGAAATAACACATATGTGACCCGATTCAGGGAACTAGGCGTATGTCGCAAGTCACGACTTCACAGGAGAGCCGTTTGAACGTAAAAATCTAAATGCGTTTTTTGGCAGAAATTCCTTCTCGAACATGTGAACTTTCATGTGCCTTAATAACAAACATGTATGCCATCTGTAAATACCAATACAATTGTTAAATTACGAGCCTTGCTGGTTAAGCCACAGTAAAAGTAAGCAAACTTCTCACTAGCCATGATTGTTTGAGATAATGAGTGGGCTGGACATGCCGAGAGAGGAGTTCGGATTGGTCTGCCGTATTGAAGTCGTCTGTCTATTTGAGTTCGTCAGTCTGTGTTGGTAATCCTGTCGAACGCTGCTTTTTAAAAAATGTTTTGTATAGTGGAGCTGCATAAGTGTTTCTCTCCGTTTTCTGGAGGATCAAGATTTGAAATCAGTGTAATTAGAGTATGATAGCTAAAGAGATGGAGAAAACACCTGTCTCCGGATAACATCTTCAAACCGTGCAACCGTGGTATGGCATTCCTGACAGGGAGACCATCCATGATGCATGTTTATAGTCTAGCATTAGCTAGCTACATTTTCAGATATGATACATTTCTAATTTTGACAAAGTGGTTTCATTTCAAGCTAAAGTGTACAGTTAGCTGGCTGGTTCCCTAGCTGACGTTATTATTTGTTTCCCAGAGCCATTTGCTTTTCTTGTTAGAGCCTAATGTTAGCTAGCTAACATTGGACCTGGTTGGTTAGCTCCCAGCACTGTGGCATTGTTGCCACTTTGTTCATTGTTGTTTATCTAGCTAACGTTACGTGACATGTGTACAACACCCGTTGAATATGGCCGATGTCAGTAAACGTCTGCAAGAAAGCATCATGAAATTGTTTCCAGCAGAATTGGTTAGGCTGTTTTCATGTTAACCAGAGGTAAACAAATCATCGTGAACGATGCTGAATGGGTGTAGACAAAGAAGAGCTCTAAACTAGATACCAAAACATTCAAAGGTGATTTTCTCAAAAGTGAGATTAAAAGTTGATCAACTGTCATGATATACCATTTTGAAGCTCTGAGTCTCTACTTTTAGCAGATGTAAAATAAAAATAAAACATAATTTCACATTTTACTACATAAGATCGAATCCAGGTGGTGAGTCACATATGGAATCATGTAGTAACCAAAACAAGT
This sequence comes from Salmo trutta, assembly GCF_901001165.1. NCBI lineage: Eukaryota > Metazoa > Chordata > Actinopteri > Salmoniformes > Salmonidae > Salmo > Salmo trutta. The sequence continues at coordinate 6,937,975 of NC_042994.1, read as the reverse complement.
GTTAAAAAAATCTAAATATATTTTATATTTGAGATTCTTCAAAGTAGCCACCCGTTTCCTTGATGACAGCTTTGCACACTCTTGGCATTCTCTCAACCAGCTTCATGAGGTAGTCACTTGGAATGCATTTCAAGTAACAGGTGTGCCTTGTAAAAAGTTAATTTGTGGAATTTCTTTCCTTCTCAATGCGTCAGTTGTGTTGTGACAAGGTAGGGGTGGTATACAGAAGATAGCCCTATTTGGTAAAAGACCAAGTCCATATTATAGTGAGAACCATTCAAATAAGCGAAGGGAAACGACAGTCGGGAACATTTCAAGAACTGAACGTTTCTTCAAGTGCATCAAGAGCTATGATGAAACTGGCTCTCATGAGGACCACCACAGGAAAGGAAGACCCAGAGTTGCCTCTGCGGAAGAGGATAAGCTCATGAGAGTTACCAGACTCAAAAATTGCAGCCCAAATAAGTGCTTCACAGAGGTCAAGTAACAGACAGATCTCAACATCAACTGTTCAGAGGAGACTGCGTGAATCAGGCCTTCGTGGTCGAATTGCTGCAAAGAAACCACTACCCAAAGAAACCAATAAGAAGAGACTTGCTTGGGCCAAGAAACACGAGCAATGGACATTAGACCGGTGTAAATCTGTCCTATGGTCTGATGAGTCAAAATTAGAGATTTGTGGTTCCAACCGCCGTGTCTTTGTGAGACGCAGAGTAGGTGAACGGATGATCTCCGCATGTTTGGTAACCACCATGAAGCATGGAGGACGAGGTGTGATGGTGTGGGGCTGCTTTGCTGGTGACACGGTCTGTGATTTATTTAGAATTCAAGGCACGCTGGCTACCACAACATTCTGTAGCTATACGCCATCCCATCTGGTTTGCGCCTAATGGGACTATCGTTTGTTTTTCAATAGGACAATGACCCAACACATCTCCAGGCTGTGTAAGGTCTATTTGACCAAGAAGGAGAGTGATGGAGTGCTGCATCAGATGACCTGGCCTCCACAATCACCCAACCTCAACCCAATTGAGATGGTTTGGCATGAGTTGGACCATAGAGTGAAGGAAAAGCAGCCAACAAGTGCTCAGCAAATGTTGGAACTCCTTCAAGACTGTTGGAAAAGCATTCCAGGTGAAGCTGGTTGAGAGAATGCCAAGAGTGTGCAAAGCTGTCATCAAGGCAAAGTGAGGCTACTTTGAAAAATCAAAAATATATTTTTGCATATCACACTTCTACCGGACCACTGAGGTTGCACCTGCAAAAGCCCCTGGCAGGATCTTAATTAGCATGAAATAAAAGGTGCACTTGATTAAGCTCACCCAGTGCAATGGGTAGGTAGAGTTCACTCTTTAAAACCATTGGATTTGTCCATGATGCGCAAACCCTCCAGCACACCAGCTGAATGAAATCAAGCTCCCCTAATCTCAATTGGGAAATTGGACCAATGGAAATGATGTTCAGTGGCTTGCAGATGTACCTAATTAACCAGCCAGATTAGAAGGGTCTAGGATTCCTTTGTAAGGCGCAGCAAGAAAGACAATCAGATACAATATCAGGGATCTCCTGGTAAGGCTTCTGGCTACCATTAGTTCTGAATACTGAGGTTTTGATGAGAAAAATGGCTGTGAGTTTTGAAATGTCTTTGAGGTAAGTTGTATGGCTCTAGTTTGTTTCCCTTGTCTTCCATGTTTTACAGGTAGCTGTATTTAACTGACTAGGATGTTTTTATTTTTCTTTAGAATTTCTTGGATTTGTTGCCTGCTAATTGGAGGGATAACCTGTTATCCTCCACCTAAAGGTGTGTTTTGTTCTACACATTTTAATTCAGTAAAAGTAACACTGTATAAATCCCAGAACTTCAAATGCTGGCATTTTACGATTTGTAACTTTCTTTTATTTCGCAGGTAACTATAGATATATTCCCCAAAATAAATTAAAAGGAACCACGACTGGCCCAAATACTTTAGGTGGAGCAACTGGATCCCGTACCGAAGCAGCCCCCCACAATGCCTCAGCAAGTGCCACGACTGGCCCAAATACTTTAGGTGAAGCAACTGGCCACAGTGCCTCGGCAGCGGAAGCTACTGGCCACAGTGCCTCGCAAGCGGCCCCCCGTAATGCCTCGGCAGCGGAAGCGGCCACACATAATGCCACGGCAAGTGTGGTAACTGGCCCAAATACCTTAGGTGAATCATCTGGCCACAATGCTTCATCAGGTGTCACGGCGGGCCCAAATGCCTTGGGTGAAGCAGCAGCAGCAACCCGAAATGCCTCAGCAAGCGTTACGGCTGGGCCAAATACCTTAGGTGAAGCAACTGGCCACGGTTCCTCGGAAGCAACTGGCCACGCAGCCTCGGCAGCAGAAGCAACTGGCCACAGTGCCACCCACAATGCCTCGGCAAGTGTGTCAACTGGCCCAAATACCTTAGGTGAAGCACCTGGCCACAATGCGTCATCAGGTGTCACGGCTGGCCCAAATACCTTGGGTGAAGCATCCGACTCCCGTGCCTCAGCAGAAGCAGCCACCCACAATGCCTCAGCAAGCGTCACGGCTGGCCCAAATACCTTATGTGAAGCAACCGGCCACTTTGCCTCATCAAGTGCGGAATCTGGTTCAAATGCTTCGGCAGGAGCGACAGGCGCCCTTGCCTCGGCAGGAGCGACAGGCGCCCTTGCCTCGGCAGGAGCGACAGGCGCCCTTGCCTCGGCAGGAGCGACAGGCGCCCTTGCCTCGGCAGGAGCGACAGGCGCCCTTGCCTCGCAGGAGCACAGCCTTGAACAGGAGGGCCAACTCCTCAAGCAACATGGATTTTAGCAGCAGTGATGTTTCTCAGGATTTTGTGTCTGATGGTGACAATGAAAGCACCTAATGTGTCAGCTCCAGCAGCGTTCAAGGCAGCATCGTTGAACAGTCAGTTCTCATCCCAACATAGTTACAAATCGTTTTATGAGAATGGCAGAACTGTCTACTCCCAATCCTGCCACACCACTGGGGAGGTTATACCTTTTTGATAGCGGAGAAGCATATCCCCACCTGCTCAATCTCTCAACCTGCTAAAGGAACCCCACCACAAGGGAACGGCTACTGGGATGCAATGTAATGTACAACTTTTACACATCTTAACTTTGCGTTCTGATTTTGAAATCCTTTGTACTAATCATCGACATTTCTGAGTTGTTGCTGACACTTTCTTTAAGCTTCCACTGTATGCTTTTGCGATGGCCAGGGAGTTGCTGCTGCTCATGCTACCCTGCATTACTTGTAAAACAATAAAATATTGTACCTTTTAAAAGGGCCTCCTTGTGTTTTTGAAATACTGTGTGTTTAATGTCTACCTTTGGCTTGTTGGTTGAGAACAGTGTTGGTTGCCAGTGCAATTTGTAGTAAAAGGGAATGTGGTTCACAGTTCCTAATCTTTTGGATTTCAAATGTATAAATTCTTTGCTGGTTGGCTCTACATTAAAGCCACTGAACCCACCTTTACATGGATACTGAAGTATTTATTTTGTGTTGACATGTAAACATCAAATCCTGTTTTACAAAAACCTGGAAGCTTGTACCCCGGAGATGGGCTACTGTGGCATGTAAACATATTAATTCTGTGTTTTGTAGTATGCACAGGCTCCGTTTCGCATCTCATGGTTGTCTGACTCTGTCAAAGAAATCAATTTAAAGTTGGCTACCTGCTCAGTTTGATCCACCATAACTGAGTTTAATGGCTACTTTCACCCCTAATTTAGACAAGCTTCTGCTTACTTACATTAGGTAGGCCATTTGTCAACTAGTTTAATACATGCAGCTTCTCTTCTGTCACAACTTGTTGCCCCATAAGACTAAAGTAGTGCTCACAAATGTCTTGCGTTGATAGACTGAATGCATTAGTAATCTTAACAGGTAAAATGATTGAAGGAGCAGGTAGCATGCTAGAACACATTGGTCCTGTGCCAAATGTCATTTTGACAGATTATAAGGAAATGGAAAGCTGAGAATGGTAACTTCAGTTAGTCTTGGGTGTGTATTTTATGTGGTTGAAATGCTGTCTGTTAGCAAAGGTGACACATTACACGTGCATTCGCATTTTCCCTGAGACGATGATAGAAATATTTATTAACTCCTGTTCCCAAGACAATTTAATGATACATTTTTATCATTTCACTGCAAATGAAGTTAATATAAACTCCTCAAAAAAATTATTTTCAGGAAACTTAACTTGTAAATATTTGTATGAACATAAACTGAACAAGTTCCACAGACAAGACTAACAGAAATGGAATTATGTGTCCCTGAACAAAGGGGGATTCAAATGTAACAGTATCTGGTGTGCCCACCTGCTGCATTAAGTACTGCAGTGCATCTCCTCCTCATGGACTGCACCAGATTTGCCAGTTCTTGCTGTGAGATGTTACCCCACTCTTCCACCAAGGCACCTGCAAGTTCCCAGACATTTCTAGGGGGAATGACCCTAGCCCTCACCCTCGGATACAGCATGTCCCAGACGTGCTCAATGGGATTGAGATCCGGGCTCTTCGCCTGCCATGACAGAACACTGACATTCCTGTCTTGCAGGAAATCACGCACAGAATGAGCAGTATGGCTGGTGGCATTGTCATGCTGGAGGGTCATGTCAGGATGAGCCTTCAGGAAGGTTACCACAAAAGGGAGGAGGATGTCTTCCCTGTAACACACAGCGCCGAGATTGCCTGTAGTGACATTCTCAGTCCGATGATGCTGTGACACACCGCCCCAGACCATGACGGACCCTCCACCTCCAAATCGATCCCGCTCCAGAGTACAGGCCTCGGTGTAACACTCATTCCTTCAAGGATAAACGCGAATCCGACCATCACCCCTGGTGAGACAAAACCGCGACTCGTCAGTGAAGAGCACTTTTTGTCAGTCCTGTCTGGTCCAGCGATGCTGGGATTGTGCCCATAGGCAACGTTGTTGCCGGTGATGTCTGGTGAGGACCTGCCTTACAACAGGCCTACAAGCCCTCAGTCCAGCCTCTCTCAGCCTATTGCGGACAGTCTGAGCACTGATGGAGGGATTGTGCGTTCCTGGTTTTAATTATCATTTTTTATTTCACCTTTATTTAACCAGGTAAGCTAGTTGAGAACAAGTTCTCATTTACAACTGCGACCTGGCCAAGATAAAGCAAAGCAGTGCGACACAAACAACAACACAGAGATACACATGGAATAAACAAGCATACAGTCAATAACACAATAGAAAAAAAAGAAAGTCTATATACAGTGTGTGCAAATGGCGTGGGGAGGTAAGGCAATAAATAGTCCATAGTAGCGAAGTAATTACAGTTTAGCAAATTAACACTGGAGTGATAGATGAGCAGATGATGATGTGCAAGTAGAAATACTGTGTGCAAAAGAGCAGAAAAGTAAATAAAAACAATATGGGGATGCGGTAGGTAGATTGGGTGGGCTATTTACATATGGGCTATGTACACCTGCAGCGATCGGTTAGCTGCTCAGATAGCTGATGTTTAAAGTTAGTGAGGGAAATATAGGTCTCCAGCTTCAGTGATTTTTGCAATTCGTTCCAGTCATTGGCAGCAGAGAACTGGAAGGAAAGGCGGACAAAGGAGGTGTTGGCTTTGGGGACGACCAGTGAGATATACCTGCTGGAGCATGTGCTACGGGTGGGTGTTGTTATCGTGACCATTGAGCTGAGATAAGGCGGCGCTTTACCTAGCATAGACTTATAGATGACCTGGAACCAGTGGGTCTGGTGACTAATATGTAGCGAGGGCCAGCCGACTAGAGCATACAGGTCGCAGTGGTGGGTGGTATAAGGGGCTTTGGTGACAAAACGGATGGCACTGTGATAGACTGCATCCAGTTTGCTGAGTAGAGTATTGGAAGCTATTTTGGAAATGGCATCGCCGAAGTCGAGGATCGGCAGGATAGTCAGTTTTATGAGGGCATGTTTGGCGGCGTGAGTGAAGGAGGCTTTGTTGCGAAAAAGGAAGCCGATTCTAGATTTCATTTTGGATTGGAGATGTTTAATATGAGTCTGTGTCACGACTTCTGCCGAAGTCGGTTCCTCTCCTTGTTCGGGCGGTGTTTCGGCGGTCGACGTCACCGGTCTTCTAGCCATCGTCGATCTATTTTTCATGGTCCATTTGTTTTGTCTGGTTGTCGCACTCACCTGGTTTCAATTCCCTAATTACATATTGTATATGTTCCCTCTGTTTCCCCCATGTCCTTGTTGGGAAATGTTTATTGTAAGTACGTGGGCTTTATGTGACTGGTGCGATACGGGTTTTGTGCCCATGTGTTTTGCTATTTTTGTATGCCGGTAGTTATGTACATTAAACGGCTCCGGCTATTTACTAAGTTCTGCTCTCCTGCGTTTGACTTCCATGCCACCAGTTACGCCCCCCTGACAGAATTCCCGACCCCAATGGTCGACGAGATTTTCAGGGACCTGCACGGGCAGGGTGTAGTGGTGTATATCGATGACATTCTGGTATACTGTGCTACACGCGCCGAGCATGTGTCTTTGGTGCGCAAGGTACTTGGACGACTGTTGGAGCATGACCTGTACGTCAAGGCTGAGAAATGCCTGTTCTTTCAGCAAGCCGTCTCCTTCTTAGGGTATCGCATTTCCACGTCAGGGGTGGAGGTGGAGAGTGACCGCATTTCAGCCGTGCGTAATTGGCCGACTCCCACCATGGTAAAGGAGATGCAGCGATTTTTAGGGTTTGCCAATTACTACCGGAGATTTATCCGGGGTTTTGGTCAGGTGGCTGCTCCCATTACCTCACTGCTGAAGGGTGGTCCTGTACGTCTGCAGTGGTCAGTTGAGTCGGACAGGGCTTTTGGGCAACTAAGGGCTCTGTTTACCTCGGTGCCCGTGCTGGCCCATCCGGATCCCTCTTTGGCGTTCATAGTGGAGGTGGACGCGTCCGAGGCTGGGATAGGAGCGATGCTCTCTCAGCGCTCGGGTACGCCACCGAAGCTCTTCCCCTGTGCCTTCTTCTCGAAGAAGCTCAGCCCGGCGGAGCAAAACTATGACGTGGGGGACCGGGAGCTGTTGGCTGTAGTCAAAGCGTTGAGACATTGGCTTGAGGGGGCTAAACACCCTTTTCTCATCTGGACTGACCACCGCAATCTGGAGTACATCCGGTCAGCGAGGAGACTGAACCCTCGCCAGGCAAGGTGGGCCATGTTTTTCACCCGTTTTGTTTTCACCCTTTCATACAGACCAGGTTCCCAGAATGTTAAGGCAGACGCACTGTCCTGGGCAGTATGACACAGAGGAGCGGTCCATGGATCCCACTCCCCATACATCCGACTCTTGTTTGGTGGCGCCGGTAGTGTGGGAGCTGGACGCGGACATTGAGCGGGCATCACGTGCAGAGCCCACTCCCCCTCAGTGTCCAGTTGGGCCCACACGTCACCCTTCTTTGGTCATCCTGGGATTGGTCGGACAGTACGCTGTCTTAGTGGGAAGTACTGGTGGCCCACCTTGGCTAAGGATGTGAGGGTTTATGTTTCCTCCTGTTCGGTGTGCGCCCAGTGTAAGGCTCCTAGGCACCTGCCCAGAGGTAAGTTACAACCCTTACCCGTTCCACAACGGCCGTGGTCGCACCTGTCGGTGGATTTCATAAACTATTTTCCACCTTCACAGGGAAACACCACGACCCTGGTCGTTATGGATCATTTTTCTAAGTCCTGTCGTCTCCTCCCTTTGTCCGGTCTCCCTACGGCCCTACAGACTGCGGAGGCCCTGTTTACTCACGTCTTCCGGCACTATGGGTTGCCTGAGGATATAGTGTCTGATCAGGGTCCCCAGTTCACTTCGAGGGTCTGGAGGGCGTTCGTGGAACATCTGGGGGTCTCGGTCAGCCTTACCTCAGGTTTTCACCCCGAGAGTAAGGGGCAGGTGGAAAGAGTTAACCAGGATGTGGGTAGGTTTCTGAGGTCTTATTGCCAGGACCATCCAGGGGAGTGGGCAGCGTTCATGCCTTGGGCAGAGATGGCCCAGAACTCGCTCCGCCACTCCGCCACTCCTCCACTAACCTCTCTCCCTTTCAGTGTGTGTTAGGGTATCGGCCGGATCTGGCTCCTTGGAATCAGAGTCAGACCGAAGCTCCTGCGGTGGATGACTGGTTCCGGCGCGCGGAGGAGACATGGGATGCCGCCCATGTCCATCTTCAACGCGCCGTGCTGCGCCAGAAAGTGGGCGCAGACCGTCACCACAGTGAGGCCCCTGTGTTCGCACTGGGGGACCGGGTCTGGCTCTCGACCCGGAACCTACCCCTCTGCCTGCCCTGTTGAAAGCTGGGTCCACGGTTTGTGGGGCCATTTAAAGTCCTGAGGAGAGTGAACGAGGTATGTTATAGGTTACACCTTCCTCCTGATTACCGCATTAACCCCTCGTTCCATGTGTCTCTCCTCAGGCCGGTGGTGGCTGGTCTGCTCCAGGAAGCTGAGGTGCGGGAGGTTCCTCCACGCCCTCTAGACATTGAGGGTGCCCCAGCGTACTCCGTTCGATCCATCCTGGATTAGAGACGTCGGGTGAGGGGCCTTCAATACCTCGTGGACTTGGAGTGGTACGGTCCAGAGGAGAGATGCTGGCTTCCGGAGGAGGATGTGTTGGACCCTTCTATGCTGCGGGATATCCACCGTCTCCGCCCGGATCGCCCTGCGCCTCGTCCTCCGGGTCTTCCCCGAGGCCGGTCTCGGCGCACTGCTGGGGCCTCGCATCAGGGGGGTGTGGTGGGGGGGTGGGGAACTGTAACAACTTCTTCCGAAGTCGGTTCCTCTCCTTGTTCGAGTGGCGTTCGGTGGTCGACCTCACTGGTCTTCTAGCCATCATCGATCTATTTTTCATGTTCCATTTGTTTTGTCTGGTTGTCGCACTCACCTGGTTTGACTTCCATAATTACATGTTTTATATGTTACCTCTGTATCCCCCATGTCCTTGTCGGGAAATGTTTATTGTAAGTACGTGGCCTTTATGTGACTGGTGCGATACGGGTTTTGTGCCTGTGTTTTGTTATTTTTGTATGCCGGTAGTTATGTACATTAAACGGCTCTGACTATTTACCAAGTTCTGCTCTTCTGCGTTTGACTTCCATGCCACCAGTTACACACCCCTGACAGAATTCCCGACCCCAATGGTCGACGAGATTTTCAGGGACCTTCACGGGCAGGGTGTAGTGGTGTATATCGATGACATTCTGGTATACTCCGCTACTCGCGCCGAGCATGTGTCTTTGGTGCGCAAGGTACTTGGACGACTGTTGGAGTATGACCTGTACGTCAAGGCTGAGAAATGCCTGTTCTTTCAGCAAGCCATCACCTTCCTAGGGTACCAGCCTTGTTAAAACTACACCGTGGCATCACATCTTTGTATTTTTAGCCTTTCATGTTCAGTCATATAACCAGACTATACCTACAGACAGTTAATGTACTGTCACATGCCTATTTTGATATCTATTTCTCATACCTCTTTATTTCTCTTTGTCGCTAGCTCTCTCTCATTTTGTTTTTCTCCTTTCTCTCTCTCTCTCTCTCTCTCTCACACAGCAGTGGGTCTGTACCAGTCAGAGGTGAAGGCACACCTCCTGCTCTTCATCAACAGGGGGAGTGGTGACTATGAAGTGCTCAAGGACCTGCTAGTTCAGGAGCTCTGGCCCCAGAATTCGTTGAAAAGGTGAGAGCAGGCAAGCAGCTACTGGACCTGAAAAGAGCGACTCAACAAAACCTCTGTTTATATCGGCTATTTAATTGAATCTTGAATTTAATTTGAAAATTGGATCAATGGAGTCAGATGTTTTGAGTCCCAGAATATCAATGTACTGTATATTATATATAGTGCACTACTTTTGACATTGGTCTCGTCCAATAAAATCACAGATTTTAGTTTTAGTTTCTGTTGCCAAATGTATTTGCTACAGTGTGCTCTACTGAATATTACCATAATTGTTTTGTCACAGTTCCTGTTTGTGCTGGTACACGGGGTGAAGTCCAATGAGAAATCTCTGGGCTACTTTGGCCTGACGTCACGTGACCTTCCACGCGTGGGCATTTACGACCGCGACTCAGATATGAGGTGGCTCATGCCCGAGGGAGAGATCTCCACCAAATGTGTGCGGGAATTCTGCCAGTCACTCACACTAGGCAATCTCAAGGTCAGAGGTCAAAACAAACATGAGTTCAAATAGTATTGGTTCTCTTTCAAATGCCTTTGAGGGTTGATTGAGCCTGCCTGGAGTGCCAGATGGACAGGGTTTGCACTTTTTGGACTATTCTATTGGTTCCATTGTGCCAGGCAAGCTCAATTAAGAGCAGGTAAATACGTATTTGAAATAAAACTAATACTATTTGAACCCATGTCTATGGCGCAGTATACGTTTCAGTGGCTTTGATAATATGTAGAAAGCAGCAATAAATTATACTAAGTGGCCTCCATTTAATGTATGTATATTGCTTCTCAAAAACTTTTTCCATCTTTTTAGGAGGTGAAGCAGGCAGGAGAACCTAAAACTGAGTTGTAAAATAAACAAATAAATGAATGTAAGTAATTAGCTTTGTGACAGTTATTGTGTCTGTTTTGGAGTCAGTATTGTTTCCTGCCTGAATCTTATGTAGGCTATGTGTGTGTTCTGGTGGGCATGGTGTGTCTTTATGTGAGGGAAAGTCTGCCATCTGCGATCTGCGAGTTGACCACAGCTCAGTGGCTACTCACCACTGAAATTTTAGCCTAGTTTGTCAGCGTTGGCGCTGATCTGATGGTTACAATCACAACTGACTGACCTCAGAAGACTGGCAGGGCATGGAGGGTCTAACAGAGAAAGAAGAATCTGTCTTCTGAAAGAATAACAGTTGAAGATTCCAAATGCAATCACAAAGAAACAATACAATGCAAAATATTACAATACGTGTGTATTTTCATGCAAATGCAACATTTAAGTGCAGACCTGTGTTGAAATACATGTACAGGATATTTGAGTGTCTGGTATATAAAAAACTTTTTCAAATACGCAGCCCAAAACAATAACTTTTATTTTTGTATTTGAATGGTTATTTGTAAAAACCAAATAGTCTGCAAAATTGTATTATTTGACAGTATTTTCAAATTCTTATGTAAATTCATGAGAGTGTATTTGAGTTTTTCAAATCCTTTAAGTGCATTTCCAAATATATATTATCTTTTCAAATAAAAGATCAGAATACTATGAATATATGAGCAATTAGTTGAAATATTTTAAATACAGTGGCAAGAAAAAGTATGTGAACCGTTTGGAATTACCTGGATTTCTGCATAAATTGGTCATAAAATTTGATCTGATCTTCATCTAAGTCACAACAACTGACAAACACAGTCTGTTTAAACCAATAACACACAAACAATTATACGCTTTCATGTCTTTATTGAACACACTGTGTAAACATTCACAGTGCAGCGTCGAAAAAGTATGTGAACCCTTGGATGTAATAACTAGTTGACCCTCCTTTGGCAGCAATAATCTCAACCAAATGTTTTCTGTAGACCTGCACAGAGGTCAGGAGGAATTTTGGACAATTCATCTTTACAAATCTGTTTCAGTTCAGCAATATTATTGGATTGTCTGGTGTGAACCGCTCTCGAGGTCATGCCACAGCATCTCAATCAGGTTGAGGTCAGGACTCTGACTGGGCCACTCCAGAAGGCGTATTTTCTTCTGTTCAAGCCATTCTGTTGTTGATTTACTTGTGTTTTGGGTCATTGTCCTGTTGCGTCGCCCAACTTCTGTTGAGCTTCAACTGGCGGACAGATAGCCTAACATTCCCCTTTAAGATATCTTGATAAACTTGGGAAATCATTTTTCCATCAATGATAGGAAGTTGTCCAGGCCCTGAGGCTGTAAAGCAGCACCAAACCATGATGCTCCCTCCACCGTACTTTACAGTTGGGATGGGGTTTTGATGTTGGTGTGCTGTGCCTTTTTTTCTCTCCACACATAGTTATGTTATGAGTTCCTTCCAAACAAATCAACTTTAGTTTGACTCCTGACTCCAATTAGCTTTTGGAAAAGTCAATAGCCTAGGGGATCCCATACTTTTTCCAACCTACACTGTGAATGCTTAAATTATGTATTTAATATAGACAAGAAAAACACAATAATTTGTGTGTTATTAGTTTAAGCACACTGCGTTTGTCTATTGTTGTGACTAAGATGAAGATCCCGATAACATATTATGACTAATTTATGCAGAAATCCAGGTAATTCCAAAGGGTTCACATACTTTTTCTTACCACTAGTATTTGAACCCAGATCTGATTAAGTTACATACAGTTGAAGTCGGAAATTTACATAAACCTTCGCCAAATACATTTAAACTCAGTTTTCCACAATTCCTGACATTTAATCCTAGTAAAAAAATCATGTTTTAGGTCAGTTAGGATCTCCACTTTATTTTAAGAATGTGAAATGTCAGAATAAAAGCAGAGAAAATCATTTATTTCAGCTTTTATTTCTTTCATCACATTCCCAGTGGGTCAGAAGTTTACATACACTCAATTAGTATTTGGTAGCATTGCCTTTAAATTGTTTAACTTGGGTCAAATGTTTCGGGTAGCCTTCCACAAGCTTCCCACAATAAGTTGGGTGAATTTTGGCCCATTCCTCCTGACAGAGCTGGTGCAACTGAGTCAGGTTTGTAGGCCTCCTTGCTTGCACGTGCTTTTTCAGTTCTGCCCACAACTTTTCTATAGGATTGAGGTCAGGGCTTTGTGATGGCTACTCCAATACCTTGACTTTGCTATCCTTAAGACATTTTGCCACAACTTTGGAAGTATGCTTGAGGTCATTGTCCATTTGGAAGTCCCATTTGTGGCCAAGATTATCTTCCTGACTGATGTCTTGAGATGTTGCTTCAATATATTCACATAATTTTTCTTCCTCATGATGCCATCTATTTTGTGAAGTGCACCAGTCCCTCCTGCAGCAAAGCACCCCCACAACATGATGCTGCCACCCCGTGCTTCATGGTTGGGATGGTGTTCTTCGGCGTGCAAGCCTCCCTCTTTTTCCTCTAAACATGACGATGGTCATTATGTCCAAACAGTTCTATTTTTGTTTCATCAGACCAGAGGACATTTCTCCAAAAAGTACGATCTTTGTCCCCACGTGCAGTTGCAAACCATAGTCTGGCTTTTTTTATGGCAGTTTTGGAGCAATGGCTTCTTCCTTGCTGAGCGGCCATTCAGGTTATGTTGATATAGGACTCGCTTTACTGTGGATATAGATACTTTTGTACCTGTTTCCTCCAGCATCTTCACAAAGTCCTTTGCGGTTGTTCTGGGATTGATTTGCACTTTTCGCACCAAAGTACGTTCATCTCTAGGAGACAGAACGCGTCTCCTTCCTGAGCGGTATGACAGCTGTGTGGTCCCATGGTGTTTATACTTGTGTACTATTGTTTGTACAGATGAACGGGGTACCTTCAGTTGTTTGGAAATTGCTTCCAAGGATGAACTAGACTTGTGGAGGTATACAATTATTTTCTGAGGTCTTGGCTGATTTCTTTTGATCTTCCCATGATGTCAAGTGAAGAGGCACTGAGTTTGAAGGTAGGCCTTGAAATACATCTACAGGTACACCTCCAGTTGAATCAAATTATGTAAATTAGCCTATCAGAAGATTCTAATGCCATGACATCATTTTCTGGAATTTTCCAAGCTGTTTAAAGGCACAGTCAACTAGGTGCATGTAAACTTCTGACCCACTGGAATTGTGATACAGTGAATTATAAGTGAAATAATCTGTCTGTAAACAGTTGTTGGAAAAATGACTTGTGTCATGCACAAAGTAGATGTCCTAAATTTGTGGAGTGGTTGAAAAACAAGTTTTAATGACTCCAACCTAAGTGTATGTAAACTCCCGACTTCAACGGTACATGAAAGATCCAGTCACTGTAGGCCAGCCTATAGCAGTGGAAGAGGGGAGTGAGTGCAGATTTCTAGACATTAAGGGCTGTATAATAAAGTAAAGAAGGATTGGAGCACTTGGGGTGAATATAAAAGAACAGATTGTCTGCCTGCTGTGCTGAAACAAACAGCAGCAGTAAACAACACACTCCAAAGAGAAAGAAAAGTTGAACGGTTGATCCAAATAAATTCCTTAAAAAGTGGATGGGAATTTTCAAGGCAAAGACTTGGAATCAAGGATAATTAGTAGGGATGGAGTGCCAAGCGGAAACATCAGACGGAATTGGGAAACCACTATTTGGCAGATGTTGAGTTTGAAAGGGCTGGAAATATATGCATAGCTACAGTATCTAAACAGCTGCATTTGAGTGTTTGTGGATGTGTACCGCAATCAAAGTTGAGACAACATTGCAAAAAATACATCCACAAAAGAGGGTAGACGATCAGAGGATGATGTGATGGGTTGTTGTCTTGTGTTTTATTTCATCCACACGAGGGAGACATTTTATGGAGATAGTGCCTTCTAGGGGAGATAGTGCCTTCTAGGGGAAGTCAAGTCAAGTCAGTGACAATTGCTGGTCACCTCTTTTCAAAGTGTGTTGCATTCTGGGGCTAAAACATTTCTGACGTGGGTCTATATGTCGACTGCATGAACTTGACAAAAATCATGTGATCAAAGGTCATGAAGATTTGACTCCAAGTTTCTGCAGTTGCTCGTCACCAACTTCCTCCTGCATCCATCACCTGCATTGTGGGCGGCTCCATTGTCAACCAATCATTAGTGTTTTTGTTTGACCCATGCAAATGTGACCAAAAACATGACTGAAACAGGAACCAACTTGCTAATATTCATGTGTAGCCTACAGTGCAAAAATGAATGATGTGATTGAGGCTTTCTCTCATTTATTGATTTTATAATGTACACACAACTTATTTCAGTTTCTGAGTGGGTGTTGGAGACATGTTTTTTTGACATTATAAAGGAAACCTTTTATAAACAATGGCAACACTGCCATGGTGATCTGAGCCTTGCTGTTGGAAAATGACATTAGCATCCGAATTTCGGTTGTGGCAGATGCACCTCTCCTGACTTTACTTCTTGACTTTGGTCTACAGTCAGTTGCTTTAGCCTTACCACTCAAATGAGCCCTACTATATGTTTGCGTCTGAAAAATTAAAGACTCAGATCATCAAAAGCTTATGTGTGGTGTGTTTGCATAACGTGAGAGTTTAATTGGTGTCTGTCTGAAATCAGAATTTGTCCAAGATGTTGCACTTTGTGCAACTGAAACTGTTAACCATATACTGTTGCTATGCTGAATGAAACACACTGTTTAAAAGAAGGCATGTGTAAAATAATGGTGCCTAACTGCTCATTTATCTTCAAATTAACCAAGCTAATTTTGTACAAGCAATAATTTAAACCCGATCAATGAAGTGCCAACACAAAATGTGTTTCCTACTTGAGAGCAGGGGTGTCAAACTCACTCCATGGAGGGCCTAGTGTCTGTAGGTTTTTGTTTTTTCCTTTCAATTAAGACCTAGACAACTACTGTAGGTGAGGGAAGTAATTAGTGGCCCTAATTCAGCAATCAAGTACAAGGAAGGAGCGAAAACCCACAGACACTCGGCCCTCCGTGTAATGAGTTTGAAGCGTGCTTTAGAGTAAGGGCTGTCAAACCTGTCCGGAACTCAATTAGAGAATCAACCACACCTGAGTAATTTTCTGCATTCCAAATCAACCCCAAGCCCCTACACCTACCGCTTAGTCACTTATGGGCATTTGAAATGATCAGATAGGTTATAGCAATATGGTAATTGCTTCACCTTGCCTTCTGATAGGCTGGATGCAATTGTGGCCATATTGCTTATACCTATTCAATCATTTCTGATTCACAGAAGTGTTTAGGTCAGGGTGAGGATTTAGGGGTCAATTTGGAAATAGAAAATGAATGTAGTTCAGTGGCTGACAGCTGTCCTTAATTAGCCAACGACATTAGAAGGGTCTGGGATTCATTTAAAAGGAGCAACCAAAAGTCTGGCAAATATAGTAAATGGGATAATCTGGTAGGATGTATGCCTATCATTAGTTCTGAATACTGGTGAGGTTTTGAGGGCAAAATGGCTGTGATGATTGGAATTGCTTTAAGGTATGTTTATAAAAGTCTTGATTTAGTTTGTGTAGCTTGTCCTTCAGGTGTTACAGGTAGCTATGTTCATAACATACTTCTTTTTCCTTAAGAGTTTCTTGGCTTTGTTGCCTGCTAATTGGAGGGATAACGTGTTCTACATCAGGTGAGTATATTTCAAATAACAGCTACTTAGTTCCATAACCTTCGAAGGCTGGCATTTTACAGTTTATTTATTTTTACCTAGGTGATTGGTCTCCTGCACTGGGTTCTAATGCAGCATGGCTCTATGCAGGATCACTTAAGTCTCTAGGAAGTGGCAATTATAAGTCTCCAACTGCTCAAAGGCAAGCGCAACAGAAACATCCGGCCACCATCCTGCGGAATGAACTGGCCCCCAAGTCCCAGCAACCTCAGCAAGTGTGGTATCTAGCTCAGATGGCCCAGAATCAACCAGCCACTGCAGTTGAGAAGCGGAAGCAACTGACTGCCATGAACCAGCAAGTGTGGCATCCAGCTCCAATGCCCCTGCAGCAGAAGCAACCGGCCGCAGAACCTCAGCAGCAGAAGCAACTGACCGCCGTGCCCCAGCAAGTGTGGCATCCAGCTCAAATGCTGCAGAAGCAACTGACCGCTGTGTGGCTTCCAGCTCAAATGCCCCTGCAGCAGAAGCAAGTGCCCGCCGTGCCCCAGCAAGTGTGGCATCCAGCTCACATGCTGCAGCAGAAGCAAGAGCCCGCCGTGCCCCAGCAAGTGTGGCATCCAGCTCAAATGCTGCAGCAGAAGCAAGCGCCCGCCGTGCCCCAGCAAGTGTGGCATCCAGCTCACATGCTGCAGCAGAAGCAAGCGCCCGCCGTGCCCCAGCAAGTGTGGCATCCAGCTCACATGCCCCTGCAGCAAAAGCAAGCGACCGCCGTTCCCCAGCAAGTGTGGTGGCCAGCTCACATGCCCCTGCAGCAGAAGCAACCGACCGCCGTGCCCCAGCAAGCGTGGCATCCAGCTCAAATGCCCCTGCAGCAGAAGCAACTGACCGCCGTGCCCCAGCAAGCGTGGCATCCAGCTCAAATGCCCCTGCAGCAGAAGCAACCGACCGCCGTGCCCCAGCAAGCGTGGCATCCAGCTCAAATGCCCCTGCAGCAGAAGCAACCGACTGCCGTGCCCCAGCAAGCGTGGCATCCAGCTCAAATGCCCCTGCAGCAGAAGCAACCGACGGCCGTGCCCCAGCAAGCGTGGCATCCAGCTCAAATGCCCCTGCAGCAGAAGCAACCGACGGCCGTGCCCCAGCAAGCGTGGCAGCAAGCGTGGCATCCAGCTCAAATGCCCCTGCAGCAGAAGCAACCGACGGCCGTGCCCCAGCAAGCATGGCATCCAGCTCAAATGCCCCTGCAGCAGAAGCAACCGACGGCCGTGCCCCAGCAAGCGTGGCATCCAGCTCAAATGCCCCTGCAGCAGAAGCAACCGACGGCCATGCCCCAGCAAGCGTGGCAGCAAGCGTGGCATCCAGCTCAAATGCCCCTGCAGCAGAAGCAACCGACGGCCGTGCCCCAGCAAGCGTGGCATCCAGCTGAAATGCCCCTGCAGCAGAAAAAACCGACGGCCGTGCCCCAGCAAGCGTGGCATCCAGCTGAAATGCCCCTGCAGCAGAAGCAACCGACGGCCGTGCCCCAGCAAGCGTGGCATCCAGCTGAAATGCCCCTGCAGCAGAAGCAACCGACCGCCGTGCCCCAGCAAGCGTGGCATCCAGCTCAAATGCCCCTGCAGCAGAAGCAACCGACGGCCGTGCCCCAGCAAGCGTGGCATCCAGCTCAAATGCCCCTGCTGCAGAAGCAACCGACCGCCGTGCCCCAGCAAGCGTGGCATCCAGCTCAAATTCCCCTGCTGCAGAAGCAACCGACCGCCGTGCCCCAGCAAGCGTGGCATCCAGCTCAAATGCCCCTGCTGCAGAAGCAACCGACCGCCGTGCCCCAGCAAGCGTGGCATCCAGCTCAAATGCCCCTGCAGCAGAAGCAACCGACGGCCGTGCCCCAGCAAGCGTGGCATCCAGCTCAAATGCCCCTGCAGCAGAAGCAACCGACGGCCGTGCCCCAGCAACCGTGGCATCCAGCTCAAATGCCCCTGCAGCAGAAGCAACCGACGGCCGTGCCCCAGCAAGCGTGGCATCCAGCTCAAATGCCCCTGCAGCAGAAGCAACCGACGGCCGTGCCCCAGCAAGCGTGGCATCCAGCTCAAATGCCCCTGCAGCAGAAGCAACCGACGGCCGTGCCCCAGCAAGCATGGCATCCAGCTCAAATGCCCTTGCAGCAGAAGCAACCGACGGCCGTGCCCCAGCAAGCGTTGCATCCAGCTCAAATGCCCCTGCAGCAGAAGCAACCGACGGCCGTGCCCCAGCAAGCGTGGCATCCAGCTCAAATGCCCCTGCAGCAGAAGCAACCGACCGCCGTGCCCCAGCAAGCGTGGCATCTAGCTCAAATGCCCCTGCAGCAGAAGCAACCGACCGCCGTGCCCCAGCAAGCGTGGCATCCAGCTCAAATGCCCCTGCAGCAGAAGCAACCGACCGCCGTGCCCCAGCAAGCGTGGCATCCAGCTCAAATGCCCCTGGAGCAGAATCAACTGGCCCCTATGCCCAAGAATCGACCAGCCATTGAACCTCAGCAGCAGAAGCAACTATCCAACACACCCCAGCAAGCGTGGCATCCAGCTCAAATGCCCCTGCAGCAGGAGGAACTGGCCGTCGAGCCCCTGCAGCAGGAGGAACTGGCCGTCGAGCCCCTGCAGCAGGAGGAACTGGCCGTCGAGCCCCTGCAGCAGGAGGAACTGGCCGTCGAGCCCCAGCAAGCGTGGCATCCAGCTCAAATGCCCCTGGAGCAGAATCAACTGGCTCCTATGCCCAAGAATCGACCAGCCATTGAACCTCAGCAGCAGAAGCAACTATCCAACACACCCCAGCAAGCGTGGCATCCAGCTCAAATGCCCCTGCAGCAGGAGGAACTGGCCGTCGAGCCCCTGCAGCAGGAGGAACTGGCCGTCGAGCCCCAGCAAGCGTGGCATCCAGCTCAAATGCCCCTGGAGCAGAATCAACTGGCTCCTATGCCCAAGAATCGACCAGCCATTGAACCTCAGCAGCAGAAGCAACTATCCAACACACCCCAGCAAGCGTGGCATCCAGCTCAAATGCCCCTGCAGCAGGAGGATCTGGCCGTCGAGCCCCTGCAGCAGGAGGATCTGGCCGTCGAGCCCCTGCAGCAGGAGGAACTGGCCGTCGAGACCCTGCAGCAAGTTAGGTATCCAGCTCAAATGCCCCAGCAGCAACCGAACCCCATTCCTCAGCTATTATGGCATGTAGCTCAAATGCCCCAGCAGCAACTGGCCCCAATGTCTCAGCAGAAGCACTACAAAAGCACTGAAGATGGCGCCTCTAGTAGCTCTCAGTTCCAAATCACACTACGAGAATGGCAAAACGGTCTTCTCCCAAACCCACTACACTCCTGGGAGGCTATTCCTATTGACAATGGTAATGCTCCCAATGACAGTGATGTTGGATCATTTGAACCAAGCACATACCCACCACTAGGAAAGGATCCTCCAAGTTAACGTACGACTTTAATCTGGTCTTAACTTTGCGCTCTGAATTTGAAGTCCTTTGTACTAGCCATGTATCTGCCAACAGGAGAATCTAATGGTGGATTCATCCTTTAAAAGCTGTTAGTGTAACTTTTTTTGTCAAATTGATTAAATAAGATTCTGTTGCTGACACTGTTCTAACTTTCAGGTTTCAGTGATGCTTTTGTTTTGACCAGGAAGTTGTCAGTGTTCTTGCTACTCTTGCATGACTGAATCAATAAACAATTTTACTTTCCAATATCTAGTGTCTTTGCAATACTGAGGGTACTCTTGTGCTTGCTGATTTCAAACAGAAGGTGTGGATTACCAGTACAGTTGTCAGTAGAAGAGAATGTGGTTGTCTTCAAATAGCTGGTTTTTACCTTTGCTACTGGTTGTTCAAATTCCAAGTTTGGCTTTACATTAGTGTTGTCAAGTGGTGACATGTCAGACCTTCCTCATGTTCATACTTTTGTATGTTAACACCCCTTCAAATTACTGGATTCGGCATTTTGGCCACACCTGTTGCTGACGCGTATAAAATCGAGCACACAGCCATGCAACCTCCATATTCAAACATTGGCAGTAGAAGGGCCTTGATCAGTGACTTTCAATGTGGTAGTCATAGGATGACACTTTTCCAAGTCAGTTTGTGAATTTCCACCCTGCTGAAGCAACCCCGGTCAAATAAGTCCTGTTAATGTGATAGGCCACACAATCTCAGAACAAGGCTGTAGTGTGTAGTCCTCAGTTGCAACACTTAACGTTCTAAACTGCCTCTGGAAGCATTGTCAGCACCAGAACTGTTCAGGAGCTTCATGCTGTGAATGAACAGCTGCACACAAGCCTACAATATGTGCAATTCCACTTGTCTGCGGGAGTGGTGTAAAGCTCGGTGAAACTGGACTCAAGCGCAATGGAAATGCCTTGTCTGGAGAGACTAATCACTCACTCTGGCAGGATGAATCTGGGTTTCACAGATGCCAGGAGAACACTACCTGCCCGTTTGCGTAGTGCCAACTAAAGTTTGTTGGCGGAATAATGGTCTGGGGCAGTTTATGATGGTTTGGGCTAGGCCCCTTAGTTCCAGTGAAGGGAAGTCTTAACGCTACAGCATAAAATAACATTCTAGACAATTCTGTGCTTCAAACTTTGTGACAACAGTTTGGGGGAAGGACCTTTCCTGTTTCAGTATGACAATGCCCCTGTGCACAACGCAAGGTCCATACAGAAGCGGTTGGTGTGGAAGAATTTGACGGGCCTGCAAAGAGCCTTGACCTCAACCCTATTGAACACCTTTGGGATGAATTGGAATGCCGACTGCGAGCCAGGCCTAATCAATCAACATCAGTTTCTGACCTCATTAATACTGTTGTGGCTGAATGAAAGCAAGTCCTCACAGAAATGTTCAAACATCTAGAAGAGTGAAGGCTTTTATAGCTGCAATTGGGGGGCGCAAACTCCATATTAATGCCCAATATTTTGAAATTAATTGTTCAACAAACTGCTGTCCACATAATTTTGGTCATGTAGTGCACTTTAGATGTAGTTATGTAGGCATGCATTGTACACGGTGTTGACAATCCAGACTTATTCTTCAACTTCAGTCTGAGCCTTAGGGAGAGTACTAAGCTAACATAAGGAATTGTTTTAAACGTTCATACCATGATCAATTAGCTGTATGTCTTTTTGGGACACTTTTAGGTGTCTATTTTATCACAATGTTTTGATAAAATATAGAATTTTGCTGCTATAGTCCACAAACACATTGAATAGCACCTTTTTATAAATGGCAAAGTTTTGAAGTCTGTCCAATGTCTAGGTGATGGCACATATTTAACCCTTTATGTATCACATGTTGCCACATAAGTGAGTAATATATGGAATCAAGTAATAACCAAAACAAGTGTTAAACAAATCAAAATATATTTGGCATTCAAAGTAGCCACCCTTTGCCTTGACAGCTTTACAAATTCGTGGCATTCTTTCAACCAGCTTCATGAGGTAGTCACTTGGAATGCATTTCAATTAAAGAGAGCTGCCAGCTCAAGTAGGCTTTCCACTTTCCTTATGTATTTATTTAGCAAAGGCGATAACACATAATGAAAATGAGACCATTTTTCAGTCTGATCATATAGGCTAATAATAGCAGCTGCGTACAGCCTATGCGCCATGTCCATCTGGTTAGGGTAAACAAATTGGCAACGTTATGTATTTATAGTTTATTTGTGTGTCAAGAGAAAATGTGATTAAATTTGGTTTACATTCAAACTTGGGCTGGCCAGGCTGCCTATTAGTTTTCAATCCAAAATTAGTAACTGGAATGAATCAATCAACATAATAGTGATGACAGGTGTGAGTTAATGTTTTGTTAGGATTACAGTTGCATAGCTCTGCATGATGCAAACAGGGCTGGCCCTCCCATTAGGCAAGATTATGCGGCCGCCATTTTGGCAATTGGCTGCCACCCTCCGGTGCCCCTGATCGGCTTCTAAACCGCCCGCACTCCAGCCACCAGCTCATAGCCATTGCTGCAGTTCCCGCCCCCACCCTATTCTCTCTTCTCCCGAAGTTCACTCTTACTATCTTTGGTAGCTATGGTGATGTGTGTTTTATATGGGATTATTCAACTGTGAAACATTAATAAAAATTAATCTGCTAATTCAATTATTGTATTGTTTTTTTTGTTTGTGTGATGAAGATGGTTGGTGATTAAGGCAGTAGCCTAGCCTATCCTGTTAATGTTAGCTAGCTCATACTAGTAGATATCATCAGCTAAAAGTAAGCTACAGAGATTTGAAACAAATTTGCTACCATATCTAAGAGACAAAAATGAATGAAGTGAATAAAAATAAAGAATGACAAAAGAGGCACAATCTCTAAACCAAAGAAATTCGCTGCTGAAATTGATCAGCGTGCAGCAATGTCCATCAGCCGGTATAGAGAACGACAAGCCTCCGGGGACAGGCGTTCATTCGCCGAGATGGACGAGCCCCCGTTCGCTGGTTCTAGCAGTGAAGAGGGCGTACCGGAGGAGCCATCCACTTTCACCAATGATGAGAGCTCACTGGGTGAACAAGTAACACACCAGTTCTAGCCACACATGCAAACAATGCTGGCGGAGACCCTACTATCTTGGACCCTGACTCAGATTCGTCGCACCCCAACCCCGATGACAGTGGTGCTGCTGCTAAATCCGAGGGAAGGAACCAAGGACTGGAAGAATCTGTGCCACCACCTCAGCTTGCATGAGAAGTCGCATGACCACCTAGATAGTTTCCAGAGGTGGAAGGAGCTGGAGATCAGGCAGGTGTACAAGCAAACTATCGATGCCCAAGCCCAACGGGCTATTGACAGAGAGACTCCCAACTGGCAGCAGCTGCTACAGAGGCTCATAGCCCTGATACGCTTAATGGCCACACGGAATATTGAGCTATGTGGGACCACCGACTGGCTGAACAAGCCAAATAATGGGAACATTCTGAAGTTTGTGGAAATGCTGGGTATCTTTGATGGAATCATGAAGAAGCATGTAAGGAGAGTACAGTCCAAAGAAACACATGTGCACTACCTTGGTAAAAGAATCCAGAACAAAATCATTGACATGCTGGCACAAGACTTCCAGTAGACAGTGTGCAGTGAGCTAAAAGCAGCCAAATATGTTTCTATAATTTTGGACTGCACACCAGACAAGAGCAAAACAAATCAGATGACGACAGTGGTGCATTTTGTTTCAACCGAGGATGATGGGTCAGTGCGCACGAGAGAGCACTTCCTGGAGTTTAGTGAACTGCTTGACGCAACGGGCTTGGCATGACAGAGTTGCTCATCTCAAAACTCCAGAAACATGGCATCGCCATCATGGACATGAGAGGGCAGGGGTATGACAATGGGGCAAATATGCGGGGGAGGCACAGCGGAGTTCAAAAAAGAGTGCATGATATCAATACAAAGGCATTTTTGTTGTGCCATGGAGCGCACACTCACTGAATCTGGTTCTCTCTGATGCATTATCGTGTTGCTTGGAGGCAGCTGAGTTTTTTAACACCATCCAAGAAATGTAGACATTTTTATCTGGAGCTACACACAGCTGGGACGTGCTGAAAGAGCACGTAAAAGATGGACTCACAGTGAAACCTCTCAGATGGGTGAGCCGGGTGGAGGCTGTGAAACCTGTGCAGTACCAACCACGGGGAGATTTATGATTTCATGTGCTAAAACAAGGTTGGAGGCAAACAGCATTGCCGCCAAGATGAACAAATTTGGCTTCATGTGCGCAGTGGTCGTTTGGTATGACACATTGTTCAAAGTGAAATCACCAGAAAGAGTTAGCAGGTGGTGAGTTTTAACCTTTCACAAGCAGTGGCTCAACTGAACTCAACCAGGGTATTCCTCCAAGACTACCACTCCGATGCAGCTTTCGCTGGCGCATTAGCAAGCGCAAATGAGTTGGCAGAGGAGATGTGTATTGTGCCCTGTTTCCGAGTGCAGCCCATTGTCCGTCCCAGGAAGAAAAGGAGTCTGTTTTGGCTTCGAGGGAGAGGATGAGCCTGTGACTGACCCTCAGCAGAAATTCAAAGTACATTTCTTTAATCAGTTTCTTGATTCTGCTATCCAGTCCGTCAAAGAGGGCTTTACGCAGCTCAAAGAGCACAGCAGTGTTTTCAGCACCCTGTACAACACCCCACCGTCAAGGACATGGACACTGTAGTGCTTACCAGGGATTGCGCAACACTCGAGAGGGCCCTTACGTATGGGGATTCCAGGGACATCAATGCAAAAGAGCTGTGTAATGAGCACAAAGTCTTGAACAGGAGACTGGTCAGTGAGGCAAAACCACTCGACGCACTGGAGTATATATCCAGACACCAAATGGCCTCCTTGTATCTCAATGGCTATGTTGCCCTGAGAGTTCTTCGCACTCCCAGTGACAGTGGCAGGGGGAAAGCACACATTCTCCAAGCTCAAACGACCTGAGCTCTACTATGAATCAAGAGACTCAATGGACTCGCCACCATATCAATTGATCATGAATTGTCTTACAAAATCAACCTCCAACAAGCAGTGCATGCGTTTGCTTCCAGGATGGCCATGTGAGTCAACTTGTCTTTGAATGAAGGGAAGTGTTGATCATACAGTCATATTCATTCTATCACTGAGTAATTTATTAAGATTCATTATTTATTGCTTGTTTACGTTGTATTTTTTAAATTTAAATAGACTACATCCTAATCTCAGTCTCTCTCTGTCTCTCTGTCTCTCTCTCTTCCTGTCTCTCGCTCTCTCTTCCTTTGTCGCTCTCTCTCTCACACTCACTCTATCGATTTGATTTGAGGACCATGGACAGCTAGAAAGAAAACATCGCTGACTGCAATGCAGCTCAACAGCAGAGGATAGAGGCCACTCTATGTGGGCCACGAAATAAAGAAATGCTGAAACTGATGTTAGACAATGAAATTCAATATGTAAATAAAAGGAATTTGTTAAGGCTGGGTCATTGACTTAAAGCTTTTTTTACACTGCTCCAACAAAACGAGGCACTTGCTTGCAAAGCTCAAATGATCTCACTCTTTTTTACAGTTCTACAGGAATATTAAATTATATGTTAAATAAAAGTGTTATTTTTATTGTGTCGTGGCATGTGTGATAACAGGTGGCATTTTATTAGTAAGAAACTCAGTTTCCTCATATAGGGAGTTGGCTGCATATTGATTGCAACATTGTAACTTTCCGGTAAGGGACCGCCTATATGTGCACACGAGCACCAACCATCTAATTACATATATAACTGGAGCCTATTTCTTCCTATTCAAAAAAAGAAGTGGTAAGCCTACCTGTTTGACAGACATAATTATGCTATCCATAGATGTCGGTATAGCCAAATCCTCCAATACTGCATGTACTCCTTAAATACCTCCGTGAAGGGTTTGGTGTGTTTGGTTAAAACCAGGGCTCAAATTGAGTGAGGGGATCCCACACCCTTTGTAAAGAAAAGGGTATCTATTGTTCGCTTTAAATGTAGAAAAAAATACATACAAGGAATCCAGATTATATAAAGCGTTCTATAACAATGCTCTGTGATGCCTTATGGTAGAAACAAGCTTTCAGTGATTAATCAGTTGTAAAAGGTCTTATATGGGTAAAAGAGGTGACTCCGATGCAAATGAGGATGTATTGATTCCTCTCTATGCCATTCTGAAGCTGAGCTGCAGCCTATAATATTCAATGAGCTACTCTGTCCCTATTTAAAAAAGATGTTTGTTTGAACCCAGGAAGGTTTTAGGGAAGCACTTCTGTTGTTGGGTTGTACAACGGACAAGTAGCCAGCAGTGGAAGCTTACATTTTTCTGCATCGGTAGAGCCTCTGTCTGGGTGGAAAGGGAACTTTTGAAAGTGCCATGATTAGATTCTTAAGGATGTCTAAGATGTAATTATTTGCAAACAGCATTGCAAACAAGACACTCTGGTTAGACATTGGAGAAATGGTAAGTTTGTTTATTTCTCTGTCCATTCTTCTTTTCTTCTACTTCTATTTTCATTATCCACTTTTCTTTTGAGACTTTATCAGCACAACATTTTCTCTTGACTTCAAGCTGTTTTTCCCCAATCCCCTCATAAAGATTTCATGTCACTAATGTAATAGTGACATTGGTGATTTTATCAATGTAATAATTAGGCTATGTTATTGACATTGGATTGATTATATAGCCTACTAACCAGATTTGTTAAAAATTGTGTTTCATTTGTAGAATATGCCTATGAATTGGGCTGCTATTATGTTCTGTTGTCACGTCCTGACCATAGTGAGTGTTATTTTCTATGGTAGATTAGGTCAGGGCGTGACAGGGGGTGTTTGTCTGGTTTTGTATGTCTATGTTTTGGTTCTAGGTTTGCATTTCTATGTTGATGTTATTTGGCATGACCTCCAATTAAAGACAGCAGGTTGTCGTTGTCTCTAATTGGAGGTCCTATTTATGTTTAGGTTTGTCCCACAGGTGTTTGTGGGTGATTGTTCTTCGTGAGGTTTATGTTCCTCCAGCGTCACGGTTTGTTGTTTTGTATTTACTTAAAGTGTTAATTGTTGCATTCGGTGTCACTGATTTAAATAAAACATGTGGAACTACGAAAACGCTGCATCTTGGTCCGCTCATTCAAACAGCCGTGACAGAATTACCCACCAAAGAAGGACCAAGCAGCTTAAGAAGGAGCAGCAGGAGGAATGGACATGGGAGCAGATATTGGATGGCAAGGGATCCTGGACATGGGAGGAGATCCAGAAGGGATGGAATCGCCGTCCATGGGAAGAAGTGGAGGCAGCAAGAGCAGAGCGGCGACGTGAGGAGGCTCTAAATGCACCTAAAGGCAAGACTGAGAGGCAGTCCCAAAAAATGTTTAGGGTGGGGCACAAGGGGAGTTGGGCAGGGTCAGGATGGAGTCCTGAGACAACTTCCCGGGCTTACTATGAGGAGCAAGTGATGGAGCAGACACCGTATTTTGCGGTGACGTGCACTGTGTCGTCAGGGCGCATACAAAGGCCGGTGCGAACTGTGCCTGCATCCCGCAGTGATCGAGCGGAGTTGAATATCCAGCCAGGGCGGGTTGTGCAGGCCGTGAGCTCCAGACCTCCAGCGCGCCTCCAAGACCCAGTGTACCCTGTGCCTGCTCTGCACACTCTACCTCCAGTGCGCCACCATAGCCCAGTACGCCCTGTTCCTGCTCCCCGCACTAGCCTGAAGGTGTGTGTGACTAGCATGGCGCCTCCTATACCAGTCCCACGTAGCAGACCTCCAGTGCATCACCAGAGCCCAGTACGTCCTGTTCCTGCTCCCCGCACTAGCCTGAAGGTGTGTGTGACTAGCCTGGCGCCTCCTATGCCAGTCCCACGTAGCAGATCTCCAGTGCGCCTCCATAGCCCGGTAAGGCCAGTGCCTGCTTTGAGCAGTTATATTATTTTTATAATAATAAAAATCTGTCAATCAACCATATGTATTTTTTAAAAGCCCTTTAATGCATCAGCTGTTGTCAAAGTGTTTTAGAGATACCCAGTCTAAAAATCTAAGACCCATCAATGCATATGTCGAAGCACAGCATCTAGGAAACACTCCCTAGAAGTCATAAACCGAGGATTATAACTAGAGAGGAACTGTACATGTGCCCCTTATTGTTATTCAAGACGTTCCAATGATCGTAGATGACTGTCACGACTCCCGCCGAAGTCGGCCCCTCTCCTTGTTCGGGCGGCGTTCGGCGGTCGACGTCACCGGCTTACTAGTTGCCACCGATCGATGTTTCACTGTTCGTTTGGTTTTGTCTTTATTGTGTACACCTGTTTTTCATTTCGCTAATCATGTTCATTATTTAACCTCTGCATTTCCTGTTTGTCTTACATTTACATTTACATTTAAGTCATTTAGCAGACGCTCTTATCCAGAGCGACTTACAAATTGGTGCATTCACCTATAATATCCAGTAGAACAACCACTTTACAATAGTGCATCTAAATCTTTTAAAGGGGGGGGGTTAGAAGGATTACTTTATCCTATCCCAGGTATTCCTTAAAGAGGTGGGGTTTCAGGTGTCTCCGGAAGGTGGTGATTGACTCCGCTGTCCTGGCATCGTGAGGGAGCTTGTTCCACCATTGGGGTGCCAGAGCAGCGAACAGTTTTGACTGGGCTGAGCGGGAACTGTGCTTCCTCAGAGGTAGGGAGGCGAGCAGGCCAGAGGTGGATGAACGCAGTGCCCTTGTTTGGGTGTAGGGCCTGATCAGAGCCTG
This sequence comes from Salmo trutta, assembly GCF_901001165.1. Lineage (NCBI taxonomy): Eukaryota > Metazoa > Chordata > Actinopteri > Salmoniformes > Salmonidae > Salmo > Salmo trutta. The sequence continues at coordinate 6,909,528 of NC_042994.1, read as the reverse complement.
AAGGTACGGAGGTGCCGTTCCCCTCACAGCTCCGTAGGCAAGCACCATGGTCTTGTAGCGGATGCGAGCTTCAACTGGAAGCCAGTGGAGAGAGCGGAGGAGCGGGGTGACGTGAGAGAACTTGGGAAGGTTGAACACCAGACGGGCTGCGGCGTTCTGGATGAGTTGTAGGGGTTTGATGGCACAGGCAGGGAGCCCAGCCAACAGCGAGTTGCAGTAATCCAGACGGGAGATGACAAGTGCCTGGATTAGGACCTGCGCCGCTTCCTGTGTGAGGCAGGGTCGTACTCTGCGAATGTTGTAGAGCATGAACCTACAGGATCGGGTCACCGCCTTGATGTTAGTGGAGAACGACAGGGTGTTGTCCAGGATCACGCCAAGGTTCTTAGCACTCTGGGAGGAGGACACAAGGGAGTTGTCAACCGTGATGGCGAGATCATGGAACGGGCAGTCCTTCCCCGGGAGGAAGAGCAGCTCCGTCTTGCCGAGGTTCAGCTTGAGGTGGTGATCCGTCATCCACACTGATATGTCTGCCAGACATGCAGAGATGCGAAAGGAGAAGATTAATTGTGTGTCGTCTGCATAGCAATGATAGGAGAGACCGTGTGAGGATATGACAGAGCCAAGTGACTTGGTGTATAGCGAGAATAGGAGAGGGCCTAGAACAGAGCCCTGGGGGACACCAGTGGTAAGAGCACGTGGTGCGGAGACAGATTCTCGCCACACCACCTGGTAGGAGCGACCTGTCAGGTAGGACGCAATCCAAGCGTGGGCCGTGCCGGAGATGCCCAGCTCGGAGAGGGTGGAGAGGAGGATCTGATGGTTCACAGTATCAAAGGCAGCAGATAGGTCTAGAACAGTGGTTCTTAACCTGGGTTCGATCGAACCCCAGGGGTTCGGTGAGTCAGTCTCAGGGGTTCGGCACACACCCGACTCATATGATTCGTGATGCTGGACATAAAAACGAAGAAAAGTAACAGACTTTGTTGCGAAAATGACATGAGAGTGGCACTTGCCAAGGTGAAGCTGCGCATTTCTGAACTGGTCTCTGAAAGGCAACAGCAGAAGTCACACTGATTTGCAGTAAATATTCATTATTATGTTTTTGTTTTTGTGTGAAATCATGTTTTAATGGTTTTGTTCTTTGAACACTGATGTTGATGCACGGTTCATTTTGTGCACCAGTAAAATATATACCTATGTTTTGAATTTTATTTTTCCAATTAAGAAGGGTTCGGTGAATGCGCATATGAAACTGGTGGGGGTCAGTACCTCCAACAAGGTTAAGAACCACTGGTCTAGAAGGATGAGAGCAGAGGAGAGAGAGTTAGCTTTAGCAGTGCGGAGAGCCTCCGTGACACAGAGAAGAGCAGTCTCAGTTGAATGCCCAGTCTTGAAACCTGACTGATTAGGATCAAGAAGGTCGTTCTGAGAGAGATAGCAGGAGAGCTGGCCAAGGACGGTCTTGTCGGTGATTGTTTTTCTGTTTTGTGTAGTTGGAGGTGTTTCTCCAAACAATGTATTTTTCTATGAGAAGATTTATTGATATTTTTAGTAAACATGTTTGTTTACATTTATCCCTGTGTCCTGCGCTTGACTCCTCCACTTCTCTAAGAAAACCATTACAATGACCATCAGGGTCATATAATAATCAGGGTGGCTATAGAGGGGGCAAAAGTTCAACACTCAGGAGTCAATGTCATGTCTTTTGTCTTTTTTCATAGCCTGAGAGAGAGAGGATCTATTACATAAAGTTATCACAGATGCACACTATGTGACACATTACATTAATAATTCCCTAGAAATTGGATATCATTGTCTTTCATAACTGTTGCAATACAAAACATTGAAACCTTGTTAAATATTTGTTACTTTGGTATACATTGAGTGAAATGTTATACATTGAGAGAGAGAGAGAGAGTGTGTAATATTACACAATTAAATAATAGCTCATCACTCACACACACAGACATGACTTCATCGTTGTTCACAGTTTATTATCATAGTTTGTCATAGTTTCTAATTATCGTTTCTAATCATAGTTTGAACATAGTTGGCAATAGATTCTAATCAAAGTTTCTAATCAAACTTTCTAGTCTGAGAGGTTTTGATATAATAAGAGGGTCAAATAGAACCTAAGAGGGCAGAAGCTATTGTTTACAAACAGTATGAATGAAAACAATGGCTACTGCTCAATGGCTAAATAGCCTTCATTTAAAAAAATATATATATCTATATATAAACATCACATTGAATATTCAACTCACCTTCATAAAGCTCCATGAGGAAGGATGGATTCCCAGATCTTTTAGCTGTTCTGTTTTCATGCTGTTCTGGGCTGTTGGCTGTTGTAGAGGGGAGGGGCATTTGAGTGAGCTGGGGGCTTTTATGGCCCTGCCTCTGGGAGCCTGTCCGCTTGTTACATGTTGAGTGAGTGAAAGAGGGCCTACCTGTAATATATTTTGTGCTACAAACATACTTCTATTTGATGAGTTTTTTTGACCATTCAGGGATCTACTATCAAACAGTCATGAAATCATTAAAAAAATGAATGTCTACACTAAAGAATGTGAATTTGGTCATAAAAATACTAGTTGACAAGTTATATGCATGAAAATAAAGATGCTTCAAATATGTGACATTTTGGAGACATTTTTGGACACTTATAGGGGCCTCCTATGCCTTGTTATGGATACATGTCTGTAAAGATAGGTTGGTATAAGATATCTGCTCCATTTTTGGGTCCCATGTTCACAAGATGTTGGGGAATCTCTGGAGGGGACTATTCCCCAACAGTGCATCTCAGTGTACACCTCAAACACAATAAGCGTTTTGTTACATTTCAGTCTTCTGTGATGTATTTAAAGTGGCATATTGTGGAGTAAACTCATAAATTAATACATTTAAACTATATCTGACATGTTACTGGTGTCTTCTTTTTTAAGTCCATAACCCTGTGTGTGAGGTGTACACTTTTATTTCACAGTAGATTTGTTTAAGACTACCAAGAAACACTGTGTGCCCCTGATTTAGCCCCATGCATTAAAATATTAACACGCTTAAATGTCTTACATGGGCCACAGAGAAGGAGAGCCCACAGTCCAAATGCATGTGTAATGTGTTATGACACTATTGCAAGTAGACAGCATTTCAACCACAAAATACACACCCAAGACTAACTGAAGTTATCATTCTCAGCTTTCATTTCCTTAACCTGTCAAAATTACATTTGGCACAGGACCAATGTTTCCAATGTGTGTTACAGCATTCTACACCTGGTACTTAAAACAATTTTAATTGTGTTAACTGGATTACTAATGCATTCTATCAACCGAAGACATTCTGGTGAGCACTACTTTAGTCTTCTGGGGTATCAAGTTGACAGAAGAGAAGCTGCATGTATTAAACTATAGTTGACAAATGGCCTACCTAATGTAAGCAGAAACTGGTCTAAATGGTTGTGAAAGTAGCCATTAAGGTTAGTTATGGTGGAACAAACTGCACAGGTAGCCTACTTCGATTTGTTTGACAGACTCAATCACATCCCCATGATACGCGAAACTGAGCCTGCAAAAACAGGATTAAGATGTTTATATGCCACCATATCCAAGCAGCATCTACCAGGCATCTTATCCAGGTTTCTCAAAACTAGGGTACAAGCTTTCAGGTTATTGTTAACGGGATGTTTAAATGTCACAGAATAACTGGAAATTAGTGTGCATGTAAACGTGTTCAGCGGCTCTAACAAAGCCCATCTTAGAATTTGAACAACCATTAGCGAAGGAAAAAAAAAGATACACATTTGAAATCCAGAAGATTAGTAACTGAACCACATTCCCTTTTACTACAAATTGCACTGGCAACCAACACTGTTCTCAACCAGCAAGCCAAAAGGTAGACATTAAAATACACAGTATTTCAAACACAAGGAGGCACTTTTAAGTGGTTAATATTTTATTGTTCAATTAATGCAGGGTAGCATGAGCAGCAACACATCCATGGCGGAAGCAAAAGCATACAGCGGAAGCTTAAAAAGTGTCAGCAACTCAGAATTGTCATCCAAAGGAAAAATCCACCATTAGAATTCTGTTGATTAGTATGAAGGATTTCAAAATCAGAAAGCCAAGTTCAGACAAATAAAAGTTTCCCTTTAAAAGGTTGAGAGTTTTTAACAGGTGGGGATGTGCTTGGTTCAGAGATGCCAAATGTCACTACGGTCCTTGAGAGCATCTTCGCTATCAAAAATGTATAAACTACTCAGGGGTGTAGCAGGTTTGGGAGTAGACAGTTCTGACATTATCATAAAACAGATTTGTAACTATATTGGGATCAGAACTCACTGTTCAATGATACTGTCTTAATGCTACTGGAGCTGACACATTGAGTGCTTTCATTATTGCCGTCATCAGACCCAAAATCCTGAGAAACATCACTGATGCTAAAATTCATGTTGCTTGACGAGTTGGCCCGCCTGTTCAAGGCCTGTCGCTTCTGAACCAGATACCACACTTGGAGTCATTGTTGCAGCAGAGGCACGGGAGCCAGTTGCGTCACCTAAGGTATTTGGGCAAGTCATAACGCTTGCCGAGGCATGGTGGCCAGCTGCTTTTAATGTAGTTTGGGGAATATATCTAATTACCTAGGAAAGACGAGTATAAAATCGTAAAATGCCAGAATTTGAAGTATAGGAATTTTACAGTGTTATTTTAGCTGAATTAACATGTAGAACAAACACACCTTATGGTGGAGGATACCAGGTTAACCCTCCAATTAGCAGGCAACAAATCCAAGAACTTCTAAATAAAAAAAGCCTAGTCAGTTAAATACAGCTACCTATAAAAAAATGGAAGACAAGGGAAACAAAATAGAGCCACACAACTTAACTCAAAGACATTTCAAAAGTCACAGCCATTTTTCTCATTAAAACCTCAGCATTCAGATTTAATGGCAGCCACAAGCCTTACCAGGAGATCCCTCTTATTGTCTTTTTTGTTGTTGTTGCTGTGCCTTACATAGGACTCCTAGACCCTTCTAATCTGGATGTTTAATTAGGTACAACTGCAAGCCACTGAACATAATTTCCATTGGTCCATATTCCCAATTGTGTTTAGGTGCGCTTGATTTCATTCAGCTGGTGTGCTGGAGGATTTGCACATCATGGACAAATCCGATGCTTCTAAAGAGTGAACTTTACCTACTCATTGCACTTGGTGAGCTTAAATCAAGTGCACCTTTTATTTCATGCTAATTAAGATCCTGCCAGGGGCTTTTGCAGGTGCAACCTCAGAGGTAGAAATGTGTTGTGCAAAAATACATTTTAGATTTTGGATTCTTCAAAGTAGCCACCCTTTGCCTTGACAACAGCTTCGCACACTCTTGGCATTCTCTCAACCAGCTTCACATGGAATGCTTTTCCAACAGTCTTGAAGGAGTTCCCACATATGCTGAGCACTTGTTGGTTGCTTTTCCTTCACTCTATGGTCCAACTCATGCCAAACCATCTCAATTGGATTGAGGTTGGGTGATTGTGGAGGCCAGGTCACCTGATGCAGTACTCCGTCTCTCTCCTTCTTGGTCAAATAGACCTTACACAGCCTGGAGGTGGGATGGGTCATTGTCCAATTGAAAAACAAACGATAGTCCCACTAACCACAAACGAGATGGGATGGCGTATCGCTGCAGAATGTTGTGGTAGCCATTCTGGTTAATTGTGTCTTGAGTTCTAAATAAATCACAGGCGGTGTCACCAGCAAAGCACCACCACACCTCCTCCTCCATTGTTCAAGGTGGGAACCAGACACGCGGAGATCATCCATTCACCTACTCTGTTTCTCACAGAGACAAGGTGGTTGGAACCAAAGGACAGATTTCCACTGGTCTAATGTCCATTGCTCGTGTTTCTTGGCCCAAGAAAGTCTCTCCTTCTCATTGGTGTCCTTTAGTAGTGGTTTATTTGCAGCAATTTGACCACGACGGCCTGATTCATACAGTCTTCTCTGAACAGTTGATGTTGAGATGTGTCTGTTACTGACATCTGTGAATTATTTATTTGGGCTGCAATTTCTGAGGCTGGTAACTCTCATGAACTTATCCTCTTCTGCAGAGGTAACTCTGGGTCTTCCTTTCCTGTGGTGGTCCTCATGAGAGCCAGTTTCATCATAGCTCTTGATGCACTTGAAGAAACTTTCAGTTCTTGAAATGTTCCTGACTGTCGTTTCCCTTTGCTTATTTGAATGGTTCTCGCCATAATATGGACTTGGTCTTCTACCAAATCTTCTGTATACCACCCCTACCCTGTCAAAACACAAGTGATGCATTAAGAAGGAAAGAAATTCCACAAAGGAACTTTTTACAAGGCACACCTGTTAATTGAAATGCATTTCAAGTGACTACCTCATGAAGCTGGTAGAGAGAATGCCAAGAGTGTGCAAAGCTGTCATCAAGGCAAAGGGTGGCAACTTTGAAGAATCTCAAATATAAATATATTTTGATTTGTTTAACACTTGTTATGGTTACTACATGGTTCCATATGTGACTCACCACCTGGATTCGGACTTACAGTATCTCACAAAAGTGAGTACACCCCTCACATTTTTGTAAATATTTCCGTATATCTTTTCATGTGACAACACTGAAGGAATGACACTTTGCTACAATGTAAAGTAGTGAGTGTACAGCTTGTTTAACAGTGTAAATTTGCTGCCCCCTCAAAATAACAACACACAGCCATTCATGTCTAAACCGCTGGCAACAAAACTGAGTACACCCCTAAGTGAAAATGTCCAAATTGGGCCCAATTAGCCATTTTCCCTCCCCGGTGTCATGTGACTCGTTAGTGTTACAAGGTCTCAGGTGTGAATGGGGAGTAGGTGTGTTAAATTTGGTGTCATCGCTCTCACACTCCCTCATACTGACTGGTCACTGGAAGTTCAACGTGGCAGCTCATGGCAAAGAACTCTCTGACGATCTGAAAAAAAGAATTGTTGCTCTACATAAAGATGGCCTTGGCTATAAGAAGATTGCCAAGACCCTGAAACTGAGCTGCAGCACGGTGGCCAAGATCATACAGCGGTTTAACAGGACAGGTTCCACTCAGAACAGGCCTCGCCATGGTCGACCAAAGAAGTTGAGTGGACGTGCTCAGCGTCATATCCAGAGGTTGTCTTTGGGAAATCGACGTATGAGTGCTGCCAGCATTGCTGCAGAGGTTGCAGGGGAGGGGGGGTCAGCCTGTCATTGCTCAGACCATACGCCGCACACTGCATCAAATTGGTCTGCATGGCTGTCGTCCCAGAAGGAAGCCTCTTCTAAAGATGATGCACAAGAAAGCCCGCAAACAGTTTGCTGAAGGCAAGCAGACTAAGGACATGGATTACTGGAACCATGTCCTGTGGTCTGATGAGACCAAGATAAACTTATTTGGTGCAGATGGTGTCAAGCGTGTGTGGCGGCAACCAGGTGAGGAGTACAAAGACAAGTGTGTCTTGCCTACAGTCAAGCATGGTGGTGGGAGTGTCATGGTCTGGGGCTGCATGAGTGCTGCCAGCACTGGGGAGCTACAGTTCATTGAGGGAACCATGAATGTCAACATGTACTGTGACATACTGAAGCAGAGCATGATCCCCTCCCTTCGGAGACTGGGCCACAGGGCAGTATTCCAACATGATAACGACCCCAAACACACCTCCAAGACGACCACTGCCTTGCTAAAGAAGCTGAGGGTAAAGGTTATGGACTGGCCAAGCATGTCTCCAGACCTAAACCCTATTGAGCATCTGTGGGGCATCCTCAAACAGAAGGTGGAGAAGTGCAAGGTCTCTAACATCCACCAGCTCCGTGATGTCGTCATGGAGGAGTGGAAGAGGACTCCAGTGGCAACCTATGAAGCTCTGGTGAACTCCATGCCCAAGAGGGTTACGGCAGTGCTGGAAAATGATGGTGGCCACACAAAATATTGACACTTTGGGCCCAATTTGGATATTTTCACTTAGGTGTGTACTCACTTTTGTTGCCAGCGGTTTAGACATTAATGGCTGTGTGTTGTGTTATTTTGAGGGGACAGCAAATGTAAACTGTTATATAAGGTGTACACTCACTACTTTACATTGTTGGAAAGTGTCATTTCTTCAGTGTTGTCACATGAAAAGATATACTCAAATATTTACAAAAATGTGAGGGGTGTACTCACTTTTGTGAGATACTGTATGTAGCAAAATGTGAAAGTGTTTTTTTACATTGAATAAAAGTAGAGACTCAGAGCTTCAAAATGGTATATCATACACTGCATTTGAGGAACAATGGGAAAGTAATTCTGCTCTAAACGTTGATCAACTTGTAAATTCACTTTTGAGAAAATTGCCTTTGAATGTTTTGGTATCTAGTGAAGAGCTCCTCTTTGTCTACACCCATTCAGCATCGTTCACACCCTCTTAAGTTTTAGCCCCACCCATCTTGTTTCGCTCTCGGAGCACGCACTTGACGCTCTGGCCGAAGATTTGTTTACCTCTAGATAACAGCCTAACCTGTTCTGCTGGCAACAATTTCATTACACTTTTTTGCAGACGTTTACTGACACCGGACATATTCAATGGGTGTTGTACACACGCCACATAACGTTAGCTAACGAACCAGCCAGCTAACGTTAGCTAGTTAAACAACAATGAACAAAGCGCCAACACTACCTAACAGACTAACTAGACAAGCAAACAGCTCTGGGAAATGAATCATAACATCTGCATGGGAGCCAGCCAGCTAATGTTAGCTAGCTAGCTAACAGTACACTTTAGCTTAAGACATACAGCTAGCTAGGTAAACAATGAACCTAGATAGGTAAACAATGTTTAGAAAACACACGTCACGTAATGTTAGCTAACAAGCCAGCCAGCTAACTCTAGCTAGTTAAACATTACTGAACAAAGTGCCAGCAATGCCTAACATTAGGCTCTAACTAGAAAAGCAAATGGCTCTGGGAAACAAATAATAACGTCAGCTAGGGAACCAGCCAGCTAACAGTACACTTTAACTTGAAATTAAACCACTTTGTCAAAATTAGAAATGTGTCATATCTGAAAATGTAGCTAGCTAATGCTTGACTATAAACATGCATCATGGACGGTCTCCCTGTCAGGAATGCCATACCACGGTTGCACGGTTTGAAGATGTTATCCGGAGACAGGTGTTTTCTCCATCTCTTTAGCTATCATACTCTAATTACACTGATTTCAAATCTTGATCCTCCAGAAAACAAAGAGAAACACTTATGCAGCTCCACTATACAATTTTTTTTTTAAAAGCAGCGTTCGACAGGATTACCAACACAGACTGACGAACTCAAATAGACAGACGACTTCAATATGGCAGACCAATCCGAACTCCTCTCTCGGCATGTCCAGCCCACTCATTATCTCAAACAATCATGGCTAGTGAGAAGTTTGCTTACTTTTACTGTGGCTTAACCAGCAAGGCTCGTAATTTAACAATTGTATTTGTATTTGCAGATGGCATACGTTTGTTATTAATGCACATCAAAGTTCACATGTTCGAGAAGGAATTTCTGCCAGAAAACGCATTTTGATTTTTACGTTCAAACAGCTCTCCTGTGAAGTCGTGACTTGCGACATACGCCTAGTTCCCTGAATCGGGTCACATATGTGTTATTTCATAGTTCTGATGTCTTCACCATTATTCTACAATGTAGAAAATAGTAAAAATAAAGAAAATCCTTGAATAAGTTGGTGTGTCCACATTTGAATGGTACTGCACGCTAGACAAGAGATTGTCCGACAACACCGAATTTACATTTCTACATAACAGCCGACCATTGAATGCATATATGATTTCATCCCATGTCATGAGTCTTTGGCCAAACAGACAGTCGACTACAGCAGGCAAGTATGTCAAGTTGTGTCAATGTTTGTGAATGAGTTACAGGTGACACATTATGCTAGCTAAGCTTCCCTGCTAGTGCTTTGCCGGCTTTATTGTTGGAACTTAAATAGATCCACTTAAGGTCTGAGTTTTCATACTATGCAGTTAGATGATTTTACCAACAATACTTGGTTTAGAAAAATGTACATGTTCTTAGACAATCTGTTGTCTGTTCGGGAATATCTTTGTTAATTGATAGGTTAAACCGTTCCAGGCATTGTAAAGTTCAAGTACACCGAATCCATTTTTTAAGACCCTGTGGTACGATAAATGGACTTGCAGGAGGAACAAGCTATAGGTTAAAAATCAATTGACACTCGTGAATCAATACAGGTAACAACAACAAAAAAAAAAATCGATAAATTTAAGCTAGAAATATCAGGTTTTTGCATGGGCTGCATCTTGATCCACGTCGCCCCATGTCGCCCTTCCGCATCTGGTGCATCTGAGCTACAGCAGAGTTTGTCAGACCATGTGACATAACAGAAATCCATCTTCTCACGAAAGCATCTGTGGCGTCTGAACGGTTTGGCCTACAAACTATTATGACCACTATGGAAAAGGGAGACTCACGAATACGGGTCCGTTTTGCTCTACGACCCCAACAAGTTTCACTGACTCATCTGAAGGTAACCCATACAAACTAATGGAAGTATGGAGTTAGCTGTGCCAACATACATAAAGGGTTAAATATGTGCCATCACCTAGATATTGGACAGACTTCAAAACTTTGCCATTTATAAAAAGGTGTTATTCAATGTGTTTCTGTGGGCTATAGTAGCAAAGGCAAAATTCTATATTTTATCAAAACATTGCGATAAAATGTTGAATATCTAAAGTGTCCCAAAAATTCATACAGCTAATTGATCATGGTATAAACGTTTAAAACAATTTTTTAAGTTAGCTTAGTACTCTCCCTAAGGCTCAGACTGCGGTTGAAGAATACGTCTGGATTGGCAACACCGTGTACAATGCATGCCTACATAACTACATCTAAAGTGCACGACATGACCAAAATGATGTGGACAGCAGCTTGTTGAACATCTCATTTCAAAATCATGGGCATCAATATAGAGTTTGTTCCTCCCCATTGCAGCTATAAAAGCCTCCACTCTTCTGGGAAGACGTTCCACTAGATGTTTGAACATTGCTGCGGGAACTTCCTTCCATTTAGCCGCAACAGCATTAATGAGGTCAGAAACTGATGTTGATTGATTAGGCCTGGCTCGCAGTCGGCGTTCCAATTCATCCCAAAGGTGTTCGATAGGGTTGAGGTCTTGGCTATTTGCAGGCCCGTCAAATTCTTCCACACCAATCTCAAAACATTTCTGTATGGACCTTGCGCTGTGCACAGGGGCATTGTCGTGCTGAAACAGCATGCGCTAGAGTCCAATGGCAGCAAGCTTTACACCAAGTGTTGTAACCGGGACAGACGATTACGCGCTACAGCACTGTTCTGAGAGTTTGTGTGGCCTATAACATTAACAGGACTTATTTGACAAACTGACTTGGAAAAGTGTCATCCTGTGACTGCCATGTTGAAAGTCACTAAGCTCTTCAGTAAGGCTGTATGCATGGCTGTGTGCTTGATTTTATATGCTGGTGAGGCCAAAATAGCCGAATCCAGTAATTTGAAGGGGTGTCAACATACACAAAATAGGACCATGAGGAAGTTCTGACGTCACCACTTAACAACACTAATGTAAAACCAAACTTGGAATTTGAACAACCAGTAGCAAATGTAAACACCAGATATTTGAAAACTGAGCCACATTCCCTTTTACTACAAACTGCACTGGCGACCCACATCACCGTCTTGAAATCAGCAAGCACAGTGGGTACAGGAGAAACCTCAGTTTTCCAAGGACACATTTTTATTGATTCAATCTTGCAAGAGTAGCAAGAGCACCGGCAACTTCCTGGTCAAAACAAAAGCAAGACTAAAATCTGAAATAAATTAAAACCGTGTCACCAACAGAATCTTATTTCATCAATTTGACATTAAAAGTCTCACCATCAGCTTCTAAAGGATGACTCCACCATTAGATTTTCCTGTTGGCACATACATAGTTAGTAAAAAGGACTTCAAATTCAAAGAGCAAAGTTGAGATCAGATTGAAGTTGAACGTTACCTTGTAGGATCCTTTACTAGTGGTGGGTATGTGCTTGGTTCAAATATTCCAACATCACTGTCATTGGGAGCATTTCCACTGTCAACAGGCATAATCAGTCAACAGGAACTGTAGGAACGGATTGGGATGAGAACTGACTGTTCAACGATGCTGGCCTGAGAGCTACAAAAACCACCATCTTTTGTACTTTCATAGTGCTTCTGCTGAGACATCGGGCCAGTTGCTTCTGGGGCATTTGGGCTGGATGGCAGACTTGCTGAGGCATGGCAGTCAGTTGCTTCTGCTGCTGGGACATTGGAGCTGGATACCACACTAGCGGAGGCTGCATAGGATCAGCGTCCAGCTGCTTTTGCGTCGGAGCTGGATGCCACATTTGCTGGAGCATAGGGGCCGGTTGATTCTGCTGCTTGGGAATTTGGGCTGGATGCCACACTTGCTTCTGCTGCTGAGGCATGGCAGTCGGTTGTTTCTGCTGCATTCAAGCTGGACGCCACACTTGCTAAGGCATGGCGGTCGGTTGCATCTGCCGCCGAGGCTGTGGCCGGTTGCTTTTTTTGCTGGGGCATTTAAACCAGATGTCACGCTTGTTGGGGCATGGCAGTCGGTTGCTTCTGCTGCTGAGGCATTGGAGCTGGATGCCACACTTGTTGGGGATTGGGGGCCGGTTGACTCTGCTGCTCCTGCATTTGAGACAGATGTCACAGTTGCTGGGAAAATTGGAGCTTTACACCACACTTGCTGAGGTTGCTTAGGATCAGCGTCCGGCTGCTTTTGCATCAGAGCTGGATGCCACACTTGCTGAGGCTTCTGTGGCATGGCAGCTGGTTGCTTCTGGTGCTGAGGCATGGCAGTCGGTTGCTTCTGCGGCATTGGAGCGGGATGCCACACTTGCTGAGGAATGGGGGCCGGTTGCTTCTGCTGCTGGGTGAATTTGGGCTGGATGCCACACTTGCTAAGGATTCTGTGGCAGGGCAGTCGGTTGCTTCTGCTGCTGAGGCACAGCAGCCGGTTGCTTCACCGAAGATATTTGCGCTAGCCACCACACTTGCTGAGACATTGTAGCTGGTTGCTTCTGCATTGTAGCTGGTTGCTTCTGCATGGGAGCCGGTTCCTTTTGTTGCTGGGACACAAGACAGTTTATTTTGTTTAGCTAGGCAAGTCAGTTAAGAACAAATTCTTATTTACAGTTACCGCCTACTTGTGAAGTCCACCGGCCAAACCCTCCCCAAACCAAGACGACGCTGGGCGAATTGTGCGCTGCCCTATGGGACTTCCGATCACAGCCATTTGTGATACAGCACTGAACAAACCCGGGTCTGTAGTGACGCCTCTAGCGCTGCAGTACCTGCACCACTCGGGAGGCCTTCTTGCTGGGGCATAGGAGCTGGTCCCTCTTGTTGCTTTAGAATAGGAGCTGGTGTCTTTATATTAATAATTACCTAGGAGCCAAGAAATTTCTGCATAGTAAAATGCCATTTATTAAAGTTCTTGGCACTATACAAAGTGTTATTTTAACTGAATTACTTTGTGTAGCACAAACACCTTTAGGTGGAGCATAGCAGGTTATCCCTCCAATTAACAGGCAACAAATCCAAGGAATAATAAAAATGTATCCTTCAGTTAACAGCTACCTGTAAAACCTGGAACAAAGAGGGAAACAAACGAGAGCTATACAACTCATCTCAAGTAGTTCAAAAGTCACAGCCCTTTTTCAAATCCACACCTCAATATGAAAACCAATGGTAGCCAGAAGCATTACAAGGAGATCTTCCTAATTGTAGCTGCTCATCTTTGTTGCTGCACCTTATAAAGGAATCCTAGACCCTGCCAGCCACTGAACTGAACTTCCATTGGCCCAATTGAGTTTAGGTGTCTATACTTCATTCAGCTGGTGTGCTGGAGGGTTTGCACATCATGGACCGATCCGATGCTTTTATAGAGGGAAATCTAACTCTCCACGGCACTGGGTGAGCTTAAATCAAGTGCACCTTTTAATGAAGGCTAATGAAGTTCCTGCCAGGGGCTGTTGCAACCTCAGTGGTCCGGTAGAAATGTGTTGTGCATAAAGGCTGCAGACACATTGAGATTGTGTCAAATTCCATATTGTGACAAATTAAATGAAGTAGTCTGGGGTTGAAGTGTCCAAAACAACATTTGAGCCATGACCTAGATGTGGGACAGACACCTAAACTGATTTGACTTTGCCATATGGGCTATAGTATAAGGCCAAATGCAAGTTTAAAACTAAAAGGTCACTCAATTCTAATGCCAAATGAGCCATGGTCTGACCATCTAAAAACAATTCCCTATACATTAGCTTACTCACCAACAGCTTAGACCGAGGTTGAAGACAGTCTCACTGTATACAATGCATGCCTACAGCTGAAGTATGAACATGAGGAATGTCTGACAAGTCACCCCTTGACAAATGTTCTTATGTAGACCCAAGCTATTATTTTGAACAACCAGTAGCAAAGGTGAAAAGATTAGAAAAGCAAAGAATTAACTTAAACGCAGTCATTTTTACTACAGACTGCACACCACCTGTTCTCAATTAGAAGTAATGGACACAAGAATCATTATTTCACAGAGACAAAACATTTTTGAAAATAAAATTGTTTATTGATTCCATCACGCTAGAGCACCAGCAACTTCCTGGTCGAAACAAAAGCAGAAAGAAATGCAAACAGTGTCAGCAATACAGAATGTTATGTAACCAATGTCAAACAATTCTCACCATTAGAGCTTCTAGAGGATGACTCCATTACATTTCCCTGTTGATAAACACATGGTTAGTACAAAGAACTTCAAAGTCAGAGAGTAAAGTTCAGAGAAGGTTAAAGTTATCGATTACCTTGCAGAATCCTTCACTAGTGGTGGATGTATGCTTGGTGCACCAATGCCAACATAACTGTCCTTGGGAGCATTTCCACTGTCAACAGGCATAGCCTCCCTAGGAGTGTAGCGGGTTTGGGAGAAGACAGTTCTGCCCTTCTCGTAGTGCGATTTGGAACTGTAGGAATAGATTGGGATGACACCCAACTGTTCAACAATGCTGGCCTGAGAGCTACCAGAGACACCATCTTCAGTGCTTTCGTAGTGCTTCTGCTGAGGCATGGGGGTCAGTTGCTTCTGCGGTAGAGGCATGGAGGCCAGTTGCTGCTGGGACATTTGAGCTGGATACCACACTTGCTTGGGTACGGCGGTCGGTTGCTCCTGCGGAAGAGGCGTGGAGGCCGGTTGCTTCTGCTGCTGGGAAAATTGAGCTGGATGCCACACTTGCTGATGTGTCTGCGGCATGGCGGTCAGTGCAGCGACTTGTTGCTTCTGGACCATTTTAGCTGGATACCACACGTCGTGAGGCTGCTGGGGCATAGGGGCCGGTTGCTTCTGCGCCAGATGCCACACTTGCTGAAGCATGGCAGCCGGTTGCTTATGCTGCTGGGGATTTTGAGCTGTTTGCAACAGTTGGGGTACGGCGGTCATTTCCTTCTGCGGTAGATGCATAGGGGCTGGTTGCTTCTGTGCCGGGGGAAATTGATCTGGATGCCACACTTGCTAGGTGGCTGGGGCATGGCGGTCGGTTCAATTTGCTGCTGAAGTTCAGCGGCCAGTTGCTTCTGCAGCATTTGAGCTGGATGCAACACTTGCGGCGGCATGGTGGCCGGTTGCTTCTGCGGCAGAGGCATGGAGGCCAGATGCTTCTGGGGCATTTGAGCTGGATACCTAACTTGCTGGGGTATGGTGGCCAGTTGCTGCTGGGGCATGTGCACTGGATGCAACAGTTGCGGCGTTATGCTGGCCAATTCATTCTGCTGCTGAGGTTCAGCAGTCGGTTGCTTCTGGGGCATTTGAGCTGGATAAAACACTTGCTGAGGTATGGCGGTCAGTTCCTTCTGCGGTAAAGGCATTGGGGCTGGTTGCTTCCGCTCCTGGGGAAATTGAGCTGGATGCATCACTTGCTGAGGTGGCTGGGGCATGGCGGTCGGTTCAATTTTCTGCCGAGTTTCAGCAGCCGGTTGCTTCTGCTGCTGGGGACATTGAGCTGGAGTCCACACTTCCTGGGCCAAGGTCGGTCAGTTGCTTCTGCTGCTGAGGTTCAGCGGTTGGTTGCTTCTGGGGCATTTGAGCTGGATGCCACTCTTGCTGAGGCATGGCGGTCAGTTCCTTCTGCTGCCGAGTTGCAGAGGGTTGTTGCTTCTGGACCATTTTAGCTGGATACCACACGTCATGAGGCTGCTGGGGCATGGGGGCCGCTTGCCACACTTGCTGAAGCGTGGCAGCCGGTTGCTTATGCTGCTGGGGCATTTGAGCAGATTGCCACAGTTGTGGTGGATTGGAGGTCAGTTCCTTCTGCGGTTGACGCATAGGGACTGGTTATTTCTGGGGCTTTTGAGCTGGATACCACACTTGCTGGGGCATGGCAGTCGGTTGCTTCAGCAGCATTTGAGCTGGATGCAACACTTGCTGAGTTATGGCGGCCGGTTCCTTCTGCTGCTGAGGTTCTGCTGCTGTGCTGCTGAGCTGGATGCCACACTTGCTGGGGCATGGTGGCCGGTTGCTTCTGCGGTGGAGGCATTGGGGCTGGATACCATGCTTGCTGGGGCATAGCTGTTGGTTGGTTCTGAGGTATAGGCATTGGAGCCAGTTGCTTCTGGGGCATGGTGGTCAGTTCCTTCTGCTGCTGAGGACCAGTAGCTGGTTGCTTTTGCTGCTGGGGTATTTGAACTGGATGCCACACTTGCTGAGGTAGCTGGGGTATGGAGGCCTGTTCCTTCTGATGCTGAAGTTCAGTAGCTGGTTGCTTCTGGGGCATTTGAGCTGGATACCACATTTTCTGAGGTGCCTGGGACATGGGGGCCAGTTGTTTTTGCAGGATGGCAGCCGGATGCTTCTGTTGCTCTTCGGTCAGCTGCGCTTGCATTTCAGCTGTTGGAGAGTTGTAATTACCATATCCTTTAGACCCAAGTGAGCCTGCATAGAGCCATGCTGCATCAGAACCTAGTGCAGGATACCCATCACCTAGGTTAGAAAAAGTAAAGTATAATGCCAGCCTTTGAAGTTACTGGAACCGCAACTGTTATTTGAAATTAATGTGTAGAAACTCACTTGATGTAGAACAGGTTATCCCTCCAATTAGCAGGCAACAAAGCCAAGAAACTCTTAAAAAAAAAAAAAGTCTGTTATAAACATAGCTACCTGTAACACCTGAAGGACAAGGGAAACAAACTAGATCAATACTTTTAAAAACCTACCTGAAAGCGATTCCAATAATCATGGCCACTTTGCGCTTCAAAACCTCCCCAGTAATCAGAACTAATGGTCAGTATAAGCCCTAGCATAATATCCCTTTTGCTGTATCTGACAGGCTTTTGGTTGCTCCTTTTAAACAAATCCCCAGACCCTTCTAATGTCATTGGCTAATTAAGGACAGCTGTAAGCCCCTGAACTACATTTGATTCCTAATTCCAAATTGACCCCTAAATCCTACACCCTGGCCTAAACACTTCTGTGAATCAGAAATGATTGAATAGGTATAAGCAATATGGCCACAATTGCATCCAGCCTATCAGAAGGCAAGGTGAAGCAATTACCATATTGCTATAACCTATCTGATCATTTCAAATGCCCATAAGCGACTAAGTGGTAGGTGTAGGGGCTAGGGGTTGATTTGGAATTCAGACATTTACTCAGGTGTGGTTGATTCTCTAATTGAGTTCCTGACAGGTTTGACAGCCCTTACTCTAAAGCGCGCTTCAAACTCATTACACGGAGGGCCGAGTGTCTGTGGGTTTTCGCTCCTTCCTTGTACTTGATTGCTGAATTAGGGCCACTAATTACTCCCCTCACCTACAGTAGTTGTCTAGGTCTTAATTGAAAGGAAAAAACAAAAACCTACAGACACTAGGCCCTCCATGGAATGAGTTTGACACCCCTGCTCTCAAGTAGGAAACACATTTTGTCTTGGCACTTCATTGATCGGGTTTAAATTATTGCTTGTACAAAATTCCCTTGATTCATTTGAAGTTTAGTGGCTAAATGAGCAGTTAGGCACCATTATTTTACACATGCCTTCTTTTAAACAGTGTGTTTCATTCAGCATAGCAACAGTAGATGGTTAACAAGTTTCAGTTGTACATAGTGCAACATCTTGGACAAATTCTGAATTCAGACAGACGCCAATTAAACACTCACATTATGCAAACACACCACACACATATTCTTCTGATGATCTGAGTCTTTAATTTTTCAGACGCAAACATATAGTAGGGCTCATTTGAGTGGTAAGGCTAAAGCAACTGACTGTAGACCAAAGTCAAGAAGTAAAGTCAGGAGAGGTGCATCTGCCACATCCGAAATTCGGATACTAATGTCATTTTCCAACAGCAAGGCTCAGATCACCATGGCAGTGTTGCCATTGTTTATAAAAGGTTTCGTTTATAATGTCAAAAAAACATGTCTCCAACACCCACTCACAAACTGAAATCATTTGTGTGTACATTATACAATCAATAAATGAGAGAGCCTCAATCACATCATTCATTTATGCACTGTAGGCTACACATTAACTGCAGCAAATTGGTTCCTGTTTCAGTCATGTTTTTGTTCGCATGGGTCAAACAAAAACACTAATGATTGGTTGACAATTGTGGCAGATGAATCAGAATTAGTTGGGTAACATAGATAATTAAGATGTTTTATTTGCATAATATGCTCATGTGAGATACATTCACATATGACAAGAATCTGTTAAACCATGTGAAGGGATGGCGTGATTAATGGGGAACCAATTACTTGTCTCCACAATGTCTGTGCACAAGTCACTCCCTCCTTTGGCATTGGGGGAAGGTGTATGGCAGTGTCTGGACCATTGTATGTCCTCTCTGATGTTGCACTTATCTTGGGATAGTGTATGACCTAGAGGCTCACTCCCCTCAGTGAGCTTGTCCAGGAGTGGAGTCAAGAGGGGGTTTACTTGAGATGAGAGTATCTAGAGTTGTCAATTGATTTATGCCATTGGATGAGCTAATGGTTCTGTTCTATATCGTGCCAGGGAGAGACGGTTCCAGTTTGGGGTAGGAGGACCAGACAATGGTCTATACAATGAACACTGTTGACACAGCAGTTGCTGTCTGCTATGTTTTATAGATATCTTTCATACAAAACTTAACCTTGTGACCCATTCTATGTATCTGTGGTTCGTCATGTATCTTGTATCTTGGCTATAAAAGATCTTTGTACTTCTGTGTAGTCACTTTTCAATGGTTCATTAGAGATAGCGCATCATTGAAAGTCAAGTGCTTTTGCAAAAGCATCTTAATTATTAAAGATGTAGTTTTAAGTATAACTCTGACTGGTGTGTGAAGTTTGTAACTCTCCTCATTTAGTAATGCAGAAATTAGCCACCACACGACGGAGCCTCCACGTGACAGGTGACGGCTGCAGGATGAAGTTGGTGAAGAGCAGAGATTTTTGTAAAGTTCATGCAGTCCACATATATACTCACGTCGGAAATGCTTTATTCCCAGAACGCAACACACTTTGAAAGGCGGTGACCAACAATTGTCAACGACTTGACAATAGTGATCAGCTCGAAGGTGCCCACTATCTCCATAAAATGTCTCACTCATGTGGATGAAATAAAACACAAGACAACAACCCATCTCATCATCCTCTGACCGTCTACCCTCCTTTGTGGAAGCATTTTCTTCCAATGTTGTCTCAACTTTGATTGTAGTACACATCCACAAACACATAAACTGGAATGCAACTGTTTAGATAGCTATGCATATATCTCCAGCCCCCTTAAATCTGCCAAATAGTGTTTTCCCTATTCCGACTGATGTTTCCACTTTGCACTCCATCCCTGATAATTATACTTGATTCCAAGTCTGTGCCTTGAAAATTCCCATCTCCTTTTCTTCTCCTGTTTGTTTCAGCACAGCAGGCAGACAATCTGTTCTTTTATATTCACCCCAAGTGCTCCAATCCTTCTTTACTTTATTATACAGCCCTTAATGTCTAGAAATCTGCACTCACTCCCCTCTTCCACTGCTATAGGCTGGCCTACTGTAACTGGAACACAAATGTATGTCACTTAAATCAGACCTGGGTTCAAATACTATTTAAAATATTTCAATTAATTTCACATAACTTACTTTGAATGTTTCTGATCTTTTATTTGAAAAGATAAGTAGTTAAATGCTTTTATTGTATTTGGAAATACACTTGGAAAGATTTTGAAAAACTCAAATTAACACACTCAAATACACTCCAATGCAAAGTATTTGAAAATACTGTCAAATAATACAATTTGTCAGACTATTTGTTTTTTTTTACAAATAAGCATTCAAATACAAAAATACTTTTTTTGAGGGGGGGGGGCTGTGTATTACAAGATCCTGAAATACACATGTTTTTGAACACAGGTCTGCGCTTAAATGTAGCATTTGCATGAAAATACACAAATATGTATTGTATTGTAATATACTGCATCATATTCTATTGTATTTGTTGTTTCTTTGTGATTTCATTTGAAATCCTCAACTGTTCTTTTTTCTGAAGACAGATTCCAATTCTTCTTTCTGTTAGACCCTCCAGGCCCTATTAGTCTACCGAGGTCTGTCAGTTGTGATTGTAACCATCAGATCCAAAATTTCAGTGGTGAGTAGCCACTCGCAGATGGCAGACTTTACCTCACATAAAGACACACCATGCCCACCAGAGCACACACACAGCCTACATACGATTCAGGTAGAAATCAATACTGACTCCAAAACAGACAATTATTATTTACATTCATTTATTTGTTTGTTTTACAACTCAGTTTTAGGATCAGGTACTACTGCCTGCTTCACTTCCTAAAATTAAGAAAAAAGTATTTGAGAAGCAATATAGATACATTATAAAGAGGGAACTCGGTATAATTTACTGCTGCTTTCTATATATTATCAAAGCCACTTAAACATATACTGCTCCATAGACATGTGTTGAAATAGAATTTGTTTTTTTGAAATACTTTTTTAGCTGCTCTTAATTGAGTTTTTCTGTCACTCCAGGCAGGCTCAATCAACCCTCAAAGAAAACCAATACTATTTGAACTCAGGTTTGTTTTCACCTCAAACCTTGAGATCGCCTCTTATAAGTGAGTGGAGATCTCTCCCTCGGGCATGAGCCATTTCATGTCTGACACGCCGTCGTAAATGCCCACGCGGGAAAGGTCACGTGACATCAGGCTGAAGTAGCTCAGAGATTTTTCATTGGACTTCACCCTGTTTACCAGCACAAACAGGAACTGTGAAAAATAAATCATAGTTATGTTCAGTAGGGCAAAACGTAGCAAAAACGTTTTGCAACGGAAACTAAAACCTGTGGTTTTATTGGACGAGACCAATGTCAACAGTAGTTCAATATATACAGTATCTCACAAAAGTGAGTACTCCCCTCACATTTTTGTAAATATTTGAGTATATCTTTTCATGTGACAACACTGAAGAAATGACACTTTGCTACAATGTAAAGTAGTGAGTGTACAGCTTGTATAACAGTTTAAATTTGCTGTCCCCTCAAAATAACACAACAAACAGCCATTAATGTCTAAACCACTGGCAACAAAAGTGAGTACACCCCTAAGTGAAAATATCCAAATTGGGCCCAAGGTGTCAATATTTTGTGTGGCCACCATCATTTTCCAGCACTGCCTTAACCCTCTTGGGCATGGAGTTCACCAGAGCTTCATAGGTTGCCACTGGGGTCCTCTTCCACTCCTCCATGACGACATCACGGAGCTGGTGGATGTTAGAGACCTTGCACTCCTCCACCTTCCGTTTGAGGATGCCCCACAGATGCTCAATAGGGTTTAGGTCTGGAGACATGCTTGGCCAGTCCATCACCTTTACCCTCAGCTTCTTTAGCAAAGCAGTGGTCGTCTTGGAGGTGTGTTTGGGGTCGTTATCATGTTGGAATACTGCCCTGTGGCCCAGTCTCCGAAGGGAGGGGATCATGCTCTGCTTCAGTATGTCACAGTACATGTTGGCATTCATGGTTCCCCCTCCCCTGCAACCTCTGCAGCAATGCTGGCAGCACTCATACATCTATTTCCCAAAGACAACCTCTGGATATGACGCTGAGCACGTCCACTCAGCTTCTTTGGTTGACCATGGCGAGGCCTGTTCTGAGTGGAACCTGTCCTGTTAAATCGCTGTATGGTCTTGGCCACCCTGCTGCAGCTCAGTTTCAGGGTCTTGGCCATCTTCTTATAGCCCAGGCCATCTTTATGTAGAGCAACAATTCTTTTTTTCAGATCGTCAGAGAGTTCTTTGCCATGAGCTGCCACGTTGAACTTCCAGTGACCAGTCAGTATGAGGGAGTGTGAGAGCGATGACATCAAATTTAACACACCTACTCCCCATTCACACCTGAGACCTTGTAACACCAACGAGTCACATGACACCGGGGAGGGAAAATGGCTAATTGGGCCCAATTTGGAAATGTTCACTTAGTGGTGTACTCACTTTTGTTGCCAGCGGTTTAGACATTAATGGCTGTGTGTTGAGTTATTTTGAGGGGGCAGCAAATTTCCACTGTTATACAAGCTGTACACTCACTACTTTATATTGTAGCAAAATGTCATTTCTTCAGTGTTGTCACATGAAAAGATATACTCAAATATTTACAAAAATGTGAGGTGTGTACTCACTTTTGTGAGATACTGTATATATATATATATATATATATATATATATATATATGAAATTTGTTGATGGGCAGTTCCTTATCTCCTGCATTTGGTAAGCGTTTTCTCAGTTCACAGAGCAGTTTAAAACATCTGACTCCAATGAATCAATTTACAAATTCAATTCAAGCTGCAATTAAAGAGTTGATTCAAAATAACTTGTTCCAAATAGTGGTTTATGGACATTATCTTAAGATCTGAATCAAATAGCCAATATAATAGAGGTTTTGTTGAGTCGCTCTTTTCAGGTCCAGTTGCTGCTTGCCTGCTCTCACCTTTTCAACGAATTCTGGGGCCAGAGCTCCTGAACTAGCCGGTCCTTGAGCACTTCATAGTCACCACTCCCCCTGTTGATGAAGAGCAGGATGTGCCCCTTCACCTCTGACTGGTAGAGACCCACTGCTGTGTGAGAGAGAGAGAGAGAGAGAGAGAGAGAGAGAGAGAAAGGAGAAAATTGCTGAAAGAACAGGCATTTCTCAGCCTTGACGTACAGGTCATACTCCAACAGTCGTCCAAGTACCTTGCGCACCAAAGACACATGCTCGGCGCGAGTAGCGGAGTATACCAGAATGTCATCGATATACACCACTACACCCTGCCCGTGAAGGTCCCTGAAAATCTCGTCGACCATTGGGGTCGGGAATTCTGTCAGGGGTGTGTAACTGGTGGCATGGAAGTCAAACGCAGAAGAGCAGAACTTGGTAAATAGTCAGAGCCGTTTAATGTACATAACTACCGGCATACAAAAATAACAAAACACATGGGCACAAAACCCGTATCGCACCAGTCACATAAAGGCCACGTACTTACAATAAACATTTCCCGACAAGGACATGGGGGATACAGAGGTAACATATAAATCATGTAATTATGGAAGTCAAACCAGGTGAGTGCGACAACCAGACAAAACAAATGGAACATGAAAAATAGATCGATGATGGCTAGAAGACCAGTGAGGTCGACCACCGAACGCCACTCGAACAAGGAGAGGAACCGACTTCGGAAGAAGTTGTTACAGTTCCCCCCCCCCCCCCACCCCCCTGATGCGAGGCCCCAGCAGTGCGCCGAGACCGGCCTCGGGGAAGACCCGGAGGACGAGGCGCAGGGCGATCCGGGCGGAGACGGTGGATATCCCGCAGCATAGAAGGGTCCAACACATCCTCCTCCGGAAGCCAGCATCTCTCCTCTGGACCGTACCACTCCAAGTCCACGAGGTATTGAAGGCCCCTCACCCGACGTCTCTAATCCAGGATGGATCGAACGGAGTACGCTGGGGCACCCTCAATGTCTAGAGGGCGTGGAGGAACCTCCCGCACCTCAGCTTCCTGGAGCAGACCAGCCACCACCGGCCTGAGGAGAGACACATGGAACGAGGGGTTAATGCGGTAATCAGGAGGAAGGTGTAACCTATAACATACCTCGTTCACTCTCCTCGGGACTTTAAATGGCCCCACAAACCGTGGACCCAGCTTTCAACAGGGCAGGCAGAGGGGTAGGTTCCGGGTCGAGAGCCAGACCCGGTCCCCCAGTGCGAACACAGGGGCCTCACTGTGGTGACGGTCTGCGCCCACTTTCTGGCGCAGCACGGCGCGTTGAAGATGGACATGGGCGGCATCCCATGTCTCCTCCGCGCGCCGGAACCAGTCATCCACCGCAGGAGCTTTGGTCTGACACTGATTCCAAGGAGCCAGATCCGGCCGATACCCTAACACACACTGAAAGGGAGAGAGGTTAGTGGAGGAGTGGCGGAGCGAGTTCTGGGCCATCTCTGCCCAAGGCACGAACGCTGCCCACTCCCCTGGATGGTCCTGGCAATAAGACCTCAGAAACCTACCCACATCCTGGTTAACTCTTTCCACCTGCCCCTTACTCTCGGGGTGAAAACCTGAGGTAAGGCTGACCGAGACCCCCAGATGTTCCACGAACGCCCTCCAGACCCTCGAAGTGAACTGGGGACCCTGATCAGACACTATATCCTCAGGCAACCCATAGTGCCGGAAGACGTGAGTAAACAGGGCCTCCGCAGTCTGTAGGGCCGTAGGGAGACCGGACAAAGGGAGGAGACGACAGGACTTAGAAAAATGATCCATAACGACCAGGGTCGTGGTGTTTCCCTGTGAAGGTGGAAAATAGTTTATGAAATCCACCGACAGGTGCGACCACGGCCGTTGTGGAACGGGTAAGGGTTGTAACTTACCTCTGGGCAGGTGCCTAGGAGCCTTACACTGGGCGCACACCGAACAGGAGGAAACATAAACCCTCACATCCTTAGCCAAGGTGGGCCACCAGTACTTCCCACTAAGACAGCGTACTGTCCGACCAATCCCAGGATGACCAAAAGAGGGTGACGTGTGGGCCCAACTGGACACTGAGGGGGAGTGGGCTCTGCACGTGATGCCCGCTCAATGTCCGCGTCCAGCTCCCACACTACCGGCGCCACCAAACAAGAGTCGGATGTATGGGGAGTGGGATCCATGGACCGCTCCTCTGTGTCATACTGCCCAGGACAGTGCGTCTGCCTTAACATTCTGGGAACCTGGTCTGTATGAAAGGGTGAAAACAAAACGGGTGAAAAACATGGCCCACCTTGCCTGGCGAGGGTTCAGTCTCCTCGCTGACCGGATGTACTCCAGATTGCGGTGGTCAGTCCAGATGAGAAAAGGGTGTTTAGCCCCCTCAAGCCAATGTCTCAACGCCTTGACTACAGCCAACAGCTCCCGGTCCCCCACGTCATAGTTTTGCTCCGCCGGGCTGAGCTTCTTCGAGAAGAAGGCACAGGGGAAGAGCTTCGGTGGCGTACCCGAGCGCTGAGAGAGCATTGCTCCTATCCCAGCCTCGGACGTGTCCACCTCCACTATGAACACCAAAGAGGGATCCGGATGGGCCAGCACGGGCACCGAGGTAAACAAAGCCCTTAGTTGCCCAAAAGCCCTGTCCGACTCAACTGACCACTGCAGACGTACAGGACCCCCCTTCAGCAGTGAGGTAATGGGAGCAGCCACCTGACCAAAACCCCGGATAAATCTCCGGTAGTAATTGGCAAACCCTAAAAATCGCTGCATCTCCTTTACCATGGTGGGAGTCGGCCAATTACGCACGGCTGAAATGCGGTCACTCTCCACCTCCACCCCTGACGTGGAAATGCGATACCCTAAGAAGGAGACGGCTTGCTGAAAGAACAGGCATTTCTCAGCCTTGACGTACAGGTCATGCTCCAACAGTCGTCCAAGTACCTTGCGCACCAAAGACACATGCTCGGCGCGTGTAGCACAGTATACCAGAATGTCATCGATATACACCACTACACCCTGCCCGTGCAGGTCCCTGAAAATCTCGTCGACCATTGGGGTCGGGAATTCTGTCAGGGGGGCGTAACTGGTGGCATGGAAGTCAAACGCAGGAGAGCAGAACTTAGTAAATAGCCGGAGCCGTTTAATGTACATAACTACCGGCATACAAAAATAGCAAAACACATGGGCACAAAACCCGTATCGCACCAGTCACATAAAGCCCACGTACTTACAATAAACATTTCACGACAAGGACATGGGGGAAACAGAGGGAACATATACAATATGTAATTAGGGAATTGAAACCAGGTGAGTGCGACAACCAGACATAACAAATGGAACATGAATAATAGATCGACGATGGCTAGAAGACCGGTGACGTCGACCACTGAAACATCGCCCGAACAAGGAGAGGAACCGACTTCGGCAGAAGTCGTGACACAGACTCATATTAAACATCTCCAATCCAAAATGAAATCTAGAATCGGCTTCCTTTTTTGCAACAAAGCCTCCTTCACTCACGCCGCCAAACATGCCCTCATAAAACTGACTATCCTGCCGATCCTCGACTTCGGCGATGCCATTTCCAAAATAGCTTCCAATACTCTACTCAGCAAACTGGATGCAGTCTATCACAGTGCCATCCGTTTTGTCACCAAAGCCCCTTATACCACCCACCACTGCGACCTGTATGCTCTAGTCGGCTGGCCCTCGCTACATATTAGTCACCAGACCCACTGGTTCCAGGTCATCTATAAGTCTATGCTAGGTAAAGCGCCGCCTTATCTCAGCTCAATGGTCACGATAACAACACCCACCCGTAGCACATGCTCCAGCAGGTATATCTCACTGGTCGTCCCCAAAGCCAACACCTCCTTTGTCCGCCTTTCCTTCCAGTTCTCTGCTGCCAATGACTGGAACGAATTGCAAAAATCACTGAAGCTGGAGACCTATATTTCCCTCACTAACTTTAAACATCAGCTATCTGAGCAGCTAACCGATCGCTGCAGGTGTACATAGCCCATATGTAAATAGCCCACCCAATCTACCTACCGCATCCCCATATTGTTTTTATTTACTTTTCTGCTCTTTTGCACACAGTATTTCTACTTGCACATCATCATCTGCTCATCTATCACTCCAGTGTTAATTTGCTAAACTGTAATTACTTCGCTACTATGGACTATTTATTGCCTTACCTCCCCACGCCATTTGCACACACTGTATATAGACTTTCTTTTTTTTCTATTGTGTTATTGACTGTATGCTTGTTTATTCCATGTGTATCTCTGTGTTGTTGTTTGTGTCGCACTGCTTTGCTTTATCTTGGCCAGGTCGCAGTTGTAAATGAGAACTTGTTCTCAACTAGCTTACCTGGTTAAATAAAGGTGAAATAAAAAATGATAATTAAAACCAGGAACGCACAATCCCTCCATCAGTGCTCAGACTGTCCGCAATAGGCTGAGAGAGGCTGGACTGAGGGCTTGTAGGCCTGTTGTAAGGCAGGTCCTCACCAGACATCACCGGCAACAACGTTGCCTATGGGCACAATCCCAGCATCGCTGGACCAGACAGGACTGACAAAAAGTGCTCTTCACTGACGAGTCGCGGTTTTGTCTCACCAGGGGTGATGGTCGGATTCGCGTTTATCCTTGAAGGAATGAGTGTTACACCGAGGCCTGTACTCTGGAGCGGGATCGATTTGGAGGTGGAGGGTCCGTCATGGTCTGGGGCGGTGTGTCACAGCATCATCGGACTGAGAATGTCACTACAGGCAATCTCGGCGCTGTGTGTTACAGGGAAGACATCCTCCTCCCTTTTGTGGTAACCTTCCTGAAGGCTCATCCTGACATGACCCTCCAGCATGACAATGCCACCAGCCATACTGCTCATTCTGTGCGTGATTTCCTGCAAGACAGGAATGTCAGTGTTCTGTCATGGCAGGCGAAGAGCCCGGATCTCAATCCCATTGAGCACGTCTGGGACATGCTGTATCCGAGGGTGAGGGCTAGGGTCATTCCCCCTAGAAATGTCTGGGAACTTGCAGGTGCCTTGGTGGAAGAGTGGGGTAACATCTCACAGCAAGAACTGGCAAATCTGGTGCAGTCCATGAGGAGGAGATGCACTGCAGTACTTAATGCAGCAGGTGGGCACACCAGATACTGTTACTTTTGAATCCCCCTTTGTTCAGGGACACATAATTCCATTTCTGTTAGTCATGTCTGTGGAACTTGTTCAGTTTATGTCTAATCTTATGTTCATACAAATATTTACAAGTTAAGTTTGCTGAAAATAATTTTTTTGAGGAGTTTATATTAACTTCATTTGCAGTGAAATGATAAAAATGTATCATTAAATTGTCTTGGGAACAGGAGTTAATAAATATTTCTATCAGCGTCTCAGGGAAAATGCGAATGCACGTGTAATGTGTCATGTTTGCTAACAGACAGC
Source organism: Salmo trutta (assembly GCF_901001165.1). Classification (NCBI taxonomy): domain Eukaryota; kingdom Metazoa; phylum Chordata; class Actinopteri; order Salmoniformes; family Salmonidae; genus Salmo; species Salmo trutta. The sequence goes on along the minus strand of NC_042994.1, from coordinate 6,880,993 downwards.
ATTTCAACCACATAAAATACACACCCAAGACTAACTGAAGTTACCATTCTCAGCTTTCCATTTCCTTATAATCTGTCAAAATGACATTTGGCACAGGACCAATGTGTTCTAGCATGCTACCTGCTCCTTCAATCATTTTACCTGTTAAGATTACTAATGCATTCTGTCTATCAACGTAAGACATTTGTGAGCACTACTTTAGTCTTATGGGGCAACAAGTTGTGACAAGAGAAGCTGCATGTATTAAACTATAGTTGACAAATGGCCTACCTAATGTAAGTAAGCAGAAGCGTGTCTAAATTAGGGGTGAAAGTAGCCATTAAACTCAGTTATGGTGGATCAAACTGAGCAGGTAGCCAACTTTAAATTGATTTCTTTGACAGAGTCAGACAACCATGAGATGCGAAACGGAGCCTGTGCATACTACAAAACACAGAATTAAGATGTTTACATGCCAAAGTAGCCCATCTCCGGGGTACAAGCTTTCAGGTTTTTGTAAAACAGGATTTGATGTTTAGTATCCATGTAAAGGTGGATTCAGTGGCTTTAATGTAGAGCCAATCTTGGGATTTGTCAACCAGCAAAGAAATTAAATATTTGAAATCCAAAAGATTAGGAACTGTGAACCACATTCCCTTTTACTACAAATTGCACTGGCAACCAACACTGTTCTCAACCAACAAGCCAAAGGTAGACATTAAAAACACAGTATTTCAAAAACACAAGGAGGCCCTTTTAAAGGTACAATATTTTATTGTTTTACAAGTAATGCAGGGTAGCATGAGCAGCAGCAACTCCCTGGCCGTCGCAAAAGCATACAGTGGAAGCTTAAAGAAAGTGTCAGCAATAACTCAAATGTCATCCAAAGGATGAATCTACATTTACAATTCTGTTGATAGCTGATTAGTACAAAGGATTTCAAAATCAGAACGCAAAGTTCAGATGTGTAAAAGTTATACATTACATTGCATCCCAGTAGCCGTAGCCTTGTGGTGGGGTTCCTTTAGCAGGTTGAGAGTTTTTAGCAGGTGGGGATATGCTTCTCCGCTATCAAAAAGGTATAACCTCCCCAGGGGTGTGGCAGGATTGGGAGTAGACAGTTCTGCCATTCTCATAAACCGATTTGTAACTATATTGGGATGAGAACTGACTGTTCAACGATGCTGCCTTGAACGCTGCTGGAGCTGACACATTAGGTGCTTTCATTGTCACCATCAGACACAAAATCCTGAGAAACATCACTGCTGCTAAAATCCATGTTGCTTGAGGAGTTGGCCCTCCTGTTCAAGGCTGTGCTCCTGCCGAGGCAAGGGCGCCTGTCGCTCCTGCCGAGGCAAGGGCGCCTGTCGCTCCTGCCGAGGCAAGGGCGCCTGTCGCTCCTGCCGAGGCAAGGGCGCCTGTCGCTCCTGCCGAGGCAAGGGCGCCTGTCGCTCCTGCCGAGGCAAGGGCGCCTGTCGCTCCTGCCGAGGCAAGGGCGCCTGTCGCTCCTGCCGAGGCAAGGGCGCCTGTCGCTCCTGCCGAGGCAAGGGCGCCTGTCGCTCCTGCCGAGGCAAGGGCGCCTGTCGCTCCTGCCGAGGCAAGGGCGCCTGTCGCTCCTGCCGAGGCAAGGGCGCCTGTCGCTCCTGCCGAGGCAAGGGCGCCTGTCGCTTCTGCCGAGGCAAGGGCGCCTGTCGCTTCTGCCGAAGCATTTGAACCAGATTCCGCACTTGATGAGGCAAAGTGGCCGGTTGCTTCACATAAGGTATTTGGGCCAGCCGTGACGCTTGCTGAGGCATTTCGGGTTGCTGCTGCTGCTTCACCCAAGGTATTTGGGCCTGCCGTGACACCTGATGAAACATTGTGGCCAGGTGCTTCACCTAAGGTATTTGGGCCAGTTGACACACTTGCCGAGGCATTGTGGGTGGCACTGTGGCCAGTTGCTTCTGCTGCCGAGGCTCCGTGGCCAGTTGCTTCCGAGGAACCGTGGCCAGTTGCTTCACCTAAGGTATTTGGCCCAGCCGTAACGCTTGCTGAGGCATTTCGGGTTGCTGCTGCTGCTTCACCCAAGGTATTTGGGCCCGCCGTGACACCTGATGAAGCATTGTGGCCAGATGATTCACCTAAGGTATTTGGGCCAGTTACCACACTTGCCGAGGCATTATGTGTGGCCGCTTCTGCTGCCGAGGCATTACGGGGGGCCGCTTGCGAGGCACTGTGGCCAGTAGCTTCCGCTGCCGAGGCACTGTGGCCAGTTGCTTCACCTAAAGTATTTGGGCCAGTCGTGGCACTTGCTGAGGCATTGTGGGTGGCTGCTTCGGTACGGGATCCAGTTGCTCCACCTAAAGTATTTGGGCCAGTCGTGGTTCCTTTTAATTTATTTGGGGGAATATATCTATAGTTACCTGCGAAATAAAAGAAAGTTACAAATCGTAAAATGCCAGCATTTGAAGTTCTGGGATTTATACAGTGTTACTTTTACTGAATTAAAATGTGTAGAACAAAACACACCTTTAGGTGGAGGATAACAGGTTATCCCTCCAATTAGCAGGCAACAAATCCAAGAAATTCTAAAGAAAAATAAAAACATCCTTGTCAGTTAAATACAGCTACCTGTAAAACATGGAAGACAAGGGAAACAAACTAGAGCCATACAACTTACCTCAAAGACATTTCAAAACTCACAGCCATTTTTCTCATCAAAACCTCAGTATTCAGAACTAATGGTAGCCAGAAGCCTTACCAGGAGATCCCTGATATTGTATCTGATTGTCTTTCTTGCTGCGCCTTACAAAGGAATCCTAGACCCTTCTAATCTGGCTGGTTAATTAGGTACATCTGCAAGCCACTGAACATCATTTCCATTGGTCCAATTTCCCAATTGAGATTAGGGGAGCTTGATTTCATTCAGCTGGTGTGCTGGAGGGTTTGCGCATCATGGACAAATCCAATGGTTTTAAAGAGTGAACTCTACCTGCCCATTGCACTGGGTGAGCTTAATCAAGTGCACCTTTTATTTCATGCTAATTAAGATCCTGCCAGGGGCTTTTGCAGGTGCAACCTCAGTGGTCCGGTAGAAGTGTGATATGCAAAAATATATTTTTGATTTTTCAAAGTAGCCTCACTTTGCCTTGATGACAGCTTTGCACACTCTTGGCATTCTCTCAACCAGCTTCACCTGGAATGCTTTTCCAACAGTCTTGAAGGAGTTCCAACATTTGCTGAGCACTTGTTGGCTGCTTTTCCTTCACTCTATGGTCCAACTCATGCCAAACCATCTCAATTGGGTTGAGGTTGGGTGATTGTGGAGGCCAGGTCATCTGATGCAGCACTCCATCACTCTCCTTCTTGGTCAAATAGACCTTACACAGCCTGGAGATGTGTTGGGTCATTGTCCTATTGAAAAACAAACGATAGTCCCATTAGGCGCAAACCAGATGGGATGGCGTATAGCTACAGAATGTTGTGGTAGCCAGCGTGCCTTGAATTCTAAATAAATCACAGACCGTGTCACCAGCAAAGCAGCCCCACACCATCACACCTCATCCTCCATGCTTCATGGTGGTTACCAAACATGCGGAGATCATCCGTTCACCTACTCTGCGTCTCACAAAGACACGGCGGTTGGAACCACAAATCTCTAATTTTGACTCATCAGACCATAGGACAGATTTACACCGGTCTAATGTCCATTGCTCGTGTTTCTTGGCCCAAGCAAGTCTCTTCTTATTGGTTTCTTTGGGTAGTGGTTTCTTTGCAGCAATTCGACCATGAAGGCCTGATTCACGCAGTCTCCTCTGAACAGTTGATGTTGAGATCTGTCTGTTACTTGACCTCTGTGAAGCACTTATTTGGGCTGCAATTTTTGAGTCTGGTAACTCTCATGAGCTTATCCTCTTCCGCAGAGGTAACTCTGGGTCTTCCTTTCCTGTGGTGGTCCTCATGAGAGCCAGTTTCATCATAGCTCTTGATGCACTTGAAGAAACGTTCAGTTCTTGAAATGTTCCCGACTGTCGTTTCCCTTCGCTTATTTGAATGGTTCTCACTATAATATGGACTTGGTCTTTTACCAAATAGGGCTATCTTCTGTATACCACCCCTACCTTGTCACAACACAACTGACGCATTGAGAAGGAAAGAAATTCCACAAATTAACTTTTTACAAGGCACACCTGTTAATTGAAATGCATTCCAAGTGACTACCTCATGAAGCTGGTTGAGAGAATGCCAAGAGTGTGCAAAGCTGTCATCAAGGAAACGGGTGGCTACTTTGAAGAATCTCAAATATAAAATATATTTAGATTTTTTTAACACTTGTTTTGGTTACTACATGATTCCATATGTGACTCACCACCTGGATTCGATCTTATGTAGTAAAATGTGAAATTATGTTTTATTTTTATTTTACATCTGCTAAAAGTAGAGACTCAGAGCTTCAAAATGGTATATCATGACAGTTGATCAACTTTTAATCTCACTTTTGAGAAAATCACCTTTGAATGTTTTGGTATCTAGTTTAGAGCTCTTCTTTGTCTACACCCATTCAGCATCGTTCACGATGATTTGTTTACCTCTGGTTAACATGAAAACATCCTAACCAATTCTGCTGGAAACAATTTCATGATGCTTTCTTGCAGACGTTTACTGACATCGGCCATATTCAACGGGTGTTGTACACATGTCACGTAACGTTAGCTAGATAAACAACAATGAACAAAGTGGCAACAATGCCACAGTGCTGGGAGCTAACCAACCAGGTCCAATGTTAGCTAGCTAACATTAGGCTCTAACAAGAAAAGCAAATGGCTCTGGGAAACAAATAATAACGTCAGCTAGGGAACCAGCCAGCTAACTGTACACTTTAGCTTGAAATGAAACCACTTTGTCAAAATTAGAAATGTGTCATATCTGAAAATGTAGCTAGCTAATGCTAGACTATAAACATGCATCATGGATGGTCTCCCTGTCAGGAATGCCATACCACGGTTGCACGGTTTGAAGATGTTATCCGGAGACAGGTGTTTTCTCCATCTCTTTAGCTATCATACTCTAATTACACTGATTTCAAATCTTGATCCTCCAGAAAACGGAGAGAAACACTTATGCAGCTCCACTATACAAAACATTTTTTAAAAAGCAGCGTTCGACAGGATTACCAACACAGACTGACGAACTCAAATAGACAGACGACTTCAATACGGCAGACCAATCCGAACTCCTCTCTCGGCATGTCCAGCCCACTCATTATCTCAAACAATCATGGCTAGTGAGAAGTTTGCTTACTTTTACTGTGGCTTAACCAGCAAGGCTCGTAATTTAACAATTGTATTGGTATTTACAGATGGCATACATGTTTGTTATTAAGGCACATGAAAGTTCACATGTTCGAGAAGGAATTTCTGCCAGAAAAAGCATTTAGATTTTTACGTTCAAACGGCTCTCCTGTGAAGTCGTGACTTGCGACATACGCCTAGTTCCCTGAATCGGGTCACATATGTGTTATTTCATAGTTCTGATGTCTTCACCATTATTCTACAATGTAGAAAATAGTAAAAATAAAGAAAACTCTTGAATGAGTAGGGGTGTCCAAATTTGAGTGCTACTGCATGGTAGACAAGAGATTGTCCGACAACACAGAATTACATTTTTTTACATAAAAGCAGACCATTGAATGCGTATACAATTTTATCCCGTGTCATGAGTCTTTGGCCAAACAGGCAGTCGACTACAGCAGGCAAATGTGTTCATTTGTGTCAATGTTTGTGAATGAGTTCCATGTATCCTAGCTAAGCTTTCCTGCTGGTGCCTTGCCGGCTTCATCATTGGAACTTAAATGGATCCATTTCAGGTCTGAGTTCTCATACTATGTAGTTAGATGATTTCACCAACAATACTTGGTTTAGAAAAATGTACTTGTTTTATTTTTTTTATTTAACCTTTATTTAAGCAGTTAGGCCAGTTGAAAACAAGTTCTCATTTACAACTGCGACCATCCCCATTGGCTTTGGGGATGACCAGTGAAATATACCTGCTGGAGCACGTGCTAAGGGTGGGTGTTGCTATGGTGACCAGTGAGTTGAGACAAGGCGGAGCTATACCTAGCAAAGACTTATAGATGACCTGGAGCCAGTGGGTTTGGCGACGAATATGTAGCGAGGACCAGCCAACGAGAGCGCACAGGTCACAGTGGTGGGTAGTATATGGGGCTTTGGTGACAAAACGGATGGCACTGTGATAGACTGCATCCAATTTGCTGAGTAGAGTGTTGGAGGCTATTTTGTAAATGACATCACCGAAGTCAAGGATCGGTAGGATAGTCAGTTTTATGAGGGCATGTTTGGCAGCATGAGTGAAGGAGGCTTTGTTGACGTTCTATTGTCTGTTCGAGAATATCTTTGTTAATTGATAGGTTAAACCGTTCCAGGCATTGTAAAGTTCAAGTACGCTGAATCCATTTTTTAAGACCCTGTGGTACGATAAATGGACTTGCAGGAGGAATGAGCTATAGGTTAAAAATCTATTGACGCTCATGTGAATCAATATAGGTAACAACAAAGAAATTGATAAATTTAAGCTAAAAATATCAGGTTTTTGCATGGGCTGCATCTTGATCCACTTTATCCGCCTGCCCATGTCGCCCTTCCGCATCTGGTGCATCTGAGCTACAGCGGAGTTTGTCAGACCATGTGACATAACAGAAATCCATCTTCTCACGAAAGCATCTGTGGCGTCTGAACGGTTTGGCCTACAAACTATTATGACCACTATGGAAAGGGGAGACTCACGAATATGGTTCCGTTTTGCTCTACGACCCCAACAAGTTTCACGGACTCATCTGAACGTAAGCCATACAAACTAATGGATGCATGGAGGTAGTTGTGTCAACATACATAAAGGGTTAAATATGTGCCATCACCTACATATTGGACAGACTTCAAAACTTTGCCATTTATAAAAAGGTGTTATTCAATGTGTTTCTGTGGGCAGCAAAGGCAAAATTCTATATTTTATCAAAACATTGTGATAAAATGTTGATACCTAAAGTGTCCCAAAAATGTATACAGCTAATTGATCATGGTATGAACGTTTAAAACAATTCCTTATGTTAGCTTAGTACTCTCCCTAAGGCTCAGACTGCGGTTGAAGAATACGTCTGGATTGTCAACACCGTGTACAATGCATGCCTACATAACTACATCTAAAGTGCACTACATGACCAAAATTATGTGGACAGCAGCTTGTTGAACATCTCATTTCAAAATCATGGGCATTAATATAGAGTTTACTCCCCCCAATTGCAGCTATAAAAGCCTCCACTCTTCTGGGAAGACGTTCCACTAGATGTTTGAACATTGCTGCGGGAACTTCCTTCCATTTAGCCGCAACAGCATTAATGAGGTCAGAAACTGATGTTGATTGATTAGGCCTGGCTCGCAGTCGGCGTTCCAATTCATCCCAAAGGTGTTCGATAGGGTTGAGGTCAAGGCTATTTGCAGGCCCGTCAAATTCTTCCACACCAATCTCAAACCGTTTCTGTATGGACCTTGCGTTGTGCACAGGGGCATTGTCATGCTGAAACAGCAAAGGGCCTTCCCCCCAAACTGTTGCCACAGTTGGAACCACAGAATTGTCTAGAATGTTATTGCTATTTCCCTTCACTGGAACTAAGCGGTCTAGCCCAAACCATCAAAAACAGCCCCAGACCATTATTCCTCCAACAAACTTTAGTTGGCACTATGCAGTTGGGCAGGTAGCGTTCTCCTGGCATCCGCAAAACACAGATTCTTCCTGCCCGATGGGGGGAGGGATCAGTCTCTCCAGAGAACTCACTTCCATTGCGCTAGAGTCCAATGGCAGCGAGCTTTACACCAAGTGTTGTAACCGAGGACAGACGATTATGCGTTACAGCACTGTTCTGAGAGTTTGTGTGGCCTATCACATTAACAGGACTTATTTGACCGGGGTAGCATTTGACAAACTCACTTGGAAACGTGTCATCCTGTGACTGTGCCACGTTGAAAGTCACTGAGCTCTTCAGTAAGGCTGCATGCATGGCTGTGTGCTCGATTTTATACGCTGATGAGGCCAAACTAGCCGAATCCAGTAATTTGAAGGGGTGTCAACATACACAAAATAGGACCATGAGGAAGGTCTGACAATTCGCCACTTGACAACACTAACGTAGAGCCAATCTTTGAATTTGAACAACCAGTAGCAAATGTAAACACCAGATATTTGAAAACTGAGCCACATTCCCTTTTACTACAACCTGCACTGGCAACCCACATCATCTGTTTGAAATCAGCAAGCACAGTGGGCACAGGAGAACCCTCAGTATTTCAATGACACATTTTTATTGATTCAATCATGCAAGAGTACCGGCAACTTCCTGGTCAAAACAAAAGCATGACTAAAACCTGAAAGAAATTAAAACAGTGTCAGCAACAGAACCTTATTTAATCAATTTGACATTAAAAGTCTCACCACCAGCTTCTAAAGGATGACTCCACCATTATATTTTCCTGTTGGCATATACATGCTTAGTAAAAAAGGACTTCAAATTCAGAAAGCAAAGTTAAGATCAGATTAAAGTTGTACGTTACCTTGTAGGATCCTTTATGTGCTTGGTTCAAATATGCCAACATCACTGTCATTGGGAGCATTTCCACTGTCAACAGGCATAATCAGTCAACAGGAACGGATTGGGATGAGAACTGACTGTTCAACGATGCTGGCCTGAGAGCTACCAGAACCACCATCTTTAGTACTTTCGTAGTGCTTCTGCTGAGACATGGTGCCAGTTGCTTCTGGGGCATTTGGGCTGGATGGCAGACTTGCTGAGGCATGGCAGTCAGTTGCTTCTGCTGCTGGGGCATTGGAGCTGGATACCACACTAGCGGAGGCTGCTTAGGATCAGCGTCCAGCTGCTTTTGCGTCGGAGCTGGATGCCGCACTTGCTGGGGCATAGGGGCCGGTTGATTCTGCTGCTTGGGAATTTGGGCTGGATGCCACACTTGCTTCTGCTGCTGAGGCATGGCAGTCAGTTGTTTCTGCTGCATTCAAGCTGGACGCCACACTTGCTAAGGCATGGCGGTCGGTTGCGTCTGCCGCCGAGGCTCAGTGGCCGGTTGCTTTTTTTGCTGGGGCATTTAAACCAGATGTCACACTTGTTGGGGCACGGCAGTCGGTTGCTTCTGCTGCTGAGGCATTGGAGCTGGATGCCACACTTGTTGGGGATTGGGGGCCGGTTGATTCTGCTGCTGCGGCATTTGAGCCAGATGCTTGATCAGAGCTGGATGCAGCTGGTTGCTTCTGCGGCATGCCACACTTGCTGAGGAATGGGGGCCGGTTGCTTCTGCTGCTGGGTGAATTTGGGCTGGATGCCACACTTGCTAAGGATTCTGTGGCATGGCAGTCGGTTGCTTCTGCTGTTGAGGCACAGCAGCCGGTTGCTTCGCCGAAGATATTTGCGCTAGCTGCCACACTTGCTGAGACATTGTAGCTGGTTGCTTCTGCCAAGGCGGCTCCTTTTGTTGCTGGGACACAAGACAGTTTATTTTGTTTAGCTAGGCAAGTCAGTTAAGAACAAATTCTTATTTACAGTGACCGCCTACTTGTGAAGCCCACCGGCCAAACCCTCCCCTAACCCGGACGACGCTGGGCGAATTGTGCGCTGCCCTATGGGACAACCGATCACAGCCATTTGTGATACAGCACTGAACAAACCCGGGTCTGTAGCGACGCCTCTAGCGCTGCGATGCAGTTCCTGCACCACTCGGGAGGCCTTCTTGCTGGGGCATAGGAGCTGGTCCCTCTTGTTGCTTTAGAATAGGACCTTGTGTCTTTATATCAATAATTACCTAGGAGCCAAGAAATTTCTGCATAGTAAAATGCCATCATATATTCAAGTTATTGGCACTATACAAAGTGTTATTTTAACTGAATTACTTTGTGTAGCACAAACACCTTTAGGTGGAGCATAGCAGGTTATCCCTCCAATTAACAGGCAACAAATCCAAGGAATAATAAAAATGTATCCTTCAGTTAACAGCTACCTGTAAAACCTGGAACAAAGAGGGAAACAAACGAGAGCTATACAACTCATCTCAAGTAGTTCAAAAGTCACAGCCCTTTTTCAAATCCACACCTCAATATGAAAACCAATGGTAGCCAGAAGCATTACAAGGAGATCTTCCTAATTGTAGCTGCTCATCTTTGTTGCTGCACCTTATAAAGGAATCCTAGACCCTGCCAGCCACTGAACTGAACTTCCATTGGCCCAATTGAGTTTAGGTGTCTATACTTCATTCAGCTGGTGTGCTGGAGGGTTTGCACATCATGGACCGATCCGATGCTTTTATAGAGGGAAATCTAACTCTCCACGGCACTGGGTGAGCTTAAATCAAGTGCACCTTTTAATGCAGGCTAATGAAGTTCCTGCCAGGGGCTGTTGCAGGTGCAACCTCAGTGGTCCGGTAGAAATGTGTTGTGCATAAAGGCTGCAGACACATTGAGATTGTGTCAAATTCCATATTGTGACAAATTAAATGAAGTAGTCTGGGGTTGAAGTGTCCAAAACAACATTTGAGCCATGACCTAGATGTGGGACAGACACCTAAACTGATTTGACTTTGCCATATGGGCTATAGTATAAGGCCAAATGCAAGTTTAAAACTAAAAGGCCACTCAATTCTAATGCCAAATGAGCCATGGTCTGACCATCTAAAAACAATTCCCTATACATTGGCTTACTCACCAACAGCTTAGACCGAGGTTGAAGACAGTCTCACTGTATACAATGCATGCCTACAGCTGAAGTATGAACATGAGGAATGTCTGACAAGTCACCCCTTGACAAATGTTCTTATGTAGACCCAAGCTATTATTTTGAACAACCAGTAGCAAAGGTGAAAAGATTAGAAAAGCAAAGAATTAACTTAACAGCAGTCATTTTTACTACAGACTGCACACCACCTGTTCTCAATTAGAAGCAATGGACACAAGAATCATTATTTCACAGAGACAAAACATTTTTGAAAATAAAATTGTTTATTGATTCCATCACGCTAGAGCACCAGCAACTTCCTGGTCGAAACAAAAGCAGAAAGAAATGCAAACAGTGTCAACATACAGAATGTTAAGTAACCAATGTCAAAAACAATTCTCACCATTAGAGCTTCTAGAGGATGACTCCATTACATTTCCCTGTTGATAAACACATGGTTAGTACAAAGAACTTCAAAGTCAGAGAGTAAAGTTCAGAGAAGGTTAAAGTTATCCATTACCTTGCAGAATCCTTCACTAGTGGTGGATGTATGCTTGGTGCACCAATGCCAACATAACTGTCCTTAGTAGCATTTCCACTGTCAACAGGCATAGCCTCCCTAGGAGTGTAGCGGGTTTGGGAGAAGACAGTTCTGCCCTTCTCGTAGTGCGATTTGGAACTGTAGGAATAGATTGGGATGACACCCAACTGTTCAACAATGCTGGCCTGAGAGCTACCAGAGACACCATCTTCAGTGCTTTCGTGGTGCTTCTGCTGAGACATTGGGGCCAGTTGCTTCTGGGGCATTTGAGCTACATGCCATAATTGCTGAGGCATGGGGGTCAGTTGCTTCTGCGGTAGAGGCATGGAGGCCAGTTGCTTCTGGGGCATTTGAGCTACATGCCATAATTGCTGAGGCATGGGGGTCAGTTGCTTCTGCGGTAGAGGCACGGAGGCCAGTTGCTGCTGGGACATTTGAGCTGGGTACCACACTTGCTTGGGTACGGCGGTCGGTTGCTCCTGCGGAAGAGGCGTGGAGGCCGATTGCTTCTGCTGCTGGGGAAATTGAGCTGGATGCCACACTTGCTGATGTGTCTGCGGCATGGCGGTCAGTTGTTTCTGCTGCTGGAGAATTTGAGCTCGATACCATGTTAGCTGGGGCACGGCGTTCAGTTGTGTCTGCAGCATTTGAGCTGGATGCCACCCTTGCTGGGGCACGGCGGTCGGTTGCTTCTGCGGCATGGAGGCCAGATGCTTCTGGGGCATTTGAGCTGGATACCTAACTTGCTGGGGTATGGTGGCCGGTGCCTGCTGGGGCATATGCACTGGATGCAACACTTGCGGCATTATGGTGGCCAAGTCATTCTGCTGCTGAGGTTCAGCAGTCGGTTGCTTCTGCTGCTGAGGTTCAGCAGTCGGTTGCTTCTGCTGCTGAGGTTCAGCAGTCGGTTGCTTCTGCTGCTGAGGTTCAGCAGTCGGTTGCTTCTGCGGCATTTGAGCTGAATACCACACTAGCTGAGGTATGGCGGTCAGTTCCTTCTGCGGTAAAGGCATTGGGGCTGGTTGCTTCCGCTCCTGGGGAAATTGAGCTGGATGCCACACTTGCTGAGGTGGCTGGGGCACGGCGGTCGGTTCAATTTGCTGCTTAGGTTCAGTAGCTGGTTGCTTTTGCTGCTGAGGCATTTGAGCTGGATGCCACACTAGCTGAGGTGGCTGGGGCATGGCGGTCAGTTCAATTTGCTGCTGAGGTTCAGCGGCCGGTTGCTTCTGCAGCTGGGGCTTTTGAGCTGGATACCATGCTTGCTGGGGCATGGCAGTCAGTTGCTTCTGCAGCATTTGAGCTGGATGCAACACTTGCTTCTGCTGCTGAGGTTCAGCAGTCGGTTGCTTCTGCTGCTGAGGTTCAGCAGTCGGTTGCTTCTGGGGCATTTGAGCTGAATACCACACTTGCTGAGGTACGGCGGTCAGTTCCTTCTGCGGTAAAGGCATTGGGGCTGGTTGCTTCCGCTCCTGGGTTAATTGAGCTGGATGCATCACTTGCTGAGGTGGCTGGGGCATGGCGGTCGGTTCAATTTTTTGCCGAGTTTCAGCAGCCGGTTGCTTCTGCTGCTGGGGACATTGAGCTGGAGTCCACACTTCCTGGGCCAAGGCGGTCAGTTGCTTCTGCTGCTGAGGTTCAGCGGTTGGTTGCTTCTGGGGCATTTGAGCTGGATGCCACTCTTGCTGAGGCATGGCGGTCAGTTCCTTCTGCCGCCGAGTTGCAGAGGCTTGTTGCTTCTGGACCATTTTAGCTGGATACCACACGTCATGAGGCTGCTGGGGCATGGGGGCCGCTTGCCACACTTGCTGAAGCGTGGCAGCCGGTTGCTTATGCTGCTGGGGCATTTGAGCAGATTGCCACAGTTGTGGTGGATTGGCGGTCAGTTCCTTCTGCGGTTGACGCATAGGGACTGGTTGATTCTGGGGCTTTTGAGCTGGATACCACACTTGCTGGGGCATGGCAGTCAGTTGCTTCAGCAGCATTTGAGCTGGATGCAACACTTGCTGAGTTATGGCGGCCGGTTCCTTCTGCTGCTGAGGTTCAGTAGCTGGTTGCTTTTGCTGCTGGGGCATTTGAGCTGGATGCCACACTTGCTGGGGCATGGTGGCCGGTTGCTTCTGCGGTGGAGGCATTGGGGCTGGATACCATGCTTGCTGGGGCATAGCTGTTGGTTGGTTCTGAGGTATAGGCATTGGAGCCAGTTGCTTCTGGGGCATGGTGGTCAGTTCCTTCTGCTGCTGAGGACCAGTAGCTGGTTGCTTTTGCTGCTGGGGTATTTGAACTGGATGCCACACTTGCTGAGGTAGCTGGGGTATGGAGGCCTGTTCCTTCTGATGCTGAAGTTCAGTAGCTGGTTGCTTCTGGGGCATTTGAGCTGGATACCACATTTTCTGAGGTGCCTGGGGCATGGGGGCCAGTTGTTTTTGCAGGATGGCAGCCGGATGCTTCTGTTGCTCTTCGGTCAGCTGCGCTTGCATTTCAGCTGTTGGAGAGTTGTAATTACCATATCCTTTAGACCCAAGTGAGCCTGCATAGAGCCATGCTGCATCAGAACCTAGTGCAGGATACCCATCACCTAGGTTAGAAAAAGTAAAGTATAATGCCAGCCTTTGAAGTTACTGGAACCGCAACTGTTATTTGAAATTAATGTGTAGAAACTCACTTGATGTAGAACAGGTTATCCCTCCAATTAGCAGGCAACAAAGCCAAGAAACTCTTTTAAAAAAAGAAAGTCTGTTATAAACATAGCTACCTGTAACACCTGAAGGACAAGGGAAACAAACTAGATCAATACTTTTAAAAACCTACCTGAAAGCGATTCCAATCATCATGGCCACTTTGCGCTTCAAAACCTCCCCAGTAATCAGAACTAATGGTCAGTATAAGCCCTAGCATAATATCCCTTTTGCTGTATCTGGCAGGCTTTTGGTTGCTCCTTTTAAACAAATCCCCAGACCCTTCTAATGTCATTGGCTAATTAAGGACAGCTGTAAGCCCCTGAACTACATTTGATTCCTAATTCCAAATTGACCCCTAAATCCTACACCCTGGCCTAAACACTTCTGTGAATCAGAAATGATTGAATAGGTATAAGCAATATGGCCACAATTGCATCCAGCCTATCAGAAGGCAAGGTGAAGCAATTACCATATTGCTATAACCTATCTGATCGTTTCAAATGCCCATAAGTGACTAAGTGGTAGGTTTTGGGGCTAGGGGTTGATTTGGATTTCAGACATATACTCAGGTATGGTTGATTCTCTAATTGAGTTCCTGACAGGTTTGACAGCCCTTACTCTAAAGCGCGCTTCAAACTCATTACACGGAGGCCCGAGTGTCTGTGGGTTTTTGCTCCTTCCTTGTACTTGATTGCTGAATTAGGGCCACTAATTACTCCCCTCACCTACAGTAGTTGTCTAGGTCTTAATTGAAAGGAAAAAACAAAAACCTACAGACACTAGGCCCTCCATGGAATGAGTTTGACACCCCTGCTCTCAAGTAGGAAACACATTTTGTCTTGGCACTTCATCGATCGGGTTAAAATTATTGCTTGTACAAAATTCCCTTGATTCATTTGAAGTTTAGAGGCTAAATGAGCAGTTAGGCACCATTATTTTACACATGCCTTCTTTTAAACAGTGTGTTTCATTCAGCATAGCAACAGTAGATGGTTAACAAGTTTCAGTTGTACATAGCGCAACATCTTGGACAAATTCTGAATTCAGACAGACGCCAATTAAACACTCACATTATGCAAACACACCACACACATATGCTTTTGATGATCTGAGTCTTTCATTTTTCAGACGCAAACATATAGTAGGGCTCATTTGAGTGGTAAGGCTAAAGCAACTGACTGTAGACCAAAGTCAAGAAGTAAAGTCAGGAGAGGTGCATCTGCCACAACCGAAATTCGGATACTAATGTCATTTTCCAACAGCAAGGCTCAGATCACCATGGCAGTGTTGCCATTGTTTATAAAAGGTTTCCTTTATAATGTCAAAAAAACATGTCTCCAACACCCACTCACAAACTGAAATCATTTGTGTGTACATTATACAATCAATAAATGAGAGAGCCTCAATCACATCATTCATTTATGCACTGTAGGCTACACATTAACTGCAGCAAATTGGTTCCTGTTTCAGTCATGTTTTTGTTCGCATGGGTCAAACAAAAACGCTAATGATTGGTTGACAATTGTGGCGGATGAATCAGAATTAGTTGGGTAAAATAGATAATTAAGATGTTTTATTTGCATAATATGCTCATGTGAGATACATTCACATATGACAAGAATCTGTTAAACCATGTGAAGGGATGGCGTGATTAATGGGGAACCAATTACTTGTCTCCACAATGTCTGTGCGCAAGTCACTCCCTCCTTTGGCATTGGGGGAAGGTGTATGGCAGTGTCTGGACAATTGTATGTCCTCTCTGATGTTGCACTTATCTTGGGATAGTGTATGACCTAGAGGCTCACTCCCCTCAGTGAGCTTGTCCAGGAGTGGAGTCAAGAGGGGGTTTACTTGAGATGAGAGTATCTAGAGTTGTCAATTGATTTATGCCATTGGATGAGCTAATGGTTCTGTTCTATATCGTGCCAGGGAGAGACGGTTCCAGTTTGGGGTAGGAGGACCAGACAATGGTCTATACAATGAACACTGTTGACACAGCAGTTGCTGTCTGCTATGTTTTATAGATATCTTTCATACAAAACTTAACCTTGTGACCCATTCTATGTATCTGTGGTTCGTCATGTATCTTGTATCTTGGCTATAAAAGATCTTGTACTTCTGTGTAGTCACTTTTCAATGGTTCATTAGAGATAGCGCATCATTGAAAGTCAAGTGCTTTTGCAAAAGCATCTTAATTATTAAAGATGTAGTTTTAAGTATAACTGACTGGTGTGTGAAGTTTGTAACTCTCCTCATTTAGTAATGCAGAAATTAGCCACCACACGACGGAGCCTCCACGTGACAGGTGACGGCTGCAGGATGAAGTTGGTGAAGAGCAGAGATTTTTGTAAAGTTCATGCAGTCCACATATATACTCACGTCGGAAATGTTTTATTCCCAGAACGCAACACACTTTGAAAGGCGGTGACCAACAATTGTCACCGACTTGACAATAGTGATCAGCTCGAAGGTGCCCACTATCTCCATAAAATGTCTCACTCATGTGGATGAAATAAAACACAAGACAACAACCCATCTCATCATCCTCTGACCGTCTACCCTCCTTTGTGGAAGCATTTTCTTCCAATGTTGTCTCAACTTTGATTGTAGTACACATCCACAAACACATAAACTGGAATGCAACTGTTTAGATAGCTATGCATATATCTCCAGCCCCCTTAAATCTGCCAAATAGTGTTTTCCCTATTCCGACTGATGTTTCCACTTTGCACTCCATCCCTGATAATTATACTTGATTCCAAGTCTGTGCCTTGAAAATTCCCATCTCCTTTTCTTCTCCTGTTTGTTTAAGCACAGCAGGCAGACAATCTGTTCTTTTATATTCACCCCAAGTGCTCCAATCCTTCTTTACTTTATTATACAGCCCTTAATGTCTAGAAATCTGCACTCACTCCCCTCTTCCACTGCTATAGGCTGGCCTACTGTAACTGGAACACAAATGTATGTCACATTAATCAGACCTGGGTTCAAATACTATTTAAAATATTTCAATTAATTTCACATACATTCAAAGTAAGTATTTTGATCTTTTATTTGAAAAGATAAGTAGTTAAATGCTTTTATGTATTTGGAAATACACTTGGAAAGATTTAGAAAAACTCAAATTCACACACTCAAATACACTCCACTGCAAAGTATTTGAAAATACTGTCAAATAATACAATTTGTCAGACTATTTGGTTTTTACAAATAAGCATTCAAATACAAAAATATGTTTTTTGGGGGGAGGGGGGGCTGTGTATTACAAGATCCTGAAATACACATGTTTTTGAACACAGGTCTGCGCTTAAATGTAGCATTTGCATGAAAATACACAAATATGTATTGTATTGTAATATACTGCATCATATTCTATTGTATTTGTTTTTTCTTTGTGATTTCATTTGAAATCCTCAACTGTTCTTTTTTCTGAAGACAGATTCCAATTCTTCTTTCTGTTAGACCCTCCAGGCCCTAGGACCCTCCAGGACTTGACCTCACATAAAGACACACCATGCCCACCAGAGCACACACATAGCCTACATACGATTCAGGTAGAAATCAATACTGACTCCAAAACAGACACAATTATTATTTACATTCATTTTTTTGCTTGTTTTACAACTCAGTTTTAGGATCAGGTACTACTGCCTGCTTCACTTCCTAAAATTAAGAAAAAAGTATTTGAGAAGCAATATAGATACATTATAAAGAGGGAACTCAGTATAATTTACTGCTGCTTTCTATATATTATCAAAGCCACTTAAACGTATACTGCTCCATAGACATGTGTTCAAATAGAATTTGTTTCTTTGAAATACTTTTTTAGCTGCTCTTAATTGACTTTTTCTGTCACTCCAGGCAGGCTCAATCAACCCTCAAAGAAAACCAATACTATTTGAACTCAGGTTTGTTTTCACCTCAAACCTTGAGATCGCCTCTTATAAGTGAGTGGAGATCTCTACCTCGGCCATGAGCCATTTCATGTCTGACACGCCGTCGTAAATGCCCACGCGGGAAAGGTCGCGTGACATCAGGCTGAAGTAGCTCAGAGATTTTTCATTGGACTTCACCCTGTTTACCAGCACAAACAGGAACTGTGACAAATAAATCATAGTTATGTTCAGTAGGGCACAACGTAGCAAAACGTTCTGCAACGGAAACTAAAACCTGTGGTTTTATTGGACGAGACCAATGTCAACAGTAGTTCAATATATACAGTATCTCACAAAAGTGAGTACTCCCCTCACATTTTTGTAAATATTTGGGTATATCTTTTCATGTGACAACACTGAAGAAATATATATATATAATATTTTGTGTGGCCACCATCATTTTCCAGCACTGCCTTAACCCTCTTGGGCATGGAGTTCACCAGAGCTTCATAGGTTGCCACTGGAGTCCTCTTCCACTCCTCCATGACGACATCACGGAGCTGGTGGATGTTAGAGACCTTGCACTTCTCCACCTTCCATTTGAGGATGCCCCACAGATGCTCAATAGGGTTTAGGTCTGGAGACATGCTTGGCCAGTCCATCACCTTTACCCTCAGCTTCTTTAGCAAGGCAGTGGCCGTCCTGGAGGTGTGTTTGGGGTCGTTATCATGTTGGAATACTGCCCTGTGGCCCAGTCTCCAAAGGGAGGGGATCATGCTCTGCTTCAGTATGTCACAGTACATGTTGACATTCATGGTTCCCTCAATGAACTGTAGCTCCCCAGTGCCGGCAGCACTCATGCAGCCCCAGACCATGACACTCCCACCACCATGCTTGACTGTAGGCAAGACACACG
Source organism: Salmo trutta (assembly GCF_901001165.1). Lineage (NCBI taxonomy): Eukaryota > Metazoa > Chordata > Actinopteri > Salmoniformes > Salmonidae > Salmo > Salmo trutta. The sequence continues at coordinate 6,862,242 of NC_042994.1, read as the reverse complement.
TCTTTGTACTCCTCACCTGGTTGCCGCCACACACGCTTGACACCATCTGCACCAAATAAGTTTATCTTGGTCTCATCAGACCACAGGACATGGTTCCAGTAATCCATATGCTCGTTCTGTGCGTGATTTCCTGCAAGACAGGAATGTCAGTGTTCTGTCATGGCAGGCAAAGAGCCCGGATCTCAATCCCATTGAGCACTTCTGGCACATGTTGGATCCGAGGGTGAGGGCTAAGGTCATTCCCCCTAGAAGTGTCTGGGAACTTGCAGGTGCCTTGGTGGAAGAGTGGGGTAACATCTCACAGCAAGAACTGGCAAATCTGGTGCAGTCCATGAGGAGGAGATGCACTGCAGTACTTAACCTCTCTCGGGTATGTGGGACGAAATCCCACCTAGTCAACAGCCAGTGGAATCGAGTGTCGCGAAATACGAAAAACCTTAAAAATGCTATAACTTCAATTTCTCAAACATATGACTATTTTACACCATTTTAAAGACAAGACTCTCGTTAATCTAACCACATTGTCCGATTTCAAAAAGGCTTTACAACGAAAGCAAAACATTAGATTATGTTAGGAGAGTACCCAGCCAGAAATAATCACACAGCCATTTTTCAAGCAAGCATATATGTCACAAAAACCCAAACCACAGCTAAATGCAGCACTACCCTTTGATGATCTTCATCAGATGACACTCCTAGGACATTATGTTATACAATACATGCATGTTTTGTTCAATCAAGTTCATATGTATATCAAATACCATCTTTTTACATTAGCATGTGATGTTCAGAACTAGCAAACACACTGAAAACTTCCGGGGAATTTACTAAATTACTCTTGATAATCGTTTACAAAATACATAACAATTATTTAAAGAATTATAGATACAGAACTCCTTTATGTCAGATTTTAAAATAGCTTTTCGGCAAAAGCACATTTTGCAATATTCTGAGTAGATAGCTCGCCATCACGGGCTAGCTAATTTGACACCCACCAAGTTTGGCGTTCACTAAACTCAGAATTACTATAAGAAAAATTCGATTACCTTTGCTGTTCTTCGTCAGAATGCACTCCCAGGACTTCTACTTCAACCACAAATGTTGTTTTGGTTCAAAATAATCCATAGTTATGTTCAAATATCCTCCGTTTTGTCCGTGCGTTCAGGTCCCTATCCGAACGGAGATGCGCGGACGCATGTCGTGACAAAAAAATTCAAAATATTCCATTACCGTTCTTCGAAGCATGTCAAACGCTGTTTAAAATACATTTTTATGCTATTTTTCTCGTAAAATAGCGATAATATTCCAACCGGGCGACGCTGTTTTCGTTCAAAGGCTGAAAGAAAAACATGGCCACTTCTCGGGGCCGCGCATCTCCTGTCTCTGAGCCACCAGCCTGACCACTCACAAACAGTGCTCCTGTACCTAGCCCAGAGACAGCAGAGATCTCATTCCACTTTCTGGCACCTTCAGAGAGTCTATGGGAGCCTTAGAAATTGTCACGTTACAGCAGAGATCCTGTATTTTCGACAGAGATGCCACAGAAGCAGAAGAAATGGTCAGAGAGGGCACTTCCTGTGTGGAATCTTCTCAGGTTTTGGCCTGCCATATGAGTTCTGGTATACTCACAGACACCATTCAAACAGTTTTATAAACTTTTGTGTTTTCTATCCAAATCGACCAATTATATGCATATTCTCGTTTCTGGAAAAGAGTTGTAACCAGTTTAAATCGGGTACGTTTTTTTTATCCGGCTGTGAAAATACTGCCCCCTACCCTAGAGAGGTTTTAATGCAGCAGGTGGCCACACCAGATACTATTACTTTTGAATCCCCCTTTGTTCAGGGACACATAATTCCATTTCTCTTAGTCATGTCTGTGGAACTTGTTCAGTTTATGTCTCATCTTATGTTCATACAAATATTTACAAGTTTAGTTTGCTGAAAATAAAAACAGGTGACAGCGAGAGGATGTTTCTTTTGAGTTTATTTTAACTTCATTTGCAGTGAAATGATAAAAATGTATCTTTAAATTGTCTTGGGAACAGGAGTTGATATTTCTATCAGCGTCTCAGGGAAAATGCGAATGCACGTGTTGTCATCTTTGCTAACAGACAGCATTTCAACCACATAAAATACACACCCAAGACTAACTGAAGTTACCATTCTCAGCTTTCCATTTCCTTATAATCTGTCAAAATGACATTTGGCACAGGACCAATGTGTTCTAGCATGCTACCTGCTCCTTCAATCATTTTACCTGTTAAGGTTACTAATGCATTCAGTCTATCAACGCAAGACATTTGTGAGCACTACTTTAGTCTTATGGGGCAACAAGTTGTGACAGAAGAGAAGCTGCATGTATTAAACTAGTTGACAAATGGCCTACCTAATGTAAGTAAGCAGAAGCTTGTCTAAATTAGGGGTGAAAGTAGCCATTAAACTCAGTTATGGTGGATCAAACTGAGCAGGTAGCCAACTTTAAATTGATTTCTTTGACAGAGTCAGACAACCATGAGATGCGAAACGGAGCCTGTGCATACTACAAAACACAGAATTAAGATGTTTACATGCCACAGTAGCCCATCTCCGGGGTACAAGCTTTCAGGTTTTTGTAAAACAGGATTTGATGTTTACATGTCAACACAAAATAAATACTTCAGTATCCATGTAAAGGTGGGTTCAGTGGCTTTAATGTAGAGCCAACCAGCAAAGAACTTATACATTTGAAATCCAAAAGATTAGGAACTGTGAACCACATTCCCTTTTACTACAAATTGCACTGGCAACCAACACTGTTCTCAACCAACAAGCCAAAGGTAGACAAACACACAGTATTTCAAAAACACAAGGAGGCCCTTTTAAAGGTACAATATTTTATTGTTTTACAAGTAATGCAGGGTAGCATGAGCAGCAGCAACTCCCTGGCCATCGCAAAAGCATACAGTGGAAGCTTAAAGAAAGTGTCAGCAACAACTCAGAAATGTCATCCAAAGGATGAATCTACATTTACAATTCTGTTGATAGCTGATTAGTACAAAGGATTTCAAAATCAGAACGCAAAGTTCAGATGTGTAAAAGTTATACATTACATTGCATCCCAGTAGCCGTAGCCTTGTGGTGGGGCTCCTTTAGCAGGTTGAGAGTTTTTAGCAGGTGGGGATATGCTTCTCCGCTATCAAAAAGGTATAACCTCCCCACTGGTGTGGCAGGATTGGGAGTAGACAGTTCTGCCATTCTCATAAACCGATTTGTAACTATATTGGGATGAGGACTGACTGTTCAACGATGCTGCCTTGAACGCTGCTGGAGCTGACACATTAGGTGCTTTCATTGTCACCATCAGACACAAAATCCTGAGAAACATCACTGCTGCTAAAATCCATGTTGCTTGAGGAGTTGGCCCTCCTGTTCAAGGCTGTGCTCCTGCCGAGGCAAGGGCGCCTGTCGCTCCTGCCGAGGCAAGGGCGCCTGTCGCTCCTGCCGAGGCAAGGGCGCCTGTCGCTCCTGCCGAGGCAAGGGGCGCCTGTCGCTCCTGCCGAGGCAAGGGGCGCCTGTCGCTCCTGCCGAGGCAAGGCCGCCTGTCGCTCCTGCCGAGGCAAGGGCGCCTGTCGCTCCTGCCGAGGCAAGGGCGCCTGTCGCTCCTGCCGAGGCAAGGGCGCCTGTCGCTCCTGCCGAGGCAAGGGGGCCTGTCGCTCCTGCCGAGGCAAGGGGGCCTGTCGCTCCTGCCGAGGCAAGGGGGCCTGTCGCTCCTGCCGAGGCAAGGGCGCCTGTCGCTCCTGCCGAGGCAAGGGCGCCTGTCGCTCCTGCCGAAGCATTTGAACCAGATTCCGCACTTGATGAGGCAAAGTGGCCGGTTGCTTCACATAAGGTATTTGGGCCAGCCGTGACGCTTGCTGAGGCATTGTGGGTGGCTGCTTCTGCTGAGGCACGGGAGTCGGATGCTTCACCCAAGGTATTTGGGCCAGCCGTGACACCTGATGAAGCATTGTGGCCAGGTGCTTCACCTAAGGTATTTGGGCCAGTTGACACACTTGCCGAGGCATTGTGGGTGGCACTGTGGCCAGTTGCTTCTGCTGCCGAGGCTCCGTGGCCAGTTGCTTCCGAGGAACCGTGGCCAGATGCTTCACCTAAGGTATTTGGCCCAGCTGTAACGCTTGCTGAGGCGTTTCGGGTTGCTGCTGCTGCTTCACCCAAGGCATTTGGGCCCGCCCTGACACCTGATGAAGCATTGTGGCCAGATGATTCACCTAAGGTATTTGGGCCAGTTACCACACTTGCCGTGGCATTATGTGTGGCCGCTTGCGCTGCCGAGGCATTACGGGGGGCCGCTTGCGAGGCACTGTGGCCAGTTGCTTCACCTAAAGTATTTGGGCCAGTCGTGGCACTTGCTGAGGCATTGTGGGTGGCTGCTTCGGTACGGGATCCAGTTGCTCCACCTAAAGTATTTGGGCCAGTCGTGGTTCCTTTTAATTTATTTTGGGGAATATATCTATAGTTACCTGCGAAATAAAAGAAAGTTACAAATCGTAAAATGCCAGCATTTGAAGTTCTGGGATTTATACAGTGTTACTTTTACTGAATTAAAATGTGTAGAACAAAACACACCTTTAGGTGGAGGATAACAGGTTATCCCTCCAATTAGCAGGCAACAAATCCAAGAAAGTCTAAAGAAAAAGAAAAACATCCTAGTCAGTTAAATACAGCTACCTGTAAAACATGGAAGACAAGGGAAACAAACTAGAGCCATACAACTTACCTCAAAGACATTTCAAAACTCACAGCCATTTTTCTCATCAAAACCTCAGTATTCAGAACTAATGGTAGCCAGAAGCCTTACCAGGAGATCCCTGATATTGTATCTGATTGTCTTTCTTGCTGCGCCTTACAAAGGAATCCTAGACCCTTCTAATCTGGCTGGTTAATTAGGTACATCTGCAAGCCACTGAACATCATTTCCATTGGTCCAATTTCCCAATTGAGATTAGGGGAGCTTGATTTCATTCAGCTGGTGTGCTGGAGGGTTTGCGCATCATGGACAAATCCAATGGTTTTAAAGAGTGAACTCTACCTACCCATTGCACTGGGTGAGCTTAATCAAGTGCACCTTTTATTTCATGCTAATTAAGATCCTGCCAGGGGCTTTTGCAGGTGCAACCTCAGTGGTCCGGTAGAAGTGTGATATGCAAAAATATATTTTTGATTTTTCAAAGTAGCCTCACTTTGCCTTGATGACAGCTTTGCACACTCTTGGCATTCTCTCAACCAGCTTCACCTGGAATGCTTTTCCAACAGTCTTGAAGGAGTTCCAACATTTGCTGAGCACTTGTTGGCTGCTTTTCCTTCACTCTATGGTCCAACTCATGCCAAACCATCTCAATTGGGTTGAGGTTGGGTGATTGTGGAGGCCAGGTCATCTGATGCAGCACTCCATCACTCTCCTTCTTGGTCAAATAGACCTTACACAGCCTGGAGATGTGTTGGGTCATTGTCCTATTGAAAAACAAACGATAGTCCCATTAGGCGCAAACCAGATGGGATGGCGTATAGCTACAGAATGTTGTGGTAGCCAGCGTGCCTTGAATTCTAAATAAATCACAGACCGTGTCACCAGCAAAGCAGCCCCACACCATCACACCTCGTCCTCCATGCTTCATGGTGGTTACCAAACATGCGGAGATCATCCGTTCACCTACTCTGCGTCTCACAAAGACACGGCGGTTGGAACCACAAATCTCTAATTTTGACTCATCAGACCATAGGACAGATTTACACCGGTCTAATGTCCATTGCTCGTGTTTCTTGGCCCAAGCAAGTCTCTTCTTATTGGTTTCTTTGGGTAGTGGTTTCTTTGCAGCAATTCGACCATGAAGGCCTGATTCACGCAGTCTCCTCTGAACAGTTGATGTTGAGATCTGTCTGTTACTTGACCTCTGTGAAGCACTTATTTGGGCTGCAATTTTTGAGTCTGGTAACTCTCATGAGCTTATCCTCTTCCGCAGAGGCAACTCTGGGTCTTCCTTTCCTGTGGTGGTCCTCATGAGAGCCAGTTTCATCATAGCTCTTGATGCACTTGAAGAAACGTTCAGTTCTTGAAATGTTCCCGACTGTCGTTTCCCTTCGCTTATTTGAATGGTTCTCACTATAATATGGACTTGGTCTTTTACCAAATAGGGCTATCTTCTGTATACCACCCCTACCTTGTCACAACACAACTGACGCATTGAGAAGGAAAGAAATTCCACAAATTAACTTTTTACAAGGCACACCTGTTACTTGAAATGCATTCCAAGTGACTACCTCATGAAGCTGGTTGAGAGAATGCCAAGAGTGTGCAAAGCTGTCATCAAGGAAACGGGTGGCTACTTTGAAGAATCTCAAATATAAAATATATTTAGATTTTTTTAACACTTGTTTTGGTTACTACATGATTCCATATGTGACTCACCACCTGGATTCGATCTTATGTAGTAAAATGTGAAATTATGTTTTATTTTTATTTTACATCTGCTAAAAGTAGAGACTCAGAGCTTCAAAATGGTATATCATGACAGTTGATCAACTTTTAATCTCACTTTTGAGAAAATCACCTTTGAATGTTTTGGTATCTAGTTTAGAGCTCTTCTTTGTCTACACCCATTCAGCATCGTTCACGATGATTTGTTTACCTCTGGTTAACATGAAAACAGCCTAACCAATTCTGCTGGAAACAATTTCATGATGCTTTCTTGCAGACGTTTACTGACATCGGCCATATTCAACGGGTGTTGTACACATGTCACGTAACGTTAGCTAGATAAACAACAATGAACAAAGTGGCAACAATGCCACAGTGCTGGGAGCTAACCAACCAGGTCCAATGTTAGCTAGCTAACATTAGGCTCTAACAAGAAAAGCAAATGGCTCTGGGAAACAAATAATAACGTCAGCTAGGGAACCAGCCAGCTAACTGTACACTTTAGCTTGAAATGAAACCACTTTGTCAAAATTAGAAATGTGTCATATCTGAAAATGTAGCTAGCTAATGCTAGACTATAAACATGCATCATGGATGGTCTCCCTGTCAGGAATGCCATACCACGGTTGCACGGTTTGAAGATGTTATCCGGAGACAGGTGTTTTCTCCATCTCTTTAGCTATCATACTCTAATTACACTGATTTCAAATCTTGATCCTCCAGAAAACGGAGAGAAACACTTATGCAGCTCCACTATACAAAACATGTTTTAAAAAGCAGCGTTCGACAGGATTACCAACACAGACTGACGAACTCAAATAGACAGACGACTTCAATACGGCAGACCAATCCGAACTCCTCTCTCGGCATGTCCAGCCCACTCATTATCTCAAACAATCATGGCTAGTGAGAAGTTTGCTTACTTTTACTGTGGCTTAACCAGCAAGGCTCGTAATTTAACAATTGTATTGGTATTTACAGATGGCATACATGTTTGTTATTAAGGCACATGAAAGTTCACATGTTCGAGAAGGAATTTCTGCCAAAAAACGCATTTAGATTTTTACGTTCAAACGGCTCTCCTGTGAAGTCGTGACTTGCGACATACGCCTAGTTCCCTGAATCGGGTCACATATGTGTTATTTCATAGTTCTGATGTCTTCACCATTATTCTACAATGTAGAAAATAGTAAAAATAAAGAAAACTCTTGAATGAGTAGGGGTGTCCAAATTTGAGTGCTACTGCATGGTAGACAAGAGATTGTCCGACAACACAGAATTACATTTTTTTACATAAAAGCAGACCATTGAATGCGTATACAATTTTATCCCGTGTCATGAGTCTTTGGCCAAACAGGCAGTCGACTACAGCAGGCAAATGTGTTCATTTGTGTCAATGTTTGTGAATGAGTTCCATGTATCCTAGCTAAGCTTCCCTGCTGGTGCCTTGCCGGCTTCATCATTGGAACTTAAATGGATCCATTTCAGGTCTGAGTTCTCATACTATGTAGTTAGATGATTTCACCAACAATACTTGGTTTAGAAAAATGTACTTGTTTTATTTTTTTTATTTAACCTTTATTTAAGCAGTTAGGCCAGTTGAAAACAAGTTCTCATTTACAACTGCGACCATCCCCAAAGCCAGGTGTTGGCTTTGGGGATGACCAGTGAAATATACCTGCTGGAGCACGTGCTAAGGGTGGGTGTTGCTATGGTGACCAGTGAGTTGAGACAAGGCGGAGCTATACCTAGCAAAGACTTATAGATGACCTGGAGCCAGTGGGTTTGGCGACGAATATGTAGCGAGGACCAGCCAACGAGAGCGCACAGGTCACAGTGGTGGGTAGTATATGGGGCTTTGGTGACAAAACGGATGGCACTGTGATAGACTGCATCCAATTTGCTGAGTAGAGTGTTGGAGGCTATTTTGTAAATGACATCACCGAAGTCAAGGATCGGTAGGATAGTCAGTTTTATGAGGGCATGTTTGGCAGCATGAGTGAAGGAGGCTTTGTTGACGTTCTATTGTCTGTTCGAGAATATCTTTGTTAATTGATAGGTTAAACCGTTCCAGGCATTGTAAAGTTCAAGTACGCTGAATCCATTTTTTAAGACCCTGTGGTACGATAAATGGACTTGCAGGAGGAATGAGCTATAGGTTAAAAATCTATTGACGCTCATGTGAATCAATATAGGTAACAACAAAGAAATCGATAAATTTAAGCTAAAAATATCAGGTTTTTGCATGGGCTGCATCTTGATCCACTTTATCCGCCTGCCCATGTCGCCCTTCCGCATCTGGTGCATCTGAGCTACAGCGGAGTTTGTCAGACCATGTGACATAACAGAAATCCATCTTCTCACGAAAGCATCTGTGGCGTCTGAACGGTTTGGCCTACAAACTATTATGACCACTATGGAAAGGGGAGACTCACGAATATGGTTCCGTTTTGCTCTACGACCCCAACAAGTTTCACGGACTCATCTGAACGTAAGCCATACAAACTAATGGATGCATGGAGGTAGTTGTGTCAACATACATAAAGGGTTAAATATGTGCCATCACCTACATATTGGACAGACTTCAAAACTTTGCCATTTATAAAAAGGTGTTATTCAATGTGTTTCTGTGGGCAGCAAAGGCAAAATTCTATATTTTATCAAAACATTGTGATAAAATGTTGATACCTAAAGTGTCCCAAAAATGTATACAGCTAATTGATCATGGTATGAACGTTTAAAACAATTCCTTATGTTAGCTTAGTACTCTCCCTAAGGCTCAGACTGCGGTTGAAGAATACGTCTGGATTGTCAACACCGTGTACAATGCATGCCTACATAACTACATCTAAAGTGCACTACATGACCAAAATTATGTGGACAGCAGCTTGTTGAACATCTCATTTCAAAATCATGGGCATTAATATAGAGTTTACTCCCCCCAATTGCAGCTATAAAAGCCTCCACTCTTCTGGGAAGACGTTCCACTAGATGTTTGAACATTGCTGCGGGAACTTCCTTCCATTTAGCCGCAACAGCATTAATGAGGTCAGAAACTGATGTTGATTGATTAGGCCTGGCTCGCAGTCGGCGTTCCAATTCATCCCAAAGGTGTTCGATAGGGTTGAGGTCAAGGCTATTTGCAGGCCCGTCAAATTCTTCCACACCAATCTCAAACCGTTTCTGTATGGACCTTGCGTTGTGCACAGGGGCATTGTCATGCTGAAACAGCAAAGGGCCTTCCCCCCAAACTGTTGCCACAGTTGGAACCACAGAATTGTCTAGAATGTTATTGCTATTTCCCTTCACTGGAACTAAGCGGTCTAGCCCAAACCATCAAAAACAGCCCCAGACCATTATTCCTCCAACAAACTTTAGTTGGCACTATGCAGTTGGGCAGGTAGCGTTCTCCTGGCATCCGCAAAACACAGATTCTTCCTGCCCGATGGGGGGAGGGATCAGTCTCTCCAGAGAACTCACTTCCATTGCGCTAGAGTCCAATGGCAGCGAGCTTTACACCAAGTGTTGTAACCGAGGACAGACGATTATGCGTTACAGCACTGTTCTGAGAGTTTGTGTGGCCTATCACATTAACAGGACTTATTTGACCGGGGTAGCATTTAACAAACTCACTTGGAAACGTGTCATCCTGTGACTGTGCCACGTTGAAAGTCACTGAGCTCTTCAGTAAGGCTGCATGCATGGCTGTGTGCTCGATTTTATACGCTGATGAGGCCAAACTAGCCGAATCCAGTAATTTGAAGGGGTGTCAACATACACAAAATAGGACCATGAGGAAGGTCTGACAATTCGCCACTTGACAACACTAACGTAGAGCCAATCTTTGAATTTGAACAACCAGTAGCAAATGTAAACACCAGATATTTGAAAACTGAGCCACATTCCCTTTTACTACAACCTGCACTGGCAACCCACATCATCTGTTTGAAATCAGCAAGCACAGTGGGCACAGGAGAACCCTCAGTATTTCAATGACACATTTTTATTGATTCAATCATGCAAGAGTACCGGCAACTTCCTGGTCAAAACAAAAGCATGACTAAAACCTGAAAGAAATTAAAACAGTGTCAGCAACAGAACCTTATTTAATCAATTTGACATTAAAAGTCTCACCACCAGCTTCTAAAGGATGACTCCACCATTATATTTTCCTGTTGGCATATACATGCTTAGTAAAAAAGGACTTCAAATTCAGAAAGCAAAGTTAAGATCAGATTAAAGTTGTACGTTACCTTGTAGGATCCTTTATGTGCTTGGTTCAAATATGCCAACATCACTGTCATTGGGAGCATTTCCACTGTCAACAGGCATAATCAGTCAACAGGAACGGATTGGGAAGAGAACTGACTGTTCAACGATGCTGGCCTGAGAGCTACCAGAACCACCATCTTTAGTACTTTCGTAGTGCTTCTGCTGAGACATGGTGCCAGTTGCTTCTGGGGCATTTGGGCTGGATGGCAGACTTGCTGAGGCATGGCAGTCAGTTGCTTCTGCTGCTGGGGCATTGGAGCTGGATACCACACTAGCGGAGGCTACTTAGGATCAGCGTCCAGCTGCTTTTGCATCGGAGCTGGATGCCGCACTTGCTGGGGCATAGGGGCCGGTTGATTCTGCTGCTTGGGAATTTGGGCTGGATGCCACACTTGCTTCTGCTGCTGAGGCATGGCAGTCAGTTGTTTCTGCTGCATTCAAGCTGGACGCCACACTTGCTAAGGCATGGCGGTCGGTTGCGTCTGCCGCCGAGGCTCAGTGGCCGGTTGCTTTTTTTGCTGGGGCATTTAAACCAGATGTCACACTTGTTGGGGCACGGCAGTCGGTTGCTTCTGCTGCTGAGGCATTGGAGCTGGATGCCACACTTGTTGGGGATTGGGGGCCGGTTGATTCTGCTGCTGCGGCATTTGAGCCAGATGCTTGATCAGAGCTGGATGCCACACTTTGAGGCATGGCAGCTGGTTGCTTCTGCGGCATGCCACACTTGCTGAGGAATGGGGGCCGGTTGCTTCTGCTGCTGGGTGAATTTGGGCTGGATGCCACACTTGCTAAGGATTCTGTGGCATGGCAGTCGGTTGCTTCTGCTGTTGAGGCACAGCAGCCGGTTGCTTCGCCGAAGATATTTGCGCTAGCTGCCACACTTGCTGAGACATTGTAGCTGGTTGCTTCTGCCAAGGCGGCTCCTTTTGTTGCTGGGACACAAGACAGTTTATTTTGTTTAGCTAGGCAAGTCAGTTAAGAACAAATTCTTATTTACAGTGACCGCCTACTTGTGAAGCCCACCGGCCAAACCCTCCCCTAACCCGGACGACGCTGGGCGAATTGTGCGCTGCCCTATGGGACAACCGATCACAGCCATTTGTGATACAGCACTGAACAAACCCGGGTCTGTAGCGACGCCTCTAGCGCTGCGATGCAGTTCCTGCACCACTCGGGAGGCCTTCTTGCTGGGGCATAGGAGCTGGTCCCTCTTGTTGCTTTAGAATAGGACCTTGTGTCTTTATATCAATAATTACCTAGGAGCCAAGAAATTTCTGCATAGTAAAATGCCATCATATATTCAAGTTATTGGCACTATACAAAGTGTTATTTTAACTGAATTACTTTGTGTAGCACAAACACCTTTAGGTGGAGCATAGCAGGTTATCCCTCCAATTAACAGGCAACAAATCCAAGGAATAATAAAAATGTATCCTTCAGTTAACAGCTACCTGTAAAACCTGGAACAAAGAGGGAAACAAACAAGAGCTATACAACTCATCTCAAGTAGTTCAAAAGTCACAGCCCTTTTTCAAATCCACACCTCAATATGAAAACCAATGGTAGCCAGAAGCATTACAAGGAGATCTTCCTAATTGTAGCTGATCATCTTTGTTGCTGCACCTTATAAAGGAATCCTAGACCCTGCCAGCCACTGAACTGAACTTCCATTGGCCCAATTGAGTTTAGGTGCGCTATACTTCATTCAGCTGGTGTGCTGGAGGGTTTGCACATCATGGACCGATCCGATGCTTTTATAGAGGGAAAGCCAACTATCCACTGCACTGGGTGAGCTTAAATCAAGTGCACCTTTTTAATGCAGGCTAATGAAGTTCCTGCCAGGGGCTGTTGCAGGTGCAACCTCAGTGGTCCGGTAGAAATGTGTTGTGCATAAAGGCTGCAGACACATTGAGATTGTGTCAAATTCCATATTGTGACAAATTAAATGAAGTAGTCTGGGGTTGAAGTGTCCAAAACAACATTTGAGCCATGACCTAGATGTGGGACAGACACCTAAACTGATTTGACTTTGCCATATGGGCTATAGTATAAGGCCAAATGCAAGTTTAAAACTAAAAGGTCACTCAATTCTAATGCCAAATGAGCCATGGTCTGACCATCTAAAAACAATTCCCTATACATTAGCTTACTCACCAACAGCTTAGACCGAGGTTGAAGACAGTCTCACTGTATACAATGCATGCCTACAGCTGAAGTATGAACATGAGGAATGTCTGACAAGTCACCCCTTGACAAATGTTCTTATGTAGACCCAAGCTATTATTTTGAACAACCAGTAGCAAAGGTGAAAAGATTAGAAAAGCAAAGAATTAACTTAAACGCAGTCATTTTTACTACAGACTGCACACCACCTGTTCTCAATTAGAAGTAATGGACACAAGAATCATTATTTCACAGAGACAAAACATTTTTGAAAATAAAATTGTTTATTGATTCCATCACGCTAGAGCACCAGCAACTTCCTGGTCGAAACAAAAGCAGAAAGAAATGCAAACAGTGTCAGCAATACAGAATGTTATGTAACCAATGTCAAACAATTCTCACCATTAGAGCTTCTAGAGGATGACTCCATTACATTTCCCTGTTGATAAACACATGGTTAGTACAAAGAACTTCAAAGTCAGAGAGTAAAGTTCAGAGAAGGTTAAAGTTATCCATTACCTTGCAGAATCCTTCACTAGTGGTGGATGTATGCTTGGTGCACCAATGCCAACATAACTGTCCTTGGGAGCATTTCCACTGTCAACAGGCATAGCCTCCCTAGGAGTGTAGCGGGTTTGGGAGAAGACAGTTCTGCCCTTCTCGTAGTGCGATTTGGAACTGTAGGAATAGATTGGGATGACACCCAACTGTTCAACAATGCTGGCCTGAGAGCTACCAGAGACACCATCTTCAGTGCTTTCGTAGTGCTTCTGCTGAGACATTGGGGCCAGTTGCTTCTGGGGCATTTGAGCTACATGCCATAATTGCTGAGGCATGGGGGTCAGTTGCTTCTGCGGTAGAGGCATGGAGGCCAGTTGCTTCTGGGGCATTTGAGCTACATGCCATAATTGCTGAGGCATGGGGGTCAGTTGCTTCTGCGGTAGAGGCATGGAGGCCAGTTGCTTCTGGGGCATTTGAGCTACATGCCATAATTGCTGAGGCATGGGGGTCAGTTGCTTCTGCGGTAGAGGCATGGAGGCCAGTTGCTTCTGGGGCATTTGAGCTACATGCCATAATTGCTGAGGCATGGGGGTCAGTTGCTTCTGCGGTAGAGGCATGGAGGCCAGTTGCTGCTGGGACATTTGAGCTGGATACCACACTTGCTTGGGTACGGCGGTCGGTTGCTCCTGCGGAAGAGGCGTGGAGGCCGATTGCTTCTGCTGCTGGGGAAATTGAGCTGGATGCCACACTTGCTGATGTGTCTGCGGCATGGCGGTCAGTGCAGCGACTTGTTGCTTCTGGATAATTTTAGCTGGATACCACACGTCGTGAGGCTGCTGGGGCATAGGGGCCGGTTGCTTCTGCGCCAGATGCCACACTTGCTGAAGCATGGCAGCCGGTTGCTTATGCTGCTGGGGAATTTGAGCTGTTTGCCACAGTTGGGGTACGGCGGTCATTTCCTTCTGCGGTAGATGCATAGGGGCTGGTTGCTTCTGCTCCGGGGGAAATTGATCTGGATGCCACACTTGCTGAGGTGGCTGGGGCATGGCGGTCAGTTCAATTTGCTGCTGAGGTTCAGCGGCCAGTTGCTTCTGCAGCTGGGGCTTTTGAGCTGGATACCATGCTTGCTGGGGCATGGCGGTCAGTTGCTTCTGCAGCATTTGAGCTGGATGCAACACTTGCGGCGGCATGGTGGCCGGTTGCTTCTGCGGCATGGAGGCCAGTTGTTTCTGCTGCTGGAGAATTTGAGCTCGATACCATGTTAGCTGGGGCACGGCGGTCAGTTGTGTCTGCAGCATTTGAGCTGGATGCCACCCTTGCTGGGGCACGGCGGTCGGTTGCTTCTGCGGCATGGAGGCCAGATGCTTCTGGGGCATTTTAGCTGGATACCTAACTTGCTTCTGCTGCTGAGGTTCAGCAGTCGGTTGCTTCTGCTGCTGAGGTGAATACCACACTAGCTGAGGTACGGCGGTCAGTTCCTTCTGCGGTAAAGGCATTGGTGCTGGTTGCTTCCGCTCCTGGGGAAATTGAGCTGGATGCATCACTTGCTGAGGTGGCTGGGGCATGGCAGTCGGTTCAATTTTCTGCCGAGTTTCAGCAGCCGGTTGCTTCTGCTGCTGGGGACATTGAGCTGGAGTCCACACTTCCTGGGCCAAGGCGGTAAGTTGCTTCTGCTGCCGAGGTTCAGCGGTTGGTTGCTTCTGGGGCATTTGAGCTGGATGCCACTCTTGCTGAGATATGGCGGTCAGTTCCTTCTGCCGCCGAGTTGCAGAGGCTTGTTGCTTCTGGACCATTTTAGCTGGATACCACACGTCATGAGGCTGCTGGGGCATGGGGGCCGCTTGCCACACTTGCTGAAGCGTGGCAGCCGGTTGCTTATGCTGCTGGGGCATTTGAGCAGATTGCCACAGTTGTGGTGGATTGGCGGTCAGTTCCTTCTGCGGTTGACGCATAGGGACTGGTTGATTCTGGGGCTTTTGAGCTGGATACCACACTTGCTGGGGCATGGCAGTCGGTTGCTTCAGCAGCATTTGAGCTGGATGCAACACTTGCTGAGTTATGGCGGCCGGTTCCTTCTGCTGCCGAGGTTCAGTAGCTGGTTGCTTTTGCTGCTGGGGCATTTGAGCTGGATGCCACACTTGCTGGGGCATGGTGGCCGGTTGCTTCTGCGGTGGAGGCATTGGGGCTGGATACCATGCTTGCTGGGGCAAAGCTGTTGGTTGGTTCTGAGGTATAGGCATTGGAGCCAGTTGCTTCTGGGGCATGGTGGTCAGTTCCTTCTGCTGCTGAGGACCAGTAGCTGGTTGCTTTTGCTGCTGGGGTATTTGAACTGGATGCCACACTTGCTGAGGTGGCTGGGGCATGGCGGTCAGTTCAATTTGCTGCTGAGGTTCAGCGGCCGGTTGCTTCTGCAGCTGGGGCTTTTGAGCTGGATACCATACTTGCTGGGGCATGGCAGTCAGTTGCTTCTGCAGCATTTGAGCTGGATGCAACACTTGCTTCTGCTGCTGAGGTTCAGCAGTCGGTTGCTTCTGCTGCTGAGGTTCAGCAGTCGGTTGCTTCTGCTGCTGAGGTGAATACCACACTAGCTGAGGTATGGCGGTCAGTTCCTTCTGCGGTAAAGGCATTGGGGCTGGTTGCTTCCGCTCCTGGGGAAATTGAGCTGGATGCATCACTTGCTGAGGTGGCTGGGGCATGGCAGTCGGTTCAATTTTCTGCCGAGTTTCAGCAGCCGGTTGCTTCTGCTGCTGGGGACATTGAGCTGGAGTCCACACTTCCTGGGCCAAGGCGGTAAGTTGCTTCTGCTGCTGAGGTTCAGCAGTTGGTTGCTTCTGGGGCATTTGAGCTGGATGCCACTCTTGCTTCTGCTGCTGAGGTTCAGCGGTTGGTTGCTTCTGGGGCATTTGAGCTGGATGCCACTCTTGCTGAGGCATGGCGGTCAGTTCCTTCTGCCGCCGAGTTGCAGAGGCTTGTTGCTTCTGGACCATTTTAGCTGGATACCACACGTCATGAGGCTGCTGGGGCATGGGGGCCGCTTGCCACACTTGCTGAAGCGTGGTAGCCGGTTGCTTATGCTGCTGGGGCATTTGAGCAGATTGCCACAGTTGTGGTGGATTGGCGGTCAGTTCCTTCTGCGGTTGACGCATAGGGACTGGTTGATTCTGGGGCTTTTGAGCTGGATACCACACTTGCTGGGGCATGGCAGTCGGTTGCTTCAGCAGCATTTGAGCTGGATGCAACACTTGCTGAGTTATGGCGGCCGGTTCCTTCTGCTGCTGAGGTTCAGTAGCTGGTTGCTTTTGCTGCTGGGGCATTTGAGCTGTATGCCACACTTGCTGGGGCATGGTGGCCGGTTGCTTCTGCGGTGGAGGCATTGGGGCTGGATACCATGCTTGCTGGGGCATAGCTATTGGTTGGTTCTGAGGTATAGGCATTGGAGCCAGTTGCTTCTGGGGCATGGTGGTCAGTTCCTTCTGCTGCTGAGGACCAGTAGCTGGTTGCTTTTGCTGCTGGGGTATTTGAACTGGATACCACACTTGCTGAGGTAGCTGGGGTATGGCGGCCTGTTCCTTCTGATGCTGAAGTTCAGTAGCTGGTTGCTTCTGGGGCATTTGAGCTGGATACCACATTTTCTGAGGTGCCTGGGGCATGGGGGCCAGTTGTTTTTGCAGGATGGCAGCCGGATGCTTCTGTTGCTCTTCGGTCAGCTGCGCTTGCATTTCAGCTGTTGGAGAGTTGTAATTACCATATCCTTTAGACCCAAGTGAGCCTGCATAGAGCCATGCTGCATCAGAACCTAGTGCAGGATACCCATCACCTAGGTTAGAAAAAGTAAAGTATAATGCCAGCCTTTGAAGTTACTGGAACCGCAACTGTTATTTGAAATTAATGTGTAGAAACTCACTTGATGTAGAACAGGTTATCCCTCCAATTAGCAGGCAACAAAGCCAAGAAACTCTTTAAAAAAAAGAAAGTCTGTTATAAACATAGCTACCTGTAACACCTGAAGGACAAGGGAAACAAACTAGATCAATACTTTTAAAAACCTACCTGAAAGCGATTCCAATCATCATGGCCGCTTTGCGCTTCAAAACCTCCCCAGTAATCAGAACTAATGGTCAGTATAAGCCCTAGCATAATATCCCTTTTGCTGTATCTGGCAGGCTTTTGGTTGCTCCTTTTAAACAAATCCCCAGACCCTTCTAATGTCATTGGCTAATTAAGGACAGCTGTAAGCCCCTGAACTACATTTGATTCCTAATTCCAAATTGACCCCTAAATCCTACACCCTGGCCTAAACACATCTGTGAATCAGAAATGATTGAATAGGTATAAGCAATATGGCCACAATTGCATCCAGCCTATCTGAAGGCAAGGTGAAGCAATTACCATATTGCTATAACCTATCTGATCGTTTCAAATGCCCATAAGTGACTAAGTGGTAGGTTTAGGGGCTAGGGGTTGATTTGGAATTCAGACATTTACTCAGGTGTGGTTGATTCTCTAATTGAGTTCCTGACAGGTTTGACAGCCCTTACTCTAAAGCGTGCTTCAAACTCATTACACGGAGGCCCGAGTGTCTGTGGGTTTTTGCTCCTTCCTTGTACTTGATTGCTGAATTAGGGCCACTAATTACTCCCCTCACCTACAGTAGTTGTCTAGGTCTTAATTGAAAGGAAAAAAACAAAAACCTACAGACACTAGGCCCTCCATGGAATGAGTTTGACACCCCTGCTCTCAAGTAGGAAACACATTTTGTCTTGGCACTTCATCGATCGGGTTAAAATTATTGCTTGTACAAAATTCCCTTGATTCATTTGAAGTTTAGAGGCTAAATGAGCAGTTAGGCATCATTATTTTACACATGCCTTCTTTTAAACAGTGTGTTTCATTCAGCATAGCAACAGTAGATGGTTAACAAGTTTCAGTTGTACATAGTGCAACATCTTGGACAAATTCTGAATTCAGACAGACGCCAATTAAACACTCACATTATGCAAACACACCACACACATATGCTTTTGATGATCTGAGTCTTTCATTTTTCAGACGCAAACATATAGTAGGGCTCATTTGAGTGGTAAGGCTAAAGCAACTGACTGTAGACCAAAGTCAAGAAGTAAAGTCAGGAGAGGTGCATCTGCCACAACCGAAATTCGGATACTAATGTCATTTTCCAACAGCAAGGCTCAGATCACCATGGCAGTGTTGCCATTGTTTATAAAAGGTTTCCTTTATAATGTCAAAAAAACATGTCTCCAACACCCACTCACAAACTGAAATCATTTGTGTGTACATTATACAATCAATAAATGAGAGAGAGCCTCAATCACATCATTCATTTATGCACTGTAGGCTACACATTAACTGCAGCAAATTGGTTCCTGTTTCAGTCATGTTTTTGTTCGCATGGGTCAAACAAAAACGCTAATGATTGGTTGACAATTGTGGTGGATGAATCAGAATTAGTTGGGTAACATAGATAATTAAGATGTTTTATTTGCATAATATGCTCATGTGAGATACATTCACATATGACAAGAATCTGTTAAACCATGTGAAGGGATGGCGTGATTAATGGGGAACCAATTACTTGTCTCCACAATGTCTGTGCGCAAGTCACTCCCTCCTTTGGCATTGGGGGAAGGTGTATGGCAGTGTCTGGACCATTGTATGTCCTCTCTGATGTTGCACTTATCTTGGGATAGTGTATGACCTAGAGGCTCACTCCCCTCAGTGAGCTTGTCCAGGAGTGGAGTCAAGAGGGGGTTTACTTGAGATGAGAGTATCTAGAGTTGTCAATTGATTTATGCCATTGGATGAGCTAATGGTTCTGTTCTATATCGTGCCTGGGAGAGACGGTTCCAGTTTGGGGTAGGAGGACCAGACAATGGTCTATACAATGAACACTGTTGACACAGCAGTTGCTGTCTGCTATGTTTTATAGATATCTTTCATACAAAACTTAACCTTGTGACCCATTCTATGTATCTGTGGTTTGTCATGTATCTTGTATCTTGGCTATAAAAGATCTTGTACTTCTGTGTAGTCACTTTTCAATGGTTCATTAGAGATAGCGCATCATTGAAAGTCAAGTGCTTTTGCAAAAGCATCTTAATTATTAAAGATGTAGTTTTAAGTATAACTCTGACTGGTATGTGAAGTTTGTAACTCTCCTCATTTAGTAATGCAGAAATTAGCCACCACACGACGGAGCCTCCACGTGACAGGTGACGGCTGCAGGATGAAGTTGGTGAAGAGCAGAGATTTTTGTAAAGTTCATGCAGTCCACATATATACTCACGTCGGAAATGTTTTATTCCCAGAACGCAACACACTTTGAAAGGCGGTGACCAACAATTGTCAACGACTTGACAATAGTGATCAGCTCGAAGGTGCCCACTATCTCCATAAAATGTCTCACTCATGTGGATGAAATAAAACACAAGACAACAACCCATCTCATCATCCTCTGACCGTCTACCCTCCTTTGTGGAAGCATTTTCTTCCAATGTTGTCTCAACTTTGATTGTAGTACACATCCACAAACACATAAACTGGAATGCAACTGTTTAGATAGCTATGCATATATCTCCAGCCCCCTTAAATCTGCCAAATAGTGTTTTCCCTATTCCGACTGATGTTTCCACTTTGCACTCCATCCCTGATAATTATACTTGATTCCAAGTCTGTGCCTTGAAAATTCCCATCTCCTTTTCTTCTCCTGTTTGTTTCAGCACAGCAGGCAGACAATCTGTTCTTTTATATTCACCCCAAGTGCTCCAATCCTTCTTTACTTTATTATACAGCCCTTAATGTCTAGAAATCTGCACTCACTCCCCTCTTCCACTGCTATAGGCTGGCCTACTGTAACTGGAACACAAATGTATGTCACTTAAATCAGACCTGGGTTCAAATACTATTTAAAATATTTCAATTAATTTCACATACATTCAAAGTAAGTATTTTGATCTTTTATTTGAAAAGATAAGTAGTTAAATGCTTTTATTGTATTTGGAAATACACTTGGAAAGATTTTGAAAAACTCAAATTAACACACTCAAATACACTCCAATGCAAAGTATTTGAAAATACTGTCAAATAATACAATTTGTCAGACTATTTGTTTTTTTTTACAAATAAGCATTCAAATACAAAAATACTTTTTTTGAGGGGGGGGGGCTGTGTATTACAAGATCCTGAAATACACATGTTTTTGAACACAGGTCTGCGCTTAAATGTAGCATTTGCATGAAAATACACACATATGTATTGTATTGTAATATACTGCATCATATTCTATTGTATTTGTTTTTTCTTTGTGATTTCATTTGAAATCCTCAACTGTTCTTTTTTCTGAAGACAGATTCCAATTCTTCTTTCTGTTAGACCCTCCAGGCCCTAGGACCCTCCAGGACTTGACCTCACATAAAGACACACCATGCCCACCAGAGCACACACATAGCCTACATACGATTCAGGTAGAAATCAATACTGACTCCAAAACAGACACAATTATTATTTACATTCATTTTTTTGCTTGTTTTACAACTCAGTTTTAGGATCAGGTACTACTGCCTGCTTCACTTCCTAAAATTAAGAAAAAAGTATTTGAGAAGCAATATAGATACATTATAAAGAGGCAACTCAGTATAATTTACTGCTGCTTTCTATATATTATCAAAGCCACTTAAACGTATACTGCTCCATAGACGTGTTCAAATAGAATTTGTTTCTTTGACATACTTTTTTAGCTGCTCTTAATTGACTTTATCTGTCACTCCAGGCAGGCTCAATCAACCCTCAAAGAAAACCAATACTATTTGAACTCAGGTTTGTTTTCACCTCAAACCTTGAGATCGCCTCTTATAAGTGAGTGGAGATCTCTCCCTCGGGCATGAGCCATTTCATGTCTGACACGCCGTCGTAAATGCCCACGCGGGAAAGGTCACGTGACATCAGGCTGAAGTAGCTCAGAGATTTTTCATTGGACTTCACCCTGTTTACCAGCACAAACAGGAACTGTGACAAATAAATCATAGTTATGTTCAGTAGGGCACAACGTAGCAAAATGTTCTACAACCGAAACTAAAACTAAAATCTGTGGTTTTATTGAACGAGACCAATGTCAACAGTAGTTCAATATATATATATATATGAATTTTGTTGATGGGCAGTTCCTTATCTCCTGCATTTGGTAAGGGTTTTCTCAGTTCACAGAGCAGTTTAAAACATCTGACTCCAATGAATCAATTTACAAATTCAATTCAAGCTGCAATTAAAGAGTTGATTCAAAATAACTTGTTCCAAATAGTGGTTTATGGACATTATCTTAAGATCTGAATTAAATAGCCAATATAATAGAGGTTTTGTTGAGTCGCTCTTTTCAGGTCCAGTAGCTGCTTGCCTGCTCTCACCTTTTCAACGAATTCTGGGGCCAGAGCTCCTGAACTAGCCGGTCCTTGAGCACTTCATAGTCACCACTCCCCCTGTTGATGAAGAGCAGGAGGTGTGCCTTCACCTCTGACTGGTACAGACCCACTGCTGTGTGAGAGAGAGAGAGAGAGAGAGAGAGAGAGAAAGGAGAAAAACAAAATGAGAGAGAGCTAGCGACAAAGAGAAATAAAGAGGTATGAGAAATAGATATCAAAATAGGCATGTGACAGTACATTAACTGTCTGTAGGTATAGTCTGGTTATATGACTGAACATGAAAGGCTAATTATACAAAGATGTGATGGCAAGGTGTAATCATAACAAGGCTGGTATAACTGTTAATAGGTGTTGTTGTATAGAGTAGTGTGTTAGGTGTAGATGAACAGTGCTGTGGTCAGTGACTACCACTTGGTTGTACTCGGTGATGTAGCGAAGCTCGTTCATGGTGATAAAGCGAGCAAGGCCGTCCGCCTCCACTTTCTTGGTCTCAGAGAGCTGAAGGTTGTCTTGGTGGTTATCTGCCTGAACACACACACACAGAAATCACATTTTTCAGTTGATATTTTCTTGTAAATTTGTTGTTGAAGTAGTTGTAATGGGAGTCAAGCAGGTGATTTCTGATGGACAAAGTGAAAAGTGTGGTGTAGTAGTTTACTTTTCTGAAGATGGTGAGAGTGTCAGACACGATGCTGAGTTTGGCCCATGCCTCCTTATTGCTGCACAGAGCCACAGGG
This sequence comes from Salmo trutta, assembly GCF_901001165.1. Classification (NCBI taxonomy): domain Eukaryota; kingdom Metazoa; phylum Chordata; class Actinopteri; order Salmoniformes; family Salmonidae; genus Salmo; species Salmo trutta. The sequence continues at coordinate 6,839,681 of NC_042994.1, read as the reverse complement.
ATATGCTTCACAGTCTTAGCTGCCTCCACAAACTCCTTGTAGCCAAAAGTCTCGTCTGAGGGAGTCTGAGAGAGAGGGAAAGAGATGGCGAGAGAGAGAGAGGGTGGGGCAGAGAGAGGGGGTAGACAGAGAGGGAGAGAGAATGTTTGAGTCTAATAACACTCACTACAGTGATATACTATTGAAGTCTGTTTTTGAGATTCAAATTGCCACTTAGCCCAAGTGAATTTCAGTGAATAATATTTTTCCTCAAAGAATGTCTTGAAATAATATTTTGGTCCCCAGCAGGTACATGGCAGTCCACCATTTACCCTCTCTCTCTCTCTCTCTCTCTCTCTCTCTCTCTCTCTCTCTCTCTCTCTCTCTCGCGCTCTTTTCCCTCCTCTCTCTCTCTCCCCTCCACTCCCAATCTTTCTCTCTCCTCCACTCCCAATCTCTCTCTCTCTCCTCCACTCCCTATCTCTCTCTCCTCCACTCCCTATCTCTCTCTCCTCCACTCCCGCTCTCTCATTTATTCTCTCTCCTCCTCCAGTCCTTTCTCTCTGCACCACTCCTTCTCTCCACCCTTCACCCACGCTCTGTTTACACTTGTTTACAGCGACCTCCTCTGTGCCAATTCCTCAGATGCGTCCTCATTTCCTTGTCCAGCAGCCTGCCGTCCGCCAGCCATCGTCCCCCGCACACTGAGTTTGGCCAAAGGGCTCGGGCCACCACTTGGCACTCTGGGACAGCCGCCTACTATCCTGAAGGCAACGCCAGCTAGTCACTTCCTGTGCCAAGTGTGTGGCCAGCCACAGGAAATAGTTTCTCGTCAAACCTGACAGCAGCTGGGACTGTAGCTATGAACAGTCAACAGTGCACAGGAAGGAATGCATGTTTAGTTTTTTTCTCGTCTCAAATCTGAGTTATGGTTTAATTTGCCCTCGGTTATATCTGGCTGGCTGCGTCCAGCCGCACGTTAGTGGTGTAGCGTCTAGCCAGCGAAAAATCTGATGTGGTTTTGTACCATCGTGATGTGTCAACCTTACTCAGGCCTACAGTAGGTTACTGTACACGTTACATTTCCCTCCCTCCCCTCCCATCCTGCCCTTCCCACGCTTGTTTCCTGTCTGACCTCAAAGAACCCGATGACGACCACCTCGGAGGCTTCGATGAAGGCCTCGGCTGCAGTGACATCATTCAGGGTTGGGAGGGCGCTGTCTTTAGGGAGAGAGAGAGAGGTGGGGGGGTTGATGGAATTAGTTGGACGAGCCCTAACCCAACTACCTACACTAGTTCCATCTCTTTAGAAACACGGAGAGGAAAAATGCATCAATCTGTAGAACGGCTCTCAGAAAGCCAGTCAGAGGCTCAATCCCAATGTCAATTTCAGCATACCACTTAGAATGAAGCAATGTATTGGGCATATATTCTAAGGGGTATACTAGTGTGCATATTGTAACATAGAGGTCAAAAAGATAGAAGAGAATATCACACCATTCAGGAAGGACTTAAAGAAAAGAAAACAGGAAATAAAGACTAAAAAGATAGATGTCTAGGAAATCTAAAGACATGTACATGACCAAAGGCAAAGAGATTCTTACCTTTAGCTATGACTGAGGCGGCCAGGAGGGAGAGAAACAGAGAGAGCAGCGATATCATAACTTTATCAGTAGGCTGTAGACAAAGAAGAGCCTCAGAGAAGTTTGTCAGTTTTTGATTTTATGCCGGACGGTTGAGTTTTAGGCTGGAGTCTGTGTCCGTCTGTCCATGTGTGTGGCGTGTCCCTCCTTCCGTCCCTCAGGGTCTGCCACATGGCCGTTTCCTTGTGCTGCTGATTGGTGCCTGTATGAGAACCTGACAGGTGTTATTGATAGGTTAAGATCAGTGAGTGTTGGACTACGTGTCACCGTGTCAGTTCATGAGTGTGGCTGGGTGGGTGGGCGTGCATACACACGTGTATGACTAAGAATGTACCTCCAAACCTGAGGATATCCATGCAAAATGTTTGTTTGTTTTTACTTCAGAATCTCAATATGAAAAAATCCCGAGCAGTCAAATCTGTCACATATTTTCAGCCTATACAGACACCTCACTCAACAAGGATGTATATCTCTAGTATAATCCAGATTGTACGGTACATAAATATCTGTAGTATCTAAATGGTCTAGCCAATTTGAAGTGAGCATATATTTTCTTTATCCCTTTTCCCCTACTCATTCTGTAATGTCCTGCTGTTCACCTAAAAGACAGCATTATTTTTCTGACAGAGCAATGCCACTTTATAGGAATTTGATTTGTATGCATGTGTGCGTGCCGTTCAAACTAATGCAGGGTTGGATGTGGCCCTCCCCCCTGTGGTGACTTGGCCACACTGCACTCTGAATCAGCAGGGTTTGTGTACCTACCGGTGACACTGGTCTGGCCATATTGGTGGCACTGGTCTGGCCATAGTGGTGACACTGGTCTGGCCATAGTGGTGACACTGGTCTGGCCATAGTGGTGACACTGATCTGGCCATAGCGGTGATACTGGTCTGGCCATAGCGGTGACACTGGTCTGGCCATAGTGGTGACACTGGTCTGGCCATAGCGGTGACACTGGTCTGGCCATAGTGGTGACACTGATCTGGCCATAGTGGTGGCACTGGTCTGGCCATAGTGGTGACACTGATCTGGCCATAGTGGTGATACTGGTCTGGCCATAGTGGTGACACTGGTCTGGCCATAGTGGGGACACTGGTCTGGCCATAGTGGTGACACTGATCTGGCCATAGTGGTGACACTGGTCTGGCCATAGTGGTGACACTGGTCTGGCCATAGTGGTGACACTGATCTGGCCATAGTGGTGATACTGGTCTGGCCATAGTGGTGACACTGGTCTGGCCATAGTGGTGACACTGATCTGGCCATAGTGGTGATACTGGTCTGGCCATAGTGGTGACACTGATCTGGCCATAGTGGTGATACTGGTCTGGCCATAGTGGTGACACTGATCTGGCCATAGTGGTGACACTGATCTGGCCATAGTGGTGGCACTGATCTGGCCATAGTGGTGACACTGATCTGGCCATAGTGGTGGCACTGATCTGGCCATAGTGGTGACACTGATCTGGCCATAGTGGTGGCACTGATCTGGCCATAGTGGTGACACTGATCTGGCCATAGTGGTGACACTGATCTGGCCATAGTGGTGGCACTGGTCTGGCCATAGTGGTGACACTGATCTGGCCATAGTGGTGGCACTGATCTGGCCATAGTGGTGACACTGGTCTGGCCATAGTGGGGACACTGGTCTGGCCATAGTGGTGACACTGATCTGGCCATAGTGGTGATACTGGTCTGGCCATAGTGGTGACACTGGTCTGGCCATAGTGGTGACACTGATCTGGCCATAGTGGTGATACTGGTCTGGCCATAGTGGTGACACTGGTCTGGCCATAGTGGTGACACTGATCTGGCCATAGTGGTGATACTGGTCTGGCCATAGTGGTGACACTGATCTGGCCATAGTGGTGATACTGGTCTGGCCATAGTGGTGACACTGATCTGGCCATAGTGGTGACACTGATCTGGCCATAGTGGTGGCACTGATCTGGCCATAGTGGTGACACTGATCTGGCCATAGTGGTGACACTGATCTGGCCATAGTGGTGGCACTGATCTGGCCATAGAGGTGATACTGGTCTGGCCATAGTGGTGGCACTGGTCTGGCCATAGCGGTGATACTGGTCTGGCCATAGCGGTGATACTGGTCTGGCCATAGTGGTGGCACTGGTCTGGCCATAGCGGTGATACTGGTCTGGCTATAGCGGTGACACTGACCCTAGAGAATTAGCCAACCAGCTATGTTAGTATCCAACGGACACGCAACAAAGCAAACCTTTATGTAACATGTTTATCAGAGACATCTTTGGAATACGTATTAATGAAGCAGGAGAAGTATTTTAGATTGTTGAATATTTAGTGTGATTTATTTATTTTAAATAAAGTTTCAATTAAAAGCAATTTGAGGATTCCAAGAGGAAATGTGTGCTGAAACATTTAGAATTTGTTTAAGGTGTATAGATTTTCTATATTATAGAGTCTGAGTACACAAACTACCAAAAATACAGTGCCATTTAAAAATGAACCAACGAGCGGCTTAAAGGAATACTCCATTCAAAAATGATCTTTTGGTATTTTTTACATTAGTCCGCTGTTGAACTAACTTGCAAAACACATCCTCATGATGATGTGGCAAGTTCCAATTATCTTTTTGAAAGTCCTATGTCTTGAAAACTTGATCGCTGACATTCAAAGCCTTTTGGGACTAATGAAAAAAATACCATAATGTTGTTTTTGAGGAAATTATTGCATTAAAATGAAAGCAGTTCCCACATTTGAAAAGATTGCCCTCTAATACCAGAGTCATCTGTGTCACAGTCCTACTAGATGTTTCATAAACAGCTTGTAACCATCTTAAGACTTGTCATAGTGAGGGCAATTTGCCAGGTGTGGACTGTCCTCAATCTAAAGGGAATCCTCCTTGGTTAGTGCAACCCAGGATCCCTGGGACATCCCTACCCTAAACCCTAACCTTAACCACTACCGTAATCTTCCTTAACCATAACCATAGACTTAACCATTTCTTATGTCAACTTCAGTGGGGTAGAGATATACCGAAGATCCCGGATAGCAAGGACCAATCCTCCTTAGTGATGAGTTGTGGGACATCCCTATCAGCAATAACCTAAGTGACCATGTGTTCTCACAACTAGATATGAAGAAAAATAATTCGATTTTACCATATTTTTACTTGTTTATAATATTGTAAAACAATTGAACTGTATAATTAACATGTAAATGGGAAAAACAAATATATCAATATATAGAGTACCAGTCAAAAGTGTATGTACACCTACTCATTCAAGGGCTTTTCTTTATTTGTATTATTTTGTACATTGTAGAATAATAGTGAAGGCATCAAATTTATGAAATAACAGATGTGGAATCATGTAGTAACCAAAAATGTGTTAAACAAAAAGAAAACAAACTCAACATCAAGTCTCTATGGTAAGGTATCATTGTTGTTCCTGAAAACAAAAATGGGAGTTCATTTCATATTATCCACAACTGTAGCGTGTGTTGCTTGCCACATTCCAAGTGCTTCATGTCCCTCTTACATACTGTAACTTACTGTATCTACACTACAGTATAGTAAACATGTAGGTATAATCTGTTGGTTGTGTAATACCTTGCAATGTCAACTGAATGATGAAGGTTGATGATGTCAAGTATTGTGAAATGTGTCAATGTTGGCTTAGCTTTCTTTGACGATGTGAACTTGTGAATTTATAGCAAAAGATCCCTCAACATGCTCTAGTTACATCTCATATCGGGTCTCAAGCAGGCCCTTTTTTGTTTCATCCTCTCTCCAATCACTATAGGAGAAAGTTACATACACATATCCCATGTTTCTGAACAAGTGCTTAATATCAGATAATAAGTAACCTGATGAATAAGGGTTGAAACGTTGCCAATAAAAACCTCATGAGAGCATAGATTGCAGTGTTCTAAGTCTCCATTTACCTTTTGTCTCTTTCTAACCACCTCAATGTCTGCAATGTATGCATGGGGCTCCCGAGTGGCGCAGCGGTCTAAGGCACTGCATCTCAGTGCTAGAGGCGTCACTACAGACCCTGTTTTGATTCCAGGCTGTATCACAACCGGCTGTGATTGGGAGTCCCATAGGGCGGCGTACAATTGGCCCACCGTCGTCCGGGTTAGGGTTTGGCAGGGGTAGGTAGGCCATCATTGTAAATAAGAATTTGTTCTTCTCTTTATTATGACTTTTATGTATGGTTGTATATATAATTGTAATTTTTTTGTTAAGCTCGTCTGTTACTGTCACTTTGTCCTATTGTTGTCTGTTTGTTTTGAATGTGCTTAATTGGAAAATGTAAAAATAAAATATAAAAAAATATATATATTTGAATTTGTTCTTAACTGACTTTCCTAGTTAAATAAAAAAATAAATACATGTGAATCTACCCTATGTTGGCCTGTACGTGTATATTATTATCAGAGTATTAGTGACAGTGCCATATTAAGTCAGTAAGGCTTCTTAAGAGCTAAACTCATGAGAGCCTCGAAACTTATGTTGTGTCACAGCATCACTCATGTCCTCAGACGGTCTCCACTCTTTTTGGCATATCTCTGTATGATCTCAAATGTATGTACAGTATCTATATGTATCAATGTTCCACTGGATATCATAAGGTGAATGCACCAATTTGTAAGTCGCTCTGGATAAGAGCGTCTGCTAAATGACTTAAATGTAAATGTATATATCCATAGCTGCATGATATCCTTCCCCCAACTGTGTTGACCTCAAACTCCAATTCATTAACATTTTGCTCTGAGTTAACACACTCATTGTTCAATGTTTCTGAGAAACTCTACTCCACTTGGCTGATCTCCTCCTCTCTTATTCCCACTTTTTCACTCCTCCTTTTGCCTCTGATGTTATTTCACAGTCTAGTGAATTAAAAGGTTTCCTTCCATTACAGTCCCAGAGTAATCTCTAGCTTTTGGAAACAAATGCTTTGTTAAAGAGACAAATTACATGTAAGGCCTTTGCTGTAAACTGGCCCGGGTGTTTAAAAACATGTTGTAAAATCTTAACACTGAAATACTGCCAAAAACATTTGGAATGAGAGGAGGAAAATGAGAGAGTTGGAGTGGAGGGAAGACAGAAACAACTTAATGTTCAAATTCGTGCATCTTCTGATTTTCTTGTCTGGGAGAGAAAGAGATGAGAAAAGTGAAAGCTGATTCATGGTGACTGAGTTTGAATTTATAAACACCTGTAATCTGAGAAAGAGATGATGACTGGACAGATAGATGGATGGATGGATGGATGGGTGGGTGATGAAAGAGGCACACGTGAGAGCATTAATATGGCTTTATCACTGATACTCTGAGAGAGTTAATAATACACACAGGCTCTGGTGTTCAGTTCCAAGGTAGGTTAAGCATCTCAACAGGCAGAGATGAATCCAGAAGGTGATGATGGGTAAACACACCTGACAACAACCAGGTATAACATGAGATGATGGTGATGGCACATCCATCACGTATTTATATTTTTAAAGCTCTCTACTTGTCAGTTCCAAAAGGGACATTATTTGTATTTTTACCTTAACATGGAAGATAGAATTCAAAGCAAGCAGTGCACTGGAATGACATAAAAAAGAACTGGAATGGCATTCTATCTCACGGGATGGGTGGCCAAAAATAACTAACTTAAAGCCACACCCCCAATAAGCCACGAATATGACCGCATTGAGGCATATGTCACTGTGCTTCTATGGCAGTAAGCACCATGCCGCGGCAAACAAGACAGTTCATAATCCATTGTCTTTATCACAGTCGACACTGTCACGACTTCCGCCGAAGTCGGTCCCTCTCCTTGTTCGGGCGGCGTTCGGCGGTCGACGTCACCGGTCTTCTAGCCATCGCCGATCCACTTTTCATTTTCCATTTGTTTTGTCTTTGTCTTACACACCTGGTTTCAATTCCCCAATTACTTGTTCATTATTTAACCCTCTGTTCCCCCATGTTTGTTTGTGAGTAATTGTTTATTGTATTACAGGTCTGTATTTGTGGCCTTGTATTTATACAACGTGTATTGTGATATTATTGAGTAAAATTGCTTTCATTACTCATATCTGCTGTCCTGCGCCTGACTCATCTCATCAGCTCCACACAGACGCTTTACAGACACACCTATATTTTAGCTTTCATTTACTTTAAGAATGCAACATTTTCATCTCTACCTCATGGCAAAATGTGTAGAATTGCAGGAAGTTAGCTGTGACACGTCTGCCTTTAACACTATGACATGGGGATACAAATTTAACAAACATAGTTACGTCACAATCATTTATTAGGCGTATGTGTAAAGTACAAGCAGCATAATACCCTGCGTCCCACTGCTGGCTTGCCTCTGAAGCTAAGCAGGGTCAGTTCAGGGCCCGATTTCCCGATAGCGTTGGAACTTAGGCTTTCCTACCTCTTTCCTGCAATGGCCGAAGATGTAACATACATTTCCCAAAACACCACGCAGAGAGAGCTTTCGCTAAGCGCGTCGATGAGTCATGTGTTGATACAGATAGGATAGCTTTCTCCATTCAAATCTTACCTTAAAGCTGAAATATGTAACTTTTTAGAAATTGGTAAATCTGTTCTATGTGCGCTATTTCTATGCTTCCCATTCTTAAGTTTAGTTTTTGTGTCTTTTACTTTCGGCTTTGTACACCTGCTTCAAACAGCTGAAAATACAATATTTTTGGTTATGGAAAAGATATTTCACAGCGGTTTAGATGGTACAATGATTCTCTAAACAATGACTGTTTGTTTTGTCAGATAAACTGAAATTAGGCAAACTATTATAATTTTAGCAACCAGGAAATGGCAGAGCAATTTTTGCATATTGCACCCTTAACATTAGAATTATTCCACAATACTGACAATGGATCAGCTCCTAGAAAGACACAGTATTACCACCTATGACTGCAAAGATTGAGGGGACTTATTCTAATGCTTACCCTATAATAATGCACTAAATCAAGACTTGGGACATCATTGCGCACATGTTAGGCTACACGATCTTATCCATTGATGATGTAAATTCATTCATGATGAAGGTTAATTTTACACTCAGTAACTTGTATAAATAGCTTTTGAAACTCAATTTACTGTCATTACTGCGGTTCCCTGGTGTTGTCTCTGAAGTCATCACAGTTTGTTTGAGGTAAAAGCTGATCTGTAGATTACAAAGCCTCACCGTCTTCTGAGTTATTAACAGGCGAAGACAAATTTACGTCCCAAATGCTACCCTATTCCCTACAGTACTTTTGATCAGACCACCGGGTTCTATTCAAAAGGAAGGCACTACGTAGGGAATAGGGTGCCATTTGGGACTCAGGCAAAGCCTACCAGAAGAAAGACAAGGGAAAGGGGGATATCAAATGGAGGCAGCCAATCTTGGCTCAGGATTACGAAGGAGGGAGGAGCAGGGATTAAAGCCAGGTTAAGGCAAGAGTTAAATCTGTCTAAATGTTCTCCCTAAACAGAAGTTATAACATTTAACCCACTAGTGCTGGAGGACTTCTGTACTGAACACCATTGGTGTTGGGAGACTCACTCCACGCCCATGTGGTACAGATGTTTACCTTGACAGAGTTTACCTTGTATCTTTATTGACCTTTTATTTCAGTATTTGCACTGTCTCTATGCACACTCTCAGGGCCCTATACACTCGCACACACTGTCACTCCAACACACACACACACAAACGCTCACTCCATCATTTGCTCACTCACACATAATATGCACATACATTAATACTGACTCTACACACTAGCACACCCACTCACATACAAACTGCTGCTACTCTGTTAATCTCATATCCTGTTGCCTTATATACAATACCAGTTAAAAGTTTGGACACACTTACTCATTCCAGGGTTTTTCTTTATTTGTACTATTTTCTATATTGTAGAATAATAGAAGACATCAAACTATGAAATAACACATATGGAATCATGTAGTAACCTAACAAGTGTTATATATATTTTATATTGGAGTTTATTCAAAGTAGCCACCCTTTGCCTTGATGACAGCTTTGCACACTCTTGGCATTCTCTCAACCAGCTTCATGAGGTAGTCACCTGGAATACATTTCAATTAACAGGTGTGCCTTGTTAAAAGTTAATATGTGGAATTTATTTCCTTCTTAATGCGTTTGAGCCAATCAGTTGTGTTGTGATAAGGTAGGGGTGGTATACAGTGGGGGGGGGGAAAGTATTTGATCCCCTGCTGATTTTGTACGTTTGCCCACTGATAAAGAAAGGATCAGTCTATAATTTTAATGGTAGGTTTATTTGAACAGTGAGAGACAGAATAACAACAAAAATATCCAGAAAAACGCATGTCAAAAATGTTAGAAATTGATTTGCATTTTAATGAGGGAAATAAGTATTTGACCCCCTCTCAATCAGAAAGATTTCTGGCTCCCAGGTGTCTTTTATACAGGTAATGAGCTGAGATTAGGAGCACACTCTTAAAGGGAGTGCTCCTAACCGCAGCTTGTTACCTGTAAAAAAGACACCTGTCCACAGAAGCAATCAATAAATCAGATTCCAAACTCTCCACCATGGCCAAGACCAAAGAGCTCTCCAAGGATGTCAGGGACAAGATTGTAGACCTACACAAGGCTGGAATGGGCTACAAGACCATCGCCAAGCAGCTTGGTGAGAAGGTGACAACATTTGGTGCGATTATTCGCAAATGGAAGAAACACAAAAGAACTGTCAATATCCCTCGGCCTGGGGCTCCATGCAAGATCTCACCTCGTGGGGTTGCAATGATCATGAGAACGGTGAGGAATCAGCCCAGAACTACAGGGAGAAAAAAAAGGAAAAAAAATGTATGCATTCACAACTGGATAAGAGCTCTGGATAAGAGCGTCTGCTAAATGACTAAAATGTAAATGTAAAATGTACACGGGAGGATCTTGTCAATGATCTCAAGGCAGCTGGGACCATAGTCACCAAGAAAACAATTGGTAACACACTACGCCGTGAAGGACTGAAATCCTGCAGCGCCTGCAAGGTCCCCCTGCTCAAGAATACATATACATGCCCGTCTAAAGTTTGCCAAGGAACATCTGAATGATTCAGAGGACAACTGGTGAAAGTGTTGTGGTCAGATGAGACCAAAATGGAGATCTTTGGCATCAACTCAACTCGCCGTGTTTGGAGGAGGAGGAATGCTGCCTATGACCCCAAGAACACCATCTCCACCGTCAAACATGGAGGTGGAAACATTATGCTTTGGGGGTGTTTTTCTGCTAAGGGGACAGGACAACTTCACCGCATCATTTGACGGGGCCATGTACTGTCAAATCTTGGGTGAGAACCTCCTTCCCTCAGCCAGGGCATTGAAAATGTGTCGTGGATGGGTATTCCAGCATGACAATGACCCAAAACACACGGCCAAGGCAACAAAGGAGTGGCTCAAGAAGAAGCACATTAAGGTCCTGGAGTGGCCTAGCCAGTCTCCAGACCTTAATCCCATAGAAAATCTGTGGAGGGAGCTGAAGGTTCGAGTTGCCAAATGTCAGCCTCGAAACCTTAATGACTTGGAGAAGATCTGCAAAGAGGAGTGGGACAAAATCCCTCCTGAGATGTGTGCAAACCTGGTGGCCAACTACAAGAAACGTCTGACCTCTGTGATTGCCAACAAGGGTTTTGCCACCAAGTACTAAGTCATGTTTTGCAGAGGGGTCAAATACTTATTTCCCTCATTAAAATGCAAATCAATTTATAACATTTTGACATGCGTTTTTCTGGATTCTTTTGTTGTTATTCTGTCTCTCACTGTTCATATAAACCTACCATTAATATTATAGACTGATCATTTCTTTGTAAGTGGGCAAACGTACAAAATCAGCAGGGGATCAAATACTTTTTTCCCCCACTGTAGATAAGATAGCCCTATTTGGTAAATGGCCAAGTCCATATTATGACCAGCTCAAATAAGCGAAGAGAAAGACAGCCCATCATTACTTTAAGATATGAAGGTCAGTCAATGCGGAACATTTCAAGAACTGAACGTTTCTTCAAGTGCAGTCACAAAAACTATCAAGCGCAATGATGAAACTGGCTCTCATGAGAAACGCCACAGGAAAGGAAGACCCAGAGTTACCTCTGCTGCAGAGAATAAGTTCATTAGAGTTATCAGCCTCAGAAATTGCAGCCTAAATAATGCTGTGAACAGAGTTCAAGCAACAGACACATCTCAACATCAACTGTTCAGAGGAGACTGTGTGAATCAGGCCTTCATGGTCAAATTGCTGCAAAGAAACCACTACTAAAGGACATCAGTAAGAAGAAGAGACTTGCTTGGGCCAAGAAACACGAGCAATGGACATTAGACCGGTGGAAATCTGTCCTTTGGTCTGATGAGTCCAAATCAGAGGATTTTGGTTCCAACCACCTTGTCTCTGTGAGAAACAGAGTAGGTGAATGGATGATCTCCGCGTGTCTGGTTCCCACCTTGAAGCATGGAGGAGGAGGTGTGATGGGGCTTTGCTGGTGACACTGTCTGTGATTTATTTAGAATTCAAGGCACACTTAACCAGCATGGCTACCACCACATTCTGCAGCGATATGCCCTACCATCTGGTGTGGGCTTAGTGGAACTATCATTTGTTTTTCAACAGGACAATGGCCCAACACACCTCCAGGCTGTGTAAGGGCTATTTGACCAAAAAGGAGAGTGATGGAGTGCTGCAGCAGATGACCTGGCCTCCACAATCACCCGACCTCATCTCAACTGAGATGGTTTGGGATGAGTTGGACCACAAAGTGAAGGAAAAGCAGCCAACAAGTGCTCAGCATATGTGGGAACTCCTTCAAGCCTTTTGGAAAAGCATTCCAGGTGAAGCTGGTTGAGAGATTGCCAAGAGTGTGCAAAGCTGTCATCAAGGCAAAGGATGGCTACTTTGAAGAATCTTGATTTGTTTAACACTTTTTTAGTTACTACATGATTACATATGTGTTATTTCATAGTTTTGATGTCTTCACTATTATTCTACAATGTAGAAAATAGTAAAAATAAAGAAAAACCCTTGAATGAGTAGGTGTGTAAACTTTTAACTGGTACTGTAGAATGCTTACTTAGTGTTTTTCGTATTTCTTATTCTTATTACTATAATTTTTTTGTAATACATTGTTATTGATTATTGCATTGTTGGGCTTTGAGTTTGCAAGAAAGACATTTCAATGTACTTGTGCATGTAACATTAAAACTTGAAACTTGATGTTGTAAAGTCTGCTTCCAACTCACACCCTCAAACACGTAGATCCCCTGAACACAGCTTACTTTCCAGACCACTTTCCGGCTCACACTCTCAAACACCTAGATCCCCTGAATGCAGCTCCCTCTCCAGATCCCAATCACCTATATTCTAATCACCTGTTCACACACCTGTATGTCATTATCACACCCTATTTAGTTCAGTTCTTTGCACCCCATCACTGTGAGGTATTGTTTGTTTTGTGACACATGTCGTTTGGAGCACTGGTTCCTGTGAGTTACTAGTCCACTGTATGATAGTTTTTGCCTGCCTTACTAATGACACCTTTTGCCTTTTCTCTGCCTGATTTCCTGTTCCTATTATCTGATCTCCCAGACGACGTTACTAGCCTTTTCCCTGCCTGTACTGTTGCTGCTTTTGGACCCCCTGTGTATGACCTGCCTGCCCCTGGACCCAGCTACCTGCCTCCTCCTGTGGTCCTTTGCAATAAACACCTGCTGCGCCCTGCACTTGAAACCAGCTCTCTGTCTCCCCTCGTGTTCATTACAGATGTAGGACCTTAATTTGAGCCAGTTTCCTACAGCAGGAAATGTGAATTATTATGTGGATTATAATTTATGGACATTTTTGTATCGGTTGATGGAATTTTCAAAAGGGAAAATCAAGTCTGAAATGTCAAAGGTTTTTTTTTGTATTTATTCCCTACATTGCAGGAAAGTTCTAATTAAGATCCTTCGTCTGTAAAACTAGTCCCGAGAACCAGGGAGTCATTGATTTCCACAACAAGGCCCCGGTCTATATGGAGATTGTGCAGACAATATTATGTAAGACATTTGAAGACACCCTTCAATGAATAAATTACATTGAGTTGCTATGGGCAGGTTGCTGAAAATGTATCTGTTTTGTTACATTGCATTACAACAACGACGGAAAGAACAGGTAAAGACCATAAACAAACAAGGCCCCAGTCTATATGGAGATTGTTGGTTGTCTAACACATATACAGTACATTTGGAAAGTATTCAGACCCCTTGACTTTTTCCATATTTTGTTACGTTACAGCCTTATTCTAAAATGGATTAAATCATTTTGTTCCATCAATCTACACACAATACCCCATAATAACAAACAAAAACAGGTTTTTAGAAATGTTTGCTAATTTATATGTATATTGTTTACTGAAATATCACATTTCATAAGTATTCAGATCCTTTACTCAGGACTTTGTTGAAGCACCTTCAGCAGCAATTACAGCCTCAAGTCTTTTTGGGTATGCTACAAGCTTGGCACACCTGTAAACTCTGTCAGGTTGGACGGGGAGTGTCGCTGCACAGCTATTTTCAGGTCTCTCCAGAGATGTTCCATCGGGTTCAAGTACGGGCTCTGGCTGGGCCACTCAATGACATTCATAGACTTGTCCTGAAGCCACTCCTGTGTTGTCTTGGCTGTGTGCTTAGGGTCGGTGTCCTGTTGGATGGTGAACCTTCGCCCCAGTCGGAGGTCCTGAGCGCTCTGGAGCAGGTTTTCATCAAGAATCTCTCTGTACTTTGCTCCATTCATCTTTCCCTTGATCCTGACTAGTCTCCCAGACCCTGCTGCTGAAAAACATCCCCACAGCATGATGCTTTCACCACCATGCTTCACGGTAGGGATGGTGCCAGCTTTCCTCCAGACGTCACCCTCCTCTGGTCATCCTGGTATTGGTCAGACAGTGCCGAGCGGGAGGTACTGGTGGCCTACCTTGGCTAAGGATGTGAGGGTTTATGTTTCCTCCTGCTCGGTGTGCGCCCAGTGTAAGGCTCCTAGGCAGCTGCCCAGAGGGAAGCTACACCCCTTACCCGTTCCACAACGGCCGTGGTTGCACCTGTCGGTGGATTTCCTTACCGACCGTGCCTGAGGATATAGTGTCTGATCGAGGTCCCCAGTTCACGTTGATGGCCTGGAAGGCGTTCATGGAACGTCTGAGGGTCTCGATCAGGTTTCACCCCGAGAGTAATGGGCAGGTGGAGAAAGTAAACCAGGATGTGGGCAGGTTTCTGTGGTCTTATTGCCAGGACAGGCCCGGGGGAGTGGGTGGCGTTCGTGCCCTGGGCCGAGATGGCACAGAACTCGCTCCGCCACTCCTCCACTAACCTCTCCCCCTTCCAGTGCGTACTGGGGTACCAGCCGGTTCTGGCGCCTTGGCATCAGAGTCAGACCGAGGCTCCTGCGGTGGACGACTGGTTCGGGTGCACGGAGGAGACATGCCTGTGTTCACCTTCAGTGGGCCGTGCTGCGCCAGAAAGACAGCGCAGACCGTCACCGCAGTGAGGCCCCGGTGTTCGCACCGGGGGACCGGGTCTGGCTCTCACCCCGAAACCTGTCCCTCTGCCTGCCCTGCCGGAAGCTGGGCCCGTGGTTTGTGGGGCCATTTAAAGTCCTGAGGAGAGTGAACGAGGTTTATTACAGGTTACAGCTTCCCCCGATTACCATATTAACCCCTCGTTCCATGTGTCTCTCCTCAGGCCGGTGGTGGCTGGCCGGCTCCAGGAGTCTGAGGTGCGGGAGGTTCCTCCACCCCCTCTGGACATCGAGGGGGCCCCGGCGTACTCCGTTCGCTCCATACTGAATTTGAGGCGTCGGGCGAGGGGCCTTCAGTACCTCGTGGAGTGGGAGGGGTACAGTCCGGAGGAGAGGTGCTGGGTTCCGGTCGAGGACGGGTTGGACCCTTCAATGCTGCAGGAGTTCCACCGTCTCCGTCCGGATCGCCCTGCGCCTCGTCCTCTGGGTCGTCCCCGAGGCCAGTGTCGGCACGCTGCTGGAGCTGCGCGTCAAGGGGGGGGTACTGTCACAACTTCCACCGAAGTCGGTTCCTCTCCTTGTTCGGGCGACGCTCGGCGGTCAGCATTGCCAGTCTTCTAGCCATCATCGATCCACTTTTCATTTTCCTTTTGTTTTGTCTTGTCTTCCCACACACATGGTCTCATTTCCCTCATTACATGTGGTGTATTTAACCCTCTGTTCCCCCCATGTCTTTGTGCGGAATTGTTTATTGTAAGTGCATGTGCACATTCAGCTCAATCGGAAATTACTTTTACATTTCTATCGTGCAATCTGTAACACTTCAGCGAGACAGATTGAATAGGGCCTAAGAGTAAATCCTACATAAACAGCTTGTTATAGCTTAATTTTTTTGTTGCAAACACTTAGTTAAACTGGGCCTTAATAAGACTACAAAAGCTCTTCTCTTAGTATCTCAGCAGTTAACACAATTAGCCCTTGCAACAACTACAGACCACTGATACACTACCCTCTCACCCCTACTAAAACAGTCCCTCTCTCCCTATAAATACCAACCTAAAGCTTACTTTACATCAGGTCTACCAATGTGTGTTCATTCATTCAATTACACAACAGCCTACACATGCCAAGACATTATACACTGCTGTACATACTCAGTGGCCGGTGCCATGTGTAAGCCAATTACAGGGCCTTAACTCTGCAAGCACGTAGCCCACAGTGGATATATATATATACACTGCATCCCAAATGGCACCCTTTTCATTACCCATAGGAATCTGGTCAAAAGTAGTGCACTATGTAGGGAATAGGGTGCCATTGGGCACTAACAATATGCTCTGGATGTTATGTCAGGCCAGCTAGCAGCATGGGACAGGATGGTGGCCAGTAAACACCCAGTAGGACACACAGTACACACGGTCATGCATTGGCCACTGGGTTTACCTCCAGTTTACCTGCAGAGATTAACTCTGACCTCTGGGACCTAAGGGTCACATTTGTTTGTTTTCTCTTTAACCAAGCTAGTTTTTAGTGTCCTTATAGAGTTAGATTTAAAAAAATAAATAAGCTAGAAATATAAGCAAAAAATGCATTTGTTATTACATGCCAATATATAACCACACATAGCTAATACAATGTTGATGCACCATATCATAGTCCTGCTTCAGCATAACAAAAGGTCTTGGCTTTGAATAAAAATCTGTCTCTCAGATTGCACTACACTGGACCATACATACTAACATAACAATAAATTGATTACTGATTGCTGACTAAGTGCATGAAATACAATACACAATATAGTCTGATAAAGTCAATGAAACATCCTTGCAACTCAAATAATTAAACAGTTATTTACCACTTCATCTGTATTTAAATATGTGAATTATGCCATAATGCAACATTAAAATGAATCTATTTGTGCATAGATGCAAAGTGCCCAGATGTTGGCCCCGATTGAACCTGACTATGAATACCCCATACCAAAATATACGACCCACCGCTGACACGTCGACTGAGAACAACATTACCTGCACGTTTTGCACCTATGCCCACAAAAACCACATGCAGGCTATATCCTCCACAAATCCATCTTAAAATACACCTCTCTCTTCACTCTTTTGATCCCTCACTATGTGTAGGGGCAGAGCGATGGGGGAGGGATGGAGAGCGGAAAAAAAGAGTGTGCGAGCGACAGAGCAAAGGTCAGAGGGGATTAGGTGAGAGGTGTATAAAAGGGGAGGACAGTCGGAGAGGAAGAAGAGAGATACAGCAGGATCTCAGTAGGATCAACCCAACCCCGGAGAACTGTTCACTACAGACTGCAAAGACAGGTAGGATGAAACTGCAGCGTCCTGCTACGCTCAGCTCTGAGCATTAGTTACCTTTATTGCATTCCCTGTAAGGGTCATTTGGCTTCAATGCCTTAGACAATTGAAGCCAAATGGAGTTGTCTTGTTGAGATAGTGCTCCATTGCTGATGGTCATTGACTGGGTAGCGTTCAGTGCACTTGCTTTAGTGCTGGCTCTGGAGAAGGACCTTTGTAGACTTCACAGGAGGTTGGTGTCACCTTAATTGGGGAGGACGGGCTCATAGTTGGAACGGAATAAATGAAATATCAAAACTCATCAAACACATGGTTCTCATGTGTTTGATACCATTCCCGTCACTCCATTCCAGCCATTATTATGAGCCATCCTCCCCTCAGCAGCCTCCTGCTGTAGACTTGAGACAGCTCACACAACTGACTCTTGAGGATGAGAACAGAGCAGGATAACAGACAATGGACTTTTTGAGTGGTTGTAGTCTAATAGAGCTTTCATTCAACACACTGATAGACAGGGAATTGAATTGTACTGTAGAACATTAGAACGAGACCCGTAGACCAATAGGCAATACCCGGACACTAGGACGAGACCAGTAGACCAATAGGCAATACCAGGACACTAGGAGGAGACCAGCGGGCCTATAGGCAATACCAGGACACTAGGAGGAGACCAGCGGACCTATAGGCAATACCAGGACACTAGGAGACCAGCGGATCTATAGGCAATACCAGAACACTAGGAGGAGGCCAGCAGACCAATAGGCAATAGCAGGACACTAGGAGGAGACCAGCAGACCAACAGACAATACCAGGACACTAGTAGGAGACCAGCAGACCAATAGGCAATACCAGGACACTAGGAGGCCAGCACACCAAAAGGCAATACCAGGACACCAGCAGACAAATAGGCAATACCAGGACACTAGGACGCAAGCAGACCAATAGGCAATACCAGGACACTAGGAGGTCAGCAGACCAATAGGTAATACCAGGACACTAGGAGGCCAGCAGACCAATAGGTAATACCAGGACACTAGGAGGAGACCAGCAGACCAATAGGCAATACCAGGACACTAGGAGGTCAGCAGACGAATAGGCACCCTGTGGACACTATAGAATGAACACATGCAGATCAGTAGAGCACCTATGGAATGTGATGTAGGAGAGATTTTGATTGGCTGTTGACTTGACAACAGAATGTTGTCAATGCAATGCATTCTATGATAGAAATATACATTGTATAGAGTGCAGTTGAAAGGGAAGACTGGGATAGGCTACTAGTGGTTTCGAAGGTCTAGAAGAACCTTCTAGTTACACAATGTTCTGGTTGAAGTGACCTCAGCTGAACTACAGATTGTAACGCTAACAAGTAGCTTTGGTACTATTTTGGCCTTAGTTAGTACAGTATGGGTTGGTGCCAAATCTAATCTGGTATGATTGGATCAACATAGACCGCTCAGGTGTATTTTAGAGGGATTATCACTCTTGGGGTGCGACGGGATAGAGAGAGGGAGGGGGGGGGGGTAATAACTAGGTATTAGGGAAAGGGGTTTGGATTAAGACAGATTGAGGATAAGACCGATGGAGTTAAGGAAACCGATAATCTACCCCTGACTGATATCTTGATGGGATTTACTACTGTTATTCAGTTAAGTATTTGCCAGCTACCTTATTGACTCTCATTCCTCTCCCTCGGTAACCAACAGAAATGGCAGACGTTGCAACTGCCGCTGCAAAGAAGGCCGCGCCTAAATTCAAGCAGAGGACTACCCGTACCTTCAAGAGCAAGGCCCCCAAGCCTGGCCAGAAGGGGTGAGTTGGAAACTCACTTAGAACACACAAATATAACTACTACTACAACAATGAAAACTAATAGGCCTACTAACATAACAAGCATCCATCCTTACATATCAAATGCAACTATTTTTATACCGTACCAACACACTTCAATAAATCTTTGTCTCTAACTCAACATTACCACCACAACCCTCACGTCTGCTGTGTCTCTATCCCTTTAGCTCATGGAACTTCTCCCTCTCTCACCAGATTCGGTGATGACATCCCCGGCATGGAGGGTCTCGGCACAGACATCACAGTGGTCTGCCCATGGGAAGCTTTTGGTGACATGGAACTCGGTGACCTGGCAAAATATGGAATTGTTTAGACACCCTACTCCCCGTTCCCTTCCCTCGACCACCCCCTCCACTTCTCTTTCCTTCACTCCCCCTCTCCTCCTCCTTTCTGGACCCTGAGGTCAGGGATTCCAGTACTGAACTGATTCTTGTTGTTTTGTTATGCCATCTTGTACAAGGCGCTTCCACTTTGACATCAGCTTGTTGTTTAAGAGCCGGGCATACTCGGGTGCACATCCGACCCTGAGAGAATTGGTGAAGTCACAAAAACACACAGTGATAGTTGGGAAATTTGCACACACCAGCTTTAAACTGAAGACACATATGACCAAGCCTCCTCCTGCCACTGTCCTCCTGTAGAAATCTCACGTCAATGACCAGCTAAGCAATGTCCTAACAACTGAAGTCAAATGGCACTCAAGTTATATGAATAAGACATGTAATGTATAGTACTTCTGGTAGGTAAATAAATGGTCACGTCAGTGATGCTTACTTCGACACTACTACTACAGTTTCACTGGTGCATTTCCTGAGAGAAGCTGGACTAAATTTGTAATTTTATTAAAGAGGGTTTGATTAACCGTTGTTTATATCTCAACCAAAGTTGGTCTCCTCCCGCCTGCCTTTTTTCTCAACCTGCACCCGCTCTCCTTGAAAGGATTTTATATATACAGAAATATATATTTATGTACAAAATAAAATCAATCCATTTTTTTTTTTACAGTGAATGTCAAATGTCTGTATAATTTAACTGTTCATTTGAGAGCTGATCACTCTTGCAATGTGTCAATCACATATGAACCCTCTTGAATTATATGATGAATAACCAATTGAAAAACAGCTACTTCTCCTGGTACTTTGGCAATACTTCATCAGAAGCAATCAATTAAAAATGTACATTTATCATCTTGGATCCTCAATAACACAAAATACAACCGCCAGCGAATCAAACACACGTTATTAAAACACAGGACAACATAAGAAATTGTTCAGTCCCGTCCTGTACTGTACTCCCTGTTCACTCATGACTGCATGGCCAGGCACGACTCCAACATCATTAAGTTTGCCGATGACAACAGTGGTAGGCCTGATCCCCGACAACGATGAGACAGCCTATAGGGAGGTCAGAGACCTGGCCGTCTGGTGCCAGGATAACAACCTCTCCCTCAACGTGATCAAGACAAATCAAATTTATTTATATAGCCCTTCGTACATCAGCTGAAATCTCAAAGTGCTGTACAGAAACCCAGCCTAAAACCCCAAACAGCAAGCAATGCATGTGAAAGAAGCACGGTGGCTGGGAAAAACTCCCTAGGAAAAACTCCTGAGAAAGGCCAAAAACCTAGGAAGAAACCTAGAGAGGAACCAGGCTATGAGGGGTGGCCAGTCCTCTTCTGGCTGTGCCGGGTGGATATTATAACAGAACATGGTCAAGATGTTAAAATGTTCGTAAATGACCAGCATGGTCAAATAATAATAATCATAGTAATTGTCGAGGGTGCAACAAGCACGTCCGGTGAACAGGTCAGGGTTCCGTAGCCGCAGGCAGAACAGTTGAAACTGGAGCAGCAGCATGGCCAGGTGGACTGGGGACAGCAAGGAGTCATCATGCCAGGTAGTCCTGAGGCATGGTCCTAGGGCTCAGGTCCTCCGAGAGAAAGAAAGAAAGAGAGAAAGAGAGAATTAGAGAGAGCATATTTACATTCACACAGGACACCGGATAAGACAAGAGAAAACTCCAGATGTAACAGACTGACCCTAGCCCCCCGACACATAAACTACTGCAGCATAAATACTGGAGGCTGAGACAGGAGGGATCAGAAGACACTGTGGCCCCATCCGATGATACCCCCGGACAGGGCCAAACAGGCAGGATATAACCCCACCCACTTTGCCAAAGCACAGCCCCCACACCACTAGAGGGATATCTACAACCACCAACTTACCGTCCGAAGACAAGGCCGAGTATAGCCCACAAAATAGCATAATGGCAAAGGAGATGATTGTGGACTACAGGAAAAGGAGGACCAACATTGCCCCATTCTCATCGACGGGGCTGTAGTGGAACAGGTTGAGATCTTCAAGTTCCTTGGTGTCCACATCACCAACAAACTAACATGGTCCAAACACACCAAGACAGTTGTGAAGAGGGAACCTATTCCCCCTCAGGAGACTGAAAGGCATGGGTCCTCAGATCCTCAAAAGGTTCTACAGCTGCACCATCGACAGAATCATGACTGGTTGCATCATTGCCTGGTATGGCAACTGCTCAGCCTCCGACCGCAAGGCACTACAGAGGGTAGTGCGTACGGCCCAGTACATCATTGGGGCCAAGCTTCCTGCCATCCAGGACCTCTATACCAGGCGGTGTCAGAGGAAGGCCCTAAAAATTGTTACCACATGGCAAGCGGTACCGGAGCACCTAGTCTAGGTCCAAAAGGCTTCTGAACAGCTTTAACATCCAAGCCATAAGACTCCTGAACATCTAATCAAATGACTACCCAGACTATTTGCATTGCCCCCCTCTTTTACACTGCTGCTACTCTGTTTATTATCTATGCATTGTCACTTTAACTCTACCTACATGTATATATTACCTCAATTAACCGGTGCCCCCGCACATTGACTCTATACCCTGTATATAGCCTGTTATTTTACTGCTGCTCTTTAATTATTTGTTACTTTTATTTTTTACTTAACACTTATTGTTCTTAAAACTGCATTGTTGGTTAAGGGCTTGTAAGTAAGCATTTCACTGTTGTATTCTGCGCATGTGACATAACATTTCATTTGAAATTGGATACCAAAATAACAACATGAAAGTCACAAACCACAACAAAATATTTTTTATAAAAGATTTTATATGGACATTCACTAACAAAATAGCATAATGGCAGCCAAGGGATAAACATGACAGAGGGATAAGAGATTCGTAAAAGGACAGTCACTTCCATTTGGAACCTATAGTGATTAAGAAGAACCACCTCACTGTATAATATCATACAAGGAGCCAAAAAAACATGACAAGGAATGAGCCTACTCCATGGCTCTGTTCCAATATCCACACAAGTATACTACTTAGTATGAAGCACTGTATCAAGGTATGAATTCAAAGTAATATGCTGGTATGGAAATTAGAACGTTGCCATTGTGTTCTTGCCTCGTTGTGGCGGCCATTTTGTTTTGCCCATCACTGGGCCTGAGTCTTTGACAAACAGCACTGTGCTCTTCTTTGCTACACTAGCATCCTAAGCATAAAAAAAGGGCTAGCTGCCTAGCATTCTCAATGGTGTTTATTGGCAAAAGATGACTACTGCAACCGAATGCTGTTGGAGTCTGATCTCAAAAGACAGACAAATCATGCAAAACAGTTAGGTCAGGGGTCTCAAACTCTACTTCCTGGAGAACGACATCATGCTAGTTGCCCATGTTGATTGGTTCAATAGGTTGTCAATCATTTATCCACTTTGCTCTGCGTTTCTCAATTCGGTAACCATAGAAATAGGGCATAAATAACTATCTTTGGCTGTATCTTTTCAGTTATTCATATTTCAGTCCACTTTTGCAATACATGATAATAAAGTCAAATGACCAAAGAAGAAGAGTTTGATCCCTGTTGATGTCTTAGATTAGGTTCACACTGAGAAGAGTGGTACACAGCCAGAAAACCGAAGATAAAATGAAAAATTGAGCAAACATTTCAAAATAAACAATGACTGCAGCATTTTGAAATATTGTTTCATAGTAATTAGTTCATGCCCCACATAACATTTTCTTTGTAAAACTGCTTTGAAACATTTACCATTGTACAAACCAAACGATAACACTTACAACCTTTTGTATACTTGGATCATTCAAAACTGCATGCCCTTTAACCTAGACAACACACGAGTGCTACGCTCTTCACATCCGTTTTAAACCTTAACCGACTAATTTCAGCACTGAAATGTTAGGAGTCTTTGTCTACGACAGATCGACTAGGTTACTTCACCAGGTCAGAAGAAGTGCTTGTCATGCCACCATTCATTCCAAGGTATTTCTGTCTACTTTAAACTTTGGACTTGGAATAAATTGTGAGGCCCGAACATTTCAGCCTTTCCCTATTTTTTGGGGGGAAAATACTCAATCCAATGCTTGCCAACCCCCATCACCCTATTTCAGTCTGGACCAAAAAGTCCTGTTTCTTCCATTGACAATTTTTTTTGATAGTTTAGTTTTTTCGCTCCATAGATATAGAACACTAGATAGGCTGATGTCATAGTGGCATTAGTAGCAGTAAAATGGTTCCCTCCCTCTTTGAAACTACCAAATAGTCCATTCCCCTCTGCCCAAGAAAACAACAATGGAGGAAAAAAAATATCAGATTTCAACTAATCTTGGAGGAAATTAAAATGTCACCTTACTTTAGGAGGAACAACAACATTTAACAATAGAAAAAAATATAACAAGAGCTAATGCAACAAATAAAGACAGCACTTATAATAATAACCACAATAACGATAATATATTTATCATACACATGACTAAAAGTGTGCTTTTCTACAAATCTTTGGAACAAAAAAAAAGGCAAAAACAACCACATTTGGAAATAGAGTATAAGGATATAGAAATATGCACAATAGTATGGTATTTTGCATTAAATATTTTTCATATTGATGGTGTCCCTCTTTCAACGCCTGTTGACAGACTCTCACTATCTATTACCAACGTAGCTATTCTCAGGAAGACTGTACTTGATGTTTACCTGCTCTTCTAAAAGACAGAACAAGTTAGGGAAATCAATCATATAGCCAAATAATACATCTCTATCATAACTTTTCAAAGAAACATAACTGAATAAGTTTATTCTAGGACACTAGGTTCTGGTTGTTTCAATGATATCAGTGATATATTTCTAAGCCTAACATTCACATTCATAATGCAATAAAAAGCTAGCCGGTACCTCTATAGTAGTGATGAAATATTATATAGTTCTGAGTGATTTGTGTATAGCGTGAAGTATTGTGAGAATATGATGTTGTGCACTGGAAGTTTAGTTCGGTATAATATTGTGTTGTGTAGAGGGGACGTGTAGTGTTGCCCACTGTAGTGAACGGCTTACAGATATTGTCTACACTGTAGTCCTTGCCCCTAGACCTCGTTTCTAGGGAAGTGGAAAATGTGTGTAGAGGTGTGCTCAGCGAACCACTGAAACTAACAATTATAACGCAATAAAGACAACGCTATAAATCAGTAATAATAATTTGGTAACTTTTTTTCTCTCTAATTTATTTGCATAATTGTAACAATAAAATGTTTAAAGGTTCGCCATTTTCACGGACTAAGAAAACTTTGAGGTAAGGAACAGCTATGATAATCCTTTTACTGCTCAGTTTGAAGTGAGTAATTTCTAATAGTGTTAAAAAAACATCAGTCCATCCCTCTCTCTGCAATGATGTCATTTCCTCTCTCATACTCCTTCGCCCCACAAGAGGAAACATGGAGTCACATCCTCCATTTTGTTTGCAAATTGTCTTTCTGTTCCAAAATGCTTTTGGTGCTCGGTTGCTGTGGTTTCTCGCTCATTCAGGCTCCACAGACATGCAGACACTGGCAGTCACAGTTCTGTCTTCCATAACTAGGCTCCACCTCCATTCTTGATGTGTGAATTGTGTATAGTACATGCCACATTACACCTTGGCTGTTATACGTGTGGTAGGGGGTTTGTCTCAGTGTTCAGTTAACGGTCCGGACACCAGTTACATGATAGGCTCTGGAGATACGCTAGCTGGGGGCGACCATTCTGTGTCTTGTGCTGCTGAGAGTGTCGAGAGGGAGAAACAGGGGGACTATAATACAGCCGTGCAATGGAAACAAGCGGCCATTTGGTTCAAATACAAGTTCTTTTTTTCTATTTTCTTTTCTTTGTCAAGGCTTTCCACCAGTCTTTAAAACGGCATTCCTATTTTTGTTTGAAGCGAAAAAGAGTGGACAGCAGGAGATTTTGAAATATAAAGGTTTCCATGGTAGGCTACAAACTTGCTGCAATCTCCGTCGTGGACAGCAGAGGGAGCTCTTTTATAGATTGTTCAAACAGGATGAGAGAGAGCTCCTGGGAAATGTGGTTATCTTTAGTAGGGCGCAAATCTACTGTAGCCTCCCCTGTACAGTGTGGCCTGGTAGAGAGAGGAGAGGAGGTAAGATGGCAGTTAGTGGGTTAGTGAATGGCTAGATCTTTACCATAGAAGTAGAATTACTAGAATGGACAATCTAATTCTATGATCTTTTCTTTGTTGTGGCTAGTAATGTAAATAGACAAGCATTCTTACCATAGCTCCTACACCGTAGGCTGCAGCTGTGGCAGGGTTTAGTGCAGCGTGGTAAGGGTCTGTCGTGTACACCCGTCCGTAGCTGGAGACCAGAGATTAGTACATTACAAACCCACAGCTGTGCAACCAAACATGTTCCAGAATAGAAAGTGAAGTAGGCCCACTACTTTTCATTTGAATATGTTAATATATGTTACCTATATAGTCATAGTACGGTGTGCTACTGCTTATTTTGTGTAATATATTGTGTCTATCACTCACCCATCACTGTAGGCAGCTGCTGCGGCAGCCGCTGCTCCTGCAGGACTGGCTACAGCAGTCGGCTGAGCATAGCGATACGCAGCATAGCCACCCTAAAGAAGGAAGGGACAGACAGACAGAGAGAACACGGTTGTTAGTCGATTTTTATCAACTGCCTCACACAATACCCCAGGAATGAATGATAGTGAAGCTATGTTACTTTATAACAGCAGAAAAAGGAGAGAGACTAACACAAGCAGCAACAACAGGTCATCTGGTGCAACATGGCATTCAGAGAATGTAGCAGAGGCCTTTTCCCCGTGTTGGTCTCCCTCCATGACCAACAAAAAACACTAGGGCCTCGGTTTGTGGCAATGATATAGGCCCTGCATCAAGTGTGCTGCAGCTTTCTTCATTCAATTAATCTGATAATTGATGTTTTGTTGGAGATGGAGGGAGAGACAAAGACGGGAGAAAGTGTGCATAACCTCAGGTGTGAAATCTCCTCCTTCCCATCAAAAACACACCGTTAAAGAAAGGGGGATGAATAAACAGGTGATCAGGATCATTATTCCTTTAATGTGGAAAAACGGATGATGAACACACAGAAGACGGCCAGCCAATCCAATTAAGGGTGAGGGGACACATACACACTCGCATGGTCACAACCAATCACTGACGCTGGACAGCATGCACCCCAAACTCAAAACAGAGCAACACACCACTGCCTTCTAACCTACAGATCAGTACAGGACCAAGTCCCAGTATTCAGTAACACACACATCTGCTGGGGTGGGGGGTGGGGGTTAGGAAGAGGAGGATACAGAGAGAGGAGAAGAGAGCAGGAGAATGGGGAAGAGGAGGGGAGAGGGGAATAAGTGTGTCTGCATGCCAACATTGATTCAGTTAGCATGCCACAGGTGGAACAGATATAGGGAGATACCGGGAAGGGGTCAGAATGACTCATTAAGAGGAATATCCATGTCCCTGAGAGTCTGTGGACCTGTGTTGATCCTCAGATCCTGGAGATCCTCTGTAAGCCGTCTTTAAGCTACTCAGCCTCAACTTTCAGAAACCATGTCAGCCATTACTGGCAAAGTGTACCTCTCATTTTGGCTATACTTCATATCTAAGGGTGGCTGTTATAAAGACTGCATAAGAATCGTGGCAAAATCCTATATTGTTTTTATCTGTGTATATGATTTATTGTACTATTCTTTTTTAACTGAACAAAACTTTAAAAATGTCTATGTTATGTCTAATTCCTTTAGAAGGTAATATTGTCATTCCTGTTATAACGATTCCCTTTCTCCCCCGTTCTGCAACTCCACCCATGTCAGAATCCAGTGAGTTAGTAATAGAAACAGAAATAAAGAGGCATTTCAATCTGGGATGGTCAATAAAACACCAGTAGCAGCAGTAGCAGTCAGTCAGTCAGTGGAACGCATAGTAATAGGATGGATGCACACTGGCTGATCACACAGTGACGTGATGATGGGACCCTACCTGGGGCAATCTGCTACTAATGTCCTGAAACACTATTCTACAGAGAGAACAGAGAACAGCTATGGTCAACCTGGTACCACACACACACAATCACACTCCACACGCAGGCAAACGACGCATAGAGCAGTCTATTCATGAATGTATTGAACTATGAGGGCGTGTAGTATAGATCCTGGAAGATTGGACGTTGCACATGGCATGGACCGATTCATATAGCAATATGATTCATCAAGAACAAAATGTGTGCAGTGTGTGTAACAGCTTATTATTGACCTGTCTAATTAAAATAATTGAATGAATAAAAAAAATTAAAAATGTGTGTTAAATTGTAAAGTTTACTACATCACCCACATATACACAGCTCTGTGGATTTGGTCCATGCACGCACGCACGCACGCACACACACACACAGATGGAAGGAGGGAGGGGAAAGGAGAGAATGAAAGAGCGGAGGAGAGAGGTATACTTACATAGAGGTCTGCTGCACCGTAAAACCCTTCCTGATACATCACACTGAGAGAGAGAGGAGGAGGAGGGGAGGAGAGGAAAGACAAGAAAAAGAGAGATGGATAGAAGAGAAGTGATGGATGGTGATTGAGGAGTGGGAGGAAATACAAGTTGTGAGGAGGAGCAGAAAAAAGAAGAGAGAAAAGGGGTGGGTGATTAATACACACACGTGCAACATGCGAGATAAAATACCACTTCTCTTGTTCGGCCAAACGTAGCCCTACAAGTCATATTGGAGTGATTGTGACCACTGTGCAGTAGACCGCAATATTATCTCATGTTCATACAAAGAAATGGTATTTCAGTGCAGCAACAAACTAATGCAATTAATTCAAGTGTATTTGTTATATATCACACCATGCAGTGAAAGTGTGTGTGTTTTATTGAGTAACACCTACCCTGGGTATGTAGGTATAGCTTGCTGGGGTAGGGCTGCCCTGACAGCACTGTAGACCGGCCGGCCACGACCCCGGAGGTGGGCGCCCCTAAAGGTCGCTGCCGCTGTGGCAGCCTGTGCAGCCGCCGCAGGGTACGGGAAACCAGGGACTGAGAGAGACAGGCCAGAGAAATCAGAGAGAGGCAAAAAATAACAAAGAGTTAGTCTACACAAAAGAACAAACAGTCTACAGAAAAGAGAAACAGGCTATTTTGATTATGATGGAGAGCCATTGTGGGGTGAAGAGTCCTAATATAAAGGAATACATATGGGCTAGTCATATCAACATCTCACCAATCTCCTATTCTGATGAAATTAGGATTTAAGATAATGTTAGCATCTCACCAAAACTGATGAAATGAGGACTTACAGTGCCTTCGGAAAGTATTCAGACCCCTTGACTTTTTCCACATTTTGTTACGTTACAGCCTTATTCTAAAATGTATTCAATCGTTTTTCCCCCTCATCAATCTACACACAATACCCAATAATGACAAAGCAAAAACAGGTTTGTTTGCTGAAATATGACATTTACATTAGTATTCAGACCCTTTACTCAGTACTTTGTTGAAGCACCTTTGGCAGCGGTTACAGCATCAAGTCTTCTTGGGTACGACGCTACAAGCTTGGCACACCAGGATTTGGGGAGTTTTTCCCCATTCTTCTCTGCAGATGCTCTCAAGCTCTGTCAGGTTGGATGGGGAGCGTTGCTGCACAGACATTTTCAGGTCTCTCCAGAGATGTTCGATTGGGCCCAAGTCTGGGCTCTGGCTGGGCCACTCAAGGACATTCAGAGACTTGTCCCAAAGCCAATCCTGCGTTGTCTTGGCTGTGTGCTTACGATCATTGTCCTGTTGGAAGGTGAACCTTCGCCCCAGTCGGAGGTCCTGAGTGCTCTGGAGCAAGTTTTCATCAAGGATCTCTCTGTACTTTGCTCCGTTCATCTTTCCCTCGATCCTGACTAGTGTGCCAGTCCCTGCCGCTGAAAAACATCCCCACCACCAAGCTTCACCGTAGGGATGGTGCCAGGTTTCCTCCAGACGTGATGTTTGACATTCAGGCCAAAGAGTTCAATATTGGTTTCATCAGACCAGAGAATCTTGTTTCTCAGGGTCTGAGATTCGTTAGGTGCCTTTTGGCAAACTCCAAGCGGGCTGTTATGTGGCTTTTACTGAAGAGTGGCTTTCGTCTGGCCACTCTATCATAAAGGCCTGATTGGTGGAGTGCTGCAGAGATGGTTGTCCTTCTGGAAGGTTCCACAGAGGAACTCTGGAGCTATGTCAGGGTGACCATTGGGTTCTTGGTCACCTCCCTGACCAAGGCCCTTCTCCCCCGATTTGCTGAGTTTGGTGGGCGGCCAGCTCTATAAAGAGTCTTGGTGGTTCAAACTTCTTCCGGTTAAGAATGTTGGAGGCCACTGAGTTCATTCATTGCTGCAGACATTTTTTCGTACCCTTCCCCAGATCTGTGCCTCGACACAATCCTGTCTCGGAGCTCTACTGACAATTGCGTCGACCTCATGATTTGGTTTTTGCTCTGACATGCACTGTCAACTGTGGGACCTTATATAGACAGGTGTGTGCCTTTCCAAATCATGTCCAATCAGTTGAAATTGCGACACTTGTACTCCAATCAAGTTGAAGAAACATCTCTAAGATGATCAATGGAAACAGGATGCACCTGAGCTCAATTTTGAGTCTCATAGCAAAGGGTCTGAATACTTATGTAAATAAGGTATTTCAATATTTTATTTTTAATACATTTGCAGAAATTTCTAACAACCTGTTTTCGTTTGTTATTATGGGGTATTGTGATGTTATTATGGGGTATTGTGCGTAGATTGCTGGATTATTTTTTTTAATCAATTTTAGAATAAGGCTACAACGTAACAAAATGTGGAAAAAGTCAAGGTCTGAATACTTTCCGTCGACACTGTAAACTAACAATGTTAGCATCTCACCTATACTGATGAAATGAAGACTTAAGCTAACAATGTTAGCATCTCAAAACATCAGCTGTGTTGATGAAATTAGTCTAACAATGTTAGCATCTCACCTGTATAGAGCTCTGGACTGTACATGGCTCCAACCATTGGACTCAACTTCCACCCAGCTGTTGGGGAGTTGGCATTTAGTAGCCCTAATGTAAATTTGAGGAAAAAGAGGATAAGAACTATGAGTAACACTCAACATCTATATCTCAACAAGTTAAACAAACTATGCAATTACACTGATCACATGCAACTACACAGGAACTACATTGCTACTACCGTATTGGTCATATTCAGTAGTTATAACCAGCAATATTATCTTTACCGTAAGGTAGAGCGGCGAGCCCCTCTCCTCCATTAGAATATGGGGTGACCATTTTCTTATTGGTCATCACCCTGGCTGTGGCGTTGTTGACCTGGGTGTCAGAGAGAGGTCAGAGGTCAAGACAACACGACGAGGGGTCACACCGGACCTGAGGGACAAACACGCCCGCTCCATGCACAAACAACATGGGCTCCTCCTGTATACCAAAACCCATAGAAATAGAAGGAATAGAACAGGCTTGGAACCTCTAACCCTGGAAAACTGACTGTTAAACTCAAGGGTACACTCACAATATCTGCCTGGTACTGTGATGTAATAATTTCCATGATAATGTAGACTGTTCATTCAAATAATGCCAACTGATGTTGAGATGTGGCTCATGCAATTGAATGTACTGTATTTTTTGTAATGTCAGTTTTTAAAAATTGTTTAAATCACAGCACAGATTGATGGGTACGCTTCCTGCTTTTACTTACTGCTTTGGTCTTATGGGTACACACGCAATGGCTGGCAGTCCACCCATTATGCCATCACTGACTTGAATGGGGACATCCGTTCTAGTCATTCTATTTCTATGCCCAAACCACACAGTACAGGCACCAACATAACCTTCAGTACTACCGGAACAAATAGGCTCTAGATATTTGAAATATGAGTGCGTCAATACACTTAGAACTGGTTATGACTTTACTAACTCAGATTATTAATACATATGTAACTAACGCAAATAAATTGAGATTAGTAAAAAAACACTAAGTTTGTACTTGCCAACATTTATCTGCTACTGTGAGTCGTATGAATTGAAAAAGTGACAGTAGTGTCTACACTTGGATAAGAGGTTCATTTTTCTGATGTAAAGTGATGGTAATTGATTGATACATGCGTTCTTTTGAAGGAAAAAAAACTAGGAATTTCTGAGTATTCACAATAATTTAACCATTGACAGACACACACACACACACACACACACACACGAGAAAAAAAAGAAAAAAACCACTTCAGATTAAGGCATTCAAAAGAAATCCAAGACCATTCCAGGCATTGCTACCTTTAAAAAGAGGGAAAAGAGAGGGTGAAGAAAGCTTCTGTTGAACACGATGCAAAACATTTCATCACTTGAACAGGTCATACACAGATTACACACAGCCAGTCAATCAAGAGCCCATCACATGACCAGAAGGTGAGCCAAACCAGCCAATCAGCAAGCATCAGATGCAGTATATATAGACCAATCAAAACATTCTGGCAGCCCTCCCAATCAAGTCACATACATCATACAGAGAGGGGGAGAAGAGAGAGCGGGATGCAGGAAGAATAGCCAGTCCACATTAAAAGACATGGGAACACATAAATGATGGGAGGTAAAGAGAGAGTGAGAGAGAAAGAAATGCAAACATTATTTTTCTCATGAACAAAAAAACAAATACCAAGATGCGGAACAAACGAATCAAAACAAAGAAAAAAACGTCTAACCGTTTGCCTACATATAAGATCCAATACATGAGCTGGGATAGAGAGAGGGATGAGACAGAGAGAGGACAGAATAAAGAGATAGAGGATGGGGGGATGCAAATGTCATTCCTCAAAAACCAAATCAAACCATGACCGTGAAACACTGTCAGGCATTGCAATTCAGTGTCGCACTACAAATAACTGGAAGCAGACGCCAATATAACACACCATCCAAAACCAAACCATTGCTCAACATTTTTTTTAAAGAAACTCCGCATGAACAAAATAAAAGTCTGGGCACATAATCCAATTAAATACAATCCTATTGAGAGTCAGATGTGATACTGATGATCGTTTCAAGATGATCTTCTCTCTAGCGGTGGTCTCCATTTGTAACTAGTTTGAAGTATTTTATGTACTCTATATCAGTTGCATATCCTTAGCTTGTACAAAGTGTCATTTTACCTTCGTTTTAATGTGAAGAAGAGACTACTCTCTGCCCTTCGACATCGACAACTACAGCCAGCGCACAAAACCTACTGTCTAGTTACCAAGACTGAATTCTACAACAACGCATTCATGCTTTATCATGCCAATCCACTACTAGTGTACCAAACAAAACTAAAGAAAGGTAGCGAATACATAACAGAGATGACAATGGCACTATATGATACAGACGACAAGAGATAGTCAACCATGCAGGAAGGAAATAGCTCTAGAATTAATGTTTGAATGCAGTTAGAGTGGTGAATGGAATTAATGCATAAAGTGGTAGTCAGTTGCGCTTGCAGATGCGTTTTATATCAGGTTATCTTAATGTTACAGAAAGAGTCTGGAAGGCCATGCGGTCAAATGCCATTGGTTTTCTAATCAGCATTTTATTCGCCAGCTCCACAATCAATCACAGGATTAGCCAATCTGATCCTTTCGATCAAACCCTGCCGGGTCAAGGACACTTTTATCGTATTTTTTGTGTGTGTATGGTGCACTTTATCTTTATTTGGCGGATGGGGGGTGGGGGGTCATTCAAAAATGATGCCATGTGTACACAACTTACCATTGCTGGGGAAACGGTGTGAGGACACGCGAACGGTTACCGTGGAGACTGACAACAACACAGAAATCATCAGGGGGAAATAGAGAAAATATAATAAGAAATTAACCAAAACAAAAACAACCAATGAGGTGATGAAAAGCAACCACCCCCACCCTGATGTACACAGAGGAAGTGATGTCATGAAGTGATGTCACAGGTGATTGGTCACCTTTTGACATAAAGCTGACCTCTATTGATGTAACTACTACAAATACCCAATACAAATGAGCAGATACAGCCATACACATATGGGAGACAGAGAGGGACAGTTGAGGGATCAATCTAGAAGCCTATGGGTCAGGGAGAAGTCACTGCCCAGCTTTCACTGATATTCTAACAACTTTTCAACACATAACCAGTGTTGGGGGTAACGCCTTACAAAGTAACGTGCTACAGTAATAATAATACTTTTTGTGGTAACGAGTAATATATCAGAGTTACTGTTCAAATTGGAGTAATAATATTACAGTTATTTTTGTTATCATTCCCTTCCTATTATATTTATTGATCCAAATAAATGTGAGATTATTATTCTCTCTGTTGGTGCAATATATATACCTTTTTTTTTTTATCCTCTCATCATGTTCCTGTTTATGCATGCACACACTACTACTAACTGCTTAAGTGAGGGCGATGGTAAAATGGCAGAAGCGTCTAAAACACTTACTTTGCCAGCCTGGAAGTACTCCCATTAATTTAATTTGGTACGACAAGATGACAAGAATAACACAGTCAACTCTGCCCAGGTGAGAAACACCTGACTTTGCTGCTGAAGATGACTGTGAGCCTACCTCATTCAAACAACCAAGGTTTGATTCTAATGGTTCAGGAGGACAGGCTGTAACCCAGGGAGAGCTGAACCAGCTCGTAGCTGGGTATGTAGTAGGGGAAATGCTGCCCTTATCCACAGTAGATATTGTGTCTGTCATTATTAGGCTAATTGTGTTGGTGCATAGGCCTACGTAGGGTAACGTTGACATTGTTTACATTGAGTGAGGAAGCGCAGCGTTTTGGGATGTAACAAAAGTAATAAAGAGAAGTGTAACTAATTACTTTTTCCAGGAAGTAATAAGTAATTCATTAATGTTGAAAGAAGTAATAGATAATAACTTTTTTTTTGTAAAAAACCCAACACCGCACATAACAAAATACTCTATTGGAGTACACTTAAAAATGAGAATGGACAGACGGAGAGAGGGGTATATTGACTAGGCTTGGGCAGTATACCATTTATACCGTATACTAGGGTATTTGGAAAAAGCCACAGGATGTTTTTTTCAATACTCTCAAAATTATTTATTTGAAGTTTTTGAATAAATTGGAATATTTGCAGTAACTTTAAGTTAATACCGGAAGTCAACTTGTGCAATACGTTCGGCGATAAAGCAGATTGCATTCTTCATTTCACCGGTCACATTATTTTACGTTCTGAAGTTTACCGCAGTTCCTCAGAACAGTTGAGCCAGTCAAGTGTTTGTTTGTAAATGGCAGAGGTGTGGACTTGAGTCACAAATATGATGACTTGCAACTCGACTTTGACTTCAACACCAATGACTCGTGACTTGACTTGAGCCTTATGACTCGACCTGACACCCTCCCCAAGCCCAAATATAAAAAATGCTGCTATTAAAAAAAGTGTGCAGCGCATCAACTCTTCATTTAACGGATTACAGTTTGAATCAGACATCAACCAATCAAATTGTGCGAGCTGAGAAAAAGTGGTGCGTGGCAGTGCAGAGGAACGTCGGCGGGTGAATTCAGATGGAGCCCTTAGAAAGATTATACCCAAAATTATTATTTTTGGATATAAAGACGACGCTGTATCAACAAAAAGCGGATTGCAACTTGCAAAACATGCAGGAAGAAAATTACAGACGGAGGCGCAACAATTTCCAAAGTTGTTCGACATTTGAAGCTGCACAAAGAACGGTAAGTCGTGGCTAATATAGCCGACAGCTATATATTTTCTTACTTTACTGGTGTCTCATGTAGGCTAATGTAACGTTAAATCAATGAGCCTCCACACAGTCAGTCAGTGCGGGAACGGGATCATTGCACCCAAGATTGAGCTACAACTGGCTAGGCAGTTGGTGGCCTAAATCCTGCCTGATGTTCCTAAAACAAGGTTGGGCGATTGTGTACAAGCCTACATCACTATTGGGGGGGGGGGCTACCCATGTATTTCCATGGAAATATAACGTTTATTTGGAAAGTAATAAATATAGTTATTTTTAAAAGCATTCATGATTTGCGTAAATGTAATATACTAACTATTACTCTTGTTAAAAATATGAAATGGTATTACATTTGGTGAAGAGCACATTATAACTTGTTTAGGACTCGAAACGCAAAGTTCAAGACTTGAGACTTGACTTGATACTTGACGGTCTTGACTTGGGACTTGAGTGCTAAGACTTGAGACTTACTTGTGACTTGTAAAACAATGACTTGGTCCCACCTCTGGTGAATGGCACAACAGGAGACAGCGAGAGCTGGTGAGACCATTGCGTTGTATATCTATCGGCCAGTCACTGTTGTGCGCCGCACGAGGTGATGAAGTTACGCTCATACAATTCACTACGAAATGTTTGCCATCAGATATCTTATAACGGCTTTCTGCCGTGTGTGAGAAGTCAAAGAGCTCTTGGTTAGTTATCTGTACAGCTGTGCTTCCTACTAGCAGGTTTTTTCCTCCTCCGTTCTTCTCACCTCTGCTGGATCTTCTTTCAGAAAAGCATGCATCACAACTTTGTTCATTTGCACAATGTCTCTCGTTCACCTTCGCTTGTACAAGACCACACGCAACGAAAATGACATTCGGTAGCTACGAGCTATGACTGTATAACTTTATGAGCTGGATTTGCTGGTCTTTGCAATTAGTTTGTTGTTAGCATTCTAGTAATAGACGCCCAATGGGCTTTTTGCTGCGTTTTTAGTGCCCCTTGTGTGCTATGCCGGTAATACCGTAAATCCTGGGATGGCAGGTAGAACGGTATGAAAATCTGGATACCGCCCAAGCCTAATATGGACAGCTGTGGAGGGTCACAAACAAACACAGGTTGATATAAGGGGAGAAAGACAAACGAGGATAGACAGACCGACCGGCATGAAGATAGAGAAAGAGTGGAGAAAGAGATGGAGCAGAACAGAAAAGGGGGGAAAGGAGAGGAAGACAGCCGTATCATAGTCACTCTCTACATCTCTCTCTCTCTCCCCCTGTATTTCTCTTTCTCACCCACACGTTTAGGCCCACATTCACACAACAGAGGAGTGCATAACAGTTGAGAGCATGCAGAAGAGCTCAAAATAAAGCATGGATCTAAAACCAGGAGCCAAAGCGATGGCAGAGCATGAGGTGTTTTCCTTCCAAGATCTTCCAGGTCATGCTGACAAAGTGAAACAGAGGCATCGCAGCGAAACTCATTCCCATTACACCAGGTATTACTCTTGGAAAGGGGGATGCAAGTGAGGGTATGAGGTGTGGGCTGCCTTTATTTAATGAGTGATATATAGACCCCAAAAATCACCAGTGAATCTATAAGCAGCAGATCAAACACTTCACCACCACACTCCCTCAGGGCAGTCTCATACCAATACCTGCACCTGCCAACACCTAATGCATGCAGCAATGTCAACATACAGAAACGTAATCAAACTACTTCAATACTGTGCACTGACTCACAATCAAGCACACAGGTATCTGAATGTAGGGGAAAGAAAAGGCGGCAATCTTTTATGATGTCACATCACCTGACCGGTCTTCTGAAACACGATTGGTAGCCCATGCAAGAGAATCGCTCACAAACACCAGCAAGCATGGTTGTTTGTCAGAAGAAGAAAATAAGGAAGAGAGGAGAGGGAGACGTCCCCTCTAAAATAGTGAACACCAATAAAGCCCGGATTCTGATCGTGGAAGTGATGATGGATATAAAGAAGGGGTGCAGCAGAGAAAACAAGATACTCCCTCTCGCATGCTGTGTCATAAGCAGCGCCCAGAGGCACAGTGTGTAAAGGTTTCATGTGAAAACACTGTTCCCAGACCATTTTGTTGCCAAACCACCCAGCATGCTTTGCAATTCAGGCAGACCCATAAAGCTGAAGATCAAAACGTGCAAATGGACAGTGCACGAAACAGGACGTGATGTAAAACCAAGACATCGTGCGCATCAATCTTTCTGTGAGGCACCACCGCACCATGCTGGAAGGGGGTTATTATAACACTAAACACAAACAGACTCCCCGAAACCATTTGAGACAGTTCAACTGGAGATGGAAGAGCATAGTAAGCCAACCGGACCTCATTTCACTGCTGAACATGGGACAAAGACGAAAAACAAAATGGCCACCGTTCTTGGAGGGTAAATTACCTCAACCTTGCGTCCTTCCACCAGAGTTCCGTGGAGAGCGGCTCTGGCCTTCTCAGCGTCCGCGCTCGTCTCAAACGTCACAAAGCCAAAACCCTAGAGAGGGAATGGGGTTTAGGGTTGGAAAGAGATGGGGATGGAGAGAAAACGAGAGGGTTGGAATATAAGAGAAGGATAAGGGAGATGAAGAAATATGCGTGAGCTATGTCCATTCTGTGCAGAGTATTATGTAATGTAACTTAAAATGAACAGGTTTGGTATTTTGATGTGTACATGTCATACCTTCGATCCTCTCTCGTTGAATATGATCTCTACATCGAGGATCTTTCCAAATTGCTGTAGAAAAAAGGGGGGGGCAGCATCAATAAGCATGGCACTGCAAACTACTGCATTGAAAATGAAATACAGAAATTGAACACAAGGCGTCAGTATTGTACGCGACATATAAACTAGCAGAAATCATGCTGTACTTTTTAATGATCAGTTCTATTCCTCTTAGTGCCTCTCTTAATTCTCTGCTCCATGTTAAGGAAGCTTTACTAAAACACCCATTTAAAAAGTCCTAAAATGGATGTAGCAATCACAGATTGCTCCTTTAAATCACTAACTAATCTAGAATGTCAGGGTTGTGGATGAGGAAAAGGACAATATTCCTGGTCTCGTACCCCAAACATCTGCCGGAGGTCAGGGTCTCTGAAGCGGAAGGGAATGTTGGAGACGTGGAGGCGTTTGGGGGTCCCCTTCTCGGAGTCGTCCCCTACGGACCCCCCGCCACCACCACCTCCTGTACCCACCAACTGGTTATCAATCTGGGACGCCACATCTGACTGCTGTGAGATAGAGAGAGAGAGAGGGAAAGTAGGGATTTAATAGACACTTACTCCCTCATTCACAGCGTGAAACAAACTCACTTGTAAAGTTTGTGCAAATAAAAACCCCAACAAACTCACGTGGGTCGTTAAGCTGTTTGGGACGCTTGTCGGAGTGTTAAGGCCTGCCTGTCCGGCCTCCACCGACCCCTGGATGGCCCCTGCGGCGTACAGACTGGCCCCGTACTCCAGGGCCAAGCCGTTCTGGGGGGGAGGAGGGGGAGGGGGGAAGGCGGAGAAGGATGGGGGGATGAGACCCTCTTGACCACCTGCTGCATCCTGAGAGCCCTGAGGATGGGTGGGAGAGAAAGAGAGAGAGAGGTGAGTGGTCTTAAGTAACTGGCTGGCTATACTCCACCATATTCCTTTACCGACAGAGAGCCAGAGAGAGAGCCTGAGAGAGAGCCTGAGAGAACATCGCTAAGGGTAAGACCACTTTCCCCAAGAGGTTCAGTTTAAAAGGCTTACAGGCACGGATATTATATTTCCATACCCCCGGTGTGTGTGTGTGTGTACTGTTGTCCATTAAATATTCACTACAGACCCATCTATTATTGAGGGGGTCAGCAGCTTCCACACAGAGAAGCAGCACAATGGATGGCGACGCCCACACACAGACACACACAGATACACAGACACACACAAACACACACACCTCAACACACTAACTCTGACACGCAAACGCCCACATGCCTAAACATTCAAAGGCTGACTGTTGGATAACGGCTGTGCTATAATCTAATGCCCACAACTACCCGAAATACCCTCATAAACACACACACACCACAGTGCATTCCTGGCTTACTGGCAGAGGGGCATCGCTACCCTAAATGGAAATGGTGAGAGTGCTGAAAGAGATGACGGAGAGACAAGAGGAGGAGAGGAAAGGGGGGTGGGATATGGAGAGGGAAAGGACAGGAGAGGTGAAGACTGACAGAAAAGTCCTGCTACTAATCCATGAAATACTAGATTCAACGTGTTTTATTCATTTACTATATCAGACTGCTAGAAACGGGTTTGGCTTAGATTGTTGACAACATATAACTACATATAGTCTCCAAATGTTTATTGAAAACAAATACATTTGCACAATGAGCTCTTGTTGTCTCTCAAATACATTGTTAGTTGTAGGTTAGATAGCTAGCAAATGTTTTGCCATATTAGCATTCACATGAAATGAGTCAAAACAAGACACGATATCACAGCCGTGGTCCCATGTGGCTCAGTTGGTAGAGCATGGTGCTTGCAACGCCAGGGTTGTGGGTTCGACTCCCACAGGGGACCAGTACGAAAATGTATGCACACTACTGTAAGTCGCTCTGGATGAGGGCGTCTGCTAAATGACTTCAATAACAAGAAATCTATCAGAATGTCAGCTTGTTGTCATTGTTGATAGCTAGCTGACTATTTTTGTGACGTTGTCTATAGATAATGACAAGCATCAGTTGATATAATAATAATGGTGTGATATCTAAAACACAACATCTGTCTGTGTGTGTCTGTGTGTCTGTGTGTCTGTGTGTGTGTGTGTGTGTGTGTGTGTGTGATGGGGTGAAGCGTTTCCCTGCTGTGTGGTACAATACATCAAGAGTCCCTGAGGGAGTGTTAGGACAGAGTGTGTGTGTGCCATCTGTTTAAGCTCCTGGCCTTTCACTGCCTTGCACCTGTGACAAGCTGGGGACACTGTGCAAGCCTGGGTCATTTTGATTCTTACAGAACAGAAAAATAAAGACAAAAAAAAAAACAGGGCAACCCCCAAGCCCCTTTCCCACTGTACATGTTTCTAACCGTGGGTTGTTCTATGTAGACTTGGAAAAAACCTTGAAGCTAAAATATTGGCAAATAATATCCCATTCTATTCCCTTTCCTTGCTTTTCAATTCTGCCAAACAGAAACTGAAAAATAGAGCAA
The DNA here is from genome assembly GCF_901001165.1 of Salmo trutta. Lineage (NCBI taxonomy): Eukaryota > Metazoa > Chordata > Actinopteri > Salmoniformes > Salmonidae > Salmo > Salmo trutta. The sequence goes on along the minus strand of NC_042994.1, from coordinate 6,799,095 downwards.
CCTTGAGCCTTCCATTTTAGCTGAACGACTGCATGACCTTTCAAAGAGAATATTAATGTTCCATTTTCCACACAGGCCATACACAGCCCTGATACTGCACACCATGGGTATCTCCCAAATGGAGCCCTGTTCCCTGTATAGTGCACTTCTTTTGACCAGAGCCCTGTGGGCATCAACTGGAATGGTCTCCTGGTCTGTCAGGATCGCCTTGTTATGTGATTTAGACTAAGATGCTTTGTCATTCTCTCTGGATAAGAGCATCTGCTGAATACATACATAGGTTGCGTAACGAAGAGAGGGATGGCTGAGAGAGGGATGGAGAAAGAGAGGGAGAGATAGTCACTCTGATGTGGGGTGTCCTGTAGACAGATGTGTCACGCATCTTGTCAGCACACACTTGTAAACGCGCGTGTGTGTGTGTCCCTGGTTGTGTAAGCTTATGCCGTCAGTTCAGCGGAGCCCGTGATTCAGAGGCAGACGCTGCAGCGGACTTACTTTCGGGTCAGTTAGCACCGGCTAGCTAGTGTGTTTGAGGAGCCTGGCATGTTAGAAAATGCACTCCTCTGCCCTGTCTGACTGCAGCAGTGTCACTGTGTGCGCGTGTGTGTAGATAACTGCAGCTAACCAGGCCAGATCTAGGCCTTTTGACATGAATAATGACTTTTCAGGGACCTCTTTGTCTAATGGGTGTATGGCATAAGTCTACAGTCTAATTCTAAAGAACTGGAGTGTATGAAGAATGGGGGTAGGTGGCATTCAATGGATACTACTGAACTGTAGATGATGCAGGAATTGAAAGGTGCAGTTCTGTTGTCAGTACATTAGAGACGGAACTTAACAGTATACAATTCAAAATACTATTTCTTAAATTCTTGGCACGTTTACCAGCGATCTACACATTCCTAACATAAAGAACTGCAGAAGAAACCCTTCCCTTCCTTCCTTGTTAAATAATTCCATCCTCCTAAGCCGCCCCCTCTCCCCATCACTCTCCTCCCTCCCACTCTCTCTCCTCCTGCTGCTGCTGTTCTCCCTGTCCTCCCCCTCAACTCCACCCTTTTTTTTCCTCCCTCGCTTCATTAAATCCAGACGGGACCCTTGCATCCACCCCCCCAGTCAACCTCGCTGCCAGGCAGCCTCGTAGCAACAGAACATTAGCTCGCCCCGTAAACTCCTCCCACTCCACATTTCCTTATAGGGTAACATGTCTGCTTGTCATGAAGCCCCTCTCATTCCGCCCCCACATCAATTTCCTTGTAGGGACTTATGCATGCTCCCGATTATCACGTGCACACCACGTTCTCTGTCATCTCTCCTGTATTGTGTCTGGTATTAATGGTCTGTTGGGCTCCGGTGCAACTCTTTATGAAAAGGTACACATTCAAGACAGACATGGTTGACAAGATCTGTCGGTTAATATTGCTTTACCGTACCGCTTGTCAACCATGCAACTATGCACGCAACCCCAGACAAACAAACAAACACACACACACACACACAGGTGAACACACAAACAGGAGTCTATTGACACTACATATGACGTTCCTCCTCTTCTAACACATTGTCATTGATCACGGAACTAGTTTGTCTTGTTCAGAAGACAGGAAGTGCTCAATACCAATCTGAGTCTCACATGGCCAACGTGTCCATGTGTGTACATAAGCTAGTGCCTAGATGACTGTTGTACTGTCAATCACACTGTGCACTGAGTGGTTGGAACAAGGCTTGTCGGGATTTCACATCCTGCCCTCCTTTGGAAAGTGCATCATTAGTTTTCAATAGCAAATCAGTTTAGCGCTGCCAGAGAGTGGATACAAATGAACATTCAAAATGGACCTCAGCAAAGAAGACTTCCACGATCCCAATAGTAGAACGGTTTTGCAGTGTTAACTGGACCCATTAAATAATCCATTATTATTACATTTGAAGCATGGCTCAGGACATTGTGTATCCTTCATGCCCATGTGGGCCTGAGCAAAGTTGTTACACTTCCTAGAGGCACTTCACGCCTACCTCGATCAATGAATGATCGTCATAGCAACAACACTAATAGACCATTTTGAAGAAAGGGGGCAGAATCATAAATCACCGGTACTGCCTTCGAAGAATGTCAAGAGCTTTTGACCTCCATAGTTTAAGAAAGTGTGTGTGGTGAGCCAGGTAGGCGTCCCTCCCATGCCTTAGGGCACACGCTTGGGTGGGGCTCTGCAAATATTTCTCAATTTCTCCAACCCTCTCTCGGTGCTAGGCTATCCCTATTAGCACAAAGAGCTCTGTAGTAAAAGCACACCTTAAAACAGAAGCTATAAATTTACTGTGCCAGTGCTTCTCCACAAACAAATAAAAATCCCCCTTTCAAGTGAATTGCAACTTTGGATCCACAGAACTGCAATGTCAGCGATTCAGCGTTCTATTACGTCACGCAAAAAACTAGCTTTATCCAGTGAGCTATCCATCTCACTGTCTAGATTATATGTCCACACCCATCTACCTCCCTTATCCATATATATTTCTCTATCAGTCCATCTGTGTATAATCTATCCTTTAGGAACAACTATGACTCCTATGGGCCTTCCTGCAAAGACAAAAGGTGGGCTGTCTGTCACCTTTCATTTCAATTTACATTCTTCTGTTTCCCCTCTCTCTGTCCCATCCCCCTCTTTCTGGGGCTCTTAAAGGAAAACATTGAGATAACAGCTGCTTGGGCCCCAGGGAGAGGCACAGGGAAAGGAGGTCAAACAGTAAAGGGAGCAGGATTCAAAAGGTACTGCTGAAAGAAGTGTACAGGCCAACGCATGAATGCAGGCAGAGCACTAACCAGGGTTGTCACTCAGACACAGGTGGAACACACTGATGGGACCACTGAGTCACCCCTCAAATATAATGATATGACGATAGTCTGACACACACACGAGAGTCTCGACCTTCAACAGTGTGTGTGTGAGAGGGAGAGTGTCTCTCAGAGAAATAAGAGTGAGGGTGTATTGGTTGAGAAAAAAAGAGGGCAAGACAGCGAGAGAAACAGAAAGAGACCGGCAGAGAGTGAAACAGAGCGAGAGAGAGAACTGTTCTTGGGGCACCTGTCCCTTTCGCTCAGAGCATAGAGGGATACGTATACACACAGCTGCAGAATTTCTTTACCCACATTTGCTCTCCTCCCTCCTATTCCCCCTCTCCTCCCTCCTATTCCCCCTCTCCTCCCTCCTATTCCCCCTCTCCTCCCTCCTATTCCCCCTCTCCTATACGCAAACATGTCTTGAGGTTTACTCAGCCCCCGAGGATAGTGCAGGCTAGAGGCCTGTACTTACACGGTAGTCTTATTCTCCCACACGTACACATCCCTTTCCCTCTTCTCCAGAATTGCAGGAACAAATATTCCCGTCCATATGTGCTCCATATAAACATAAATGCTACGAAGCATGAATTGAGAAGCCAGAGTGCAAATGTAGCTAGTGAACGTATCTGTTAGCACTAGAGGCCCAGGGCAAGAGAACAGATGCCATGACAATACGGTACAGCAAAGCTCACACAGCATATTATAATACAGATTCTATCTTCAAAGGCTCCCATCTCTGTCCCTCTCCTAGTGCAGCGCAGTATTCCAGTGTTGATTTCCTATTTACCGATGCTTCTGACTGATGATTGGGTGGAAAGCCATGCATGAAATGGTCTCACTAGCACACCGCTCAAGTAAAAGGGGTCAAACAACGCTTGGCATTTGCGCTGAATTAAGAATCACTGCTGCTAAAGAACAGACAAACCTAGTTTATGTAATTTAATTGTTGTTCTTTTAAAAATAGCAACCGCAACACAGTAGAATAAACCTTGCAGAGGGGATTTCAAGATAGGAACTCACCGACAACACGGAAGGATAGTACAGTCCCATCATCGTATTTGTGCAAAAACTTGAAATATCCGTTTATCCTCTCTCCTTTCCTCCTCTCTATCCGAGTACGTGTCCCCTCTTCCAGCTCACTCTCCCGTCTATCTGTCGCTCTTCACAGATTCAAAATCTCCCTCCTCTTCCCTCGCTTGCTCCGTATACCATGCCAATCCCCCCTCCCCACCTCCTCCGCTCTCTCTGTCCCTGTCACTCTCCCTCGTTTACTTTTTTTCTCTATTGTGCTTTCCTTTCCCTCAACCCCCAGCCTTCTGTTTCTCTGTCGTGCCGTTGCCTGTTCACTGCTCATCCCTCTCTCTCTCTCCCCCTCTTTCACCCAGATAGCCTGATGCTCCCCAGCCACACTTCCTCCTCCCCTCCCTTTACGCCGCCTCCTTTCCCTTGCTGTCACACCTGCAAACTTTCCCCTCCCCTACTTCTCTCTCTCCCTCCGTGTCGCAGTATCTCCCTCCCCCCCGTTCTCTTTCTCTCCATGTAGGTGAGTTAAACTGGGGCTGCTCGCACCACTGGGAGACTAAAGAGAGAGAGACTACAGAGTGAGCGAAAGAGCTTTGTTTCCCTCCTTCCTCTCCTTTCTGTTTTTCTCACACTGTCTCTTCGTCTCCTGCGTGACACTCTCTAGGCTCTTCCATCGGAAAGTCTTTGATCACCTCGTCTCATGCTGTCAGTGACAGTTTAGCAGCTCTCCCCCAGGGAGCTTTGTGAGCGACTTCTCATCATCTCAAGTTTTTAACCTCTTCAGGCCAACATCCACTCACGATACCACTGTGGTCCAAATGGCTTTTTCCTCTATACTGCTTCCTTGAGGAAGAGTAATTTAAGAATGGACAAATTGTAAGTATTTTCAGTTAAAAGACACCATGCCATCGTTTTCCTTTAGCTGTCATTCCACACTACACAGAGGTATACAGTAAGTGGACATGAGGACAGTCTGTATTCTTCTATTTGGCCACAGAACAACAACCAAGGATATAGAGATGTATAGATAGTGGAATGGGAATATCCATCCTAGTAATTCTAATTCCATGCATACATTGTCAACCATGTAAAACGTTCATGATGAATGATGTTACACGGCATCTGTAGCGCGAGGGAGCGAGGGATAAAGAGAGAGGGATGGGGGGATTATGGAAAGAGCATGGAGGATGATCTGAGGATTAACAACACCAACTAAACCACCTAATAACACAATCAGCCTCTAAAACACACCCAGGTAAACACACTGGACATACGGTACACACACACACACACACACACATATTTATGAGGTAGGCCCCTATGTATTGTTTTTATTGTCATATGGGCTGTGTTGACTGTAGGGCGCACACACACACAGTTTGTATCTCAGTTAGTAGTGTTTCCACTAGGATTTATTTCAGCAGCGGTGGCAAATACTTTATATCTGGTTCAACTTTACATTGAAAAAGACCCCGATAATTATTTCAAAATAAAATAATTATACATACAGTTGAAGTCGGAAGTTTACATACACTTAGGTTGGAGTCATTAAAACTTGTTTTTCAACCACTCCATAAATTTCTTGTTAACAAACTATAGTTTGGCAAGTCAGTTAGGGCATCTACTTTGTGCATGACAAGTAATTTTTCCAACAATTGTTTAGACAGATTATTTCACTTATAATTCACTGTATCACAATTCAGCAGTTTACATACACTAAGTTGACTGTGCCTTTAAACAGCTTTGAAAATTCCAGAAAATGATGTCATTAGAAGCTTCTGATGGGCTAATTGACATAATTTGAGTTAATTGGAGGTGTACCTGTGGATGTATTTCAAGGCCTACCTTCAAACTCAGTGCCTCTTTGCTTGACATTATGGGAAAATCAAAAGAAAATCAGGCAAGACCCCAGAAAATTATTTTTGTAGACCTCCACAAGTCTAGTTCATCCTTGGGAGCAATTTCCAAACGCCTGAAGGTACCACGTTCATCTGTACAAACAATAGTACACAAGTATAAACACCATGGGACCACGCAGCCATCATACCGCTCAGGAAGGAGACGCGTTCTGTCTCCTAGAGATGAACGTGCTTTGGTGCGAAAAGTGCAAATCAATCCCAGAACAGCAAAGGACCTTGTGAAGATGCTTGAGGAAACAGGTACATCAGTATCTATATCCACAGTAAAACGAGTCCTATATCGACATAACCTGAAATGCTGCTCAGCAAGGAAGAAGCCACTGCTCCAAAATCACCATAGAAAAAAGCCAGACTACGGTTTGCAACTGCACATGGGGACAAAGATCGTACTTTTTGGATAAATGTCCTCTGGTCTGATTAAACAAAAATAGAACTGTTTGGCCATAGTGACCATCGTATGTTTGGAGGAAAAAGGGGGATGCTTGCAAGCCGAAGAACACCATCCCAACCGTGAAGCACGGGGTGGCAGCATCATGTTGTAGGGGTGCTTTGCTGCAGGAGGGACTGGTGCACTTTACAAAATAGATGGCATCACGAGGAAGAAAAATTATGTGGATATATTGAAGCAACATCTCAAGACATCAGTCAGGAAGTTAATCTTGGTCGCAAATGGGTCTTCCAAATGGACAATGACCTCAAGCATATTTCCAAAGTTGTGGCAAAATGGATTAAGGACAACAAAGTCAAGGTATTGGAGTGGCCATCACAAAGCCCTGACCTCAATCCTATAGAAAATGTGTGGGCAGAACTGAAAAAGCGTGTGTGAGCAAGGAGGCCTACAAACCTGACTCAGTTACACCAGCTCTGTCAGGAGGAATGGGCCAAAATTCACCCAACTTATTGTGGGAAGCTTGTGGAAGGCTACCCGAAACATTTGACCCAAGTTAAACAATTTAAAGGCAATACTACCAAATACTAATTGAGTGTATGTAAACTTCTGATCCACTGGGAATGTGATGAAAGAAATAAAAGCTGAAATAAATCACTCTACACTATTATTCTGACATTTCACATTCTTAAAATAAAGTGGTGATCCTAACTGACCTAAAACAGGATTTTTACTAGGACTAAATGTCAGGAATTGTGAAAAACTGAGTTTAAATGTATTTGGCTAAGGTGTATGTAAACTTCAGACTTCAACTGTACATATACATACATACATACATACATACATACATACATACATACATACATACATACATACATACATACAAAACGCTGTAGTATATACTCAAAACAAACTATTATGTTTTAGAATAGTGAGGGAGAAATTGAAGCTACAGGCAGGATAGCTCTTCTCCATCATCTATGCCGTATCAATGTGCTTATCTTGATATTGAATTGAAATTCCTACCATATTTTATGTCTATCCAAGGGCAAACAGGAAATAAAAATAAACCTAGAGCAACCATATACCTAATGTAAAGCCATATTTACAAAGAGTAAACTTAAATAGAGAAGGTTATTCAGGGGGGGTTGGGTTGTGTGTGGAAGAAACATTTCAGTTGAATGCATTCAGATGTACAACTGACGAGGTATCCCCCTTTCCCTTATACGAAGTTGTCAGGCTCCCAATCAGAAATGATCCGAATCCACATCACCACCTTGTGGCTTGAAGATCTTAGAAAATAACTTCAATATGTCGTTGCCCATATATGGAAGAGGACAACGGAGGACATAAGATAATGAAAATATATCATACAATATGCAAATGTCTCACATGTATGCAATTATGTTAAGGAGACTGTAGTCTTACCTGACTGTGGGTTGGGTATCCATGGTAACCAAGGGTCAGGGGGTCATTGTTCTGAAAGAGAAGAGAGCAGACATTTAAAAACAAGAAAAATGTATTTATTTAGTCTGTCTGGCCGAAAACAAAAGGTCACCAATTATTATCATTTTTTACATCAACGTTTGACCCGGGGTTTTTTTTGTATCCGTTTTAAGTTGTATAATCTTCACTCCTTTATTCTCTCTTTCCAGCCAATCATCTCTCTCTCCTCACCAGTATATTCCATGTTCTAGTTAATTGATGCATTAATGGCCACACTAATCAAATTAAATCTGCCTGTGCCTCACACACTCTTGTAGCTAGCTCCTCCACTCAATGTCCTGGTGTGTCCTCTTCCTCTCTCTTCTCACGCCAGTGGAGCTATTGTGTGTTAGTTAGGAGAGATAAGAGGACAGGAAGAGAGAGAAAGAACGAGGGACGAAAAGGGGGAGAAAAAGAGACTCACCGCAGCGCTTAAATCAGAAATAGGTCACAAGTGTCATGGAGTATACTGCCTCCCTCACATCATCTGCCCTGATGCAACCCGCTGTCAGATTCCTCTCATTTATTTGCTCCGTTATAATTGGTGGGGGTAGTGTTGCAAGAGAAAGAGAGAAAATGGAAAGAGAGAGATGTAGGCTAGCTACCAAATATTTGGTGAGTAATTGCCTAGTGTCCTCATTAAGCTTTCCTCTACCCCCATTGTGCTATCAGTTAATGTTAGGTTACCCGATGTTAATTAAGCTGCGACTGTCTGTTATAAAACATACACTTGTAACGCACTTTATTCACACGCATAACACCATGTACTGGCATTTATGCAGTGTTCTATCAAAATACGGGATGAGTTGGTTTTACAGCAATTACTATATGCTCGGTTTGAAGGGAATAAAACATAGGCTTGGCTGTGTGTGTGTGTGTGTGTGTATCGCTACATCAAAACCATCTCTCATTTCTGTTTTCCTCCTCCCTCATCTCCCTTTCATCTGGAACCAATGTCCCTCGCCTGTGTTGTCCCCGGAGGGAGCACTTTGCTCCACGCGCATCACAACTTGAGCCCTCACAATGAGCGCTGTAGCCATCTACCTCAAGCCACAGGCGCTGATACACAAACACTCCATCACAATACTTTTTATGGAATTCAAAAGTAGAAAGTAGAGTTGCTATGCTCGTTCACTGCCATTTGAGTAAGTGTCCTGGAGAGCCAAAAATGTACTTAGCGAGAACAGACTTTTGAGGCAACAGTAAATTATTAATTGCCTTTTAGAAGCCTGACTAACATGAATAAAGTATAAACATCTATTTGAAATGGAGGGTAAATTCCCTGAACTGTGTTGTAGTCATGAAGGCAGACATGCAATAATACTAGTCAAATCCAGACACATTTTTTAAAGGGGCACCGCGAAATCGGATAATTATGTTGAAAGATCTATGGGGGAAGGGCCGGGGCGAGAGGGTAAAATCACATCTGGAATAAATATTTCTGGAATAGCTCAAAAAAAAGGAGGGCGATCGAGGAGAATGAAGGGATGAAAAGGAGGGAGGAGTGGAAAGTGAGGGAGGAACCCGGGCTAGATGAAGAGAGACAAATAGGGTTAAAAAAAACAGTCCAAAGGAGACAAGGACTCCGTCCCAAATAGCACCCTATTCCCTACAAAGTGCCTATGGCCCTGGTCAGAGCAGTGCACTATATAGGGTGGCATTTGGGATGCAAACAAGAACAAAGACAGTAAGTCATACATAAGCAGAGTCATGTGCTTAATTTCCTTAAGGAGGAGAGGAGGGGGGAAAAGGAGAGGGGGAGAGAAGAGAGGAGAGAGTAGAGAAGGAGGGAAGAGGAGGGAAAAGGAGAGGGGGAGAAAAGAGGAGAGAGTAGAGAAGGAGGGAAGAGGAGAGCTGTCTGAACAGAACATGTCCACTCAGATAAACACTAACACAAATGCACACTCTCACTCACATTCAGACACGCATACACACACATGCTCTCTGGATAACAGCTTTGCTATAATCTAAAAGCACACAACGACCCAAAATACTCTCATAAATACACACACACCAGTTGTGCTATCCCCACACATTACAGTTAATCTACTAGACTGACTCCATCTAGCATCTGCAGCCTTTTAAGAAACCATCCAAGTATGTAAATGCTTCTTCTACTTATGCCTTCTGTCTTTGTCAAATGGACAAATTAATGGGCTATTTCTGTTTAGAGGAGAAGCTGAATAAAAGCAGAGGACAAACTCAAGGAGGGAAAAAGAGAGTGAGAGGGAGAGCAATCAGGAGAAAGTAACAAGATGTCTTGAAGTCAACAGATGGTGAAAGGAGGGAGCGGAAAGGGGGACTCCGGGGGGTAGGGAATGGGATAGGGCTTGATGGAGGTGAAAAAGGACCCAAAACAGAGGTACGGGTTGAGAAGGGCAAGGTGTGTGTGTGTGTGTGTCAACGTGAACAGGAGTTCAGTTACTTCCAATGGTCCAAATTTCTCACTCACATCACCAGTTCACAGGATTGTGGTAATCCCTTGTACACATGGACCCAGTGCCCTCCCAAAACCACAGGGCGTGTGTGGTGGCGATGCCTTCATTTCACAGGCCACCTGGTTATTCACTCATCTGATACAGGATCACTTTCTTACGGAGTCGACTCCAAGTTGAAACCACATCAAATTTTATTCCATTTTTCCCAAAGAACTTGAGGGCCAAGAAGGCATGAGGCACTCAGGAGGATGTGACTCCATTTTAACCACAGAGCCCTTACATTCTAAACCTCATAGCCAGCCAGAGGATCCAATAGTATATTCTAGAGCTCTATACTTCCCATTCTTGTCCCTTGACACGGAAAACCTACACTTATAGTCCTATGCTTTTAGAGGGGCATTAACTGGTTTTAGTGGATGTTGCCTGTATGTGCAGCTCTTGGATCAGTTTGAACTGTTACTGCTGATGGTTGATGCTAGAACTGGGGCAGGAAAATCTGATTCTAGATCAGTTTATCAAGACAATGTCGACCTGTAATACACTGATAACAAATGAACCCCTGCTACACAGAACCCAAAATAAACAACTTGGGGTTGAGTCAGTGAACCCGATGGAGGAGACCGTCATCATCCTCTCGGAGAGAAATGGGACCAAAACTAAATAAATATTCTCAAACTCACAGCAGGAGAGAACATTTTTCTTGCTGACGTTTCATTCTATTTCGGTCGGGTGGACTGAAATAAAAGTACATCTAAGTGCTGCTGCTCACTACTCTGCTGACCTGGGTTCAAACACTATTCAAAATCATTCCAATTTCCAAACCATTTAATCTCTGCTTGACTGAGCTTGCCTGACTTTAATGGGCCAATTGAATAGCCCCAAATGTGTAAACCCGGCCCATCTGGCTCTCCGGGCATGACTAGAGCAAACGCATAAAGCATTTGAAAGATTTCAAATCGCTTTAAACCCAGGTCTGCCGCTCTGTGCTCCTCCACCTACATTAATGTTGTAGTCCAGTCATCCATCCTGGCCGCTGTCACCCCAGGTGTGTCCCTATTAGGTTCGGGACCCGGGTCGTAAGCTGCGTGACGGACGCAGGGAGCTCTGCATACGGAATCAAATTTTATCCGACAACCTCGACATCTCCAAAATCTCAATTTGCTGTTCTTATTCTAATTCTAACCCATGCATTTTGGATTGCAGCCAAAGTGAAATATGAAGGAGGTTTTCAAAGAGCTAGGCAGCTGCAGGGTAAGAATATGAAATAGCAGCTTCATAAGTGTACAACCCATTCAGGGTTAGAGCTTTTATTGTTATGACTGAACTAGATGAGGTTAACGATAAGAACTAGATGAGGTTAACGATAAGAACTAGATGAGGTTAACGATAAGAACTAGATGAGGTTAACGATAAGAACTAGATGAGGTTAACGATAAGAACTAGATGAGGTTAACGATAAGAACTAGATGAGGTTAACAATAAGAACTAGATGAGATTAACGATAAGGACTTTTGTTACTTCAATGTGTAAAACAGCACAAGCACGCTATTCCCTATTAAGGAATAGGTACCAAAAGTCAAAAGTAGAGCACTATGTAAGGAAATAAGTTCCCATTTGAGACACACACACTAACTTTAATAGTGTCTATGACAAAGTGTGCAATGGCTGACGGTCCTCTGTTGTGCGATGGTGGAAAAGGATGGCTTATCACCATTACCACTACATCGCATTCTACTGGCATTAACCAGAGGTCAGAGGTCATGACGTGGTGTGATGAGCAGCGCACCAAACATTCTGTGATAACACTCAGTGTGAGGGAAAGACAGAAAGAGAGGGAGAGAAAGAAAGACAGTGGAAATGTTGAGAGAACGAGATGAGTGTGAGACGTGTCCAGTTACTTGTCTACTTAAAAAGGAATAACGTCACATATAAACAACACTTTCCATGATTCATCCTACCCATGGGGGAGTGGCCGGGAGGGGGTGAGGCCGGGAAGGGGAACGAAGTTAGATTTGGAGAAATGCAAGCATGCATTTATGAAGTCATTTCTTGGAAAGCTTAGCGCCACTCTCGTTTAAGGAAGGAGCGTTTAATATCTCTTAACCTACTTTCAGCTGAAATATTAATGGAGGCGTCATGTCAGGGGAATAGGAACACAGCACCGGTACCAGGTATTCACTAAGTGGAAAAGTATTAACAGTACTCAATCTAATGTAGTAACAACAAACAGTCTGTATGATAATACTGTGAAAGCCTATTGATTACAATAGACAAAAGGAATTTAAAGCAACGGCAATAAATGTACATCACCGGCTTTTGTAGCCAAAATATGATACTAAGCTCTACCGTCTGCATTATGCAGTGTGTGTGTGTGATTAATCCTCCCCCTGTAGATAGGGATCAGTGTGGTTCTAATGCCCCCTCCTGAATGAGCGGTGATCCCGTTAGCCTAGCGAAAAAAAGCCTCTTTACTGCTGGTGATAGGGAAAATCTGCTCCCTACTACCAGGGAGGGGTGGAGGGGGATCTACCAGGGAGGGGTATCTACCAGGGAGGGGTATCTACCAGGGCAATAGCAACCCGCAGACTTTCAATACCTTTTTAGGAGCCACGGGACCATTGATCCATACCTCTCCCTCCCACACAAATGCAGACACACACACACCACCTTCCATCCATGCCGTCTGTTTTAAGGGAATTAGACGCTATAAGATTGTCTTTCAGCACCCCTGTAGGAAAGTATAGTGGAACTGCCTCTAAAGACAATCTCCCCCACTATTACACGAGGGCAGCAAACTGGCCAATTCCCCTCCATTACCGCTACTTACAATGGCAGAGAGAAGGGCATTTTACCTTCTGATGGATTGGTTAACTTCCCGCTGCAACTTAATGCAACGTGATACATTTAGTGCGTCACGTGACATCCTGCCTATGTATTTCTCTAGAGATGTGGAAATGTGGGTATTTGACAACAACACTGAAAATTACTGGGTAGCTGGGTCAATTTGATTTGGTTGAAATAAATCTGTTGTGATGATACTGGCAGTTCCATCAATTGCATCATTAAGTGGTAAATGTCACCGCCAAGTGCAATAGACTAAAGCATGTGGGTCTGACTTGTTACAGGAGGACTAAAGGACTAAATACACGACAGGCAGTGATTGTATCCCAGTCATGGAATGGGACGTCTTGGGACCCCCACCCCCCTAAATCACACAGGCAAACATTTCACTCCCATTATAAACCAAATACTATTAACACCAAGACGCCAGACGAAGTACGACTGTTTTAGCATAACAAAGGTTACTTTAGTTTGCATTCCTGCTATTTGAAAACATGCTTTTCTCAGTGATAGAAGCCAAATGCCGCTGCTTTCGACGGAGCATAATAATGTAACCGCTGGAGAAAGAGCATAGCCTGCATAACTAAGTAACTATGTCGTTAAATAGGCCTACAATAACGAAGGACATCTGAAGCATTGTATCGTTTCAGGAAAATGTAAGTTTTGAGTACACTTCAAAAGACATGGCAACAATTGTAGCAGCCTCCGTAGTCATCGATATTAATAGGCTATATATTGCTTGCCGAGTCCGCGGAGAGCTAAAATGCAGATAGGATACTGTAAACTACTAGTAGGCTATTGTGCGGGTCAACTCGTACACCGATCTCTCTCTGGCGACACGCTAATTAATCACACCAATAAATAGATTAAAATGGTCGGAAGATAATTAGCCTAGCGACCTCATTCGAGTGCTAGATTAAATAGCTTGGGTTAGCATGATGTTTCCTGTGCCATGTGTGGTTATGTCTACAGTAGCGAATAATTAGGCTATTAGCAGCCTATCTGACATGAAAACACCAGTTTGAGATCTATCTATAACAGCGCTTTGCTTTGTGTTTTGGCTGTAAAGCATGCCAGTGGGCGTATTAATTCGAAAAACAGAGCACTTCAAATGCCCACTCCTCTCTCGGTTCCTTCTCACCTGGCCGACCTCTGCGACTACTCCAGATCCGTCAATCCGGGGACGCTTGCACTCTGCCCCGGCCGATTCCACAAGAGCTGCCGACGTCTGCGCGTCAGATGCTGGGTCTCCTCGCTTCATTCCCCGGACAGCTGCGCCAGAAGCCCCGGTCGAGTTGGGATGCACCCCGGCCATTGTGTCCTGGAGCTCTCGATCCCGGTCCATGATAGCCCGAGATACAGGCAGCATGATTGATGTTACGTCGTTCGACATTAACATTTAAAAACGTCTGATGTTCCCTGTCTAGTGCTAAAATATCCACCTATCCTTTCTACCTTGGCCTCTGTCGAACTCTTCTGTGGTCAAAATTATGTTTGTAAGAAACCGATTGGGGTTTTATATAGTATGTCCCTATGTAGCCACTGTTATGCAACCCTTGATATTAAGATGATCAGATGTATAAAATCTGATCAAGAAATTCAATATAAGTAATTACTTGTTTCTTTAAAATTGTGAATTTGTTACCCTTACTGCCATTGATACGATGCAGATTACAAATAAATTCTATACAAAATGAGTTGTTAACGTTCATTTTCACCTGTTCATAGCCTTGTTTAGGCCTAGCCTACTAACGTTAGTCGTGTAACGTTACAGCAATATTCAGTCTGCAGAAGGCCTAGGCTATTTCATCGTTTTGTTATTAACCTAAGTGATTAACTAGACTACTTAATGATACTGCGCCTGGAATAATATGCCCATTCACCGTTGACCCCTTATTTGTGTCAGAGAGACACATATTTTACGAAAATACATCAACATCCTACCTCAAGCGCAGGACTAAAATCACTAAACATGTCTTCCCTGACTGCTATTGCCTTTTACAGTCTACTCGCCAGACTTTTTCGCATGTAGAGGGTTATTGAAAGTCAATCCTGAAGAACCATCTCCCCGTGGTTGTCTTCCGTTCTGTGTTAGATGAATTCCCCAAACAAAAAGACAACAGGCCTGCGGTATTTCCTTTACCGTCTTCCCTATATCATTTTTCCTCCTTATCCCGGTGTATTCTTGCGGCGTGTACACTACAGAAAGGAAATGATCTTCCCTCCCCCTCCGTGCTCTCGTGTAGGTCCCTCCCTCGTTCCCCTTGGACGTGCGCCCTCCTATCTTCCGTTCTCTCCCTAAAAAAAACGCACACTAGCATGGCAGCCACAAAAAAAAAAACGCAGTGTGCCGCAGTGCTTACAAACAATTAAAATGGGGGGCATGTGAGGGCCATGTTCATCTTCACAGCATTTTGAACCTGGACTTTAACCAGCGTAATATTAATGACGCATGATTCGCGTGCTCCTCCTTTAAAATAGGCCTCTAGTCTACTAACCTGTGCTGTAGAATAAAAAAACATTTCAAAAGGTGACATTACTCAGATAAAATGTGCCATTGAGGTTAGAACACGGTTGCGCACCTATTATTACACAACAGCCAGTTCAAGGTCTTTGGACCCCTCAACTACAAATCAAGAGCCTCAGGGGGCCTTCTCTATCCTGGTTTAGAGCTTGGCTGACACCCAGTGGTCAAAACGTATGATCTTCATGGGAATTAATCACTATAGGCTGATATTATGTATGCTTGTATGTGCAATATGGAAGAGGTCTGCTAACTTATCTAAATACTAACCTATATTCAAAAGCCATTTTAGACAGTAATCACATTGAACGCTATAACAATGTATGGAGCAACATTGGATATCCAGAATGTTGATTCATGCCGTTGTCTAGAACCTCCATAGGCGGAGTCAGTGTGAACGTAAACAACTGAGTACAACACTGGTGAAGTCAGCTTCATGCCATCCAAACTAGACTAGACTGCCTGGGAGCAAGAAACACACAGTCTCCTTTTAAGGGGTTTTATTAGTGGTGAACGAGCAGCCTTGGGCCTGGAGATGAAAACAGAGAGGGAGAGGAAAGAGAAGTTACAATGGAAAAGAATTAGTAAAGTTGAATCTGTTCCACTGACAAAGAAAATCCTTCCAGTTAATCTTCCATGACTATTGCCTTCTGTCCATCTTTTCTCTGTGGAACAGAGACAGGAAATGCATTAGTCCTCTTAAATAATTCAAGTAGCCTTAATTACAAAACCATATTTTTGCTGTGTGGCACCACACGTCAGCCATTTGCTCCATTTCTGGGAATTAAATAATTAAAAATATATATATATAAAAATCTGTGAGTTATGGATGCATCCCAAATGGTACCCTACTCCCTATATTGTGCACTACTTTTGACCAGGGCTCTGCCGTAGCCATAGCGGCTGAACATTGTGTCCGTGCAGTTCCTTACATTCACTGGCCAAAGCATCCCTCTACACACAGGCTGCCGTCCAGCGGCGAACACACTTCAGTAGAACACATGAAGTAGATCTGAGGGAAGGAGAGAGCAACAGAGGAAAAGGGAGGGTCAGATGAGAAGCAAGTCAGCCACACCTACAGAAGGTGCTGCTTTACTAGCCTCTTTTTTTGCCTTTGGCTAGGTCTCAAGACTCCTGTTGTTCATGACCATTGATAGATTAAAGGGCTAGATAAGTGAAATTAATGGCGGGAACCTGTCATGCCCTGCCAGATCACTGAGAATGGAGCAAAGAAAAAAAAAAAAATGGGGAAGATGGCTACTTTAAAACAGCCATTGGCTCCAAGTTAAAGGTCTAGTGCAGGGGAAGCCCTCACCTCTTCATGGTCCTCCAATGTCTGAGTCTGTCCAGGGGTGAGGAACTGGAAGGTGGAGATGGTGAACCTTCGTGTCTGGCCTTGGTGGAAGGGTGGGGGTGGAGGAGATGGGTGAGGCTTCTGAGAGGCCGGGTCCAGATGGTTAGGACATCTACAGAGGCGAGAATGTGGTTATTCATGGGAACAAGAAAAGCTCTTTCTGAAGATGCTTCCCTTTGATGGTCTGCCCACTGACATGTGTGCAGTTTGTAAATGTAAAATAATATAAAATTAATTACTTGAAATTGTACCCCAAACGTTAGTGAGCTACAAAAGTTTTGGAACAGTGACCTTTGTTGTTATGAAATGAACGATTCAATGACTGAGGTTTAAGTGAAGACTGTCAGCTTTAATTTTAGGGTATTTTCATTAATATCGGATGAAACGTTTGATGAACAGCACTTTTTGTACATTGTCTCCTAAATTGGGGGGGGGGGGACAAATTCACTTGTGTATTAAAGTAGTCAGTTTAATATTACATCCCATATTCCTAGCACCCAATGATTACATCAAGTGTGTCACTTCAAACTTGTTGGATGTATTTGCTGTTTGTTTTGGTTGTGTTTCAGATGATTCTGTGCCCAATAGAAATGTATGGTAAATAATCTATTGTGTCATTCATTGTTATTGTAATAGTATGAAATTAGCATATCTTGGGGTGATATTTGTGCGTCTAACTTTCACTTACGATTCATTCAGGACTATCCATAACCATGGTAGCATCCACATTAATGTAGAAGTGTTTAGAAATATTCTATTTTTATTTACAATTAAAGTGAAAGAAAGTACATTGTTTATCATTAATTTCTATAAGGCACAATATAATCTGAACAGCCAAAACAAACAGCAAATGCATCCAACAAGTTTAATGTAATCATTGGGTGCTAGGAATATGGGAGAAAATACTTACCTGTTGACTATAATACACAAGTGAATTTGTTGCAATGCTTTTGGTCCCCTTAAAAAAAAGGGGAGATTGGGTGCAAAAAGTGCTGTAATTTCTAAACGGTTCACCCAATATGGATGAAAATACCCTCAAATTAAATATGACAGTCTGCACGTTAACCTCATAGTATCATTCCAAATCCAAAGTGCTGGATTACAGAACCGAAAAAATATATTTTACATTAAAAAGTTTCACTGTCCCAATACTTTGAGCTCACTTGTTGTTGAACACAGACATGTATGAGCCGAGAAGGTCAAAGGTAACCCTGCAGCATACCCATTATAGAGGAGTACCCAGACAGTCTGTCCTGATCTGGGGTAGGCCACGCAGTAGTGTACCAGCAGGACCACTTTGTCATCTGGGGGGTTGAGCAGACGCACCTCAAGGTGTAAGGGTTTACCCAAGAGCATCTGCAGGGGCCGGTGGTACTGGGGGTAGAAGCTACTGTACTGCACGTCTGGAGCGGAAGTGGGGAAAGGGTGTTACTTTAATGTGTAATATAATAAAGTTCATCCTTTCCAGGTGCTTGACAATGTTTCTTGGCATTCAAAGCAAATTGACATACTGTTAAATGCTCTAAAAGTGATCTTCCTAAGTTTACATGCAAGACTGACCACTACCACTTGGAGTGTGGAGTTCGAGAAACCGACAGCAGCAAAATGAGTGAGATGTGTGAGCAACCAAAGCTGCGTACCTGTGGCAATCCTGAGCTGGACCCCCAACACACCCTGGGCGTGAATGGAGGGGCCCAGGGAGGGGGTCTTGACCAGGAAGCCAACACTCACCACAGAGCCAGGAGTGTACTGGCACTCTACCAGCAGCCTAGGAGCAACAGGAAAACAGCAGGTAGGGAGGTCACAACTCAGATTACAGAATTAGTCAGATACTTCATACGTTCCGGCACTGAAAAAATATAAACTCCATTCCTATGGAATACAATGCGTCACTCAATAAGATAATGGATTGAATTATTGTTGTTGTTCTCGTTTGATCGGTATGCGTTTTTCTTTGCCAAGTAACAGTGAAATGAACAGCCTATAAACCCCAGTGGGGGTTTATAACTGACCTGATAGGAGAGTCTCTGGTGATGGTCCCATAGTTGAGGGTGACTGACTGGACCGTGTTGATGATCTCCACCATGTAGATTACTGTTTGGCCTACCTCCTGTTAGAACAATAGGGTCCAGTTCAGTAGGGAGAAAACATTTTAAAACTGAACTTGTCCAATTACAAACACAGATTGATGTTGTCCACTGCAAAACATTATGCTACATGAACCCTACCCAGATGTTATCAATCACTGCCTGACTTTACCAAGTAGAACTGTTAAAAGAAAAAATCTGAGCCATGTTCCATGGGTCACTTCATGTTTTCATGTGAATCTACATTCTTAAATCAGAAACTCATGCAGAAATACAGCCGCATCATGCCCGCTGTATTTTGAAAGTGTTATATCTTGAACTTGATTGCTGACATGCAAAACATTTTGGGACTGTATCAACTGTAGACTAATGAAACAAATACCAAAATATAGTTTGACTGAATGTTCCTTTAAGCCCAGCGCCCTTCAGAGCACACAAATTGATTCAGATTCTGACATTTTGGAGAGAAATGTTAATGAAGTGCACCCATTCAGTAACCCATGAGGCTTAATGGAGTCCCAACCATTGCTAATCAACTCCGACTTTAAAAATTGAACTCAAACTGTACAAGATAATTAGGGGCCACTCACGTATCTGTGGGCCCCGCAGCCACCCAGTGGGATCTTGAACAGGGCGTAGTCTGGAGTCACCCTCTGAGGGGCGCAGGTGGGGTTGCCAGCTGCAGTGAGCAAGGCGGGGGACAGAGGGGGGTCCGTGAGGGAGGCGGGCACCGAAAAGACAAAGTGGCGGTCCAATGTGCATTCTGGGGAAAGGACATATATACACTCTGGGTTAGCTAAAGGTTATATAAAGGTCATGGATCTAGAGTGGCGTTCCCCAAGGTTTTGACTGATATTGGGACCCTATATATCTCAGACAATTAAGATTCATTGCAGGGGTGAATCTTAATTGTATTTTCTTGATTCCTCGTGTTCTCTCCCTGCATTGGAGAAGGTCAAGAGGGGACAAAAGAATCAAGAAAATACAAATTGTGATTCATTTGGGGTTATACTTACCATCCATGGAGTAGTAGCAGGCAGAGGGCTTGGTGCTGTAGCAGCAGCCCAGAGAGAGACACTCTGCCTGGGATAGAGGGCGGCGGCCGCAGGGGAGGCGCTGGTCACTGGGAAGGTTACACTCTACAGGGGATACACAGGAAATGTCAATGGACAGGAGTGATCAGCAATCTGAACGAGCTGGATATAACATCCTACATATCCCCTTATTTCCATTCAGACAACACAGGACAAGTAAGGCTCAATGCTCGCTCACCATGAAAAACAAATTAAGCAATTGTAAAAAGACTGACGTGTCAGCCATCAAAGCATTCATCAGAACGAGGATAACCGGTTATTTTTTTACCTTGATGAGAAACTGGTATGGAAACTGGACAGGACAACTGGGCCTTCCCTTTTTGTCCGTTCAACGTGGAGTAAATCACATCCGTGCGGTGCTCTTTACCCTGTTAGGAACAAAGATCGGAGTCAGTTTAGCCTTTTAGACCATAATGAATGAGGATACATGGACAGGGAGGACCTGATCCTTGATCAGCACATAAAACACACCTGGACAGTCATGTGACAGGAGTTGAAGGGGAGGTTCAGGGTGATCATGCCATCCTTTCCCTTGCTTGCCACATACCCACAATGCTTTGGGGCATCCTTCAGGCTCATCTCATTCCCTTCGATGTCTGAGAATAATTTGTAGCCATTATTGCACAATCACTAAGACATTTTGAAAATAAAAAAGGCCCATATTTGGTTTAACAAAGCCATTATTTACATTTAAGACCAAGCTGCAGTTCTGGTGAAACAGCGTATGGTACTGCACAAACCAACACATTTTCCCCCCCACCCCAATAAACTGAAGAAAAAAAAGTGTCGGTCCTCTGAACCATGTTAGAATTCAACTCATGCAGGGATGATGACAACCATACGCACCTGAAACACACACCATCCCCCAACAGACACACACTTACCCTTGACAACGATTCCAGATATGGGACCTGGGGGAAGCGCCACCCTCATGTGGCGAGCAGAGCAGAAGACGTGTGGCTTAGGGGGAGTAGGAGGCCTGGTGTGGGTCGTGGTGTGGGGTGATGGGGTCACAGTTGACGGGCAATGGAGCTCCAGAGTTCTGTATTGCCCCAGGACTGTGTCCCAAAACTTCAGGGGGAGGGAGAGCTGGTGTGGGTTGAGGGCCTGGATGAAAAAAAAATGAAAAAAAAGAGGAAACATTGGGTTTAACTTCCACTTCAATGGGCCACATCAAAATAGGAGACTTAGGTCCATTTTCACAGCAAATACTTAAATGCAAACAGCGTTATATTCACCAGCAACAAATGGAAGAAAACTGACAAACAGGGAGGGACTATCTGAACCAGTCCAATAAGGAACTCATTTCCGTTGCAAAACGCTTTGCTTCATTTTCTACTCTGTGCAGAAATGAATACAACCCAAAATTAAGTTCTGGGGGACTCACCATAGCCTGGCTGTGGCAGGCAGGGAGAGGGGAATGGAGGATCACTTCACCACCCTTACTCATCTGCAGGATGTATCTTCAGGCCGCCGGGGCACTGGAGATAGACACCCAGCCATTCAGCTGATCTGAAAAGAGCAATGCAATTCACATGCAAGTCAGTGAGCATTAATGCAATAAAAGTGAATCATGGGCCCACGTGTTCTTCCTGATTGGGTCGTATGGTCAATTTATACAGCAGCTCACGTCACAATTGGAGGAAAGACGGGGGTCTAAAATCCATTCCTTTATAGATACACAATGAAGCAATCAATGCAGCAGTTAGTACATCAAATAAGGGAAGGCCCATTGTGTTTCTGGACATCACTAACACCGACCATGTGGCGAGCAGAGGGACATTCTGACCTTTGACCTGGATGGAGTCCAGGAGAGCAGAGGGCAGCGACACCATCATCTGTCCTGCTAGACAGCGGAGGGAGGGCCGAGGGGAGAGCCCAGGAGAGAGGGAGGGCTGAGGGGGGAGAGTAGGGGTGAGGATGGACATCCAAGGAGTGAGAGTAGTAGTGGTAGATATGGTCCTGGAGGAGGGTGAGGGGGTGGTTGGTGAGGCCTGGGGAGGTTGAGTAGCACCAGGCAGAGCTGTACCTGTGGAAGGAAGGGCTGGGGTGGTCAGAGGGGGGCTGGGCGTCAGGTAGAGAGGATATGGGTGGTGTGGCTGGTAGTGTGGCACATCCACGGGATATGGGTCATAGCTACAGATGGTATGGGCAGAGGGAGAGCAGGTGACTGGCTGAGGGTAGTGGTGGGGTGGGTAGACTGTGGGCATTGTAGGGTCCTGAGGACCTGAAGGGAGAGTCTGGGGAGGACTAGCCATGACTGGGCTAGGCCCTGGGGTAGGTGAGGGGTAGTAGATGGGTATGAAGGGGTAATGGTGAGGACCAGATGGGGGGTAGTAAGGACCATAGGGGTAATAGTATGGACCCACAGGCCATTTAGGAGGTTGGGTATAGGGATCAGGATTGGGGCTCCCAGTAGCAGACATGGGCTCTTCAGTAATCAGGGCCTGATTGATGGTCATGTGGATCCCATATGGGTAATTTGGATCTGCAGGTGGTTTTGGAGGTTGGAAAACAGGTGATGAAGTTTTGGATCCAGAAGGGGGAGGAGGAGATCGGGTAACAATGGGGTAAGAACGACGTTCAATGGCAGTAGGTGTTATAGGAAGAACAGGTTCAGTATCAAGAGGTGGAGGTTGTTCGGTATAATATGGAGAAGGTTTGGTATAAGCGGCGAGACGAGAGGAGGAGGAGGTTTGGTATAAGCGACGAGAGGAGGAGGAGGTTTGGTATAAGCGGCGAGAGGAGGAGGAGGTTTGGTATAAGCGGCGAGAGGAGGAGGAGGTTTGGTATAAGCGGCGAGAGGAGGAGGAGGTTTGGTATAAGCGGCGGGAGGAGGAGGAGGTTTGGTATAAGCGGCGGGAGGAGAAGGTTTGGTATAAGCGGCGGGAGGAGAAGGTTTGGTATAAGCGGCGGGAGGAGAAGGTTTGGTATAAGCGGCGGGAGGAGAAGGTTTGGTATAAGCGGCGGGAGGCAGTGGTCGGATAGCTATAAGAGGAGTAGGATAGACAACAGAAGGACGGTGGACACCAGGGGTGATTTCATTATAATAGTCGAGCATGGGATCGTGGGTAGGGGGCGGGGAGAGGTAAAAGGAGTCACGGTGGTCTCCAGAGCCGTAGGGGTGAGTCCCAGGCCCCATGGGGAAGAAGGGCTGCTGGCCTGGGTATCTCCCTGGGAGAAACTGATGGGAGCCAGGGTATGGATCATGACCAGGGTGGAGGAGAGGGTGATAACCAGCTCCACCGTAAGGGAAATGGGGATACATGCCATGAGGGAGGTGGTGGGGGAACGCTGGAAGTTGGGGCATCTGTTCCTGGGCTGGGAGTTGAGTATAAGGGGTGATGGGAGGAGAGGTAAGGGGAGGGCTGGTGGAGGGAGCAAAAGTCACAGGGTCAGGTATCTGCTGCTGCGGGTCACCAGGAGAGAAGGGTTGAGAAAATGGAGGCGAGGGAAAAAAGGGAAATGGAGGTGGGTGGTGTGAGGGGCAGGAGAGGATGAAGTCCTGGCCGTCCAATAGGACCAGTCGATGAACTCCATTCTGGAAGAGGAAACATTTTATTTATATATAAGCTCAATTCAATGCTAGAGTGGACTCGAAGTTAATCATTCAATTTGAGTATCAACTTCCTACAACTTACTCCGATGGTCACACACGGGGCTGTAAAGGGAACATAAAGGATGAGCTCTTCTGAGTGGGACTCCACTTTGTAGGCACACTCTTTAGACACAAACGGCACCCACTCGCCGTTCTCTGTTAGGGACAAAGAGAGAATGAATGAATCAGTCGTAATCCAAATGGGAACATGAGCAGATCAAGCCAACTCACCTATGACCTGTAGTGTGTGTATGACCTCCTCCCCTCCGTGTATCTGGATGGCCATGCCAAAGTGGGAGCAGAGTACTGAGGGGACAGAGATTGGGGGGACAGGGTGGGGTCGGGGGTCAGGGTGGGGGACTGTGCAGATGATCTTCACAGGGCTGCCCCACCACAGCATGGGCAGGACATAACTACCATGCTGATAAGGGGGGAGAGAGTGAGTGAAGAAGAGAGGGGAGAGAGAGTGATTAATCTGATGTTCTAGTATGTACAAAAGCAGGGTGGATTGTAGAGTGAATGGACAGGAGGCAGTCTGACTGAAGGTTTCTATGAGGAACAGAGCATCAAGGCCAGGCACCACAGGCTGAAATGACATTTTTGCAGCTACCTACAGTATTCATTTTGAGATGTTGATATTTTGGTTCATTAATTAGTATTTTTTTAGAGTAAAAAATAAATGTAAAATTCTCTTTAGTTTATCAAACTACAGTAAACCTTAATTCATTTTAAGCACTTAAAATGGACTATATTTAGTAACTTACTTTGAAGAGATGGTGATTTGGTCTAAATAGGCATTTGGCAGTCTAATTTCAGTGTACTGACTAACTGCCATTTCTCAAAAGTCAGACTACCCACACGCCAACTCACTTTTCTCAGCTTCACCGTAGGGATGGTGCCAGGTTTCCTCCAGACATGACGCATGGCATTCAGGTAAAATAGTTCAATCTTGGTTTCATCAGACCAGAGAATATTGCTTCTCATGGTCTGTGAGTCCTTTAGGTGCCTTTTGGCAAACTCCAAGCGGGCTGTTATGTGCCTTTTACTGAGGAGTGGCTTCTATCTGGCCACTCTACCATAAAGGCCTGATTGGTGGAGTGCTACAGAGATGGTTGTCCTTCTAGAAGGTTCTTCCATCTTCAGAGGAACTCTGGAGCTCTTTCAGAGAGACTAATCGGGTTCTTGGTCACCTCCCTGACCAAGGCCCTTCTCCCCCCGATTGCTCAGTTACCCTTCCCCAGATCTGTGTCTTGACACAATCCTGTCGTCTCGGAGCTCTACGGACAATTCCTTTCATCTCATGGTTTGGTTTTTGCTCTGACATTCACTGTCAACTGTGGGACCTTATATAGACAGATGTGTGCCTTTCCAAATCATGTAGGTAGACATCAATTAAGTTGTAGAAACATCTCAAGGATGACCAATGGAACCAGGATGCACCTGAGCTACATTTCAAGTCTCATAGCAACAGGTCTGAATACCAATGTAAATAAGGTATTTTTAATACATTTGCCAAACCTGTTTTCACTTTGTCATTATGGGGTGCTGTGTGTAGATTGATGAGGAAATTTCTTACATTTAATCCATTTTAGAATAAGGCTGTACATAACAAAATGTGTAAAAAGTCAAGGGGTCTGACTACTTTCTGAATGCACTGTATAATCTCCAGACTTGCCCAGAGAGAAATGGATGATGTTTAAACATTTTTAAAAAACATACATTTTTCATTGGAAAAATTGACAATCTGCTCTGGACAGAATGTGCATTTTTAGGCTGACTTCAAGTTGTCCAGAAATGTATTTGCACGATATGCAAATACGTGCATATTTAATGACAACGCGTCATTTGCACATTTTAATACAATATTTTCTAACATTTGAATACAAAAAAAGGTATAATTTGGTCTACAGTCAACTGGTAAAAGTGGATTGTGATATGATTGGGGTGGGGGGTTACCCTTTCTTTGAGGGTGTGGGACCTGGCTTTAAGCAACCTGGGGAAAATATTCTACCTCCTGCATGATGTAGCATCCATCGTATGGTGCCATCATCACCATCTCTCTCCAGGTAGTCTTCACATGGTAGCCACAGGACGGCGGCAGCTGGAACAGGGAGATGGGAGAGGCGCCCGCTGGAACGATAAACAGGGGCATATTCAATATTCAGGAACCTATCTGAATTTATCCAATATGAACTCTCATTTGCCTCAGAAAAACAGTAAATGGTTTCCATAATGAATACTTAAGGGCCAGGAGTTTCCAGACCACATGACCTTGATAGGAAAAACTACTGGGGTGTACTCATTTAGCAGATTCCATTGCAAAACGTTTGCAACAGAATTTGTTTACTCTAGGAACCAAATGGAAGGAAACAGAGCAAATTAAACAAAACGGGGAGGGACCTACATTAAATTTGTCCAATAGAAACTCTAGGTTTCATTGCAAAATATTCTGTTTTGAGTAAATGGTTTCCATTGCAAAACGTTTTGCAACAGAATCTACTAAATAAATACACCCCTGGCCCCAGACACAACTAAACTAACGATCCCATTTAATTATATTCCATAAGTCACTGATGCTTTCGCATTGTGGCAAAGGTCTTTTAGAAATAGTGGGTGGGTCTCCAACCCTTACCTCTATCCACCAGTAGATGCGTGTATCCTCGTCCAGATGCAGTGAGCATCATGAGGTTGTCATTACACTGGACCAGAGGCCTCATCGACAGCCATTCACTGGAGTGGGGGTTGTGCTCAGCTGATGGACCATAGACCTTCCCTTGAAAACCGTGGCCTTCAAACCCTATTGGATATGATATTAACCCACGACTGCTTGACCTCACGCAGTTCCAACTCCATCATCAAATTTGCTGACGACACGACAATAGTAAGCCTGACTACAAACATCGAGACGGCTTACAGCTCCCCTGTCCCTCTCCTTAACAGACATGTACCCTGCCAATGAACATTTACCATTGTTAGTGTTATGTATATATTTTATTTATATTCTTTATTATTACATTTGTTTTAATTTCCCTTTGACCTGCATTGTTGGAAGTCAGAGTTTAAGATTCACATTACAGGGTGCAGGTGTAATTACAGGGTACATGTGACTATTACACTTTAATCTAACAATAGAAACAGATTCACCTTTCAAGACTGCCTGATGTCCAGCATTGTAATCCAGAGATATTTTCTGGACATTGAAACCATTACGCACATTCAAAGGCGCCCGCAAATCAGTTGACTTTAGATCAATGTTGGGTTGACTCGAATCATTTATAGAGTTCTCAGGAACGTCAATGGACTCTGCACTCTGTCCTTGAATGCTGGACTTATTAACAGTGGGCCGAAGAATGGCCAGTACGCCCAGGTACTCAGGTTTGTGCTTGGCGTCTTGTTTTGTGTTGATCCTCGGCTCTCTGTCAGCATATGACGCCTTTTCATGATCCGCATTAAAACCATTGAGAACCGTAAACTTTTCTACACTCAACGCACCACAGATCATCAAGTTAGAAATAGCTACAGTTATTATACATAAAAACACAACTATGTTTCTCTTCTGTTCGGAAGACATCGCCAAATTGATGCTTCTGCGCACATGCGCTTAGAGGCCAACACGCAGGTAAAATCAACTGCAGGGCAATGAATTAGGCCTAATTAGTGAGGACCAATGAGATGGCAGCTCGTTATGAAAAGGCTGATTCCGTCTCAATTAACCTTATTACAACAAAACGTTGATAAGGAATTTTCCCAACACTTTCCAAACAAGTTTCTCAACATTTCCAAAAAGCTGTCTTTCCTTTTTGAAAAAACATGCAAGTCTATGGCTGTGTCTACACTTGACCCTTACATGTGACTTCTGCTATCAGAATCGCATTGGAGATTGAAGAATCCATTGAAAAGACATGTCTAGACGCACAAAAGTCGCATTGTGTTCAAGGGGTCAGGGATGCATTGGCATTCCCTAGTAGGAGCAGTCCTCCACTGGAATGAATGGAATTCGACAGTATTTCAATTAAATATTTCAAGGACAAAATTACATGTATTTAAGTATTTTTTGTTGTAGTGGGGACTGTAACATTAGTACTCTCTAAAAACAATACTTTAAGAAAATGTTTTATATATAAAAAATACAAATAAATAATGTTTAGCTCACATAATATAATTGAAAAGAATGTATTGAAGTGTCTGTAATAGAATACACGTGTCAAAAGAATGTAGACATGAATAAATTACTTTCTATAGCTTCCTAAATCTTTTTTTACAGTTTGCATCTTCAATATGACGCCTCCTTTCAGTCATCCAGGGTTTATGCACGTCATTGGTCTGGACGCAATCAGGCAACCGAAAGCGCATACAGTCGGTGACGTCAGCAACACTCCGCCCACAAGTGTTTTGGGAGAAAAAACCCCATTCCCAGTGTATGAGGAACGTGTTTGCTGGCTTCATAAATGCTAGCTAGCTTATTTAGATTTTTTTTTGTTATGCTAACCTGTTTGCAAACCCTTTAGCTTTTCTGGCTAGTTACAGAGGTTAGCTGACCAGTTAGCTTCAGTAGTTGGCTAAAGCCACCAAATTGTTGTGTTATCAGATTTAGCCTGTTCCACCTTTTGCAGAATGCACTATAGTGCGGGAAAAGAGAATCCCGCCACAATGTGGACACGGTAGACACATTGAAATGTAGACGCATGACGAGTTCGTAATTCCATGATCAGAATAACAAAGCTGCATGAACTGTCAAGTCTAGACACAGCCTACTGCGTTTAGACAGGCAGCCAATTCAGATTTTTTTTAAATTAATTGGTCTTTTGAGCAATCACATCAGCTCTGCAAAAGAGCCGTTGTGAGACGATCTGATGTGATTGGTCAAAAGACCAATTACTGGGAAAAGATCAGAATTGGGCTGCCTGTCTAAACGCAACTGTAGTAAAGCCTCAAGGGGGCTTCATGTTATGAGTTTCATACACATATTAGTGATTTACTAGGCCTCAAGTTATATGCACATCTCAAAGTTTGTCTAGGCCTATAGGTTCAGGAGCTGGGGCATGGAACCTAGGGTTATTGGTGGAATTGGTATGGAGGGTAGTGATGTTTGGAGAGTTAGAAGGAGCTGGAGGTGCTACATACTTCTGATAGTGCTGTAAATTGGGGTCAGGGACACTGTATTGCTGGTAGAGACGAGGATGAGAGCCAGTGGTAGGCTTACTGGGACTACCAGGCTGAGAGTGTTTGTAGTGGTACATGTATGAATAGTGGCTGGGTGAACTAGGATGATGGTGTTGAGGTCCAGAGGGAGGACACGGCCTATTCTGGTGGGGTAAGGGGGCTGGAGTGACATACTTAGAATATTGGTTTTGGTGCTGGACAGCCTCCATATGGGGGAGTTGTGGAATCTCTAGATCCTGTGGTGTGCTTGTTGGAGGAACAGGGGCAATATGCTTCCTCTGCAGGTGTTGATGCATAGAGGGACTGATGATACTGAGGGAGGAGGAGAGAGAGGAGGACGAGGGGCAGCAAGAGTAGGTGGTTGAGTGACAGGTCTGGTGTGTTGGTTAGGCTTCTCTTGCTGGGGAGAACTGGGGTGATTAGTGACAGAAACAGTAGGATCATATGTCAAAGCCACAAACGCAAGTTGATGTTCCACATGCACGTATTCTTGGTACTGCTCAACCCTTTGACTGTGTGATGTCTCAGCAGGCTGAGGTGGTACGGGAAAACTCAGGGGAGAACTTGAAAGGAACTGGCTTAAAAGGAACAGGCTTGATGGGGGGTGGTGGGTATCATGTGTAACTCGGGATTGTCGTGGATGAAGGGAAAGCAACGGGGGGGGGGCTTAGCTGGGGACTTGGTGGAGGTGAGCGGTTGGGAAGGGGTAACAACAGCCTTACCCCTGGTATTCTTTGAGGTGTCGGGTAACTTCCGATGTTGTACTACTGGGAGAGGGGGTTGAATGGTGAGAGGGGTTGGGGAATGGGTGGGTGTGAAATGGTTTGTGAGGCAAAGAATACATATAGTCTGGAGATGCATCAGGCTCCTCATAAGAGTCATAGTGGGGGTTGTTGGGGTGTTGTAGGTAAGGGGTTTGGAACAGGCAGGAGAAAGACAGGTCCTTTTCCCTGGATTAGATCTGTATTGTTTACATGCCATTCTATAGGAGAGAGAAAACAATACCCTTACGTAAGGCATACATTGTAAAATAAACTGACCAAATAAGCGTAATAAAATCCCCTCTGGAATTGCCGGTAACAACAGCTCACCCATGTATCCCCTAATCATAATGTACAGGAAGCCGTTATAATCAGGTGAGTAACATTAATGGTAGTTCCATACATAGATTTAACTTCACTGTAGTCCCACAAGTTGTGTTGGGAACTACAAACACCAGAGGCTCAGTAGTGTCTTCAGTGGGGTACCAGCACTGGGACACAGCATACAGGAGCGGCACCCAGTCACCATTCACTGAGGGGGGCGAGAAGGTCAGAGGTCAAAGACATTGCTCAGTGACCCCTATTCAACTGGTTTAGGCTGCATCCTGATTCTCCGACCACCCTTCTCCCAAATCGTACACATGCACACTCCCTGTCATGGATTTAACAATGGTGAAAACTCCCTTAACCATTTCTTGCACCAATGCATTTGTGTGGAGAATTGGGATGCAGCCATAGTCAAGATAGATCATGTCAATTTACCATGGCATGAGGTCAAAATTCATGTACATACAGTACTTACTCCACGGTCTCCTCTCCATAGATCAATAGATCCATCTCAGATCCCAGACATGTGACCTGGGGAGAGGGCACCCTGACTGGATGTGAGGCCCTCAATGGAGATCCATACCAATACACTGGCAAAAAAAATAATATTTAACCTTTATTTAACTAGGCAAGCCAGTTAAGAACAAATTCTTATTTACAATGACGGCCCACACCGGCAAAACCCGGACGACGCTGGGCCAATTGTGCGCCGCTCTATGGGCCTCCCAATCACGGCCGGTTGTGATACAGCCATGACAATGTAGTCAGTTCCCTGCAAAAGGAATGGATGTTATTATGAGCTGAAATGTGGAAAACTCATTCTAGAAAGCTGCAATGCAAACAGTCATTATTCACCTTGATTTGCAATGTATCCATCAATAGAATTCCAAGCAGTAGAGACTAGCCAAGACTATTCTGAATTGTTCAGATGTATTACATGCCAAGGAATGATCCAAGACCAAACATACACAGCATGTAGTCCAAAACAGATTCAAGACCAAACATACACAGCATGTAGTCCAAAACAGATTCAAGACCAAACATACACAGCATGTAGTCCAAAACAGATTCAAGACCAAACATGCACAGAATGTAGTCCATAACAGATTCAAGACCAAACATACACAGCATGTAGTCCAAAACAGATTCAAGACCAAACATACACAGCATGTAGTCCATAACAGATTCAAGACCAAACATACACAGCATGTAGTCCAAAACAGATTCAAGACCAAACATACACAGCATGTAGTTCAAAGCAGATTCAAGACCAAACATACACAGCATGTAGTCCAAAACAGACCCAAGAACAAACATGCACAGCATTTAGTACAAAACAGTCAGAACAGAAATCCACGCAGTCTTCATAAGTGAGAGGGGCAGATGAGAAAGGACAGGAAATGAAGAGTGAATACCTCCTGGTGAACAAAGCATCCATTGTAGTGTACCATCAGGACTGCCTCTGTCTGAGGTCTTCAGCTTGAGGCCCTAGCCCGAAGGGAGGTGGGACAGGGCCAGAGGAGAGGCTGATTGGGACAGGGCCAGTGGAGAGGCTGATTGGGGACAGGACCAGAGGAGAGGCAGGGACGTCCACAAGGAAATTAGAAGTAATGACGGTAATAAGAAGCAGCATCATTCACTGACTGGTAGTGACAGGATTGATTAAGTCAAATACTACTGTCTGGACATTATGTAAGTGCTCAGACCACCTGGTAGCTAATTTATACCTAGTCCTAAATGGCACCCTATTTCCTACATAGTGCACTATGTTTAACCAGAGCTCTATGGGGAATATATAGGGAATAGGGTGTGATTTAGGACAGACTCAGATTTAGTAAGTTTAAGACCAGTACAGTATTATCATAGGTTTTCAGCCATCCCAATAACCTGACTGACTAACAGGTCTTGAGTGAATGGATACAGATCTTTACTGAAAAGCAATGTTAACTGTGTTACGCTAGAAGCTCCATATGACTTCCAGAAGGCCTACGAGTGTTACAATATGACTTCCACAAGTCCTACTACAATATGACTTCCACAAGGCCTACTACAATATGACTTCCACAAGTCCTACTACAATATGACTTCCACAAGTCCTACTACAATATGACTTCCACAAGGAACTACGAGTGTTACAATATGACTTCCACAAGTCCTACTACAATATGACTTCCACAAGTCCTACTACAATATGACTTCCACAAGGCCTACTACAATATGACTTCCACAAGGCCTACTACAATATGACTTCCACAAGGCCTACTACAATATGACTTCCACAAGGCCTACTACAATATGACTTCCACAAGTCCTACTACAATATGACTTCCACAAGGCCTACTACAATATGACTTCCACAAGGCCTACTACAATATGACTTCCACAAGGCCTACTACAATATGACTTCCACAAGGCCTACGAGTGTTACAATATGACTTCCACAAGGCCTACTACAATATGACTTCCACAAGGCCAACGAGTGTTACAATATGACTTCCACAAGGCCTACTACAATATGACTTCCACAAGGCCTACTACAATATGACTTCCACAAGGCCTACGAGTGTTACAATATGACTTCCACAAGGCCTACTACAATATGACTTCCACAAGGCCAACGAGTGTTACAATATGACTTCCACAAGGCCTACTACAACGTGACTTCCACAAGGCCTACTCCAATATGACTTCCACAAGGCCTACTACAATATGACTTCCACAAGGCCGACTACAATATGACTTCCACAAGGCCTACTACAACGTGACTTCCACAAGGCCTACTACAATGTGACTTCCACAAGGCCTACTACAACGTGACTTCCACAAGGCCTACTACAATGTGACTTCCACAAGGTCTACTGCAGTGTGACTTCCACAGGGCCTACTGCAGTATGACTTCCACAAGGACTACTACAAAATTACTTCCACAAGGACTACTACAGTATGACTTCCACAAGGCCTACTGCAGTATGACTTCTACAAGGCCTACTGCAGTATGACTTCCACAGGGCCTACTGCAGTATGACTTCCACAGGTCTACTGCAGTATGACTTCCACAAGGCCTACTGCAGTATGACTTCCACAAGGCCTACTACAGCATGACTTCCACAAGGCCTACTACAGCATGACTTCCAGAAGGTCTACTGCAGCATGACTTCCACAAGGCCTACTACAGTATGACTTCCACAAGACCTACTGCAGTATGACTTCCACAAGGCCTACTGCAGTATGACTTCCACAGGGCCTACTGCAGAATTTCTTCCACAGGGCCTACTGCAGAATGACTTCCACAAGGCCTACTGCAGTATGACTTCCACAAGGCCTACTGCAGTATGACTTCCACAAGGTCTACTGCAGTAAGACTTCCACAAGGTCTACTGCAGTATGACTTCCACAAGGCTTACTACAGTATGACTTCCACAAGGCCTACTGCAGTATGAATTCTACAAGGCCTGCTAGTGTTACAATATATGGCTTTACATACATCTGTCAATTAAGAAGTTTGGAATGTCCTGTTTCTGGAATGTGAACATCAGGATGTCGTTCCCACAATGGACAGTGGGGTCCACCGCTGTATAGCATGCCTATGCCTATATATGGCTTTACATACATCTGTCAATTAAGAAGTTTGGAATGTCCTGTTTCTGGAATGTGAACATCAGGATGTCGTTCCCACAATGGACAGTGGGGTCCACCGCTGTATAGCATGCCTATGATGTCCCTTCTGGGGTCCGAGCCCAGGGTCTGGAGAGTAGATCTGCTGTTTAACTGAGGCAATATCTTCAGGACATAGGGTTACATTAGAACAGACTCATTATCATGTGTAAGATAAGGAAATACCTGTATTATTTTGTAGCCTAAGACTAGAAATACACCTATATATTTACTTACTTGAAAAGGTGTCATGGTCAGGCTGATATTGCTGTTGGACATCACCATGGTACCCACTGTGCATCCTGTAATTGACAACACAACATTCCCCAAGACTTGTCCAAAGTAGGCCTACCTACTGTGCAAAAAGGATAGCTTTGAGGTGAAAACTCCCATCTAGGAAAAGTGGAACCACTGTAAATTTGACCTCAGAATGTGAAACTCTTTATGTGAAATTCGATTATAAAGCCAAATCTGTATATCAGATCTGACAACTGTAATTCCAAACTGATTATGCAAATGTAGAGCGCTTCTCATATGCGCAGTTAATTAACTCAGACAAAACATAAATCTGGTTGGATTTCATCATGGAAGAAAAAGAGACATACAGTAGAAAGAATTTGTTAATACCTTGAAATTTTGAAGGTAAAAAAGTAGGCCTATAGGCTGTTCAAGCTCTCTTTCGTGTCGTCTGAGAATCCCAAAGATTGGAAAGCAGCTGCGGTCATCCACCTCTTTCAAGGGGGGGACACTCTTGACCCAAACTGCTACAGACCTATATCTATCCTACCCTGCCTTTCTAAGGTCTTCGAAAGCCAAGTTAACAAACAGATTACCGACCATTTCGAATCCCACCGTACCTTCTCCGCTATGCAATCTGGTTTCAGAGCTGGTCATGGGTGCACCTCAGCCACGCTCAAGGTCCTAATCGATATATTAACCGCCATCGATAAGAAACAATACTGTGCAGCCGTATTCATTGACCTGGCCAAGGGTTTCGACTCCGTCAATCACCACATCCTCATCGGCTGACTCAACAGCCTTGGTCTCTCAAATGATTGCCTCGCCTGGTTTACCAACTGCTTCTCTGATAGAGTTCAGTGTGCCAAATCGGAGGGCCTGTTGTCCAGGCCTCTGGCAGTCTCTATGGGAGTGCCACAGGCTTCAATTCTTGGGCCGACTCTTCTCTGTATACATCAATGATGTCGCTCTTGCTGCTGGTGATTCTCTGATCCACCTCTACGCAGACGACACCATTCTGTATACTTCTGGCCCTTCTTTGGACACTGTGTTAACAACCCTCCGGACAAGTTTCAATGCCATACAACTCTCCTTCCGTGGCCTACAACTGCTCTTAAATACAAGTAAAGCTAAATGCATGCTCTTCAACCGATCGCTGCCTGCACCTGCCCGCCCGTCCAGCATCACTACTCTGGACGGTTCTGACTTAGAATATGTGGACAACTACAAATACCTAGGTGTCAGGCTAGACTGTAAACTCTCCTTCCAGACTCACATCAAACATCTCCAATCCAAAGATAAATCTAGAATCGGCTTCCTATTTCGCAACAAAGCATCCTTCACTCATGCTGCCAACCATACCCTCGTAAAACTGACCATCCTACCGATCCTAGACTTCGGCGATGTCATTTACAAAATAGCCTCCAATACCCTACTCAATAAATTGGATGCAGTCTATCACAGTGCCATCCGTTTTGTCACCAAAGCCCCATATACTACCCACCACTGCGACCTGTACGCTCTCGTTGGCTGGCCCTTGCTTCATACTCGTCGCCAAACCCACTGGCTCCAGGTCATCTACAAGACCCTGCTAGGTAAAGTCCCCCCTTGTCTCAGCTCGCTGGTCACCATAGCAACACCCACCCGTAGCACGCGCTCCAGCACGTATATCTCATTGGTCACCCCCAAGGCCAATTCCTACTTTGGCCGCCTCTCCTTCCAGTTCTCTGCTGCCAATGACTGGAACGTAATACAAAAATCTCTGAAACTGGAAACACTTATCTCCCTCTCTAGCTTTAAGCACCATCTGTCAGAGCAGCTCACAGATCACTGCACCTGTACATAGCCCATCTATAATTAGCCCAAACAACTACCTCTTCCCCTACTGATGTATTCATTTATTTTGCTCCTTTGCACTCCAGTATTTCTACTTTGCACATTCATCCACTGCAAATCTACCATTCCAGTGTTTTACTTGCTATATTGTATTTACTTCGCCACCATGACCTATTTATTGCATTTACCTCCCTTATCTCACCTCATTTGCTCACATTGTATATAGACTTATTTTTCTACTGTATTATTGACTGTATGTTTGTTTTACTCCTTGTGTAACTCTGTGTTGTTGTATGTGTCGAACTGCTTTGCTTTATCTTGGCCAGGTCGCAATTGTAAATGAGAACTTGTTCTCAACTTGCCTACCTGGTTAAATAAAGGTGAAATAAATTAAATAAAAAATAAAAGTAGAAAATGACATCCATAAACTATGTGGATGGAGATGACGTGTGCAGTATGTCATTACCCAAAACACGAATAGGTAATGGCTGTTGCTATTCTATTACTCATATTTTGGGTTGCTGCTGCGATACTGCGTACAGAGGGGAATTGGGTGTTGTTGTTTACTTATATGAATGTGAGGTAAAATACTGTATTTCTCATGTGTTGAGAGCTGTTGTAAAAGGGAGAGGTGTAGCCTACATATTGCTTTGAGGGCGGGAGAGGGGGGGGGGCTAGAGTGGAGCGCAGCATGTTTGTTTGGTTCTTTTTAGAATTAAGAATATACTACAAACTGGGACTATTCTGCACACATTCTGTACACAGTCGTAATTGTTACTCCATTCATTCAACGAGCTCCTTTGAAGATCACTTAGCTTCACGCAGTGTTTTGACACAGGGAAACGTTGCCTATTTGTCATAGACTTTTAAAGTCCCTGACTTTAAAGATACGAAAACGTTTGAGGATATGGGTGGGGTTTGGGAAAGGGGAAAGGGAGGGAAGGGGCCGAAGAGAAAAAAAGATTGATGTGTAGGCTATGAATTCGATGCTGGGTGGGTCTAACGTTACAGCTTTTCAGAATTGCAAATAACTATCGTGCGTAAAAGCTCCTTCACAGGTAATGTTTATCAGCCTAATGTGGTTTACAATTTCTATGCAATGGGATTGGTGGAGGGTTGGTACTGTTTAGCGAATTTTTTGAAGGCTCTGTGGGCGAAAACAATAGTTTTGGGGAGGTATTTAAACGTTTTATACTGGAACTACATTCAGTTGATAAGGACGCTTTGGAAGGATTACATGGATTTCACTTTTGCGAGCGGCAAAAAAACGTGAACACAGGTTTACTTTATGCTTAGTATTATAGATCATATTTTAATAAAGATTTTGTATTCATTTATGTATAACACATTTGTTTCATAGACTCACTTCTGTCGTCGTATTCTCGCGCTCTTTTCTCATAGCCTGTGTATGGGGCCCGTTGCAACTAACGGATATAGCATCCATAACAAATAGTTATGTGCAGCCCAGTAGTCCATTTAAAATACATGGCCACGTTGAATAGCCTATTATTTTTCTTTACTGAAACTTGCAATTGAGTCAAAAAAAATGTAGGCATATATTCAGGTTAATAATTATTAGTCTGCAGTTAAACGAATAGTCTAAACTTTTAGGCCTAATAACTTTATACACATGAGTAACTTTTTAAACAATGTTGTGATGGGAGACCTACAGAAACGACAATTATTACTTTACCCTCTAAGCGGTCTAATTGTAGTTGATAACAAATAAACTAATCAATAAACTCATTTTATAGGCTAAACTTGAATGAGAAATCGAATCCAATGATTTGAGTCGTATTTCGAAACGGGTAGAGCGCTCTTCTATCCTAGGCCTGGATCAAAAACACGTCAAATACTTTAATGTGTGCTTGATTTATCTGGGAGCTTGCACTTTTGGGTCAATTTTATCATTCCCATTGTAGGCAAACCAATTCAAGCACAATACAAGCATTTTAAAGTATTTTACATGTGTTTGACCCAGATCTGGTTTTGCCTCGTATTTAGTAAGATAATTAACCAATAAGGCCCAAAGGTAGTGTGGTATATGGCCAATATACCACGGCTAAGGGCTATTCTTAAGCACAATGCAACTCGGAGGGCCTGGAAACAGCCCGTAGCCTTGGTATATTGCCAATAAACCACAAACACCCGAGGTGCCTTATTGATGTTATGAACTGATTACCAACATAATTAGAGCAGTAAAAATAAACGTTTTGTCATACCCGTGGTATAGGGGCTAATATAACAAGGCTTTCAGCCAGCATTCAGGGTTCGAACCACCCAGTTTCTAATACGCTAATAAGCCTACTCACTGTATATCTTTCCACAACACATCTTTTCTCCGTTAGTCACAATGTTGGTCCTGGCTGGAATCGTTGTTCTTCACATTACCGCCATCATCCTGCTTCTGGTGGCAACCATTGATAATGTAAGTAAATAAATATCCCCTCTCCTTTTTCTTACTTTCACATGCTTCCAATGTCACCTCAGTGACCCCTTCTGTTCCGTCTGTTCTCCTGCTCCATATGAACAGACAGGGCTAGAACAAAAATGTCCACTGTTGGGCCTAAGTATCCAACAATGAAAACATGGTTACAACACTGTTATGAGATGATATAGCTGTAAGTTTTGTTACAATGACTTTGCTACTCTTCTCCTGTGTTGTTTTCTGCAGGCCTGGTGGTTCACAGACTCAGTGGCCACAGACGTGTGGGGTCGGTGGGAACTGGCAGGCTCAGCTTGGCACTACACCAACCTCAAAGGAGACTATGCTGAAGGTATAGTACAGATGCCGTATCTTAATTTGATGACCCTGTTGTTGCAGGAATTTTCCTGCACAGCAGGAAATGCAAACTTGTAGTGTACTCAAGGTTTGAAAAGGCTTCAAAAGTTTGTAATTTATACTTTAAAATGTCTGACTTGATTTTCCCAACAAAAAAATGCATCAACCCCTACAAAAAATGTCATTCCCATTTCCTGTTGCGGCAGGATTATTTTCCTGCTGGTTGAAACTGGCTCACATTAAGATACAGCATCTGTGTGCTCACCACATTATGGCTACACAGTATTAGCTTCTACCAAAACAAGATAGAGTGGACATGTGCATATGCTTATACTCGCTCGGTAAGCAGGGGTCGAATTAAGCTTCCAAAGTGAAACTAGTTTTGATGTGTTCATTTCTCAGAATATTTCTTCCCCAGCTGGTAGGCCTACATGACATGGACAAAAATATATATATTTTGTAATATATTTTGTAATTATTATTAATTAAAATAAATGACTGTCATTGTTCTGTATGACAAGAGTATAGTGTGTCAGGATCAGTCTGTGCATCTTCCCATCTCATGGAGCCCTGTTCTCTCTGTATCCCCTATAGAATACCTCCAGGTAGTGCAGGCCGGGGCAGTGCTGGCCTGCATCTTCTCCATCCTGGGCCTGTTTGTGTTCGTGGCTCAACTCTTCACCTTGTCCAAGGGCCAGAGGTTCACCTTCTCTGGAGCCTTGATGCTCATCTCCTGTAAGTAGCTCGGGTCCCTGTATCTGCGTCTTAATACTGTATAATCTATGTAATGACATTGATATAAACACAGTGGATATGTTTTGTTGTAGTCCAGCACTAGCAAGCAAACTAATAACTGATGCAAACTGATAACTAATCATCCACTCTTTGAATGCACACCCTGTGGGTGGGTCCCCATGAGCATGATTGAAAAACACTATTGTTTATTGCTATAACTATCACTGTTATTTAAGTTCAGGTTGAAATAGTCTCCTCAGCAGTTGTGTCTACAGCCCTATGAGTGACTTTGAAGTGATGTTTCCAGTACAGCACATAACTGTTATTAACCTAACAGGTGTTTTTAAATCTCCCCTCGTCTCCATCCAGGTCTGTGTGTAATGATCGCTGCGTCCATCTACACGGACATCTTCCACAAGCAGGAACATGGCCGGTTCGGACACTCTTTCATTCTGGCCTGGATCTCCTTCGTTCTCACCTTCATACTGGGCGTCATCTACGTGGTCCTGCGCAAGAAGAGCGAGTAGAGGAACAAGGGATGAAGGGGAGGAGAGGAGGATTGTAAGGAAGGACAGTTTTTATTACGTTTTTGCAGTGTGTTGGAAAGGGATGGAGGGAGGGTAGGGGTCTTAATTAGTTTATTAACAGTCCCAGTATTCCGATGTTTCTTGTGAAGAGGAAGGTGGTACAGAAGGGGGGGAGAGCGGACCCCAAAGAATTGTATGCACAATCAATTTTTATGCAGACTACTGCATGCCTGTTCAAATGGGAGATTTGTAATGTGTAATTGATATAGTACTGTATATTTCAAGGTATGCTACATACCTGTTGCAGTACTTGAACAATCAGCAAACAAGCTTTAATTTCCAGTACATGTTTTAAAAGGAATTTGAATTTTTATTTTTTTATAACTGAAGTATTTTATAACCAATTGTAATTGTTTTTTGATCTAAATACAATGTAACCGTTTGTTGTGTAATTGCCGTAACGTGTATTCTAAGTGCATTTTAATCAAGTGTGTGATTCCGAGTTTTGGTTGGCTTCTATATCAAAATACATTTTAATCACGTGTGTGATTCTGAGTTTTGGTTGGCTGCTATATCAAAGTACATTTTAATCATGTGTGTGATTCTGAGTTTTGGTTGGCTGCTATATCAAAGTACATTTTAATTTGTACAAGTGAAAAAGGTAAACCAGGAACAGAGGTAAATGCGGTATATGTAATATCACCATTTATTATAATGCAGTAGAGGGATTCTGTTTTGTAATTACATTGGAATTTAAGCCATGTTTGTTCAGACTATACAATTTATTAACAAAATAAAAACGCTACAAAAAAAGCATATTTTTCATTCATATTTAATCTATTCAACATATTTCTAATAAATAACTATTTGATGCAAGACTTCACCACGAGAGCAATCCTGCGACCACTAATAGGCATAACAGGGGATGCAGTAAGATGTACAGTATGTCCTTCACAATGACATGCTTGGTCCAGTTCCCACGTTTTTAGAAAAGACGCAAAACGTGTTTGTGAATGCAACCCCACCAAAACATTATTCAAGAGGCCCTACAACAGACCAAGACAGAGACAGGAATGTTCCATTATGTGTCATTCCGAGGGGGTGTAGTGAGTTGATCTGGACTGTACTAAATCCCCTGTCCAGAGGGGGTGATCCGCTCTTGCACCACCAGGTGAAGGAGGTGGTTCTGCTCTGCTGAGAGAAGAGGCCTGAGGCATGAAGAAGAAGAATTTACTGTCCATTTTCCTTACAGTCTACGGAAATGTTCTAAATAATTTAGAGACAAGACATCAATGAGAAAATCACAAGGAAAAAAACTCAATTGAAATGTGTATTGCAGCTAAATAGCTACCACATGACAGATTTTATTATTTATTTTTGCTTACCAGAGTTCAGGTTGAAGAGACTTGAGGGACTCTGTGTCTTTTTCCTGGCAGGCCATCTGCAACAACACAATGATAGACTGTTATAGACTTAAGACTTTGAAAGCCCAGCATAACCACGAAAATAGATCAGCATAAAGCCAGAATCCTTAAATCAAAACAATAACAAAGCGTCACCCTGCCTTTGTTTTTGTAAAATGCTGAGGGATGGGCCTGGAGAAACATAACCACTCTAATTCATAAACAGAGCTATGAATGCAAGGGCTGACCATCCATGATATCAACATTATAGTTTTAACCATGTTGTTAGGCTGTACAGTTTTTGTTTACATTTGCATTGTTTACAAACATTGGAGTAAAACAAGCTCATATTTTGGGTTCTGATGGGGTCAGACAGTTGAACTAAGCTCATGAGGCATTTATAAAGTTATATTCTTCAAGACTCAATAGGTATATACCATTCATTCATAAGATGTAGCAACAATGGTTTCTTGCTTTAAAGTTGACTCAGTCCTACAATTATGCTCCTATTAATCCTCATGTGAGACACTGGATCTTCTCACCCGGACATTAAGGGCCAACACATAACTATTTTGTATGATATAGTCTAGTAAGGAAATATGCCACATACCACAACTGACTGCAGGAGCAGGAAGACATTCTCAGGTAGGAAGGTCACTACAATGAGAGGTTTGGAAATATATGTTTAAAAATATATAATTATGAACTTCGTTCCCCATCCCAACCTTGCTAGTGCTGTGTGTATGAGTGTTTAAGGTCAGTCAGGTTAGACTAATGGCTGTAGTGTAGTTACCCTGACTATGAGGGTCAAACGACTCCCAGGCGTATCTCTCCAGGGTCTGGGCATGCTCTGGCAACAACTTCTGGGGAGGAGGCTGCAAAAGACATTAACATTCCTTCTCAGCTTTCAGAGAGATAACGCAATTTAGCAGAGATAAATAAATCTGTAAGTGTTTGTAGGAAGGAATTGAATACAAGTGAAGTGAAATGTAATGTTATAAGAAGGGACAACAATCTTCGCTATGCTATGATTACCTCAAGCAGCATGAGCAAAATTACTCTGGAAATCTCACACTTGGCCACAATGTCCAGAAATGCACCTAAGAAGACAATGAGCAGAGGAAAAGCATACTGTTATCAGTTTCAGAATAGTTCATGAACTTCCTGCTTTAACACAGGGAGTGGTGAGTTAGCCACAAGTGTTGGGCCAGTCCATTATGGCCTCACCAACGGGGGTGCTGGTGCCGGGCAGCTGGAGTCCCCTCTCCTGACACATCAGCTGCATCTCTGTCAGCACGGCCAGCGCGCCGTCATAGTCACCTGACACACAGAGAACAGACAATGTCTATTACAGTATCATGATGTTGTTGTTAGGATTAGAAACACAAACACCAGAGTTTGGCTCAGTTCAATATCAATTCCAGTAAAGTCAGAAATTGAATTGCACTCCTCTGGAGAAATTCCATGTCCAAAGCAACTTACTGGAATTGACATGGTTTTGACCCCAACCCTGGTATACTCTAGACACCAACACATGTATACGCTTCAACTGACATCTGTACCACATGAAGGTAATCCCCATACCATAACCCAGTTTCCTGGCTCTGAGTTCCATACGGAGTTGAAAACAAAGAATAACACAAATCTTCACGTATGGTCCAGACCCATCAACCCCCACACATCCCACCACTGTACTCACGGGTGAGTATTTTGCAGGTGGCCATCTCTCCCATAGACAGCAGAGACTCAATGGGCTGCTGTGTCTGTAGTTCTGCTGCTCTCTGGTAGTGAACTATGGCCTCACCTGGTCTGTTCATCTCCTATAGATGAAGATGAGAAGAGAGAGGAAGGGAGAGAGGAAGGGGGAGCGAACAGAAGACAGCGAAACAAAGAAAACAAAGAGAGACAAAGAGAGAGAAGATGAGAGGGATGATCATATGATCTTAATTCACCACACAGACTGACATAGACTGGCAACCATTCCTCTTCTATCTTTTGTGATCAGTTTGGTCCATTACCTTGAGGGCATTGCCAAGTTCCAGAGATAGACTGGCGGCCATGACAGGCTGGTTCATCTCAATGTAAACCTGAAACACATTTGTAAAACAGCATTATACTACTGTCTCCAGAGGAATCTAGGGGAAAGGCCAGGGAAAATGGGATGTTGGTATATACAGTAAAATCTCCAGATGCTTGGTCCATCTCTTTGTAGCTGTTATTTCAGAAGGATTCAACAATATACTAAAGAGGATTAGATTATCATTTAAATGCCCTAGCAAAACCAATAAAGATATTCTGATTGATCATTTTCCCTTTCACAGCTGTTGTTCACCAAACCTGGTTAAACTAGACTGAATGCTGCGCACACTTTTGTCTCACTTCCTGTTCCATCTGGTTTAATAGGGAAGCTTATATTCATGAGCTCGCCTTGACTGGCAGCTCTTTGAAACGCCTCTGTCAAGAAACGTGGATGCAGTGAGCAGTGTTGCAGTTAAATCATCTCAAGCAAATTTGGTGAAATATAAAGCAACTCAATAGAACATTGAAATTACATCAATGATGTGTTTTTTTAAAATATTTTTTTTATACATCTATGTCTCTTGTGATGCAGTTCACAGCAGCACTGACAGATGTGTTGACATGACAATTGCGTCAGAGTTTTGAATGCCCTTCCCCCCTTTGGTTCCATGCTGGCTGAAGACCAAGCTAGACTGTAACTAACACCAGACACAGATGGAAGTATCTTTGCCATAGATGAAGAGTAAACTTTTAATTATAGTTGCTGACACCCTACAGTCAAATTATGCACTAGTAAAGTAGCTATCTAGGTACCGTATATAAACCATGCCCCTCTGCAAACACGTGCTGTCCCCCATCCCGTTAATAATCCCGCCTCCTGAAATAAAAGTGTTTGACATGGGGGAGGAGACCAGTAACTTTATGATCA
Source organism: Salmo trutta (assembly GCF_901001165.1). Lineage (NCBI taxonomy): Eukaryota > Metazoa > Chordata > Actinopteri > Salmoniformes > Salmonidae > Salmo > Salmo trutta. The sequence continues at coordinate 6,755,136 of NC_042994.1, read as the reverse complement.
AACTTGACCAATGTAGAAGCAACAGTCATGTTTCATACTTTGATCTGGTTTTATCCAAATATAATCAAATTTCATGAAAAACATGATTTTGACTGTTCGTGACCTTTAACTTATGACCTGTTTGTGTATCTCAATTCTATTATGTCAAACATTTGGAGTCTTTTTTTTACCTTGATGGCGAAGCTGTAGCAGTTGAGTGCGGCCTGCAGGTGCTCGTCGAAGCCTGGGGCTTGTAGTGCTCTGTTCTCCTTCTCAGAGAGCAGGAAGAGCCGGGCAGCATCGGTCAGGGCCAGGGCCTCCCCAGGTGCATTGAAAAGAGTCTGCTCACACCTGTGGGTTCAGGTAGGATATAACAGGTATAGATTATATATTGTAATGTGAGATATCTAATTTACATTATAATAGGTAGTAGGAAATAATGTTGGTTGTAGGATACTTACAATGGAGGAGAATGGGTAATACTGATCCATCATTCTATGCTACCCATGTCTGTATGATATTAATAAGGGCAAACAATATGTTCTGATTAGGGGGCAATAGTTAGAGATGGAGACTTACCTTGCCATTGCAAGGTCACAGAAGGCTGCATACTGAAGGCAGTCTTGCTGCTTCAGCTCTTTAGCCAACTGACCTGCAGCCAAGCAGAAATACTGTGTGAGATGCAAGCCACATAATCAACAGAAATGTGCAAATGGTGTACTTAATAGTAAGGGTCATCATCTGAAAACATGAACATATGAATGAATTGCTGAGATGTTAGAAACATGGTTATTAGTCATTTTTTCCAGGAAACATTAGCTACTCACCAAACTGCTCACTTGCTTCTGCTACATTGGGTTTCCGAAGAAAACGTCTAACGTGGGCAAAGTGAAATTACAACTTAATGTCATACATGTTAAGTTAGCTAGTTACCGTTAGCCTAGTAACCACTGCTCTAGTACCTGATTAGCTACAACGCTAGAAAACGAACGTTAGATAAACAATCATTATCATTCACAGATGAGGATTCATTTGAAACAGCTAACTAATTATCTATCTAGTGCCAGCTAGTTAATGAGTTTAGCCAAAACATGGTAAAAAATAGTAAAAAAATAAAAAATAAAACGCTTTTGGGGCTTTTCTTTGGACCCATGGAACTGATAGCAAGTTTAGCTGGCTACCGTTAGCTAGCTAGCTGTGAAATCCTGGCTCGCAATTCAAAAGATTAGACGATCATGCATTACACATAGTCACTCGAATGGATACCTAGAACAAAGACAAGAACGTAATAAATCGTACTTTTTCAATTTATTTGATACAGCACGATATCTCATCAGAAAGTCCCCCTCCGCTGCCATGGTCAACAATAGATGAAAAACGTAAATAAACCAAAGCAGGAAGTAGAGATGGGAGACGCGTTTCGATTGGTTCTTACTCCAAATAGCCTAATAGTCTCATTGGATACAATCTTATTATGGTGGGACTTTGGTGTACATGGGGTTCTGTTTGCAAAATCTCTCGCTAAAATGAATCTGACATATTGCAGATATCTGTTAATTAGACAAAATGACAACCAGAGACATTCCGTGATGATAACAACCAGAGACAGAGCAGTTTATTTTCAACAGAAGTCACGAAGTTGCAGGGTAAAATACATACGTGATTTTAGGTCTGTGTAAAAGAACAAGAGAGATTGCAAAGGCAGGAAAATAGAGGCATATAGATTCCCAAACACAGTGCAGATGCCAGTAGGTCAGAAATTCTCATAGACGCATTCAAATATTCCTTCTCCTTGCAGCGTTGCATTCTCCATCTGTGGGAGAGAGGTCAGGACAGTAGCATCCGCATTAACTCGAACAGCTCTTTATCATCATTATTGGTAGCTATAGGTCTACTCATATCTATTTTGGGGAATAGAATATACTAGAAAAAATAGAATACAATTAAATATAATATATCTGGAATGACAAAACCAAGGCTTTAGTAATTGATATTTCCTGGTTAGTGTATGTTCACACTGACCGATTCCTTTGACTTTCTCTTTACTTTTCCTTTCCTCTGGACAGATTCACGGTTTACTGCTGCTGCTGATGCTCCTGGGGTCAAGACCTCATAGACAGATGCTGGCTGAGACTCTAGACTCTGAGAGAGGAGGGAGTTCCAGGTGAGACACATTCATTCTTGTAGTTTGCATAGGGCCTACAGTGGATGTGAAAGTTAATCAAAACAGTGAATCTTTGTTGATGGTATTCTTTTGATGACCCACACACAGCTTTGACATGTGTCAAGGTGGCATTTTTTTTGTTCAACTCATAAAATCAATGTGATATAGTTACAGCAAGTCAATGGAGATAGAGAGACATGCTTACAGCGTAAACTGAAGCAGAGGCAGCTGCATTCACTGATGTTTTACTGTTCTCCTCCTCCTCTTCATTCTCACATCTATTCCTTCTGCTTACTCCACTACCGGTACTTCCATTCTTCAATATAAATTGACCATGGAAATCACAAGTTAACACACACACACGGACTGATACAATGACAACATACCAACCACAACAGAAGGGTACAAAAATATACAGTGTTGCAAAACCTCCACCAAACCTTTCTCAAATCTCTTACCGATTGGCTTTTGAACACATATATGGAGCCGATCACACTGAAGATGAGGAGGCCTGCGGTAAGAGCCCCCAACACGATGAAAAGGATGAAACCAGAGTAAAGCTGCCGGTACCCCTCGTCTGAAAGAGAGACAGAGACAAATACAGAGACACAGCGATACAGAGACACAGAGATACAGAGACAATAAACATAGTACCATTAGAGTTTGTCCAGTGTCAGTCAATGGCTGAACACTTTGGTTGGAAGTAGATTAATGTCAAGTGAAAAAAAAAGAGTTAGAGGACTTTTTATTTTCATGGTGACAATCATGCGTGTTGTTGATGGTGGCATACATCCGACATTCAGCTGACATCTACAGTATTTGTACCAAAAAAAGGTCCCTTTTAAAAAGGGATTGTGTCTTCACTATCATGTCAACAGTTCCTGTTACTCAACATGTGGATAACAGAAGTTTCACTAACTGACTAACTGTTATCTTTCTATCATCCCTTCATTTTCTTCTTCTTCTACCACACACTCACCTTTCACCAGAAGGGTCCAGAAGATCTCCACATTTTTATACTTGCAGTTATACTCTCCTGAGTATAAACTGCTATATGCTGTTATTTTCCAATTAAATGTTCTTGTATTTGTTTCAGGAGAAAAGAGGAACCTCCATTCTTTTATCTTCTTTTGGTCTGGAGGCCCAGAGCAGACTAAGTCACTGGCGCTCTGATTCATTGGGATGGTCACTTTGAGTTTGTAATGGACCGTTTCTCCTGCCAGAGCCACCCTGATTCTGTCCGGCATGGAGATGGCTGGGTTGGCTTCTAAATTACACAGGGGGATGTAGAGTGAGGCTCAATCTGACATCGAAGAACCAAATAGGCAACTTACTTATGTATTGATTTGCAATACTTTGATATATCCCGCTAAAAATACATTGATATACAATGTTGATGAGAAAAGACAATTCTGTAAATGACAACAGGAATTTCTATCATATTTCTAACTTCTAACATGAAAAATGTACAGTATCATGGTATTGGTATTTAAATGTTTTGTTAATTAAATACCCTTACCTTGAGCCTGATGATTTCCCAAACACATCAGGACACACAGAACTCCAACCATCCAGATGCACATTTTGAAGAGACACCAAAAGTTGAGTTCTTCCCCTCTGTTTCTATTTCTCTGTGGTCACTTGAGATAGGAATACCTGTATCAGTATTGGAAGGATTTCGTCTAATTTCCCAAACAGTGTATGAGTGTCACTCCAAGCCTTTCCCCTGTTCAGATTGCCAGAATGTGTGTGTCTATATCTGTTAGTCTTGGCCTCAGAGAGGTCGCAATACTGGGGTTCCTGTTTTGCCCTGGCCACTTCCTCAAAGTATTAATTCTTGTGAGCCTTGTAAAATCACCAACCTTCAGACATAGAATGACCAAGATACTGTACTGATCTAGGAGGCATAGGCTATAAACAGATTATGAATGAAGGTATGAAGCATTTACAGCAGACAGTTATTACAATATGTACTCTTGTTTATGTTTTGTTGTGATACCACAGGCAGCTACTGTGTTATTATTGTGTTTGTTACGTCACTCACCCTATCCATCCCAGATGCAGTGTTGAGTTTCTTCCACTGTGAGACAGTGTTGGAGAGACCCAGAGTTAAAGTTCAAACCACACGTGAGCACTAAATGAGAGTCTGGCCCTTCAGATGAAAGAGAGAGAGAGAGGAAAACATCTGAGAAAGAGAGAATGGAATTCGGGGGAGGTGACAAATTGTCTATGTTAATGCAAACCAGGTGAAGGTACATCCGTTTGACTTCTCCTCAACTAATGCTCTCAGTCAGTGTGGAAGGAAGAACTGCACAGCATTACAACACCTCTGCACGTGCCTATGCCTCTTCCCCTCTTCCCTTCTTCCCTCTCTCTCTCTATTCCCTTCTTTTACAAACTCTTTCCCCTGTTATCCCCCTTTCATTGGCAGAGCAAGAAGCCAACTCTGACCTCACAGCAGCCACTGCACAAAAACAGACTCAGAGAGAGAGAGAGAGAGAAGAGAAATAACATCTGGATACCAGTGAATAAACATTATGTTCACTCTATTTCATACCATTCCCCCTCTCCTTATCTATCTCTAACTCCCCTCTGACCTTAAATCACTTTCTTGCATTCTTTTACCTGGCAGGGCAAATCCACTGTCAAAAGTATGGAAGGTATTCACCTGGATTTGGTCAGTTGATGTATTGGACTGAACTTGGACGATAACCAGAGCTGGATGAAATGCGTCATCATTTCAGGAATGTGGAGAATTTGCTGTTATACTTTTGGGTTCTTGAAATAATGTTATAGCTCATAGGATAACAATCATTCTTTACCTCCATCTGCATCAAAGAGAAGGGGAAACAGAGGGGCGGGGCAGGAAGACTAAAAAGAAAAGTGAATATGAAGAGAACACGTACGTTTGGAAACAGCTGGAACCCAGAAAGAGAGGGGGAGAGAGAGAGAGAGAGAGAGAGAGAAGAGAGAAGAGAGAGTGAGATGTGTACGTTCCTCAGTCCTCTCACAGATCCCAAATAAAGAGTTCTTAAGTGGGTCCGCACTGCCCGGCCACATTCTCCTGCTAATCACATTACTACGGCAGGGACAGAGAGGAGAAGAGAGGGAAGAAGAAGAGACCAGGGCATTGGAAGAGTGGAGAAGAGAAAAGGGGGAGATAATACTTCAAATAAAGTGAAGGCACCAAGTTCTATTGAGTGACAACTTGGACCTGCTAAATTAAACCTAATTCCCTGCAGGTGTAAGTATTGTTTCATTCACTCATTTAAAACACGCAATGTACTTCTTATCCAGCAAATGCATTGGTTTGTTGGCCTTGATTCAGTTGTTTGGCACTGTTGTTTTACCGTTGACAATTTAACTGGGATACATACAGAACCTTATCTTCCTGCATGTTTCTAATTTGTCTGTTTGGTTCTTGATATTTTTATTGAAACAGCTCCACCATATTCAAGTTTCACGTATCAATGTTTATTCGCCACCTGCACAGGACACCACAGGTGTAAAACAGTACGGTGAAATTCTTACCCTGAGAGCCCTTTCCCAACATTGAAGTGATAATAATATACTGTAGATAATAATAGAAAATATAAGAAAAAATTAAATTAAGAATAAAAACCACACAAGAACTACAATGACAGTTAAAGAAACGAGAATCCAAGTACATACAGGTCAGTACCAGTACCTTATTCAATGTGCAGGGGTACTGGAGTGGTAGTACATACAGGTCAGTACCAGTATCTTATTCAATGTGCAGGTGTACTGGAGTGGTAGTACATACAGGTCAGTGCCAGTACCTTATTCAATGTGCAGGTGTACTGGAGTGGTAGTACATACAGGTCAGTACCAGTACCTTATTCAATGTGCAGGGGTACTGGAGTGGTAGTACATACAGGTCAGTGCCAGTACCTTATTCAATGTGCAGGTGTACTGGAGTGGTAGTACATACAGGTCAGTGCCAGTACCTTATTCAATGTGCAGGGGTACTGGAGTGGTAGTATATACAGGTCAGTGCCAGTACCTTATTCAATGTGCAGGGGTACAGGAGTGGTAGTACATACAGGTCAGTACCAGTACCTTATTCAATGTGCAGGGGTACTGGAGTGGTAGTACATACAGGTCAGTACCAGTACCTTATTCAATGTGCAGGGGTACTGGAGTGGTAGTACATACAGGTCAGTACCAGTAACTTATTCAATGTGCAGGGGTACTGGAGTGGTAGTACATACAGGTCAGTACCAGTACCTTATTCAATGTGCAGGGGTACTGGAGTGGTTGTACATACAGGTCAGTGCCAGTACCTTATTCAATGTGCAGGGTTACAGGAGTGGTAGTACATAAAGGTCAGTACCTTATTCAATGTGCAGGGGTACAGGAGTGGTAGTACATACAGGTCAGTGCCAGTACCTTATTCAATGTGCAGGGGTACAGGAGTGGTAGTACATAAAGGTCAGTACCTTATTCAATGTGCAGGGGTACAGGAGTGGTAGTACATACAGGTCAGTACCAGTACCTTATTCAATGTGCAGGGGTACAGGAGTGGTAGTACATACAGGTCAGTGCCAGTACCTTATTCAATGTGCAGGGGTACAGGAGTGGTAGTACATACAGGTCAGTGCCAGTACCTTATTCAATGTGCAGGGGTACAGGAGTGGTAGTATATACAGGTCAGTACCAGTACCTTATTCAATGTGCAGGGATACAGGAGTGGTAGTACATACAGGTCAGTGCCAGTACCTTATTCAATGTGCAGGGGTACAGGAGTGGTAGTACATACAGGTCAGTGCCAGTACCTTATTCAATGTGCAGTGGTACAGGAGTGGTAGTACATACAGGTCAGTGTCAGTACCTTATTCAATGTGCAGGGGTACATGAGTGGTAGTACATACAGGTCAGTACCAGTACCTTATTCAATGTGCAGGGGTACAGGAGTGGTAGTACATACAGGTCAGTACCAGTACCTTATTCAATGTACAGGGGTACTGGAGTGGTAGTACATACAGGTCAGTGCCAGTACCTTATTCAATGTGCAGGGGTACAGGAGTGGTAGTACATACAGGTCAGTACCAGTACCTTATTCAATGTGCAGGGGTACAGGAGTGGTAGTACATACAGGTCAGTACCTTATTCAATGTGCAGGGGTACAGGAGTGGTAGTACATACAGGTCAGTGCCAGTACCTTATTCAATGTGCAGGGGTACTGGAGTGGTTGAGGTGGGCTCATACATAAAAAGTGACTGGTAGTATGATATACATGTAAACAAGGCTGAAAAGTGACTGGTAGCAGAACGGGAGCATGGAGAACAGTCAATGTCTCGGGTGACCGAGTTTGCAAAGCCAGCATGGTGCGTGCAACGCCAGGGTTGTGGGTTCGATTCCCACGGGGGGGCAGTACAAAAAAATGCATGAAATGAAATGAAATGTATGCATTCACTACTGTAAGTTGCTCTGGATAAGAGCGTCTGCTAAATGACTAAAATGTAAATGTTATGTAATGGCTTTTAAAGCTTGTTTCTTGTGAGGATAGGTGTTAATTTGTCTATTCCACTCTCCCTCTGGTCTGGTTCCAACTGCAACACGAGACCCTCTTATGAAAGCATTTACAAGACTTCTTTCATGAGTCATCATCTAAGATATCAAAAACATTCCAAGTGATTACCAATCCTTCTCATGGTCTACGTTCTGGCTATAATCCCCTTCCTGGCTTCATATTTCCTTGTTTCTGGAAACAGTACGATACAATCAAGGTCTTCAAACTGTTTGCTGGTTGGTTGGACACATGGTCATTCTCCTTCTATCACACCACTGTCCCTCACACAAAATAGATTTTCTTCAGGCTTTGAAATAACCTAATTGAGTTTGCTCAGTCCAACAGGTCATAAGACTGTCTGACTCCTGTCCTTACCACAAATTAATGGCTGTTACCTGTTTTCAGTTATAATATTGAAAACATACTTGTACATACTTTGAGAGACTTTCAAAGAGCGATAGGTAATATAGAGGGTTTCTACGATGACCTATACCAAACCAACATGTGAACATGCACGTGGATCTGTTTTCAACTCTTAACTGGGCCACGGAGAGACTGTTGGCAGCCTTGTGTGGAAAAAAACTAATTTTTCTTCACTCTTCTCTCTCTCTCTCACACACACACTCTCTCTCTCTCCCTCTTTCTGGTTCTTCTCTCTGTCTCTGACTTTCCCTATTTCTTCTGAAAGTAGTCAAATTGTTGTAATGTCACAGTGAACTGATTTTGGCTAATTGGCAGATTTTTTTCAATCATTCTTGTTGTGTTTTCCCTTTCTTTTTCATAAAGGGCTGTGTCTTCTCATCATGGCTCCTCAAACTGTGATGCTGCTGCTGCTTCTGGCTGCCATAGCGACCGTGGCCCAGTCCGTTGGCGAGGAGAACGAACTGGATTATGGGTACTGGAACTACCGGGAGGGAGGTAAGCTAATAAATAAGAACATCCATCCAGCCTACTCAGTTGACGTCAAGGAAAGAAAAATCAGAAGTGAAAAAGACAAGTCTTCCATAATAACGTCTCTTCTTCCTTTTCTCTGGGGTTGTGGTTGCAGCTGAGAGTGTGAACGTGACCACTGTCCGCAGTGTGACCAGAGTCCTGGACGTCTGGGGAAAACGCATCTTCAACGAGATCAAGACCCTACTCCACTCTCAGCCCAGCACCCTGCTCCCTGACTACTCCAGGTAGGAGTACCAGAGGGACATCTTTACTGTGGTATAGGTCAATAGAGAATGTACAAGTCCATTTTACAGTACTTTCAGAAAGTATTCATACCCCTTGACTTATTCCAAATTGTGTTGTGTTACAGCCTGAATTCAAAACAGATTAAGTATTTTTTTTTCTCACCCATCTACAGACATCACTCCATAATGTCAAAGTAAAACATGTTTTTAGTCATTTTTGCAAATGTATTGAAAATGAAATACAGAAATACCCCATTTGCATAATTATTCACAACCCTGAGTCAATACATGTTAGAAACACCTTTTGCAGCAATTACTGCTAAAGGTGTAAGTCTCTAAGAGCTTTCCACACCTGGATTGTACAATATTTGCCCATTTAAAATTCTTCAATCTGTCAAATTGGTTGTTGATCATTGCTAGACAAACATTTTCATGTCCTGCCATAGATTTTCAAGCCGATTTAAGTCAAAACTATAACTAAGCCGCTCAGGAACATTCACTGTCTTCCTGGTAAGAAATTCCAGTGTATATTTTACCTTGTTTTCCGTTATTGTCCTGCTGAAATGTGACTGTCTCCCAGTGTCTGTTGAAAAGCAGACTGAACCAGGTTTTCCTGTAGGATTTTTCCTGTGTTTAACTCCATTCCATTTATTTTTTATCCTGAAAAACTCCTTAATGATTACAAGCATACCCATAACATGGTACAACCACCACTATGCTTCAAAATATGGAGAGTGATACTCAGTAATGTGTTGTATTGGATTTGCCCCAAACACAACACTTTGTATTCAGGACAAAAAGTGAATTGCTTTGCCACATTTTTGCAGTATTATCTTTGTAGTGACTAGATGTATTGATACACACTCCAAAGTGTAATTAATAACTTCACCATACTAAAAGATCTTCAATGTCTGCTTTTTTATTTTACCAATCTACCAATAGGTGCCCTTCTTTGCGAGGCATTGGAAACCCTCCCTGGTCTTTGTGGTTGAATCTGTGCTTGAAATTCACTGGGGTACAGAGAGGAGGTAGTCATTTAAAAAATCATGCTAAACACGATTATTACTCACAGAGTGATCCATGCAACTTATTATGTGAATTGTTAAGAAAATGTCTACTCCTTACTTATTTAGGCTTACCATAAGAAAGGGGTTGAATACTTATTGACTCAAGACATTTCAGCTTCTCATTTGTAATTCATTTGTAAAAATGTCTAAAAGCATAATTATACTTTGACATTATGTGGTATGTGTAGGCTTGTGACCCCCCAAAAAACTACATTTCATCCATTTTAAATTCAGGCTGTAACACAACAAAATGTGGAAAAAGTGAAGGGGGGTGAATACTTTCTGAAGGCACTGTATGTCTCTATAATGAAGTTGTAGGCCTATAAAGTTATTTAATCTGTCCAACAATGTGTGAATGACATTGTAGATTGATGTTGCTAAGTTCCTGTTTTGACTCTACAAAATATTGACCAGTGCAGATGAATAATTTGAAGTTACTGTCCAGGTTCTTAGTGTGATTGATTGCCAGTTTGCAGTGCCTGTTGCTAAGTTACTCTGTGTGTCCTGCAGGGTGCGCCCTCTGTCCGAGTCGCTCAACGATCTCTTCAAGGAAGTCACTCTGCTGCACAGGCGTATCACGGAACTCACCCATCGCCTAGCAACCCTGGAACCATTCCTCCGTCGCCACGGCTACCGGGACGAGGGGGAGGAGGGAGGGGGTGGCGGTAGCAGGGCTCTGGCACCTCGGAGCATGAGAGGTGGTGCAGCGAGACTGACGAGGTACACCTTGAAGAAGGCGGTCCCTGTGAGGGGGACTAGGGTGGTGAGGAGGAGGAGGGTGAGAGTATACAACAACGGACAAGTTAGGATGCTGGAGAGTGCGAGTGAGAGATAGCGGGAGGGATTGTGGACTACGGAGGAGTGCGATAGTAGGAAAGTTAGTGTTTTAAGTTCAGTGTGAGGTGAGAGGTGAGAGGTCAAAGGTGAAAGAGTGAGAAATTAACGAAATAGAGTCTGCAAATAATTATAATGTATCAAAATCTGATATCTATTGTAGAAAGTTGATGTAAAATGTATGTATTCTCTATCTCTGCTTCATTATAAACAAAGATGTGCATCTGTAGCTGTTATGTGTATCAACCCATGATATATTCATTAAACAAACTCATCAAGTCTCAACTGTCTGATCATCTCATTCAGAACTAGCCAACTGTGGTTGCATGGCCATGAAAATAATTCAATAATTTTCATGGAAGCGTGATCATCATTAGATTCAAAACCAATCACCACACAATTGATTTTAGAGTACCACATTATCAATACACAATAGAACAAAATTCTACTATTGGAGGGGATGTTGTATGCCACATTGTTATGTTTGCTATCTGAATTTAAAGGGTCTGTTATTCGTTTGGGACTTTGGTGTTTGAAGGATCTGTGAAGGTTTGTAGATTTTTTTTCTTCCGTTAGCTGTAGTCACAAAGGGTAATACTAAAGCCAGCTGGTATATGTACTGTGTGTGTGTGTGAGTGTGGATGTGTTGTGGGCATAAGGATCGAACTTTGTGCCCTCATTAAAACTTTGCCAAGCGTTTCTACAGCAACCGTTCCTTCTCTCCTTTCTCTCCTCTCCTCTTCCCCGACTCTTGCTTGTCATCCACAGAGCCGCAGTATATAATGTTCCGTCTTTCTCATTCCCTCTTTTCCAACCTGCCTCTACTCTCCCATCTCTGCTTGTCATCCTCCGTTGTTTCTCTCTAGCCCTGTTTATACCTGGTTCTAACATGCGTCCTTTTTCCTGATCTTGTCCACATTCTGATTGATCCCGCATTTTTAGACAGGTTTACACGATTAAAAGACGCATTGTGTAGACCAATCTGGGCAGTGAAACCACTTAAATCATCATTATACCGGCCTCTAACATCATTGACAGGCTGCACCATTGACTTATGCCACCAACATGTCTTCAAATAAATAACTTATCATTGGAAAGAATAGCTGTGAAATCCTTTGCATACAGGGATGGATCAGGAAATTTGGTCACAATGCAGATACAAAAATGTGGGCACAATCAGAATGTGGACAAGATTAGGACACACAACCCATGTTAGCACCAGGTATAAATGGGGCTTCAGTCTTTCATCTCTTCTTCTTAATCTGCATTCCATCCCCCATTTCTCTCTCTCTCTCTCTCTCTCTCTCTCTCTCTCCGACTCTCCCTCTCTCTCTCTTTCTCCGACTTTCCCTCTCTCTGTAGATGTTCGGCTCATGCTGTACTTTCCATTTTGGTATTGGATGTTGATTCATTTTCCCATCCAATCCACTAAGACAGTGAGAGTATACAGTATAAATCCTCCACTCTCCCCATATCTCTTGAAAAAAGAGCCAGTTGCTAGGTAACGGTTAATTGTCAAGTAGTTACATGTGTTGCAATGTGTTCTATCGATGTGTTCTTGTTCTATCAGTGTTGTTTATAGCACTAGCTAATTATCTATCTCTCAATGACATAGGATCATAGCAGAGATATTGAATTATACAAATATAGATAGAGATATGCTTTACCAAAATCTCAAAGAGGGTTTTGTGGATGACTGGTTTCTTTAAATATCCCCCTTGTTGCTGGTCAGAGCTCTTTCAGAAGAAAGAGAGGCAGAGAGAGAGTCTCAGGAGGAGAATTTGGAGTCTTTCAAATTCTGTATACAATATCCTACTGGTTCACTTTTTATCAGTGTGTCGTTCGTCACCTCCCTCTCCGTCTGTCCTGGCCTACAAACCTGCCTATCCAACATCTTGAGTAACCTCAATCTCATTTCAGTGTCCTACTTGTGAAAGAAAAAAAACAGACAGAAGATACGAAAATGCAGAAAAAGGAGAACTACGGAGAGACAAGATGAAAGGTAAAAGGGGATGAGAGGAACGGGAGCATGGACAGGTGTCCTGGATGAAAGTGACAATACAGCAACAGGATTAAAGAGGAGTGATACTGGCCATTTAAATGACAGATGAATCTGAGAACACTTGAAAAGGCCCTGCACCTTTAAAGGGGCAATCTGCAGTTAATACATCCATTTTTGGACTTGATGTGTACCCATTGATTCTTGAAGAATATAAGTTATAAATGCCTCATGAGCTGTTGTACCCCACCAGAAGCCAAAATATAAGCTTGTTTTACTCCAATGTTTGTAAACAAATTAAATTTAAACAAACACTATATAGAGTCAAAACATGGTTACAACTATAACATTGATATCATGGCTGGTAAGTCCTTGCATCCATCCATAGCTCTGTCTTGGAAGTTGAAAGTGGTTACGATTCTCCAGCCCCATTATAAAAAAAAATGAAACAGGGGCGGGGAGGACACTTTTCTATTGTTTTAACTGCCGAATGACCCTTTAAGGTATTGGTCCTTCGAGCCAGATAATTCCAATATATACAAAAACATATACATTATCATGAATCGCAGACAAATGAGAGACCATGAATGAATGTTGAAATCTGTGTAGAGGGGAAAAATAAGAAAACATAGGAATTTCACAAATTACATGATTTCATTTTTTGAAATTAATACTCAACAATTTGTTTTGTACAAAGAGACAGAAGAATAATATTTCTTAGCACTTATTTTCACATCAACTGTCTTTAATTATCCTAATTTTAAATATTATTAAATATTTCACCACATTTGTTATTATTCTTTAACACATGTCATTTCTTCCCATAAAAAAATTAAAGAGTGACTGAAATGTTTAGTCATATATACATTTTCACAATCTTTACAGTTCTAGAAATGGTTGTGTTATCATTTTCTCTTGGAAACACGTAAAATAAAGGGTTGCCAAAGAAGAAAAATTATAACTTGTAAAAATGCAGGAGAGAGTCTTTAGGTGTGCACTGTTTCAACAAATTACAAGCTTGCACATATGTGGCCTTTCATTTTTTTTATAAAACAATTTTAGCAGGGAACCTTCAAATCAAAGATATCACCCAAAAGGTTCTTACTTTCAGCCATTTTGTACACTTTTATTAAAAGTCTGCTAGAGGGAGGTAAGTTATTTACATACAGCACTATAATACAGAACATCAGTCAACAGTTCTCTCTTTAGCGCTTTCTTTTCCACACACACACACACACACACACACACACACACACACACACACACACACACACACACACACACACACACACACACACACACACACACACACACACACACACACACACACACAGAGGTAATCAAGCGTATGTACTGAGGCACATACAACAACAGAAAGAAAGAATGAAAGAAAGAAACTTACTGAAGAAAGAGAGGTTGTAGGGAAAAAACAAGCAAAAACATTGAAAATCAAAGCTGGTTCATCACTTCATAAAAACGTTATACCAATACCTTTACCTCATTCACAGGAATTTAATAATACCAATACCTTCACCTCATTCACAGGCATTTAATAATACCAATACCTTCACCTCATTCACAGGAATTTAATAATACCAATACCTTCACCTCATTCACAGGCATTTAATAATACCAATACCTTCACCTCATTCACAGGCATTTAATAATACCAATACCTTCACCTCATTCACAGGAATTTAATAATACCAATACCTTCACCTCATTCACAGGCATTTAATAATACCAATACCTTCACCTCATTCACAGGCATTTAATAATACCAATACCTTCACCTCATTCACAGGAATTTAATAATACCAATACCTTCACCTCATTCACAGGCATTTAATAATACCAATACCTTCACCTCATTCACAGGCATTTAATAATACCAATACCTTCACCTCATTCACAGGCATTTAATAATACCAATACCTTCACCTCATTCACAGGCATTTAATAATACCAATACCTTCACCTCATTCACAGGCATTTAATAATACCAATACCTTCACCTCATTCACAGGCATTTAATAATACCAATACCTTCACCTCATTCACAGGCATTTAATAATACCAATACCTTCACCTCATTCACAGGCATTTAATAATACCAATACCTTCACCTCATTCACAGGCATTTAATAATACCAATACCTTCACCTCATTCACAGGCATTTAATAATACCAATACCTTCACCTCATTCACAGGCATTTAATAATACCAATACCTTCACCTCATTCACAGGCATTTAATAATACCAATACCTTCACCTCATTCACAGGAATTTACAACCAAACGTCAAGAGGAGCAGAGAAGCCTGAACTTCTCTTCTTACACTTCTTCTGGTTCCATAATAAATCTGTTGAAACTATTTCTGTCATAGCAATTATTCCTATTGACAATTCTGTTTACTGAATTTGAAATATTTTAAAATAACGACCATTTTCAGAGCAAAATTCTATTTGTCTTTTTACAGAGACAAACACACACCAACAAGGATCAGAATCAATTAAATCGATTAAAAAGTCCAGATATCATTCCCAAACACCCACTTTTGGGATAAAATAGAGTCTAAGTAAAAAAGGGAAAATAAAAAAATTCCACTGATGCATGCATGTCCTTACGAACACATGTCCTTATACACTGACTCAATATCATACACACTGACTTGTCAGTCATGAAAGAAGGAAAAATCTTTCAAAGTTTCAATAGGGATGTACAAGTATTGATCAACTAATCAATAACACTGATTGTGCTTAGATCGTACAATTTGGTTTGGCAAAATGACAAATCACTTAGAAATGTAATATTTCAGACAGCTATAACTTAAAGTAATTCATAAATAGAATAAATCAAATGAAGATATGGGGGGGTCCTAAATTGTATATTACAACAATGACATGGAGGTGAACACAAATACAGCTTGGGCCTGGATATCTGTCTGTGATAAGTTGTGGCTTTGAGGTCATCTTCCATGGACATGAGGTTATCATTGATGGAAGCGACCCAGAGACATTGGCAAAGGCGTGATAAACAAACCACTGGACTCAATGCTAATAGAATAGGGGGAAAAACGTTACTTTCAACACTATGTGGAGATTCAACGTTTTTTCATTTTTATCATGGCATTGGTTTGCTTTTCTCCACCTTCCACCAAGTACCTTCCAGGACAGTGGTGAGGACTATTTTCCAAAAGGAAAATACTGTCCAGTGTCTTCAATCACATTTGTAAATTCATAAGATATTTGCCCTTGATAGATGAAAAGTTGTTGTTCTGGTTGAAATAGACAGAATTATTCAAAATAGGTTTTATTTTAAACGCAGAGATTAGGAATTCTTGCTAATACTAGGCTAATGGTAATCATGTCCTGGTCAAGTACTCAAGCTTCACAAACGTCATTGTCCTTGTATCCTACTTATGTATCAAGCCATTGATGGAAATTGACAAAACATTCCATAATCACCTTCGGCAAAATGTTGAAAGTTTACTGAGATTTACTGAATGTTACATCCAGACTGTCTTGTGTGGCCTGTATAAAGTGATTGATTTGTTTTGGTATTCACAAGGAAAAAGCAAACAAATAGTGAATAGTGATTTTTCTCCCCAATCCCCATCTCAAGTGACCACCTTCAGTGATATCTGAATGATCTCAGAAATTATACCACATTCTAAGTAAGTCAAACATGATTAGTGGTTTGATCAAGTCCTTGACGTGAATTAAGGAGAGAGATACAGTATACAGTACAGTAACAGTACAATGATTGGGTGAAATAAAATAAATAAACCCACTGAGACTTTCTTTCCTCCCTGTGTTCACAGCGCACCACTCCCCGCCCATCCCCCTTGTAATAAATGTGTTTTGATAATACAGCAGCAACAGCTTACTGCCATAATACAAATGAAATAAGTAACACTGCTGTTCATCTCTCCATTCCCATACCATGGTCCAACAGTCCATATCTTAAAAGTAGAAAAAGTCCAATTGAAACCAACTCCATTGAATCACTTCCCAGCAACATATAGGCATACAAGGGGATTTACATATATTTAGCAAATACTGCATCTATGCCAAGTTTTTTTTTTTTTTAACACAAAAATTATAATAAGTGTAATTGATAGTTTACCTTTGGGTATATAAGGGGGACTTGTGATATGTTGGGATTTAAAACGGTAAATCAAATGATTTATGGAAAGCTAAAGGGTGAGATAAGAGCCTCTTGACTAGCACCCGAGTGAAACGAGCAGAAAACTACATTCCATGATGCAACTATCTCCCATTTCAGGTGGGTGGATCTCATTTAAAGCAAAATCTCAGCTAAGTGGATTCTCAGAGAACATGATAAGCACTTTATGAATTACTAGTTAATAACTGAATTGTCCACAGAATGAACACCCTTTCTACCGATAGGAGGAGGAGTCTTCATATCTTTATGATTGTAGTGAGTTCAGTAAGGCACATCCTGCTCGGTATCTGAGATCACCACTACTCCCGACGTACTGCCAGGCAAAACAAGAAATCTAAACTGCAAACCAGTATGATGCCACATAAGTACTTTCTCCTTCACTATAAGATGTCAAGTATATGGAAAATGTACTCAGCAAATCATGCCTTTCACATACAGTATACTTTTTCACAGCACTCCAAGAACAGAAAATATGGATAATCAAGAATTAAGAAGACATCTGAATTACACAACCTAAAAGTATTGGTACTTAAGTAACATTTCTTCCTAACAAATAGTCTATTAGTCTCCTGTAATATGGTGGCCTAGCAAATAATTAACAACAGTACAAATATATAACAACATGAACTATTAAAAAAAAAGAAAACGAGCCCAAACTGAACATCTTAAACAATTTAATTATATTCAATAATATCATTAACAACATTATCAATACAATTATTGTTAGTTTACCCTGTTACTTCAAGAAAAGTATTAGATTTTTCATTAATTTGATTGTATTTCTGACAGCTAAGCAAAACGTTCGTTTTGGTGTAAGGAACAGCAGGCGAGCGGAAGAGAGAGAAAGATAAAAGAGGGAGTGAAGAAGGAGAGGAGAAACGGAGGAGAGATTTCTCTCCTCCTCCCTCACAGTCTCATAGTCAAGCAGCAGAATCCATTCATTTCCTCATTAGAAGTCGTGTCGCTTTCTGTTACACTTGACAGTTCCTTCACTCTCCTTCACTCTGTCCGCAGTGTCCATTGTCCAACTAACCTTCCTCAGTTAGAAATATGAGAACGATGTGCACAATGTAGCGTCTATTCGTTCTCCTCAGACAGAGAAGCAATTATCCTGTTCTCTAGCTCAATCTCTTTCTTTCAGACGTCAGACTCGATGCTGGAGAGCTTCTCGTAAACGTGGCCGTTGCTCGAGCCATTGAAGGGTCTCTGGCCGCCCTGCCCCACCAACCCTAACCCCCCGTCCCTGACCGGCAGTAGCTTGTTGCCTCCCAGTCTGGGGCCATGGTGGTTCCCCATGGGCCCCCCCAACCCTCCCCCAAGACACAGATCATTGGGGAACCTGGGGGTCACGTTGGACATGACCCCCGTCGTGGCTGACGCCGGCAAATATGAAGGCACCCCCATGGAGCCTCGGAAGTCCCCACGGCTGTTGTTGAGGAGATGCTGTGGCGGTTGTTGCTGTTGCTGTGGAGACATTTTGACGTAGTACGGTTTGCCGCCATGTAATAGACACTGGTCATCGCCGAAGGTTGGGATGAAGGGGTTCTGGGTCACCTTATCTGGGTAGAGAGATTTAGACAAGGAGTAAGTCCCGGCCCCTTTGCCACTACCGCCCCCACCACCTCCACCTCCACCTCCCATCATTCTTCTATCCCTGTCCCTCATGTCTTTCTCCCCCACCGACCGACGGTGCAACCCACCTTCGCCTCGTTCGCCTCGGAACAAACTGAAGGAGGAGCCTCCTTTCGCCCTCTCCCGCTCACTACCACCCCGATTGAAAAAGGAGGGACTATCTCTGTCCCTCTCCGCGTACTGGGCAAACATTTGGGCGTATGGGCTAACGCCCTCCATGTAGCGGTCTTTGTCTTTCAAGCTCACGCTTCTGGGCGGGAGGAGCTGCCCCCCTCCTCCCCCTCCTCCCCCACCTCCTCCTCCACCCCCGCCCATGCGTCCGCCGTCCCCCCCCTTCTGCAAATCCACAAACGTGTCGTAGGAGTGTTGCCTCCGTAACACCCGCCCACCTGGCCCTAGCTTCCTGCGCTGTGCATGACTTTGTGATTGAACAGCACCCCCCGCATCAACACTCTTCCCCCCTCCACCCCCCATCTGGCTAAATATGAGGTTATCTTCACTGATGTCATACAGGTTGCCTGGTTTCTTACATGACTCGCACCGTTTGCAAGTAGCAGAGCTTGGACGACTATTTCCCCCTCCGCCACTAGCGCTACCACCCCCTCCTCCCCCTCCGCCACTAGCGCTCCCATGCGTACAGGTGCCCCCTGGTCCATGGTGAGAGATGGACTTCCCTCCTCCTCCCCCACCACCACCACTGTGATTCCGACACTCCCAGTCACCCCCTGCTATGCCTCCACCCCCCACTTCAGACATGTTCTTCTCCCAACACGTGTGGGCCTGTTGCCCTGACGACCCCAAGCCCATTCCTCCGACTACGCCACTTTTGCCCTCTGACTTCTTGGGTTTGTTACCTTTCAGGAAATCCTCCACGGGCACTAGGCTCTTACAAATGCCACTACCACTACTACCGCCACCGACTCCTCCTCCCCTACCGCCCATCGGCCCGTCGGACATATCCACATGCTCCCACTTGGCAGAGCCCTCCTCGGAATGGAACTGCTCCGCATAGAACTCCCTCAGATTTTCTTTGTCGCGGAATAAGTAAGGTGAAGAGTTACCCCCTCCTCCTCCACCTCCTCCACCTCCTCCTCTCTTCCGCTCAGAGGGGACCAGGGGTGGGGAGGCCGAGCGGTGTCCCAGGGGCCCGCGGGAGAAGTGGTGGTGGACGGTGTGATGGTGGTGGGCTCGCCTCCGGTAATCAATCTCGTCCTGCTCCCGTCTGGATTTGGCTGAGTGAGGCCTCTTTTTCAAGCTGTCCCTGTACTGTTTACGCCTCTTGGCGTTGCCCTCCAGATTGCCGTAGGTGATGGTGTGTGAGGAGATATCCGACACATCATCGCCCCCCGAACCCCCGCCACCCCCTCCTCCTCCACCCATGCAGTACCTGTCGTGACCGCCCCTGTCGATAAACCCAGAACTGGACGCCCCGCCTTTGAAGGAGAACCTCCCGTAGAGGTCGTTCGACTTGAACTGACACACCTGCTGACCGGAGCCTGAGGCTGAGGTGTGGCCGGCGATCAGGTCAAACTTATTGGTGTTCCTGTGAGTCAGGGAGGCAACGCGGGGCTGTGTGGTGAATATGGGCGCTACCCCTCCCCCTAAACTGTCACAATCAAACATCCCTCCCTCCAATGAACTGGTACTGCCTAAGCTACTCGGCCTGTTAGGCGGGGGGCCGGACATACCCAGAGCCAGCCCGGGTCCCGGGCCTGAGTGGTGGTGCAGGTAATGGTCCTGGTACAGGTTGTTGTCCTTCAGGGGCAAGTTGCCAAAAGTCCTCTCCACCTCGCTGATGTAGTCGCTGAACATGTTGTCCTCGGGCAGGTAGGGTGGTGGCGGGGCCTTGCGCTCTTGTAAGCTGCGCCGGTGCTCGGAGATGTCGTAGATGCTGGGCGACTCGCCGCCGCCACGGTGGTGGCCACCGTAGTCCAGGGCGCCGTGCGTGTGAGGCGAGCCGTTGACCCCCGGGATGGCGGTCATGTCCTTGGCTGTGCGGAGCAGTCGCAGGATGTTGGAGTGGGTGTTGTTCATGTTCATGTTCATGGTGGCCGATGGAGAGTCCATGGCCGACTTGTTCTCCTCGATCTGGACCCCGTGGATACAACTCCAGATGCCCTGTTGGAGGAACAGATGAATAGGGGGATAGAGAATGGTATAGAAACAGGAGGAGAGGGAGAGAGAGAAAAACACGGGGAGAGGGGGAGCAAGCGAAAGAAACCAACACAAAGGCAGATTGACGAAAACAGAAATAGGGTAGATTGGTGGACGAGCATTAGAAAGCGGACGGGAGGTGGAAAGGTGGAGAGAGATGAGAGAGAGAGAGAGAGAGACAAAGAGAGAGAGGTTAATGCATTGCAGTGTTTCATCTGGCCACCTTGTTTACACACTATTAAACAGTAATAGGGGTGAGTTTATACGTTCTCCCTGGGAAGCAGACAGAGCTTTGGCCCCTGCAGAGGCTCAGAGCCTCACCTCTCCTCCTCTCACTCAGACCCAGTGTTGGAGGGCAGATCAGAGACTTGATTGATAATGACAGGAGCGCCGTTAGCGTCTAGTTTTGACCAACCAATCAATAACTTGAATTAATTTAATTGAAATTCAGCTGACAGCACTTTTCCTGGGGCAATCCAACCCCCCTCTCGTAAAGACACGTCACAAAAATTAATCATGCAATAAAAGTATTTAAAAATATTCTGCGAAATGAAAGGCAGGTGTGGTATTGTTTAAATGTTATGTTATTTTCTGGTTGTGAATTTGGCATTGTGAGGACAGTAATTCTAAGAGGTGACACCTGCCAACAAATCAAGGCATGTATGTTAGGATCAGCGCTGGGGGTTGGCGTTTCGCATGCCATTCCAGATAAAAAAACGAAAGATCATTGCCTGCCAGTGAAAACGTGTGTCACTGTTCATCAGGGGCGTCATGTCAAAACCATTTTTTTGTCCATCTCTTAGTCTCTCCTCTCCCCTGGCCCCCTGAATTCATTATTCTTTTTTCTACTCTTTCCACTCTTTTATTTCTCTTTCACTCTTTTTTTGTGTATTTTTTTGTCTTATTTTATCTCCATTGCCTCCTGGTCGCCATGGTGAAGCTTCCCCTCCAACGGGACTTTCTTTATCTATCTACGTATGTCCATACAATCCCTCTATAAAGGTGATAGGACAGAGGTTACTGGCACATCTTTCCTTTTGTGCTCCTCTGTTCCTTCTGTTCCCCTTTTATGTTTAATCATTCTTCTTCACGGACAGATTTCCTTTTCCTCTCGTCACATGATATCGGTTCCTTTTAGTCTCATCATATGCCCTCTCTTTCTGTCCCCTCCTCTCTCTCTCTCTCTCTCTCTCCCTCTCCCTGTCCCTGTCCCTGTCCCTGTCCCTGTCCCTGTCCCTGTCCCTGTCCCTGTCCCTGTCCCTGTCCCTATATGTGTGCAGATTGGTTGAGCATTACACTTTCTCATTCCCCCCCCTCTGTCCCTCCACAAGTGGAGCGCTAAACCAGGCATAGAAATCTGTAATAGACTAATATCTCTTGCAGGTGGCAATAGTTAGATGAGGGATAGTATTGAGGGTAATAGTGTAGAGGGTGAAAATGAATGCTGTAATGCCAAATAACATCAACACCTGTACGCTTGAACCAATAAATACTGAATTTGTATTCTACCAAGACTCTCCCTACATGTAAACTATGTGATGTACTTCGCATAAAATCGTTACTGCTGTGTTACAGAGCAACTATCGTCGAGCCCCCAAAAGAGGAAGGATACAGTAGAGAAAACTGTATTTTCAAAATGCTCAAGAGGATATTAGAAAAACCTTTCTAAAGAAGTTCAGGCAGGTAAACATTTGCGACTGTTTCTCAAATGAATGATAATTGAGTTCAATGAGCGTGCAACAACAAAAACATTCCCCCCCTCTTAAAAGGTAACATTATGCAAATGGAATTGTTCCTCAAGCAATTGTTTTTCATGCGTAAACAAGCTCTCTGACTTACAATAATAACTGCCATGACAACTGCCATGGTAAATGACCCGCATAAACACCCCTCAGAGCAGTCCCCATTTAACGATGCAACAACACCGTGATAAAGTTTGGTTTTTACCCTTCTACACAACTGGAATCAGTGGGCATGTAACTAACTGTAAGAGCCTTAGCATTAGTGTCATATATTAAAAGGGCTTTCAAAAGGCCCATTGGCGATGATTGTTATGTTAGTTTTGCTAGCACCGTTAGCATGGATTAGCCTAAATTCTATTAGTGTTCACAATATCAGTAGCTATACTTGTTTTGTTATCCTTGCTCAAAGGGTATAATGTAGTATCATTACTTATTACTATGTCTCTATCACAGTTAACAAAGTATCATTAGCTAATTAATATAGGTTTTACTATGCCGCGTTCACATCATGTCAGCTTACTCGTTGTAGAAAGATTATACTCAAGTTTCTCACTTGGGAAGTATCAGAATCAACAAATGTTAAGCCCTACGCAAATAACTTACGTTAATTTGAACTCGGAAGTCCCAAGTTTCCGACATGACGTGAACGTGGCATAAGCACAGAGTATTAGCAACCTGACCAGGAAGTACCGGTCCGGTTAAAGACGTGCTCCAATCCAGCCATGAACTCACCCTGCTGATGGAGAAGGTAAAGCCTGGCTTGCCGGTGCAGTAGCCCATGAAGCAGAAGCGCAGTTGCCAGTAGAAGGCGTGCTCGGCAATAAAGGTGATGAGCGACAGAGCCATGGCCGCCCCCAGCATGTAGAAGACGCCTGCCATGTTGTCCACGTCCAGCTGGCTGCTCATCACCTCGTTCTTCTCGTTGTGGCAGATCCCCGTCAGCCACAGAGCCTCCAGCTCCTCCATCTCTCCTGGGGGGACAAGCAGGAGATAGAGGGGGTTAGGAGGGGTTAGCAGGAGGGGTTAGCAGGAGGGGTTAGTTTATGATAAGGTTGTAGGTTAGGGGTCAGAGGGGATATACAGTGAGGATGGGTTAGGTTGGTTCAGTTTATATTGAGTTAGGTTAGGAGAAGATGGAAAGAGAATATAGCTAGGTGCTGAAAGGAAAGGTGAGGTATTTGAATAGTATAAGGCATGAGTGCTGAGGGATACAGTGAAGAGGGATACAGTGCAGAGGGATAGAGTGAAGAGGGATACAATGCAGGGGGATACAGTGAAGAGGCATACAATAGAGAGGAATACAGTGGAGAGGGATACAGTAAAGAGGGATACAGTGTGGAGGGAAACAGTAAAGAGGGACACAGTAGAGGGATGCAGTGAAGAGGGATACAGTAGAGAGGGATACAGTGAAGGGGATAGAGTGCAGAGGGATACAGTGAAGGGGATAGAGTGCAGAGGGATACAGTGAAGAGGGATACAGTAGACAGGCATTCCTAGTTGATCACCAAATATTTCTGTAGAAAAGCCAACAAACGATAAAGGCTTGCGCTCCTTTTTAAGAATTGTGTTGAGCTGTTGCCGGTAGGTGCACTTGATTCAAAAGTCCTGCACACCGGGTAAGCAAAGTGTTCCCATGAGACAAACTCCGCCTACCCGGCGGCGGCAAATCTGTGACTAAATCTGTGACTAAATCACCGTGGCTACAGAGCCTCCATGTTCCTGGCCACAGCCAAGTTTAATAGGCTATTAGCCTATGTAACATTTAATAACTTTAAAAACCATGACCACAGAGAGCAAAGATCTGCTGTTATTATGAGTGAGTTCATGTTTAAAGAGGGATACAGTAGAGAGGCATACAGTGAAGAGGGATACATTACATTTACATTTTAGTCATTTAGCAGACGCTCTCATCCAGAGTGACTTACAGTAGTGAATGCATCCATTTCATACATTTTTTTTCTCCGTACTGGTCCCCCGTGGGAATCGAACCCACAGTCCTGGCGTTGCAAACACCATGCTCTACCAACTGAGCCACACGGGACTTACAGTGAAGAGGGATACAGTGAAGTGGGATACAGGATAGAGGGATACAGTGAAGATGGATACAGAGAAGAGGGATACAGTAGAGGGATACAATGAAGAAGGATACAGAACAGAGGTATACAGTGGAGAGGGATAGAATCTAGAGGAATAGAGTGTGGAGGGATACAGTAGTGAGGGATACAATGATGATGGATACAGTGGCGAGGGATACAGTCTTGAGGGATATAGTGTGGAGGGATACAGTCTAGAGGGATACAGTATAGAGGGATATAGTATAGAGGGATGCAGTCTAGAGGGATACAGTGAAGAGGGAAACAGTCTAGAGGGATACAGTGAAGAGGGATAGAGTAGAAAGGGAAACAGTAGAAAGGGAAACAGTAGGGAGGGATACACTAGATAGGGATACAGTAAAGAGTTATACAATGAAGAGGGATACAGTGCAGGGGGATACAGTGGAGGGGGATGAGGTGGAGAGGGATACAGTGTGGAGGGATACAGTAGAGGGATACAGTTAAGAGGGATACAGTGTAGAGGGATACAGTTAAGAGGGATACAGTGTAGAGGGATACAGTGAGGAGTGATACAGTATTGAGGGATACATTGTAAAGAGATACAGTGAAGGGGGATACAGCGAAAGAGGGATACAATAAAGAGGGATACAGTAGAGGGATGCAGTGAAGAGCAATACAGTGAAAAGGGATACAGTAAAGTGGGATACAGTCAGGAGGGATACAGTGTAGAGGGATTCAATGAAGAGGGATACGGTGGAGAGGGATACAGTGTGGAGGGATACAGTGTAGAGGGATACAGTGAAGATGGATACAGTAAAGAGGGATACAGTAGAGCGATGCAGTGAATAGGGTAACAGTGTAGAGGGATACAGTAGAGGGATGCAGTGAAGACCAATACAGTAGGGAGGGATACAGGAAAGAGGCATACAATGCAGATGGATACAGAGAAGAGGGATACAATGATGATGGATACAGAGGACAGGGATGCTGTAGAGAGGGATACGGTCTAGAGGGATGCAGTAAAGAGGGATACAGTAGAGAGGGATACAGTAGAGGGATGCAGTAGAGGGGGATACAGTAGAGGGATGCAGTGAAGCGGGATACTGTGAAGGGAGATACAGTAGAGGGATGCAGTGAAGCGGGATACAGTAGAGAGGGATACAGTGTGGAGGGATACATTGAAGAGGGATGCCGTGAAGAAGGGATACAGTAGAGAGGCATACAGTGAAGAGGGATACATTACATTTACATTTTAGTCATTTAGCAGACGCTCTCATCCAGAGCGACTTACAGTAGTGAATGCATCCATTTCATACATTTTTTTTCTCCGTACTGGTCCCCCGTGGGAATCGAACCCACAGTCCTGGCGTTGCAAACACCATGCTCTACCAACTGAGCCACACGGGACTTACAGTGAAGAGGGATACAGTCTAGAGGGATATAGTATAGAGGGATGCAGTCTAGAGGGATACAGTATAGAGGGATACAGTCTAGAGGGATATAGTATAGAGGGATACAGTCTAGAGGGATATAGTATAGAGGGATACAGTCTAGAGGGATATAGTATAGAGGGATGCAGTATAGAGGGATACAGTCTAGAGGGATATAGTATAGAGGGATACAGTCTAGAGGGATATAGTATAGAGGGATACAGTCTAGAGGGATATAGTATAGAGGGATGCAGTCTAGAGGGATATAGTATAGAGGGATACAGTCTAGAGGGATATAGTATAGAGGGATGCAGTCTAGAGGGATATAGTATAGAGGGATACAGTCTAGAGGGATATAGTATAGAGGGATGCAGTCTAGAGGGATACAGTATAGAGGGATACAGTCTAGAGGGATATAGTATAGAGGGATGCAGTCTAGAGGGATACAGTATAGAGGGATACAGTGGCGAGGGATACAGTCTTGAGGGATATAGTGTGGAGGGATACAGTCTAGAGGGATATAGTATAGAGGGATACAGTCTAGAGGGATATAGTATAGAGGGATGCAGTCTAGAGGGATACAGTATAGAGGGATGCAGTCTAGAGGGATACAGTAGAGGGATACAATGAAGAAGGATACAGAACAGAGGTATACAGTGGAGAGGGATAGAATCTAGAGGAATAGAGTGTGGAGGGATACAGTAGAGAGGGATACAATGATGATGGATACAGTAGTGAGGGATACAGTCTTGAGGGATATAGTGTGGAGGGATACAGTCTAGAGGGATACAGTATAGAGGGATGCAGTCTAGAGGGATATAGTATAGAGGGATGCAGTCTAGAGGGATACAGTATAGAGGGATGCAGTCTAGAGGGATATAGTATAGAGGGATACAATGAAGAGGGATAGAGTAGAAAGGGAAACAGTAGAAAGGGAAACAGTAGGGAGGGAAACAGTAGGGAGGGATACAGTCTAGAGGGATACAGTATAGAGGGATGCAGTCTAGAGGGATATAGTATAGAGGGATGCAGTCTAGAGGGATACAGTATAGAGGGATACAATGAAGAGGGATAGAGTAGAAAGGGAAACAGTAGAAAGGGAAACAGTAGGGAGGGAAACAGTAGAGAGGGATACAGTAAAGAGGTATACAATGAAGAGGGATACAGTGCAGGGGGATACAGTGGAGGGGGATAAGGTGGAGAGGGATACAGTGTGGAGGGATACAGTAGAGGGATACAGTTAAGAGGGATACAGTGTAGAGGGATACAGTTAAGAGGGATACAGTGTAGAGGGATACAGTGAGGAGTGATACAGTATTGAGGGATACATTGTAAAGAGATACAGTGAAGGGGGATACAGCGAAGAGGGATACAATAAAGAGGGATACAGTAGAGGGATGCAGTGAAGAGCAATACAGTGAAAAGGGATACAGTTGAGTGGGATACAGCCAGGAGGGATACAGTGTAGAGGGATTCAATGAAGAGGGATACGGTGGAGAGGGATACAGTGAGGATGGATACAGTAAAGAGGGATACAGTAGAGGGATACAGTAGAGCAATGCAGTGAATAGGGATACAGTGTAGAGGGATACAGTAGAGGGATGCAGTGAAGACCGATACAGTAGGGAGGGATACAGGAAAGAGGCATGCAATGCAGATGGATACAGAGAAGAGGGATACAATGATGATGGATACAGAGGACAGGGATGCTGTAGAGAGGGATACAGTAGAGGGATGCAGTGAAGAGGGATACAGTAGAGGGGGATACAGTAGAGGGATGCAGTGAAGCGGGATACAGTAGAGAGGGATACAGTGTGGAGGGATACATTGAAGAGGGATACAGTAAAGGGATGCCGTGAAGAAGGGATACAGTAGATATGGATACAGCGGAGAGGGATACAGTAGCGAGGGATACAGTGCAGAGGGATAAAGTGAAGAAGGATACAGTAGATGGATGCAGTGAACGGGGAAACAGTAGAGAGGGATTCAGCATAGAGGGATACATTGAAGAGGGATACCGTGAAGAGGGATACAGTAGCGAAGGAAATAGTGGAGATGGTATTAGGGGAGAGTGAAACAGTCAAGGGATACAGTGGAGAGGGAAACAGTCGAGAGGGAAACAGTGAAGAGGGATACAGTAGAGGGATACAGTAGAAAGGGATACAGTGTAGAGGGATACAGTAGAGCGGGATACAGTAGAGAGGGATACCGTGAAGAGGGATACTGTGAAGCGGGATACAGTGACGAGGGATATAGTAGAGGGATGCAGTGGAGAGGGAAACAGTAGAGAGGGAAACATTTGAGAGGGAAACAGTGAAGAGGGATACAGTAGAGGGAAACAGTGAAGAGGGAAACAGCAGAGATGGATACAGTAGAGAGGGAAACAGTTGAAAGAGGGAAACAGTAGAGAGGGATACAGTAAAGAGGGATAAAGTGCAGTGGACTGTACTTAATATTGTGACACTGATTAAGTTGCTTCTGATGTCTTTGATTGTTATTGTGACTGTGTGTGTGCATGTGTGCATGTGTGTGTGTGTGTGTGTGTGTGCGTGTGTGCGTGTGTGCGTGGCCATTACAGCTGTGTGTGTGAGCACAGTCAGTGAACAAATCAAATCAAATGTTATTTGTCACATGCACCGAATACAACAAGTGTAGACTTACAAGACCTTAAACAACAATGCAGTTAAAAAAAATTGAGTTCGTAAAATATTTACTAAATAAACTAAAGTAAAAAAAAAAAATCTAATCAATCAAAAAGTAACACAACAAATGTACATAACAATAATGAGTCAATGTGCGGGGGTACAAGTTAGTCGAGGTAATTTGTAAAGTAACTATGCATAGATAATAAACAGCGAGTAGCAGCAGTGTAAAAACAAAGGGGGGGAGGGGGTCAAAGGGGGAGGGAGGGGGGGGGTCAAATAGTCCAGGTGACCATTTGATTAGTTGTTCAGCAGTCTTATGACTTGGGTGACTGGAGTCTGACAATTTTTGGGGCCTTCCTCTGACACTGGCTAGTATATAGGTCCTGGATGTCAGGAAGCTTGGCCCCAGTGATGTACTGGGCTGTACATACTACCCATAGCGCCTTACGGTCAGATGCCGAGCAGTTGCCATACCAGGGGACCCATGCAAAATCTTTTCAGTCTCCCGAGGGGGAAAAGGTATTGTCGTTCCCTCTTCACAACTGTCTTGGTGTGTTTGGACCATAATAGTTTGTTGGTGATGTGGACATCAAGGAACTTGAAACTCTCGACCCGCTCCACTTCAGCTCTTTCGACGTTAACGGGGGCCTGTTTGACCATCCTTTTCCTATAGTCCACAATCAGCTCCTTTGTGTTGCTCACATTGAGGGAGAGGTTGTTGTCCTGACAACACACTGCCAGGTCTCTGACCTCCTCGCTATAGGCTGTCTCATCGTTGTTGGGGATCAGGCCTACCACTGTGGTATCGTCAGCAAACTTAATGAGGGTGTTGGAGTCGTGCTTGGCCACGCAGTCGTGGGTGAACAGGGAGTACAGGTGGAGACTAAGCATGCACCCCTGAGGGGTCCCAGTGTTGAGGATCAGCCTGGCAGATGTGTTGTTGCCTAACCTTACCACCTGTGTGACCTGTTAGGAAGTCCAGGATCCAGTTGCAGAGGGAGGTGTTTAGTCCCAGGGTCTTTAGCTTAGTGGGCACTATGGTGTTGAACACTGAGCTGTAGTCAATTATTGTATTTTTTTTTATTTCACCTTTATTTAACCAGGTAGGCTAGTTGAGAACAAGTTCTCATTTACAACTGCAACCTGGCCAAGATAAAGCAAAGCAGTGCGACACAAACAACAACACAGAGTTACACATGGAATAAACAAACGTACAGTCAATAACACAATAGAAAAGTCTGTATACAGTGTGTGCAAATGGCGTAAAGAGGTAAGGCAATAAATAGGCCATAGTAGCGAAGTAATTACAATTTAGCAAATTAACACTGGAATGATAGATGTGCAGATGATGATGTGCAAGTAGAAATACTGGTGTGCAAAAGAGCAAAAAAGTATATAAAAACAATATGGGGATGAGGTAGGTAGTTGGATGGGTTATTTACAGATGGGCTGTGTACAGCTGCAGCGATCGGTAAACTGCTCAGATAGCTGATGCTTAAAGTTAGTGAGGGAGATATAAGTCTCCAACTTCAGCGATTTTTGCAATTCGTTCCAGTCATTGGCAGCAGAGAACTGGAAGGAAAGGCGGCCAAAGGAGGAGTTGGCTTTGGGTACGACCAGTGAGATATACCTGCTGGAGTGCGTGCTAAGGGTGGGTGTTGTTATGGTGACCAGTGAGCTGAGATAAGGCGGAGCTATACCTAGCATAGACTTATAGATGACCTCGAGCCAGTGGGTCTGACGACGAATATGTAGCGAGGGGCAGCCGACAAGAGCATACAGGTCGCAGTGGTGGGTGGTATATGGGGCTTTGGTGACAAAACGATGGCACTGTGATAGACTGCATCCAATTTGCTGAGTAGAGTGTTGGAGGCTATTTTGTAAATGACATCGCCGAAGTCGAGTATCGGTAGGATAATCAGTTTTATGAGGGTATGTTTGGCAGCGTGAGTGAAGGAGGCTTTGTTGCGAAATAGGGAGCCGATTCTAGATGTAGTTTTGGATTGGATATGTTAAATATTTAGGGTTGTACCTGGTGGGTTCCTTGATAATTTGTGTGAGATTGAGGGCATCCAGGTTAGATTGTAGGACTGCCAGGGTGTTAAGCATATCCCAGTTTAGGCCACCTAACAGAACGAACTCTGAAGATAGATGGCAATCAATTCACATATGGTGTCCAGGGCACAGCTGGGAGCTGAAGGAGGTCTATAACAGGCAGCAACAGTGAGAGACTTATTTCTGGAGAGATTCATTTTTAAAATTAGAAGCTCGAACTGTTTGGGCATAGACCTGGAAAGTATGACAGAACTTTGCAGGCTATCTCTGTAGTAGATTGCAACTCCTCCCCCTTTGGCAGTTCTATCTTGACGGAAAATGTTGTAGTTGGGGATGGAAATCTCCGAATTTTTGGTGGCCCTCCTAAGCCAGGATTCAGACACGGCAAGGACATCAGGGTTGGCGGAGAGTGCTAAAGCAGTGCGTAAAACAAACTTTTGATGTAACATGCATGAAACCAAGGCTTGTACAGTTACAGAAGTCACTGAAAAGCATTCTCACATGCAGCATTCTCACAAGGTTCCTGGTGTGTGCAACACATGTCATGTTGTGTTATGTCCCTCCAACACACCCCCGTCACAGATAATCTTCATTAATCATTGATTATGCAAGTCGCTCGTTATCTGGTCTTGATGTGGGACACAATTGCCTCATGGGACTTCTGCTAGTCCTTGGGGTCCGGGAGGAAGTACACACACAGTCATGTGATCACCGGTCCCACCCTAAAATATGTCCCCATAGCCCCCCCTCCGTGCCCTGGAATTGGTGCTGAGGGGGAGAGGAGTGAGATTGGGGAGGACATGTCCGGTGAGATTTGTTTGATGTGAGCCACCAGAGTCTGTATCTCACCAAAGGGGATTTCCCACTCCCCTAGTGCTTGCGTAACTAACAGTGTGCTAACTCACTCGCTGCCTGGACAGTTGCAGATTTTGCCTGCCCGGTTGTTAAGACTTCCTGTAAAAGTAGGCCACAGTGAAGGACGTGAAGAAAGCTCAGCAGGTTGTGTCAAGATGACTATGAGCTCCTCAGATGTAGGACATGCAATCTTTGGGTTAACCTCAATACTCCTCCACCTACCCTTGCACAAGACCTGGTTGAAATATATTTGCAAAAGACTTGAGCTGTTCTTGTTTTCATTGGCCCTGTAGAATAGAATCAATGGAGAAGTCCTACAAGGGTCCTACTTAATCAAAGCTATTCACTTCTGTATGTGTTCCATGTACAGATGTAGAATCTTAATTTGATCACTCTTATGTTGCTGAGAATTTTCCTGTGCTGCAGAAAATGCAAATGGGCTTATTGATTTACATAAATTCACTGGAAACCCACACTAACACACGGTTATATTAACAGTATTGTATGTAGCCTACTTTTGTCCAGCTAATAACCTAACCACCGATCAAGCAACTTTATGGACTAAACATTAAAATCCTGTTTCTGCAGGATTATTTTTGCTACAACAGTACTGGTCTAATTAAGATCCTACATCTGTATGTCCTAGACCTACAATATACCCCCACCAGACCTCCACCCCACCAGACCTCCACTCCACCAGACCTCCACCCCACCAGACCTCTACCCCATCAGACCTCCACCCCCACCAGACCTCCCCCCATCAGACCTCTACCCCATCAGACCTCCACCCCCACCAGACCTCCACCCCACCAGACCTCCACCCCATCAGACCTCCACCCCCACCAGACCTCCGCCCCACCAAACCTCCACCCCACCAGACCTCTACCCCATCAGAACTCCACCCCCACCAGACCTCCGGCCCACCAGACCTCCACTCCACCAGACCTCCACCCCACCAGACCTCTACCCCATCAGACCTCCACCCCCACCAGACCTCCCCCCACCAGACCTCCGCCCCACCAGACCTCCACTCCACCAGACCTCCACCCCACCAGACCTCCACCCCATCAGACCTCCACCCCCACCAGACCTCCGGCCCACCAGACCTCCTCTCCACCAGACCTCCACCCCACCAGACCTCTACCCCATCAGACCTCCACCCCCACCAGACCTCCACCCCCACCAGACCTCCACTCCACCAGACCTCCACCCCACCAGACCTCTACCCCATCAGACCTCCACCCCCACCAGACCTCTACCCCATCAGACCTCTACCCCATCAGACCTCCACCCCCACCAGACCTCCACCCCACCAGACCTCTACCCCATCAGACCTCCACCCCCACCAGACCTCCACTCCACCAGACCTCCACCCCACCAGACCTTTACCCCATCAGACCTCCACCCCCACCAGGCCTCCACCCCACCAGACGTAAGCATGCCCACCCTTGATGCTATCTGAATACACTCCAGATGCACCAGAGGCTGCCACTTGGAACTAGGACACTATTCTTGGCCCCCCTGTCATCACATGATGTACACACATGACACACGCACACATCATGACTGACACACACACACACTTACACACACACGACACACACACGAGACAAACATAGATAACCATGTTGTATGGATTATAACAGGGGATGACACCTTAGCAGACACCCAGTGAGGGTGAACTCTGAGCTCTTTACTAGTTTATATAAAGTGTGTTATAACGGCGTGCTAACGTTTGAATGAAATGAACGACTGATCACATACAATTGGCAGTAGATAGCAGACCTGGGTTCAAACACTATTTGAAATCTTTCAATTACTTTGAGCGTTTTCTCTAGCCAGCCTAGAGTTCCTTCCTAGGTGGGGTTTAGAGTTTTGAGGATATTCTATTGGTCCATTACTCCACCCAAGCTTAATCAAGCACAGGTAAAGTATTCAAAATGATGTAAAATAGTATTTGAACCCAGGTCTGGCACATACTGTAGAGATGTATGACCATTCTTGATACACACAGGAAACTGTTGAGCATGAAAAACCCAGCAGCGTTGTAGTTCTTGACACACTCAAACCGGTGTCTTGCCCATTCACCCTCTGAATGGCACACATACACAATACATGTCTCAATTGTCTCAAGGCTTAAAAACCCTTCTTTAACCTGACCCTTCTTCTACCCTGCTTGAAGTGGATTTAACAAGTGACATCAATAAGAGATCTTAGCTTTCATCTGGATTCACCTGGTCAGTCTATGTCATGGAAAGAGCAGGTGTTCCTAATGTTTTGTACACTCAGATTATAGAACGTTTCTCTGAAGGCGGTGAGGTGATCATCCAGGTATCTTGTCAAGACCACTCAGTGTTTCTACTATAAATACTGTGGACCATAGACTCTAGATAGGACACATTGAGGAGTACAATATACAGTGGGGGGAAAAAGTATTTGATCCCTTGCTGATTTTGTACGTTTGCCCACTTACAAAAAAATTATCAGTCTATAATTTTAATGGTAGGTTTATTTGAACAGTGAGAGACAGAATAACAACAAAAAAATCCAGAAAAACACATGTCAAAAAGGTTATGAAATGATTTGCATTTTAATGAGGGAAATAAGTATTTGACCCCTCTGCAAAACATGATTTAGTACTTGGTGGCAAAACCCTTGTTGGCAATCACAGAGGTCAGACGTTTCTTGTAGTTGGCCACCAGGTTTGCACACATCTCAGGAGGGATTTTGTCCCACTCCTCTTTGCAGATCTTCTCCAAGTCATTAAGGTTTTGAGGCTGACGTTTGGCAACTCCAACCTTCAGCTCCCTCCACAGATTTTCTATGGGATTAAGGTCTGGAGACTGGCTAGGCCACTCCAGGACCTTAATGTGCTTCTTTTTGAGCTACTCCTTTGTTGCCTTGGCCGTGTGTTTTGGGTCATTGTCATGCTGGAATACCCATCCACGACCCATTTTCAATGCCCTGGCTGAGGGAAGGATGTTCTCACC
This sequence comes from Salmo trutta, assembly GCF_901001165.1. NCBI lineage: Eukaryota > Metazoa > Chordata > Actinopteri > Salmoniformes > Salmonidae > Salmo > Salmo trutta. Next base: position 6,720,636 of record NC_042994.1, on the reverse strand, counting down.
CAAGATTTGACGGTAGATGGCCCTGTTCATCGTCCCTTTGATGCGGTGAAGTTGTCCTGTCCCCTTAGCAGAAAAACACCCCCAAAGCATAATGTTTCCACCTCCATGTTTGACGGTGGAGATGGTGTTCTTGGGGTCATAGGCAGCATTCCTCCTCCTCCAAACACGGCGAGTTGAGTTGATGCCAAAGAGCTCCATTTTGGTCTCATCTGACCACAACACTTTCACCCAGTTGTCCTCTGAATCATTCAGATGTTCATTGGCAAACTTCAGATGGGCATGTATATGTATTCTTGAGCAGGGGGACCTTGCAGGCTCTGCAGGATTTCAGTCCTTCACGGCGTAGTGTGTTACCAATTGTTTTCTTGGTGACTATGGTCCCAGCTGCCTTGAGATCATTGACATCATCCTCCCGTGTAGTTCTGGGCGGATTCCTCACCGTTCTCATGATCATTGCAACCCCACGAGGTGAGATCTTGAATGTAGCCCCAGGCCGAGGGACATTGACAGTTCTTTTTTGTTTCTTCCATTTGCGAATAATCACACCAAATGTTGTCACCTTCTCACCAAGCTGCTTGGCGATGGTCTTGTAGCCCATTCCAGCCTTGTGTAGGTCTACAATCTTGTCCCTGACATCCTTGGAGAGCTCTTTGGTCTTGGCCATGGTGGAGAGTTTGGAATCTGATTTATTGATTGCATCTGTGGACAGGTGTCTTTTTTACAGGTAACAAGCTGCGGTTAGGAGCACTCCCTTTAAGAGTGTGCTCCCAATCTCAGCTCGTTACCTGTATAAAAGACACCTGGGAGCCAGAAATCATGTTTTGCAGAGGGGTCAAATACTTATTTCCCTCATTAAAATGCAAATCAATTTATAACCTTTTTGACATGCGTTTTTCTGGATATTTTTGTTGTTATTCTGTCTCTCACTGTTCAAATAAACATACCATTAAAATTATAGACTGATCCTTTCTTTATCAGTGGGCAAACGTACAAAATCAGCAAGGGATCAAATACTTTTTTCCCCCACTGTATAATATGTCTAGGCCAATAAAACTCAGCAGTGTAATTAAGACTGTGGTATCCAGCATCTTGTGTTCGAATCCTGGGATTTGACAATGCCAGTGGGAGATGAACTACCAACCAGAAGGAAGCTGGTTTCAGATCCCATGTACCATCTCCTGCCGTTGTGCCCTTGAGCAAGGCACTTGCTGCTAAATGTGTAGCTGCAGGGGTGCTGATCTGTGGTTGGCTAAAGCTGTGCTCCTACCCAAAATGTGTGTGTTTGTGTGTTGTCTTGGGAAGTGGGAGAGGAGGAGGGAGCAGATGAAGAGTTTCTGTCTCTGCAGATGGACTAATAAATTACTATTCAATATTCTATTCTACTGTAGGACTACGATCGCATGTCAGCTGAAGCTTTACCATCGCCAAACAGCATGAGGATGGCCAGGTCCACTGCTCTCTTCCAGCCAGAGTCCTTCTGGATGGCGATGCCGTAACCGGTGGTGGCGAACACCTTCCCGCTGCCGATGGTCACCAGTTTACAGCCCTCGTCCCTCCCGGCCATGTAGTTCAACACAGCAGCATCGTAGATGAAGGCATCCAATTTACTGAGCAGGTGTAGGGAGGGAGATAGTGGAGGATGATTAGTGGTCAGTACTGGTCAGGCAAAGTGTTAGTAATTGAAGATATTGGTTATTTTCAGGGTTAGGCGTTTTTTCCTGATCGTATGACTGAACCAGTAAAACTCCGGGCCCTGGTTATAGCCTGTACATGGGCCTGGAGTTTTCCTGGTGAGGTCGCATGGTCTGGAAAAAACAGCAGGGCCTAGTAATGAGAGATATACCGAACAAAAATATAAACGCAACATGCAACAAGTTACAGTTCATATGAGGAAATCAGTCAATTAAAATAAATTAATTAGTCCCTAATCTATGTATTTCACATGACTGGGAATACAGATATGCATCTGTTGGTCACAGATATCTTTTAAAAAAATGGGCCTCACAATTCAGGATCTCGTCCTGGTATTTCTGTGCATTCAAATTGCCATTGATAAAATGTAACTGTGTTCATTGTCCATACCATATTCCCACCGCCACCATGGGGCACTCTGTTCACAACGTGGACATCAGCAAACTGCTCACCCACATAGCGTCCTACACAGGGTCTGCAGTTGTGAGGCCAGTTGGATGTACTGCTAAATTCTCTAAAACGTTGTTGGAGGCGGCTTATGGTAGAGAAATTAACATTTCATTATCTGGCAACAGCTCTGGTGGACATTCCTGCAGTCGGCATGCAAATTGCACGCTCCCTCAAAACTTGAGACATCTGTGCAATTGTGTTGTGTGACAAAACTGCACATTTTAGAGTGTATTTTTATTGTGCCCAGCACAAGGTGCACCTGTGTAATGATCATGCTGTTTAATCAGCTTCTTGATATGCCACATCTGTCAGGTGGATGGATTATCTTGGCAAAGGAGAAATGCCCCCTAACAGGGATGTAAACAAATTGTGCACAAAATTTGAGAGAAATAAGCTTTTTGTGCGTACGGTCCATCTATGGGATCTCTTACTTCAGCTCATGAAACATGAGCACTTTACATGTTACTTTTATACTAAGTAAGTGACATATGACAGGTTTAGGTGACAAACCCACAACTCATCAACTCCCCATGGCTACAGCATGTTAGTGATGCACACCCCTGCAGACATACCATTTTACAATACCAATGGCTAGCTAGCAGTTCAACCAGCCCCCTCCCAACCATGCCAAAAGAAGAGAAACCCACAGATGGCTATATGAAGCTCTAATGTTCTAACCCGCACTCTGCATTCTTAATTCTTGGAAAGGAAGAAGGGAGGAGACCATCACATCAGATCAGCTCTCAGCCTCCACCAACAACCACCAGGCTGTTGCTTGCTGCTATTCTGAGCTAAGGAGCAGTGGCAGGCAGCAGCAAGCAACAGCAGCAGCTCTGCTAGCTTCCCGCCCACACTCCCTCCCTCCCCTCCATCCATCCATCCCTCTCTCCTCTCCCTCACCCGTTCTCCCTTCATCCCTCCCTCTCCCTGACCCCCCCTCCCCTCCATCCCTCTCTTTCTCTCCTCTTGCTAACCCTCCAACCATCCTCCCCTCTTCTCCCTCCCTCTTTCCCTCCCTCTCCTTCTCTCACCCTCCCTTGAGGCTTGCCAGGGCCTCGTCCACATTCTTCTGGTGGAAGCTGGTCATATACTGGTGCATCTCCGGGTAATTGTTGCGGATGTTCCGTTCCGTGCTTCCGTTGGGCACCGTTCCGAAACGGAATGGCGGGGAGAAGGCGTTGGGTTTTTGGAACTGTGGGGGGGTTCCGGAAGAGAAGAGAAAAAAAGAGAAAATAGCAGGGGTTGGTGTGGTGAGGTGGACAAGGCACCAGGTTCCATCAAATGCTCCTAATGCATTATACTTCTGGACTAACCGGAAATGATTCGGCTTGGAAAACACACACACACACACGCACACACACACCTTATTGTCGCTGAGGCCCGACACCTGGTCCACATACTCCTCCTGGATCATGAAGGCAGCCAGGTTGGCAGTGTAGGAGGCCAGGAAGATGACAGCGAAGAAGGCCCACACCGACACCATGATCTTACTGGTGGTGCCTTTAGGGTTCTGGACGGGGACAGAGTTGTTGAAAACCAGGCCCCACAGCAGCCAGATGGCCTTGCCGATGGTGAAGGAGGGGCCACCGGGCTCTGGGGGAAGAAAAGAGGGATGGGGAGAGGAAGTCAAGAGAGAGGGAGGGAGTTGGTTGGTTCGGTGGCTATGCTCCCAATTAAAAAAGCACTTCATTTAATAGTCCTGATGTTGGCTTTTTGTTATGGGGCCATTGATCTGAGGTAGGTTATGTTATAGGTGAAAGCAACATGGTGGACACTTGTCCTTCTGCCTGCCAATGATCATGAACAAAAGGAGAGGAGAGACATCCTGTTGGGAAGTATTGGGACATAAAGCCAGTTGGCTCCTGCTATACCAGGCTCCACTGTAGCAGAATCAGAACTGACGCCCTGGCTGGCTGTCTGCATCCACATCCATGGGGTGCTTGGAGAGAGGGACAGAGAGGGAGAGAGAGGGAGGGAGAGAGAGAGGGAGAGAGAGAGAGTGAAGGAGGGAGAGAGAGAGAGGGGGGAGAGAGAGAGTGAAGGAGGGAGAGAGAGAGTGTGAAGGAGGGAGTGAGAGAAGGGTAGAGATAGAGAGGGAGAAAGAGAGAGTGCAAGAGAGAGCGAGAGAAGGAGGGTGAAGGAGGGTGAAGGTGGGGGTGGATGGGTGTCCAAAAGGGTACAATTATGCTACAGCTGCAGGAACAAGCAATACAATACAACACGGTGTGTGCGTGTGCATGTGCGTGTGTGTTTGTGTGTGCATGTGCGCTTAACACGGCTTACATAACCTGTATTGGAAGTCATTAAATCATGATACCGTGGGCGCGAAAACAGCAGAGGAACCAACATCTCTCTCTCTCTCTCTTTCTCTCTCTCTCTCTCTCCTTTCTTTCTCTCTCTCTATCCCTCTCTCTTCCTATCTCTCTCTTCTCCTCTGTTTTCTACAGTGGTTACAGTGAATTGTAGTACATTATACAGCAGCAACAGACAGTGTAGATAACCCACCATTACCCGGCTCATCACTACACACTTATCCCCCTGTCGCCAATATAAAGCAACAACACAAAAAGCAGTGTGGATATAAAACTCCTATGATGTTATCTTGAGTGGGCTGGAGCGGTGGAATGTTAATGCATTCCTCTGCATTGTATATGGAGCCAGAGAGGGTGTGAAGGAAAGAAGCGCCTTGTAAAATAAAATCCTGCTGCTGCCGTGGAAACGGAACTGTTGATTTTGTGTTTTGGGGTGTTGGGAACATTATTCAATTCTGTGGGTAGTGTCATAAACATTCTGTCACAACTTTAGTTTTTCTGTATTCGTTTTCAACACAATGGACCTGTGGAAACTGTTTAACGGAGGTGTAATGGTGGTGGTTTATGTGAAGAGTAACCTTCCCTGAGACCTGAAGACCTGCGTTAGCTCCCCAAGCCAATGCCTAGCCTTTAACTCGGCGGGTTAACACAATCTTGTGTCGTACAGGAGACCCAGGATCAAACCCCAGTCGGTGTATTGGGAAACAACATGATGTCTTTATGTACAGGGAGACTTGTTGCTAGTGCTTAATGATGCCCAAGGCATTCTGTTATTGTGTAATGATGATGATGTTAGACAGGTTTTCATTTTAATCTACAGCTCCATCTAAGAACAGCTATTAGGGAATTGTTCGTCCTGATGACTAGATGGCTCTGTCCCAAATGGCACCCAATTCCCTATATAGTGCACTACTTTTGACCTTTGAGCCCTGGAAAAGTGCACTACATAGGGAATTGGGTGCTATTTGGGACACACCCTATATGTGTTTCATTTAAAGAGTGTGGCGGGAGTGTGACTGAGGTGTCCTCCTTATATTGAGTGGAAATGTTTCAATGTGTTTCATTTCCCAACCTTGGCTGCCTTCTGCCTGGCTGGTGATAGAGGGGAAGAGAAAGGTGTTCAATTGACAAGTTCTCTCTCTCGCTCTTTCTCTGTGTCTGTTTGTCTGTGTGTGTGTGTGTGTGTGTGTGTGTGTGTGTCACCTCGTCCGTCTGCCAGGCAGCGGTTGTAGCCGACCGGGCTGAAGTACTCAAACACAAACACAGCAATCGCCGACACGAGCAGCAGCATCACAAACATCATCACCCACACGTCCGCACTGAACGGCTCTGAGAGAAGAAGATAGAGAGGGAGAGAAAGAGGGAGAGAGGGAGAGAGGGCGAGAGAGAGAGAGAGAGAGAGAGAGAGAGGGAGAGAGGGCGAGAGAGAGAGAGAGAGAGAGAGGGAGAGAGAGAGAGGGAGAGGGAGAGAGAGAGAGATGGAGAGAGAAAGAAAGAGATATAAAGAAAGAGATATAAAGAGAGAGAGAGAGAGGAAGGGAGGGAGACAGATGACGGCTGGTAAATTAAACAAATTCATCAATGACCAAGTAGGTAATGGTATTTCTGTGTGTGTGCGCATGTGTGCTTATTTGCCATGTCTGTGTGTGTGTGCTTATTTATCATGTCTGTGTCTGTGTCTGTGTGTGTGTGTGTGCTTATTTACCATGTCTGTGTGTGTGGTTATGTAGCCTAATGAGTGTGTGTGTCATGATTGTCCAGGAGAATCCAAATAGGTCAGATCAGGTTTGCAATGAATAACTTCAATCAAACCCCCTTTCACTCGTGGAGGGGGAAGGAAAGAACTAATGGGGATTAACAACTCACATCCTGTTGTAAATCAAGGGAGAAGATCCAGGCTTGCGATCTCCAAATTCCCCAAAGAAACGTGCTTTGTCTCAACAGACCTTTTTCTCGCTGAAACTCTAACACGTTCAAAAGCGAATACTAGAACAATATTTCTAATGCAAAATGTGGGGAATCATCAGAGGTGATCTACAGAACACTAATGTTATTTTGTTTGTTATTTTGTGATGTCATTAAAAATGTTTTAAAGGAAATATTGTAACTTGGAAAGTATACCCACTACATACATGAAGTTTCCATACTATGCGTTGTGCATGCAATATGAAAAATGATGAAAGTGTTTTTGTTAAGAGAGGGATGTGATGTGAGAAGCTATAAGAGATAATTGTTTTCCATAACTTTGCACCATTAGTAGTTTCCACCCCGAAGTGAGGTCAGGGAGAGTGTTAGCCAGCCGGAGCCGCCCCTTTCGAGCAAAAGGTATAAATGATGGGTTAAGAAAAAACACATTGGACCAGAAAAGTGTGAAGCTGCAGATGGACATTTAAAGTGGTTTGAACTTTGAATCTCAATACAAGGTGTAGACGATAAACTCACCTCCCGGACAATCACTGGTATGACTGATTAGCTGTCCTAAGTAAAGTTAAGTAGGACCATCCTGTTACTCAAACCATCATATTACACTACTCTCATCACCCCACTGCGAAACCATTGATACGGCTGGCTAGCCTATCTTCAAAAAAGCGTCTTCAAGAGTGAATGGAAGGAAAATCAACTCTGTAGTTCTGTTCAGGACAACACGACAAGTCACCGGATACCGGACAACTACGAAGAAGGACAACAGTAGAAGACTTGTTGGAACCATTTTGGACAATCAGAGCCTTACAAGCGTGCCGCTAAAAGGCCCAACACCCATTCAAAGATTGCCCCGTCCACCGAGAGATCCCTGGCGAACCCAGGTGTTTCACACGAATACATGCATGATTTCTTACTCAAAGCGGGCAGTGGTTTGTGTGCAAAGTATATGGTTACTGTAGGTGAGAGTAGTTTCTGAATGTACCAATGTTATGTGTCTCTGTCCCTCTCTCTCTCCATCTCTTCTTCAACAGACATCCATGTTGTTGTCATTCCGCTAGGGATCTGTTTTCAGTGTATTAGTGTATTTCAGTCTCCAGGCAAAAGCTGGTGCAGAGTGTGTATGTTTATCGTGTGTTCCCATTTAATTAGCTAGAAAATAAATAATTAAACCAATTTGTGTAATACTGAATTATAAGTAAGGCTCTGGTTTTTGCAGATGCAAGGAGGTTACGACTGTTCAGAATGGTGATATGATACGAGGTTATGATTAATAAGTTGACTGTTTATAGATGTGATCGGTAAAGACCTTTTAGAGTATAATTCGGGAGATGGTAACTCTTTAAAGAACCGCTCTCGTGGTGCCCCAGATCCTAATGAGTTAATTGTTACATGATGAATTTAATTGGGTAACAATTAAACACAGTTAGCTAATTAGATAAATAACAGTCTTCAGAATAATGTTAAAGTCAAGTCACGACATATGTATGTGAAGCATCTCCATCAACACCAGGTGCCAGTGGTACTCTGATTCTCACCAAGGAAGGCGGAGGGGGAGACAGTGCCGTTGCTACGGGAGACCAGGACACTAATCCCCGTCTCGATGAAGGGCACGGAGAAGTCAATGACCTCAGACCTCTCCGCGTTAATGGTGAGTGACCCCACGGCCATGTGGGCCTTCTTCTGCTCCACCTGAGTCAATGAGAGAGACAGGGTCAATGGGAGGTCATTTTGGATCTGATACAAAACAGGACCGAGAAAAACAGCGAAGGAGCAGGAAACTGGGTTACTACTTTATACTACAACTGTAAACTACTGTATATCAATGAGAGGTCACCTTTTCCCTTCACATACGCTGCCATTTTAGATCTGATACGAAACATGACTGCGAAGAATAATGAAGGAGAAGGAAACTGGGTTACTACACTGTGAATCACTACTACAGCTGGAAATAGGTCTATTCTTGCCATGAACCTTTCGCTTTCCCACTCCCTTTCCCTCCCCTGCTCCCTCCCCCCTATCCTAATCCCCCCTCCCCTCCCTCCACTCACTCACTCACTCCCATCCCTCCATCTGAGTCTCTACAGGTATATTTATCTGTTAATACCTGAGGCCTTCGGCAGTGTATAAAAGTGGGCCACAACAGGCTGTGTTAACAGGGTAAACACATTGCGGAGTGAGCATGAATTCTTCCCTCCCCTCTGCTCTCTCCCTCTTCTCTCCCTCCTCCTCCCGATGTTTTTCATTTGTTTGTGCCCATTTCTCTCTCTCTCTCTCATTTATCTTTGGCTCCCTCCCTCTCTCCTATCTAAATGAAATCATTAGCATGCCTGTGCATTTGCATAAGCCGGGTGTGCCTACGTTGACACATCTCCCTGTCGTTTTACTACAGCATCCAGTCAAGGTTTTATAATGCCAGATTAATCCATTCCACAGCATCTCTGTCCCTGATATACAAATACAACATTTATCAGTTGTCAGGCAAGGCTACACATTTCTTCTTCCCACGTGCAATCGTTTAACTTGGACATCCTTTCATAAAGGATGTAGTACAGTGCTGTATCTAACACGTGCTATGTGATTTAATATGGGAATTAATGCCGGCGAGGTAGGGGCTTTCCCTGAGGCTCTTCCCACTGCTAACTCTCCCTCTCTGAGTCTGATGAAGAGCCTCCTCTCCTCTTCTCTCCCAGACTTGAAATGAGCGGATCAAAGCCCCCCGCAGGCTAGGATATAGAGGCAGTCAAATCAGACCTGCTGGGTTCAAATAGTATTCATCTTCTGTCAAAATACTTTGTGCTGCGCTCAATTGAGCTTGTCTGGCGCGATAGAAGCAATAGAATAGTCCCACACGTGCAAACCCCGCCCTCCTAGCACTTCAGGCAGGCTCAATCAATCAAACAGTCAAAGTATTTGAACACATTTCAAATACTATTCGAACCCAGATCTGGAAATAAGGAAATAAGAGTAAGAACGCCAAAAGAGAAAAAATAAGAAGAAAAAAATGTCCAAAGAGAGTCAGTGAGAAAGAACGGACAAACTCCCACCTCCCCGACCATTCCATTCCAGGTGCCGTTGATCTTCTTGCCGTGCTTTCCGTTGGTGACCAGGTAGAGGTCATAGGTGAACTTGACCTGCTTGGCGATCTTCTTCAGGATGTCGATGCAGAAACCTTTACAGCAGCGCTTGGTGTACTGGCCAGGTACTGTCTGGTTGCTGAGAGAGATAATTTTTTTCTTTTATTTTCCCTTTAGTACTTTAACTATTTGCACATAGTTACAACACTACATATAGACATAATATGACATTTGAAATGTCTTCATTATTTTTTAACTTTTGTGAGTGTAATGTTTACTGTTATTTTTTTATTGTTTATTTCTCTTTTGTTTATTATCTATTTCAGTTGCTTTGGAAATGTAAACATATGTTTCCCAAGCCAATAAAGACCCTTAAATTGAAAATTGAAACAGAAGGAGAAAAAGACAGAAGGAGGAGGATAAGAGCGAGAGGGAGGGAGTGGGAGAATGACAGAGAAAGAGAGATAAAGAGAGAGAGAAATAGAAGGATAAGAGCGAGAGGAAGAGCAAGAGATAGAGAGGAAAGATAAGAAAGAGAAAGAGAGAGAAAAATGAGGATAATGGGGCACAGGTAGACATCAATGACCAGGAGGGTCAACGGGCAGAAATAATTGGGGCCAATCAAAGAGCGGTAGAAGAGAGGGGGGACAGGTACAGGATGATCAGAAGAGAGGAGAGACAGGTACAGGATGATTAGAAGAGAGGAGAGACAGGTACATGATGATTAGAAGAGAGGGGGGACAGGTACAGGATGATCAGAAGAGAGGGGGGACAGGTACAGGATGATCAAAAGAGAGGGGGGACAGGTACAGGATGATCAAAAGAGAGGGGGGACAGGTACAGGATGATCAGAAGAGGTGGGGACAGGTACAGGATAATCAGAAGAGAGGGGGGACAGGTACATGATGATCAGAAGAGAGGTGGGGACAGGTACAAGGATCAGAAGAGAGGGGGGACAAGTACAAGGATCAGAAGAGAGGGGGACAGGTACAGGATGATCAGAAGGGAGGAGGGCAGGTACAGGATGATCAGAAGAGAGGGGGACGGGTACAGGATGATCAGAAGAGAGGAGGACAGGTACAGGATGATCAGAAGAGGGGGGACAGGTACAGGATGATCAGAAGAGAGGGGGGACAGGTGCAGGATGATTAGAAGAAAGGGGGGACAGGTATAGGATGATCAGAAGAGAGTGGGACAGGTACAGGATGATCAGAAGAGAGGGGCACAGGTACAGGATGATCAGAAGAGAGGGGGACAGGTACAGGATGATCAGAAGAGAGGGGGACAGGTACAGGATGATCAGAAGAGAGGGGGACAGGTACAGGATGATCAGAAGAGAGGGGGACAGGTACAGGATGATCAGAAGAGGGGGGGACAAGTACAGGATGATCAGAAGCAAGTGGGACAGGTACACAATGATCAGAAGAGAGGAGGGACAAGTACAGGATGATCAGAAGAGAGGGGGACAGGTACAGGATGATCAGAAGGGAGGAGGACAGGTACAGGATGATCAGAAGAGAGGGGGACAGGTACAGGATGATCAGAAGAGAGGGGGACAGGTACAGGATGATCAGAAGAGGGGGGGACAAGTACAGGATGATCAGAAGAGGGGGGGGACAAGTACAGGATGATCAGAAGAGAGGGGGACAGGTACAGGATGATCAGAAGGGAGGAGGACAGGTACAGGATGATCAGAAGAGAGGGGGACAGGTACAGGATGATCAGAAGAGAGGAGGGACAGCTACAGGATGATCAGAAGCAAGGGGGACAGGTACACAATGATCAGAAGAGAGGAGGGACAAGTACAGGATGATCAGAAGAGAGGGGGACAGGTACAGGATGATCAGAAGAGAGGAGGACAGGTACAGGATGATCAGAAGGGAGGAGGACAGGTACAGGATGATCAGAAGAGAGGGGGACAGGTACAGGATGATCAGAAGAGAGGGGGACAGGTACAGGATGATCAGAAGAGAGGGGGACAGGTACAAGGATCAGAAGAGAGGGGGGGACAAGTACAGGATGATCTGAATAAAGGGGGACAGGTACAGGATGATCAGAAGAGAGGAGGGACAAGTACAGGATGATCAGAAGAGAGGGGACAGGTACAGGATGATCAGAAGAGAGGGGGACAGGCACCAGGATGATCAGAAGATAGAAGGACAGGTACAGGATGATCAGAAGAGAGGGGGGCAGGTGCAGGATGATAAGAAGAGAGGGGGACAGGTACAGGATGATCAGAAGAAAGGGGGACAGGTACACAATGATCAGAAGAGAGGGGGACAGGTACAGGATGATCAGAAGAGAGGGGGACAGGTGCAGGATGATCAGAAGAGAGGGGACAGGTACAGGATGATCAGAAGAAAGGAGGACAGGTACAGCATGTTCAGAAGAGAGGGGGACAGCTACAGGATGATCTGAATTAAGATGGACAGGTACAGGATGATCAGAAGAGAGGGGGACAGGTACAGCATGATCAGAAGAGAGGGGGACAGGTACAGGATGATCAGAAGAGAGGGGGACAGTTACAGGATGATCAGAAGAGAGGAGGGACAGGTACAGGATGATCAGAAGAGAGGGGGAAAGGTACAGGATGATTAGAAGAGAGGAGTTACAGGCACAGGATGATCAGAAGAGAGGGGGACAGGTGCAGGATAATCAGAAGAGAGGGGACAGGTACAGGATGATCAGAAGAAAGGAGGACAGGTACAGGATGATCAGAAGAGAGGGGGACAGGTACAGAATGATCTGAATAAAGATGGACAGGTACAGGATGATCAGAAGAGAGGGGGACAGGTACAGCATGATCAGAAGAGAGGGGGACAGCTACAGGATGATCAGAAGAGAGGAGGGACAGGTACAGGATGATCAGAAGAGAGGGGGACAGCTACAGGATGATCTGAATAAAGGGGGACAGGTACAGGATGATCAGAAGAGAGGGGGACAGGTACAGGATGATCTGAATAAAGGGGGACAGGTACAGGATGATCAGAAGAGAGGGGGACAGGTACAGGATGATCAGAAGAGAGGAGGGACAGCTACAGGATGATCTGAATAAAGGGGGACAGGTACAGGATGATCAGAAGAGAGGGGGACAGGTACAGCATGATCAGAAGAGAGGGGGACAGGTACAGGATGATCAGAAGAGAGGGGGACAGTTACAGGATGATCAGAAGAGGGTGGGAGAAACAATAAATAAACAGTGATGGTGAGGTTAACAGGGGAGGTGAGAAGAGGATGAAATGTCAATAATAAAAAGAGGAAAGGGCAAGGAATGAGAGGCAGGAGCTCCAGGGAATTTAGATAGGCTAGCAGAGAGAGAGAAATGGAGTGAGAGAAAAGGAGAGAGAGAAAAGGAGTGAGAGAAAAAGGAGGGCAATGAGGGGAATCCATTATGGGAGGGCAAGGTGAAGTGGAGAAACTGAAGAAGGGTAAGTGTAGTGAAGCGTGAACAAAATGTGGACGAGAAAAGTAAAATAGTCCAGATATAGGAAGAGGGAGGGAAGGGGGTTATCAGAAGACAAATAGATTGAGAGAGAATGAGAGGGTGAAATGGAGAGATAGATGAAATGACCAAAACACATTAGAGGGAAAAAAGTACAACACAATAGAAAAGTATGGGCATGGAAAAGGGAGGGGGACAGAGAGATATGGACAGCGGAGAAAAAGAAATACAAGACAGACAGGACATACAGTACAAAGCCTCCAGCACATTATATATAGAGTAAACATAACAAAGGTTAATGTACCCTTAATTCATTCATTAAGGTATACCCTTAATATAATGTCAGCTATCTGAATGATGTGAATAAAAACAATAAATTACAGAAGCTGATTAAGCTGAGCCACAGGTATTATGATGCTTATAATGTAGCAGGCGTAAAATAAACACCTGAGTGGGGTCGATGGAGACCGGAAGCATCAGGTTCAGGCTTTGCCTCTTTTCTGCTTTTCCCCTAAAACCGGATGCTTCCATTTTATAGATGCCATGAAGGTCTTAGACATTTTCTGCCCTAAAAGTACAATTTGAGCTCTGTTTTTAATCCAGATATTGGTCTGTTTTTAGAAGAGATATTGGTCTGTTTTTAAAAGAGATATTGGTCTATGGTTCTCATAGGATTTTGAGCTAAGGGCATGACACCCTAAACATTGACGTCTATATTCAATAGTGATCACAGGAGGCTGCTGAGGGGAGGACAGCTCATAATAATGTCTGGAATGGAGAGAATGGAACTGTATCAACCACATGGAAACCACGTGTTTGATATGTTTGAAACCATTCCATTGATTGCGTTCCAGCCATGACTATGAGCCTGTTCTCCCCAATTAAGGTGCCACCAACCACCTGTGATGGTGATATAGCTCTATAGTTTTCACAGTATTTTGAGTTGTTTCATGAAGGAGGTAATGGTATAAACGGCTAAAGTTGAATTTGGCATCAGTACTCAAGATATGATCAATAGGAGAGAGGGATTACAGTATAGGGTTGTGTATTTGGTTGAGGTGGATCATAGTTGTCTTACAGTATTTTAAGCTGTTTCCTGCACGGCACGGTGTTCCTCATGCAGGTGCCACTGAGGGGGTCCACGTCCTCCACGATGACAAAGGGAGCCTCCTCCAGCGTCACGATGGACAGGTGGTCGTCCTCCCGGGCCTCCCATCGGAGAACAGCTCGAACCTGGGCCACACGTGGTACTTCATGGACAGGGAGCTGTTCTCCCACTTACCCACCTGGGGATGGGAGGAGGGAAGAGAGAGAGGAGGGAAGAGAGAGAGAGGAGGGACGAGTGATTGGGTGGTGTGCATAATCATAAATAATCAGCAACAGATAAAACAGACAAATAAAGAGAGAGAAAGAGAGAGAGGAGGAAGAGAAAGAGAAAGAAGAAAGAGAAAGAGCGAGAGAGAGAGAGAGAGAGAGCGAGAGAGAGAGAGAAAGAAAGAAAGAAAGAAAGAAAGAAAGAAAGAAAGAAAGAAAGAAAGAGAAAAGAGAAAAAAGAATGAGAAAGAAACAGAGAGCAGGAAGAAAAAATAGTGAGAGAAATCAAAGAAAGAAACCAGAGAAAGAAAGAGAGAATTAGAGAGAGACATAGAAAGAGGAGAGGAAGAAGAGAGATACTCACCTTGTCCCAGCGTCTCTGCTTGTCTAGCAGGGTGATGACTAGCTTGGGATGCATCTGGTATCCATCCTCACTGAACGACAGGTTACGTCCCTCGAACGTCACGTTCATCAGATACCTGCGGGGAAACAATGGTACTTTAGTTATTACACCATTACAACACGGGTTTAAGAATGTCTTAAAGCTGCAGTCCTTAACTCAAACAACAACAATAACCTGCGGGCAAAACACCTCACAATGTTGTTACTGCTATAAGAGTAACTGGATGTAAGGTGTTACCCACTAAACACTCTAATATACTGTATGACACATTGAGGTTTCACACTACAGTAACATTAATACACTTGACTAAAATCAGAAGGTGCTCATATACAGGGCGACTTACAATAGCACGGGTGTTCCACAAAAAGATTAAGTAAAAATGGTGCGTCAATATTGAATTTTAAAAGGCTGTTATATTAAATGAAGTGCCCTTTTAATATAGACCACATGGAGAAATCAATAAATGAAAGATTGAGCATTTTGACACGTCCCTCCGCGCACCGTCTGTGACATTTTAACACGCTATGTCATTATAAAGCCCTAGTTACTTTGTTGCTTTGACAAAGTCATTTCTTAACATTAGTATTTATTTCACGTGATTAGTGATTCATTTACGTCTGTCCCTTTACGCATGTTGAAACTAATTGATTTGTGAAAACAATATTCTAAAGAAACATGAATCATCTAATAGTCAAATCAAATCATATAATGAAAGCAGGTGAGCTGGCTCTACCCTTTTGGGCAATTTTCTGGTGTTTTGTGTTGGAAAACTGAGCGGGTTGTGCATTAACCTGTCAACCTTGTTACAGAGTAGAAATGTTTTAACACTTTCTATTCTTTTTGTGAAGCTTGCATTCAGTTGCCACTCCCTGATGCACATAACAAGCTTCCATTCCCCCTGTCACAAGGGGATTTATGGCTGATTTCAAATGAAATCGTCAACCCTTTTACGGTAAACCTTGTTACAGTCATTTTCTATTTGAACATGTGCTCTTTATGTTAAAAATATGTGAAATCAAACGTTTTTGGGGACTAAGTTAAACTTCGCCAAAAGGCAACGAATTGGTGGAATGAATCAACTGCAAAACCTAATGTACACAGTGGAAATGATAACATGGTTGCAGAAACACACACAAATGCAAAGAAGCCATGAAGGCATTGAATTTGAGAACCTGTTGTTGTATGTTAATGTTCTGAAGGTTGCTTGGTCAGTTTTTTGACCTGTATTTAACTAGGCAAGTCAGTTAAGAACAAGTTAAGCCACCGTAGCACAGATGATCCACTTTGAGAGTCTGTAACGCACACGTCTGACAAAGAGAGAGAGAGAGAAAGAGAGAGAGAGAGAGAAAGAAGAGAGAGAGAGTAGAAAGAGTAGAGAGAAAGAGGGAGAGAGAGAGTAGAGAGGGAGAGAGAGTAGAGAGAGTGAGAGAAAGAGAAGAGAGAGTAGAGTTGAGTAGAGCGAGAGAGTAGAGAGAAAGAGGGAGAGAGAATAGAGAGAGAGAAAGAGAGAGGAGAGAGAGCCTGAGGAGAGAGAGCGCGAGGAGAGTAGGGAGTAGTAAGAGAGGAGAGAGAGAATAGAAAGACAGTAGAGAGAAAGAGAGAGAGAGAAAGTAGAGAGTACAGAGTACGGGAGAGAGCGAGAGTAGAGAGAGAGAGTCATAATGTATAAAGTGCTTGTGTGAATAAGTATCAGCATGTACTGTGTGTGTCGACAAGTGCGTGCCACTGCCAGATAAACTCAAATCATTCTCCCCCACCCATGACCTGCACCCTCGCTTTCTCTCTCTCTCTCTCTGCTCGCTCTCCTTTCTGGTGTGTTGCTGTCTCCATGGCAACTCTCTGCCTGCCTCCGAAACAATTCTAGTCCAGGAAATAAATAAATACTGGTCTATAAATGAGACAGAGAGAGAGGGAGGGCAGCAATATGTGGAGTTAAATGTGTGCTTAATGAGATTCCTGTGACAGTTAACTGGCAGTAACAGAGAGAGAGAGGGCACCAGATCATTTCAACAATGAGGGGAAAGAACAATGGACAGATGATGATGAAGATGACAAAGCGAGATCTGTCTGTCCTACTACACCTTGTTACTACGCAGTATGTATTTGACTAAATCTAACACACCTTCAAAGCGCTCTACGCATCCAATACAGAGTGTCCCTGAAATGTCTGCCACGTAAAGTGTAGCACTGTACTACTGTAAAGCACGTGTAACATGGGATTAGCAGTAGGTGCCTAACATTAGAATTTGAATCGTGAAACCAAAAAATGCAACGCCAACCAAAGGAATACCCACTTGTTGCCACCCATGTTAACCAAGCTGACCATGTTCAGGTGCAGGTGTGTGTGGAGTGTGGCGCTGGACTGAACTGACTGTGACATGTGTCAGTCACCATGGGTGACATGTATGATTGTTAACAAAAACCCCAACATAGAAAGACTCCCCGTCATATGTAATGTGTTGCCATGGTGCCCAACAACCACAGCGATTTTCAAGCAATCTGCTGCGTTGCCATGAGAACAGTCATCTCACCCGAGAGAGTGGGGGATGACAGAGAAAGAGAGATAAGAGAGAGAGACAGTAAGAGAGAATGAAAGAGTGAGATAGGGGGCATCTTTTCTTTTCTTTTTTACCCAGTCTACCACCCAAGCCGTTACAGATGCACAATTGAGAGCATCCTGTCGGGCTATATCACCGCCTGGTACGGCAACTGCACCGCCCACAACCGAAAGGCTCTCCAGAGGGTGGTGTGGTCTGTACAATGCATCATCGTGGGCAAACTACCTGCCCTCCAGGAACCCTGCAGCACCCGATGTCACAGGAAGGCCAAAAAGACCATCAAGGACAACAACCACCCGAGCCACTGCCTGTTCACCCCGCTATCATCCAGAAGGCGAGGTCAGAACAGGTGCATCAAAGCTGGGACCGAAAGACTGGAAAACAGCTTCTATCTCAAGGCCATCAGACTGTTAAACAGCCATAACACAGAGAGGCTGCTACCTACATACAGACTTGAAATCATTGGCCACTTTAATAAATGGATCACTAGTCATTTTAATAATGCCACTTTAATAATGTTTACATATCTTGCATTACTCATCTCATATGTATATACTGTATTTTATACCATCTATTGCATCTTGCCTATGCCGCTCTGTCATTGCTCATCCATATATTTATATGTATATATTCTTATTCCATTATTTTACTGTCACGTCCTGACCAGTAAAAGGGGTTGTTTGTTATTGTAGTTTGGTCAGGGCGTGGCAGGGGGTGTTTGTTTAGTGTGTTTCGGGGTTTTTGGTTTATGTTCTATGTTTTCTATTTCTATGTGTTTTTTCTAGTTTTTCTATGTCTATGTTAGTTTTGTCAATGACCTCCATTCAGAGGCAGCTGTTTGTTGTTATCTCTGATTGGAGGCCATATTTAGTTGTGTGTGTTTTCACTTGTGTTTGTGGGTGGTTGTTTCCGGTTTAGTCTGTGCACCTTACTGGACTGTTTCGTCGTTTGTTTTGTGTAAGTGTTTTGTTTTTCCTTCATTAAAAGATGATAAATATACCCGCTGCATTTTGGTCTACCTACAATGACGCTTGTTACATTTACTTAGATTTGTGTGTATTAGGTAGTTGTTGTGGAATTGTTAGATTACTTGTTAGATATTGCGGCACTGTCGGAACTTGAAGCACGAGCATTTCGCTACACTCGTATTAACATCTGCTAACCATGTGTACGTGACCGATTTGATTTGATTTTGATTTGAACTCCTCTCTTTCTGTCACTTCTTTCGACAGTCTCACTTACAACAAGCAGAGTAGATACACTTGAGTCTATATCAATGATTCCATCCAGTCCTACATTAAACAGAGAGATAAATATATTGATGCAAGCTGGGAATATAACTGTACCAGGCAGTGCCATTTGTCATTTTGTAGCCATGCAGTATTGATGTAGCTTTTATGCGTCATGTGATGTGTCCCCATGTCTGAATTCCCCCAAGACTAAGACAAACAAAAACACAATCGACTGGAGCTAACAAAACCTAATGCTTTATCCTTGCCATACAGTACGCAGCCGCTAGCATTATGCCTCTCGCTTACCAACCGTTCAACTAAAAAATACAGAGAGAGAGAGAGAGAGAGGTAAAGTTATACTGTGACTAAGGAAAAAAACACATAGGATTTTATAGCCTATACAGTAACTCAGACAGACTGACAATATCTGATCAGTATCACACTCTGAAAGCATCTCCATGAAGCAGCCAAAATGTGTCTGCTTTAAAGTGAGCCCACAACTTGTTCACACGATCCGGTGGTGTGGAGAGTCACGCTGTGAGAGTCTCCATCCCAAATAGCACAATCTTCCCTACATAGTGCACTACTTTTGACCAGGGCCCATAGGCCTCTGGTCTAAAGTAGTGCACTATATAGCGAATAGAGTACCATTTGGGGCGCAGACAAAGGATTGACGGACAGACATGTCATTCTTAGGTAGCCGGGTGGATTTGGAGGAAAACTCTCTTGCCTACCAAACGGCATCCTATTCCCTACATTCAGTAGTGCACTACATTTTACCAGGGCTCTGGTCAAATGTCAAATGAATAGGGTGCCATTTGGGACACTTTGAGACGGGGCTTATCATATCCGCCCTGGACAGCAGGTTGTATGGGGAGACACGAGTCTCTCATGTTTTACAGGTTGGTATCTTCCTATCCAGACGATAGTAATACTGTAGCTTCACCTGGGTTGTGGTCAGTAGTAGGGCACACAGTAGAAAAACGTTTTGCAACAGAACACAAACATTTTTTTTAATCAGAAATGTTTAAGTAGTACCTCTCAATTTCACTCCATTTTCTTCCTATTGAACACAACCCATAGTACCTGAAGCTATTTGTGAGCCTTCAAGAAACTGGCTGGTACTGAAAGGTACTGAAAAACTCCACATGGCTATTTGTCAACATGTCAACTTGAATGATGAACAACAGCACACAATGTGTTGACATGCAGCGTTATCAAGATGTGTCCCCTACTTGTGTATTAGATATTGTGAACAATGATGTATTCTAAATGCATTGCCTCACACAAACAGCATATTGTCAACATGCCAAGGTTATGTATTTGTGTACATTGATCTGACAGACTGAGCATTTCAATAATTAAGGGACTGTATGGACTACTGATTGGTTGTTCCAATGGCTTGTGGTAAATGAATGAGTCATTAATAAGAGAGACACAGAGAGATATTAATTCATGTTTATCTATGAATAATACTTTGCGTCTATATAGTAAATATGGACTAATTGTTTGGAGAAGGAGAGAGAGCAGAAAGGGGGTGAGAGAGAAGGTGTGAGAGACCGAGACAGAGAGAGAAACAGAGAGAGATGAATTAATGTTTATATATGAATAATATCTCACGTCTATATAGTAAATATGGACTAATTGTTTGGAGAAGGAGAGAGAGGGCGGGAAGGGGGGAGAGAGAGAAACAGAGAAAGGTTATGAGAGAGACACCGAGAGAGAGAGAGCGACAGAGAGAGAGAAAGGGCAAAACAGTGACAGAGAGAGAGAGAGAGAGATGAATGAACGTTTATGTATGAATAATACGTCACATCTATATAGTAAATATGGACTAATTATTTGGAGAAGGAGACAGAGCAGGAAGGGGGAGAGAGAGAAGTTGTGAGAGAGACCGAGACAGAGAGAGGGAAACAGAGAGTAGTTATGAGAGAGGCAGAGAGAGAGAGACAGAGCGACAGAGAGAGAGAGGTTATGACAGAGGCAGCAAGGGAGAGAAATATAGTGACAGAGACAGAGAGAGAAAGAGAGTGACAGAGAAAGAGCGAGAGACATATGTTTCCCGTGCCAATAAAGCCCACTGAATTGAACTGAATTGAGAGAGACAGAGAGAGAAACAGAGAGAGAGAAACAAAGACTGAGTAGCAGTGTGTAGTAGAGTTGAAAGATAGGAGATAACTAGTCTGATAGGGAGAGTGTCAGGGAAGAGGGGGTGCTAGCAGCTGCCTTCCACACACACACAATGCTTTCTAGAGGGAGAGAGAGGAGTGGAATGGAGGGCCTTCCGATTCAACTTCAGCTAATTGAAAGAGCTTTTTGGCAGGAATGGACTGCATAAGAGCAGAGGAGCGAACGGTGCTGATAATGAGAAACGGAAAGAAAGGGAGAGGAAATGGGAGTGAATGAGAGAAAGAGAGATTGGAAAGTGGGAATGAGGTAGAGGAAACGGACAAAGAGAGAGACTGAAAAGGAGATAAAGGGTAACATAAAAGAGTGAAAATTAAAAAGGAAAGATAGAAACCACAAAAGCGAAACCACAAAAGCGAGAGACAGAAAGATAGGGATGGGTTCTCTCATCCAGTTCTATAGGGTTCTGTCAAAAGGAGAGGACATTTTAATTCAATAGCCCAAAAGCGCAATGAAATAGTCCACTAAATACATCTCTACCCCAATAAACAGGACAATGATTTATAAGCCAACAAAATTATGGCTGTATTCTCTCATTCTATACCTCCACTCAGCCCTGAGATGAAGAGATGAGATTGGTTGGTTAGCGTGGAAACACCACAGCCGCCCCCAATGGCAGGGTCCCAGGTGTGTGTGTGTGTGTGTGTGTGTGTGTGTGTGTGTGTGTGTGTGTGTGTGTGTGTGTGTGTGTGGCAGCCATTTAGAGCTTCTATGATGCAGTCTTTGCCTGAATCAGCCTGAGGTAAAACCACTTTATCGGTGAAATAGGATGAGAATAACATGCCAGACGTACTACACGCATGAGAGACCTGCATGAGTGTTAGACCACCGTGGGCACTACATACTTTACAGTAGAGTGTTGTGTAGTACAGAGATGTGTGTTGTGTGTGTGTGTGTGTGTGTGTGTGTGTGTGTGTAGAGCACAGGAATAGAAACACAAATATCTAGATACTAAGCTTGTCACGCCTGCTCCCGCTCCCCCTCCCTGGCGCTCGAGGGCACCAGGCTACCCTTGTACACACGCACCTGTCACCATCATCAGCAGCGCTCATTGGACTCACCTGGACTCCTTCACGTTGTTGATTACCCCCTGTATATCTGTCTGTTCCTCGGTGGTGTTCCCTGTGTCTGCATTCATTGTTGTTATGTGTTCCTGTCCAGACGCTGTTCCTGTTCTGTTTCATGTCCGTCAGTTATTAAACCTTCACTCCCTGTACCTGCTTCTCATCTCCTGTGTCCTTGTCCCGGTTGGCTCGGCAGGTTCCCATCCCACGTCATGCTTCAGCCGGCTCGTCGGGCTCCTGTGCCTCAGCCGGCCCATGAGATTTCTTGTTTTGTTGGATTCCCCCGCTGATGGAACCGGGGGTGCCTAAGCTGGCTCGTCTGGCTGTCACGCCCAAGCTGGCTCGAGAGGTTTCCTTGCCACGGTTGGCTCGGCATGCTTCAGCCGGCCCATAGGGCTTCTACGCTGCAGCGGGATCGTCAGGCTGTTACGCCTCAGCCGGCCCGTCCAGCTCGCCCAGGTGGGACGCCGGGTGGCACCCCTAGAGGGGGGGGTACTATCACGCCTGCTCCCGCTCCCCCTCCCTGGCGCTCGAGGGCGCCAGGCTACCCGTCATCATACGCACCTGTTACCATCATTACGCGCAGCTGCGCTCATTGGACTCACCTGGACTCCCTCACTTTGTTGATTGCCCCTGCATATGCGTCTGCTTCTCTGTGTTGTTCCCTGTAGTAGCATTGTTTGTTGCGTTGTGTTTATGTCCAGATGGTGTTCTTGTTCCATTGCTTGTCTGTCTATATTAAACCTTCACTCCCTGTACCTGCTTCTCATCTCCTGCGTCGATCCTTACAAAGCTCACTTGAAAGGATGTAATATGTTATACTGAGTGACCGATGGAAAGGAAACGTACAGTTATGACTATAACTACTGTTCCCTGAAGGAGGGAATGAGGTATAACATACTATGGAGAGTCAACGACCAGTCATATTCACCTGAAGAACTGAAATCACACCCAACAGGCCAATCACACCCAGGGCTCGCATTAATTTCCTCAATTCAGTACTGCTCTTCAGCGAGCCCAAACCCCTTGACAGCGTGGGGGTAAAATACGTTATAGCTAGTTCCCTCCTTCAGGGAACAGTAGTTATATTCACGTTTATTTTCAGTCGGTCACTTGGTATAACATACTATGGGGAAATACAATCACGCCCCAAGCCGGCTAAGAGTGTACCAAACTAGGAGGCCCACTGTAGGCCAAGCACACACAGGTTCCACCGGCTCCAAAAAAGGGTTATAGAAGCCACATTTTTCTCGAATACTTACCCGAGAAGCCTGAACTGTCAGAGCCTCATGAGGCCTGAGCTGTCAGAGCCCCATATAAATCAAATCAAGGTCAAATCAAATTTTATTAGTCACATGCGCCGAATACAACAGGTTTCACCTTACAGTGAAATGCTTACTTACGAGCCCCTAAACTACATAAGGGACGCGAATGGCATTACCCATGTGGTTGATGAGGATCTCCATATTACAAATGTACGGTCCCTTACAAGACGTCCGCGAGTGCTATTAAAATAGGCCGACGACCTCAGGTCGTGCCCCAGGGCTCGGTCTTCCAGGAAGTCATCGAATAAAGTCCCTTGGCATTTGGTTTTCGTTTTATAACATTTGTAATTTTTGGTAATTTTTCCACTGTACTGGAAAATTCCACCAGATGGTGACTGGCTGCTTATTGCAAATGGACAAAACATCACCAAATGGACATGGGTGTTTCTCCTAAATGGAAAAGACTTTGAAGATGAATCTCGGTGAGCACAGGTTTGGCCAAATGGGCTTTAAGCCCAGAAACAAGATGGCGTCGAGGCCTCAACGCTTTTTAAATGGAGGCCCATTTTCTGGGATTAAAGGTCAAAAATGGTAATAGAGCTCTAATTTGACCACTTCACGTCAAAGTACAAAAACCTACACGTGTAAGGGAAAAAAGAACCAGCCATTTATCTATTGTAATTTACGAGAAATAATTCAATGTCCGTTTGGTGATGGTTAAAGTTTTTTTTTCAAACAAGGTATAAATCCAGTTGCGGCGTGTTCAGACGAATCCGTTAAAGCGGGTTTCGGAGCTCTACGTGATTTCTGTGATTTTCTGAACTCACACACACACACACACACACACACACACACACACACACACACACACACAGTCAATGTGGAGTGACACAGTGTGAGGCTTACGGACACACAGAGCCTGTGTTACGTTCAGCTTCCTGTGAAAACCGGAAGTGCCTTGAATTGGGGTCATAGGGGCTGTTTCGAAGGGTTAAAAAGGTCACATCTTTCCAAAATTTAATGTGTGATGAGGCAACCCTCATGAACTGTAAATCAGTAATTTCTCCCATCAGATGTCCAAGAAAAACTCACACACACACACAGCCAGGATGGAGTAACAGTGTGGGGCTTACAGACACACAGAACCTGCAATAGATACCGGTGTTCGCACCATCAAAGAACCGTCAGACCTAGAGCTCTGAAACTTTATATACATGTTCTAGAGCTTAAGTTGATAGTGCACAGTGAGTTATGTGGCTGTGAAAGGTTCTCAGGCCGAGAAACAGCCTTGTCTATTTGCAATGACTTCAATTAATTTTGAACGTTGCGAAAATGACGACATTTAGAAAAGTCCCAGAATCACAAGACTAGGTGCATTGAAACCGCCTCGGCCCATAAAGATGGACCCTAAAGTTTCTGTCCAATAGAGCTCTTTCAGGGACCCCGTAGCAACGCCGCCAAAAAAGTGCATTTTCAGCACCAATTAAGGTCGCTGCTCGGGCTCTGTATGACAGCTGGTGCTCTCATGCATGTTTCAGTGTTATTTGCCTCGAAGCGAGCACAGAAGTAGTTTAACTCGCCCGGTAGGCTCGTGTCACTGGGCAGCTCTTGGCTGTGCTTCCCTTTGTAGTCTGTAATGGTTTGCAGGTTGGTTTGCTTCTGGTTGGTGTATGTACGTACAGTCACTGTGGGGACAACGTCATCGATGCACTTATTGATGAAGCCAATGACAGATGTGGTGTACTCAATGCCATTGGAGGAATCCCGGAACATATTCCAGTCTGTGCTAGCTAAACAGTCCTGTAGCTTAGCATGTGCTTCATCTGACCACCTTTTTATTGATCTAGTCACTGGTGCTTCCTGCTTTAATGTTTGCTTGTATGCAGGAATCAGGAGGATAGAATTATGGTCAGATTTATGGAGGGCGAGGGAGAGCTTTGTATGCATCTCTGTGTGTGGAGTATAGGTGGTCCAGAGTTATTTTCCCTCTGGTTGCACATTTAACATGTTGATAGAAATTAGGTAAAACTGATTAAGTTTCCCTGCATTAAAGTCCCCGGCTACTAGGAGCACCACCTCTGGATGAGCGTTTTCTTGTTTGCTTACGGCGGAATACAGCTCATTCAATGCTATCTTGGTGCTAGCCTCTGACTGTGGTGGTATGTAAATAGCTACAAAGAATATAGATGAAAACTCTCTTGGTAGGTAATGTGGTCTGCAGCTTATCATGAGAAACTCTACCTCAGGCGAGCAATGGCTAGATATCATGCACCAGCTGTTGTTTACAAAAATACTTAGACTGCCGCCCCTTGTCTTACCAGACGCCACTGTTCTATCCTACCGGTACATCGTATAACCAGCCAGGTGTATGTTGATATTGTTGTCGTTCAGCCATGACTCCGTGAAGCATATAGGGAACCAGAACCTGCTGCAACTTGACTATGCGCACTACCATGCTGCCACTGCAGTCCATAAACCCCACAGTTCTAAGAACCATACTTCCCTTGTAAGCCTGGAATATCAGAACTCGTACAAGGAACCGCATGTCCAAAACAACATAACCCCTGTTGTGACTTGGTAAAGCAAAAGCACACGCTACATAGCAGGTCCACAGACTCCAATGGTTCAAACGGCGGCTCACACAGAGTGGCCAGGACCAAAGCCAGGTCCCAGATTGGTGCCATAGGCTCAGACACTGGTCTGAGCCGACACACGCCTTTCAGGTACCGCACCCCCAGAGGATGAGACCACTAGGTTGAGCTGTCAATCACTACATGACACACCGAGATAGCTGCCATATATGCCTCCAATGTGAAAAAGGCCCTGCTCAAAAAGTTCTTGCAAGAACATCAAAATGTCCACCAAAGAGTTTTGAAAAGGAGAAACTCCTTTAACCAGACACCAACCCTCAAATGCACGCCACTTATATGTATACAACCCTCTCGTAGAGTGTGTGACGCTCCAACTGTACAGTCGTAATCACATTCAAGGGTAAACACCTAGCCGTCAAATTCAACCTTTCAGGGGCCAAACCCACTGATCCCATATATTTGGTCGTGGGTGCCAAACTCTCCCATGCGCCTGGGACAATAGATCCCGATGACACGGAACCAGGGTTGTCTGGGCCAACGGGGAAACACAACCAGGGTTGTCTGGGCCAACGGGGAGACACAACAATCAACAACAGACCCTCCTGAAAGACCCTCCCCATGGTGGCTTGAATCAGATGTATCGGAGGAAGCACATAGCGCAGGGTACGAGGCCACTGATATGCCAAAGCATCCATTCCCAAAGGAGGGCCCAGATCCCTCATTGAGAAGAATAGACAACAATGTGCATTTTCTTGCAATGTTTAAGATCTACATTGGCTATGCTGTTCCGGTCCCATATCTGGGGAACCACCGAGGGGTGCAGTCTCCACTTTGTAGAGATAGGGCCGCCCCGTCAATGTGGAAAACTTCAAGAACTTTGAAAGTATTTTCAAGTTCATTCGCAAAAACCATCAAGCGCTATGATGAAACTGTCTCTCATGAAGACCGCTACAGGAAAGGAAAACCCAGAGTTACTTCTGCTGCAGAGGATAAGTTCATTACAGTTACCAGTCTCAGAAATTGCAGCCCAAATAAATGCTTCACAGAGTTTAAGTAACAGACACATCTCAACATCAACTGTTCAGATGAGTCAGTGTGAATCAGGCCTTTATGATCAAATTTCTGCAAAGAAGCCACTACTAAAGGACACCAACAATAAGAAGAGACTTGCTTGGGCCAAAAAACACATTTAATGGACATTAGACTGGTGGAAATCTGTCCTTTAGACTGATGAGTCCAAATGTGCGATTTTTGGTTCCAACTGCTGTGTCTTTGTGAGATGCAGAGTAGGTGAACAGATGATCTCCACATGTGTGGTTCCCACCGTGAAGCATGGAGGAGGAGGAGGTGTGATGGTGGTACTTTGCTGGTGACACTGTCTGTGATTTATTTAGAATCCGAGGCACTCTTAACCAGCATGGCTACCACAGCATTCCACAGCGATACGCCATCCCATCTGGTTTGCACTTAGTGGGACTATCATTTGTTTTCAACAGGACAATGACCCAATACACCTCCAGGCTGTGTAAGGGCTATTTGACCAAGAAGAAGAGTGATGGAGTGCTGCATCAGATGACCTGGCCTCCATAATCACCCGACCTCTCAACCCAATTGAGATGGTTTGGGATGAGTTGGACCACAGAGTGAAGGAAAAGCAGCCAACAAGTGCTCAGCATATTTGGGAACTCCTTCAAGACTGTTGGAAAAGCATTCCAGGTGAAGCTGGTTGAGAGATGCCAAGAGTGTGCAAAGCTGTCATCAAGGCAAAGGGTGGCAATTTTTAACAATCTAAAATATTCAATATATTTTGATTTCTTTAACACTTTTTTGGTTACTACATGATTCGATATGTGTTATTTCATAGTTTTGATGTCTTCGCTGTTATTCTACAATGTAGAAAATAGTAAAATAAAGAAGAACCCTTGAATGAGTAAGTGTGTCCAAACTTTTGACTGGTACTGTATGTATAGGAGAAAATTACACACTTCCTCCCCCACGCACGCACACACTTACACACATACACACTTCTTCTCATCCCACACCTCTCCCCTCGCTCTGCCTCCCTAGCCATACACACCAATAAGCTCCATAGCAGCTCATCATCCCAAACCACTTCCAGCACATTTTCTCATTACACCAGACCTCCTGTTCTGTCCTCTCCTCAGTGGCAGGGAGGGAGAAACACGAGAGAACCCTCCATTCAGAGGCTATATCCCCATGAGGTCAACCTGCCCCCCAAACAAGCAGAGAATGTGATACACAGGCACGCACGCGCTCACATGCACACACAGACAGACAAAGACATACACACACAGACATAGACACAACACCACACTTCCTCCCCAAACAGAGAGCGTGAGTCACTGAGCCTCCCCTGCTGTAGTCCATCACTGTCTGACAGCATGGCATGCAAATCTAGCATTACACTATCTGTCCTCCGGTGGCATGGATCCACCACGTTCACGAGTCACGCACATAGGGCCCACAGGGCATAATGTCTATTACTGGGGGGTTGGGGGGGGCAGGTTTTCCAGGAGTTAGGGGAGGAGGTGAGGGGTGAAAGGGGGAGGAAGGGGCAGCCAGGAGGGGGGTGGGAGGAGGGTAGGGGCATCTAAGCCATTAGGGTCACCATCACCTCTCATTCTGTACTTCCGCTCAGCCATGTGTGTGTGTGTGTGTCAGGTTTTGACAAGGGTCCCAGGTGTACTCCAGGAGGATGATTGAATGCCAGGCCCTAACTACCAACTCTGGGTCTCAGTGACAGAGAAGGAACTCCGATGGGGATTGAAATATTAATGGTTTTGTGTTTGTGTTATTTTATTCCTGTTGTTTGGAAGTTGCGATGAGGGACGTATACGCATAACTGCATCTGATAATAAAACAAATAAACATCCCAAAAATGTTATACTCTCACCCAGGTTGCTTATCTCACACACACACACACACACACACACACACACACACACACACACACACACACACACACACACAATAACAATAACTCACATATTCCAGTCCACAATCCAAACCAACCACAAAAAAATACAATTGTGTTTATTTTTAGAAAAGGAACGTGGACGATTGAGAGGGGAACTGCTTTTGTACGAGTATATATTGTCTAATAAGAGCAGCATTAATAATCCCCAACCCTTATTAGACTGTAAATGTAACTCAATCAGTACCCCAACCATTATTAGACTGTAAATGTAACTCAATCAGTACCCCAACCATTATTAGACTGTAAATGTAACTCAATCAGTACCCCAACCATTATTAGACTGTAAATGTAACTCAATCAGTACCCCAACCCTTATTAGACTGTAAATGTAACTCAATCAGTACCCCAACCATTATTAGACTGTAAATGTAACTCAATCAGTACCCCAACCCTTATTAGACTGTAAATGTAACTCAATCAGTACCCCAACCCTTATTAGACTGTAAATGTAACTCAATCAGTACCCCAACCATTATTAGACTGTAAATGTAACTTAATCAGTACCCCAACAACAGTGCTAGAGGAAGGGAGTCTAACACACACTCACACAAAACACACAGACACACACACACACACACACAGACACACACACACACACACAGAGACACACACACACCTCCTAACCTCCTACTGTTCTTTGGACCTCTTTTAATTTAATCCGTTTGTCCCCAAGCATTCAATTAGTCACAGAATCTATGAACAATGCAGGCACTAAAAGCAAAGCCCTATGAAGTTAAATGGAGATTAATTATTCATGTACTGAGTGTACTGTAATGTTCTGTACTGTAATGCGTCAGATAACAAAACAAGTAAATGAAGAAAGAAAAATATGTTTTCTTTCATGATTATTGTGGTTATTGTGGCTCAGTTGGTAGAGCATGTTGTGTGCAACGCCAGGGTTGTGGGTTCGATTCCCACGGGGGGCCAGCACAGAAAAAAAAAATGCATGAAATGAAAATGAAATGTATGTATTCACTACTGTAAGTCGCTCTGGATAAGAGCATCTGCTAAATGACTAAAATGTAAAATGTTGAAAAAGGCTGTACATATCCACCTCTCTTCAGGTTCTGCTGGGATGACTAAAAAGAGGACAATGTTCCTCAAAGGTATGTGTAGGTGTGTCTGTACTTTAAGGAAAAGGCTATACGGACACTCCTGACCTGCAAACTGATATTTCATTTCAGAATTGGCTAAAATTAGGTCAGGGTTAAGGTAAGTGTCAGTTTTAGATGATGGGTAGTCGTTTTGCGGGTCAGCAGCGCCCTTATAGTCTCTACCATACTATACTCTATGTTTCTACCCCTCTGTACCCCCATATCTAGGGCACTCACTTGAGCACTTCATTGGAGTTGCCTTGTTTGGAGCCCTTCTTGTTAGGGGTTTCGTTGCAGCCAGACTTGAGCAGTGTGTGTTGCCCCCGGTCCAGCATCATGGTGGAGGTTGCCATGGCGATGACAGCCACTGCATCCCGCACCCGAGCCTCCAAACTGTAGTCCCATTCGTCATACGACACCGAAATTAGCCCTGAGAGAAGGAGAGAGAGAGAGAGAGAGAGAGAGAGAGGGAAAAAGAGAAGAAAATGGGGGGTAGGGGAAGATGTGGAAGGATGAGGGGTGAAAAGGTGGGAGGTGGAGAGAGAGGTTAAAAGAGCCATCTCAAATAACAGAGGTGCCACATGAATTAAAAACTTGTTTGTAACTCCAAAATCCAACACCCTTTACAGCTGAGCTCACCCAGAGTAGGATGAAGTTTCCCAGAGACACTTATGTAAGATCAGTTTTGTATTTTCAATTTAAGGTTTAAAAGCTGGGTAGAATAAACTGTTCCTGGATCAGTATGCACCTTAACTTTTTACCCTTCTCCTGACCCCCATTCTAACCCCATCCAGAAACTACCTGTGGGAAACACGGCGGGGACATTATCGGCGTCGCCGGCCACTAGCGACGGTACGATCCAGGTGTACCCGTATCCCGTCAGTCCCACAGAGTTTGCCACCTCAAAGATGGTGTAGGCCTCCTCCTTGGTGCAGTAAAGCAGGTAGACAGGGCTCTGCAGCTTCTTCATCTGGTTCTGGATCTTAGCGTCTCCGTCATCCACAGACATGTCCAACAGGAGGACTTCTTCTAGCTCCCAGCCCACAAAACTGTTCTCTATGGTGCTCCGGATCTATGGTGGGGGAGAGGGAAAGGGGGGTGAAGGGGGAGAGGAGAGAGGGAGGAGAAGGAAGAAGAGAGATGGGAGGAGGAGGTGGAAGAGTGAGGGAGGATGAGTAAAAGAAGAGGAGAGAGGGAGGGAGGGAGGAGGAGGAGGAGGAGGAAGACGAGGAAAGAAAAGTATTGACGTTCTGTTCCAATATCCACACAAGAAACACCACTTGAAAAGTAAACAGTTTGTTTGTCTGTCTGGCAGTCTTTCTGGCTCCTCTCTTGGGTTTAGCTGTGCAGGTGTAAGACTAGTAGTGTGCCAGTTCAGCTCTAGGGTTGTACTTGAGCTTTAAGTCCTGGCTGTTTTCTAAAGAATGCTTTCAAAACAAAGGGAAAGGACCACAGGTTTGGTGTGGGGCATCTCTAATAGGGGTTTCATATGAACAACAGGTTTGGTGTGGGGCATCGCTCATAGGGGTTTCATAGGAACAATAGGTTTACTCCAGTGCTAGCCTCTCTACACTGGCTTCCTGTTAAGGCAAGGGCTGATTTCAAGGTTTTACTGCTAACCTACAAGCATTACATGGGCTTGCTTCTACCTATCTTTCCGATTTGGTCCTGCCGTACATACCTAAACGTACGCTACGGTCACAAGACGCAGGCCTCCTTATTGTCCGTAGAATTTCTAAGCAAACAGCTGGAGGCAGGGCTTTCTCCTATAGAGCTCCATTTTTATTGAATGGTCTGCCTACCCATGTGAGAGACGCAGACTCGGTCTCAACCTTTAAGTCTTTATTGAAGACTCATCTCTTCAGTAGGTCCTATGATTGAGTGTAGTCTGGCCCAGGAGTGTGAAGGTGAACGGAAAGGCACTGGAGCAACGAACTGCCCTTGCTGTCTCTGCCTGACCAGTTCCCCTCTCTCCACTGGGCTTCTCTGCATCGAACCCTATTACAGGGGCTGAGTCACTGGCTTACTGGTGCTCTTCCATGCCGTCCCTGGTAGGGGTGCTTCACTTGAGTGGGTTGAGTCACTGACGTGATCTTCCTGTCCGGGTTGGCGCTCCCCCTTGGGTTGTACCGTGGCAGAGATCTTTGTTGGCTATACTCGGCCTTGTCTCAGGATGGTAAGTTGGTGGTTGAAGCATACCCTCTAGTGGTGTGGGGGCTGTGCTTTGGCAAAGTGGGTGGGGTTATATCCTGCCTGTTTGGCCCTGTCCGGGGGTATCGTCGGACGGGGCCACAGTGTCTCCCGACCCCTCCTGTCTCAGCCTCCAGTATTTATGTTGCAGTAGTTTATGTGTCGGGGGGCTAGGGTCAGTCTGTTATATCTGGAGTATTTCTCCTGTCTTATAGGGGTTTCATAGAAACAACATGTTTGGTACGGGGCATCTCTCATAGGGGTTTCATAGGAACAATGATGAATAAGATATAGAACAGGAGAAAATGGATGCCATTTTTAAAATACTTTGCTTGGAGTGCCAGATGTGCAGGGTTTGAACATGAGACTTTTCTTTTAGTTCATTGCAACAGGCGAGCTCAATCAAGCACAGCCAAAGTACACTACATGACCAAAAGTATGTGGACATCCGCTCGTCGAACATCTCATTCCAAAATCATGGGCATTAATATGGAGTTGGTCCCCCCTTTACTGCTATAACAGCCTCCACTCTTCTGGGAAGGCTTTCCACTAGATATTGGAACGTGCTGCGGGGACTTGCTTCCATTCTGCCGCAAGAGCATTAATGAGGTCGGGCACTGATTTTGGGCGATTAAGCCTTGCTCGCAGTCGGTGATCCAATTCATTCCAAAGGTGTTTGGTGGGGTTGAGGTCAGGGCTCTAGGCAGGCCAGTCAAGTTCTTCCACACCGATTTCGAAAAGCCATTTCTGTATGGATCTCGCTTTGTGCACAGGGCATTGTCATGCTGAAACTGGAATGCGCCGTCTCCAAACTGTTGCCACAAATTTGGAAGGATAGAATCATCTAGACTGTCATTGCATGCTGTAGCGTTAAGATTTCTCTTAACTGGAACGAAGGAGCCCGAAACATGAAAAACAGCCCCAGAACATTATTCCTCCTCCACCAAACTTTACAGTTGGCATTATGCATTCAGGCAGGTAGCGTTCTCCTGGCATCTGCCAAATCCAGATTCATCCGTCAGACTGCCAGATGGTGAAGTGGGATTCATCACTGCAGAGAACGCGTTTCCACTGCTCCTGAGTTCAATGGCGGCAAGCTTTACACCACTCCAGCCGACGCTTGGCATTGCACATGGTGATCTTAGACTTGTGTGCGGCTGCTCGGCCATGGAAACTCATTTCATGAAGCTCCCGACGAACACTTCTTGTGCTGACGTTGCTTCCAGAGGCAGTTTGGAACTCAGTAGTGAGTGTTGTGGAGGACAGATGATTTTTACGCGCTACTCGCTTCAGCTTTCACCGGTCCCATTCTGTGAGCTTGTGTGGCCTACCACTTCGCAGCTGAGCCGTTGTTGCTCCTAGACGTTTCCACATCACAATAACAGCACTAGCAGGGCAGAAATTTGATGAACTGACTTGTTGGAAAGGTGGCATCCTATGACGGTGCCACGTTAAAAGTCACTGAGCTCTTCAGTAAAGCCATTCTACTGCCAGTGTTTGTCTATGGAGATTGGAATGCTGTGTGCTCGATTTCATACACCTGTCAGCAATGAGTGTGGCTGAATAACCGAATCCACTAATTTGAAGGGGTGTCCACATACTTTTGTATATATAGTGAATTTGAACTGATTTCCAATAGTATTTGAACCCAGGTCTGGTCTGCCTCACTTTGTTGACAAAGTCCTGGTATCCGGGGTAGTAGGTGGTGACGATGGAGAAGATGTACCAGTCGTATTCCTCCATGATCTTCAGCATGATGGAGGCCTGCTGCTCTATGGACGGGCCAAACTGGAAGAACATGGAGTGGTCGTCCTGCAAACACGGGGAAAAGAGAGAAGAAAGACAGAAGAACGGGACGTCAGGTCAATGGTCAAATGGAAATAATATGTAAAGGAGGATAGTACACATACAGTACATGCGTGGCCACACACACAAACAACATCTGGAGACTCAAGGGAGGTCCAGGGAGCTAGGGCGATGTTGTTCAGTCACCCATGAGGACATGATGGTTGAGATGCATTATTTATGGAACTAAGGGACTGGAGGGGACATCAGAGGAACTGTATCAGCTGAGCGTCAGGGGTCTATTTGTGTTCATGAGTTTGTCAGTGGGGGAGTGTGTGTACGATTATTAGTGAGTGAGTGTGAGCGAGATTGTGAGTGTGCGTGCATGTGTGTGTGTCCTCACAAGGATAGTAAAACAAGTAAAATTCTGACAAGTGGGGACATCTCACCGGTCACCACAAGGAAAAAGACTATTTTAGGTGTAGGGGTTAGGTTTACGGTTAGGGTTAGGGTTACAATTAGGATTAGGGTTAGAATTAGGGTTAGGGTTTAAGGTTAGGTTTAGGGGTTAGGGAAAATAGGATTTTGAATGGGAATCAATTGTTTGGTCCCCACAAGGATAGTAAAACAAACGTGTGTGTGTGTGTGTGTGTGTGTGTGTGTGTGTGTGTGTGTGTGTGTGTGTGTGTGTGTGTGTGTGTGTGTGTGTGTGTGTGTGTGTGTGTGTGAATCTGCTCATATGTACAGTGGGGTTTGAAATGATTGACACAAAGATAAGAAAATATTACTGTATAAAATAAATAATTCAAATACTGAGCTATACTGTATGCTAAACAAATGGAAAATTATATTATTTTATACTAATACAATTGCTCAGAGAATTAGATGCATTTTTTTCTCAAAAGGCAGGGGTCAATATTACTGACACCACTGTTTTCAATACCTCACCTTACAAGGAAAATGGCACTAAGCCTTTTTCCAAAATGTTTTATGAGTTGGAGAACACATTGGAAGGGATCTTAGACCATTCCTCTTCCAGGAAGACAATAACCCCAAGCATACATAAAAATCCACAAATAAAATGGTTATTAACTGGCCACATAATCAACTTTTTGCAATAGTTATGTCAGTTTCCAGACATGAAGCCAATTGAAAACATGTGGTTTGATTTGAAGAGGACAATCCCATAGACGCAGACGAAGGATATCAAGGATCTGGAAGGATTCTGTATGGATCCCTCCCAATGTGTTCTCCAACTCATAAAACATTTTTGAAAAAGGTTCAGTTTCGTTATCCTCACAAGGTGAGCTATTTGAAGGTATTGAAAACAGGGTTGTCAATCATTTTTAACCCTACCTTTTTGAGACAAAAAAATGATTACTTGTTGAACAAAATTTCTTTCTCTGAGCAACTGTATAAGTATAAAATAATGTTTGTTTTAGCATACAATATAGCACAGTATTTTAATTATTTGTTTTATATAGTCATTTTTTCTAATCTTAATCAAGGGTGTAATGTTGGACCCCACCGTATGTGTACACAGTGAGCGAGTGAGCGATACCGTTAGTTTGAGAATGAATATGTGTGACGTCAATACTATATCTGCATGTTCACGTGTGCATGCAAGCATGGCCTGCCTATGTGACAGCTCTGTACGTGACTCTGTGTGTATGGGCGTATCCATAGGTTGTGGCTCCATGTTACTCATGCAGCAGGCTGTGCTGAGCTCTCCCTGGCTCAGGTCTACTCGCTCCACTCCACATCAAAGCCCCCCCCCCCCCTGTTACATCTCCCATCTCCCCCACAGGGACAGATACGGCTTGATCCGTTAACTAGCTTCTGCTTTGATGCGGTAATCACATTCCATGTCAATGAGGGACGGAAGTGTGGAAGTAGAATAGGTGAGGTTGAGGGATTAATCCTGAAACGTTGACTTCACTTGAAATAACCGTGTTAAAATAATATGCTTGCGCACAAACGCATCACAGGCGCACCCTTAAACTCTAACCTTTCTATTGAAATCCATTGCTATTTTGACTAGGTTCCATATATTCTGAGGGTCATATGAATTTCAAAGGTGAGTGTTGTTGTATGTATGCTGTGTTTGTCCCTTCCCATAATTTCCTGTCAATCAACCGCAAATCCACGGCAGCCATTGACTCCTCTTGATCCTCCACATTTCTCAATCTATCCTGAGCCCTATCTCTTCACACCTTTATACACTTCTCTCTCTATTTTCTCTCTGTCCTACATTATTAATCCCTGTGCGGATACAGATATCATTTCATTTGAATACTTTTCCCCACTCTTTTCCTCTATCATTCTAGTCTCTCTTTTCATTCTCTTTCTCTCTTTTCTCTCTCTCTTTCTCAAATGTCATTCACTTGGATCAGCAGACACCTATTCCATTATTCATAGAATAACAGCTAATCAGTCTAATGTTCTCTTTAATATCCTCATCAATTCCCTGTTTTTTTTTCTCCTAATGGAATTACTGTCTGTCAGTGTTTTTTTACTCTTCGTGTTTATCTTCTTCACACCAAGTCCTAAAGCTCAATTAGCTCATGTCTGCGAGGTGCCAACCAGTGTCCTGCAGGGCCAGCAGGGCCAAAATACCTATTATTGTAACTCTCTGAAAAGTATTGTTTTAATTTTGACATGCTTTTGTCGGCATTGTGCTATGTGAGTTTGACTGTTTAGCTCGAAATCAATCGAGTGTTGTAGTGGCACCACTTCTGCTGCTACATAGCTGCATGTTGCAGACATTAGCTAAAGGAGGCTAGTAAAGTACAGTAGCTTAACTGACTCTCTATCACTATCATCATTATCCCGTTGTGCATAAAGATGACAGCAACCAGCCGCAGTAGTTATACAACCCTGTAACCTATTGCATCTCCCTGAGGATTTGTAACGTACTGTACTGTGATGAAGCCTAATATGTGAGAAACCCGTCTTTAACATAGTGACTCTAACACCTCAACCACACCTCACATCAACCACTCTGCAATGCATCTATAAATATATGCAGAGTTTAGTACACAAAAAAGGGCTTTCATCGCTTCCTTCTTTACAGTATGTCACCCGTTTCTATAAGATGCGCTGGGATGGGGAGCAGTGTTGAGGGCGGCTATTATTTAAACCTATTAAGACTCTGAAGTGTTGTGAGCTTGATTTATATCAGATTGTCACGGTGGCTTCGCCTGGCGTTGTCGGCGGAGCTAGCTGCTTCCTCTGCTGCGTCAATGTGTACTGTATGTATACTGTGGTGTGTGTGTGTGTGTGTGTGTGTGTGTGTGTGTGTGTGTGTGTGTGTGTGTGTGTGTGTGTGTGTGAGCAGTCTAAAGCGGGTCTGAAAGGATTTGGCAACTCATCTCCATGTCATGCCAGTGAAAGCCTGTCTCCAATTAGATTTGCAGGGAGAGAGCAACATATCAGCCCTCCGCTTAACAAGCCCTGGTGGGAGAGGATTGAGAGAGAGCGAGAGAGAGAGAGAGAGGGGTGATGAGAGAGAGAGAGGGAGGGGGGTGGCAGTTGGGGCTGAGCAAGAGATAGAGAGGAGTCTCAATTGAGAAAACAGGAAAAACCTAAGAACTCCCAGAGAGAGAGAGAGAGAGTAAGAACAAGAGAAAGATTCACAAACACACACATTCACACATTGAAGTAGCAGCTGCGTTATAGTAGACACATCCTTTCCTTCCTCTCCTTCAAACACTCCGTTTTCCCACTTCACTCCCCTCTTTCAATCCATCTTTAATCCTCTCCCCCCTTCCGACTATCTTTCCTCTATCTGCCTTTCCTCCATCTATCTATCTTCCCTTTGTCTTTTCTCCATCTATCTTCCCTCTGTCTTTCCTCCATCTATCTATCTTCCCTTTGTCTTTTCTCCATCTATCTTCCCTCTGTCTTTTCTCCATCTATCTATCTTCCCTCTATCTATCTATCTTCCCTCTGTCTTTCCTTCATCTATCTATCTTCCCTCTGTCTTTCCTTCATCTATCTATCTTCCCTCTGTCTTTTCTCCATCTATCTTCCCTCTGTCTTTCCTTCATCTATCTATTTTCCCTCTGTCTTTCCTCCATCTATCTATCTTCCCTCTGTCTTTCCT